>NC_135941.1:7932624-8677666 GCF_964058835.1 Carex rostrata | reverse complement strand
AGTCTAAGCGCATAAGCAGAGACGGACAATCGTTCTTTCGGTGTGTTAGGATTATAAATCCTATATTTGTATGGCATTGTATCAGGGAGGTGATTGTAAAAAATAGCCGGATCAGCCCCTAGATCATACTCTAAGTATGGGTTCCAATCAGTATCGCTAGTGCCAGTAATCGGGTCACCTGCAAATTAAAATAATTATACATTCAACAATTCAATTTTTATAAATAGTTAATTAAATTAACTGATAAACAACTTCAACTAGTTAATTACCCTTAATCGATAAGCCCCATAGACATGCAACGTCTTCCAACGTCACTGTCACCTCGCCGACAGGTAGGTGAAATGTATTGGTCTCCGGCCTCCACCTCTCAACCAGAGCACTAATCAAATTCGGATCAATCTTACAATCATTAAGGCGAGCAATTTGATACAACCCTAACCTCTTCATATCATCTTCCATCCGCCTGTTGTAAGCAATACTAGTCTGATGTACATTTACCTGCAATGAAGAGGTAGGCTGCCAAAAAGAATTAAAACATTATAAACCCTTCAAATACTTCATATAATAATTATTTGAAACAAAAAATTAATAAATATAATCAAAATTACCATATCACGAACTTGCCATGCCCTATGGTTCTGTGGTGCTAATTTCAACAACTCTGGATAATCCGGATTATCCATTGACTCTGTGAGAAAATTTGATAATCAAATATTTTTGCAACTGATGAGAGTCATCATACATAATTATATAAACAAACATTTTTTCAAGCATATGGCTACAATAATCAAAACTTAACTATATGTAAACAACATATCATCTAATTTTGATTTTAATAATAAACTTCATGAACACTTAATTACACTTATTTATACTACATAGTACTAATTTTACACATTTCTAATTTTATATAATTTTAAACATCATGAGAGTCATCACACATTTATCTAATTTTATACAAATTATAATACATATTACTAAAAAGTTACATTATACTACATGAACACTTAATTACACAAATTTATTCTACATAAATACTAAATTACACTAAATTAACATCAAATGAACTATAAATTAACACTACATTAGCACTACATTACACTAAATTAAAATCAAATAAACTCTAAATTAATACTACATTAGCACTAAATTACACTACATTAGCACTAAATTACTAAATATACTCCAAATTAACACTAAATTACACCAAATACTAATTTCACACTACAATTCACAAAAACAATCTAAAAATACTAAACAAACTAAATTAAATTAGTAATTTATTTTAATTCGGCTAAAATAAAAAAATTAAAAAAAGAGGAATTTTTACCTTATCAAAATCGTAGATCTGAAGAGTTTCTAATTCTCTTCGACAATCTGAAAATTTTGAAACAATTGGATGGAGAAATGGTTGAGTATATTGAAAGAATAAAAAAAAAGAAAAAAAAATAAAAGAACTCACTTGGAGAAAAATGGCTCGGACGGGTGGAGAAGAAGGAGAAATGGGGGAGTCTACGCGCAGGTTTTTGAGAAGAAAGCTCCACCGATCCGTAGGATCGGTGTAGGGCTTGCTGGGATCTTCTGTGGCTGTCACCAGCGCTGAGGAAAAGTGAGCTACACCGGTCCCTAGGATCGGTGTAGAAGGGTTTTTTTTTGCTCCACCGGTCCTGTGGATCGGTGGAGGCTAGTTTCCGAAAATCACACTACGCAGGGCTCATTCTGTTGAATTATTTTAACGTAATTCTATTTAAAAAAAAAAATCCTCTAGTCGCGTCTATATATGGCAAGATAATAGGGCTTTTTCAATCCAAATACGACACTCCAATTGAAGGAGTTTAGAGCACCCTAGTAGCATCTCCAAATGGCAAGATAATAGGGCATTTACAACCCTAATACAACACTCCAATTGAAGGTGTTTCGAACACTCTAGTAGTGTCTCTCTAGAGGATGATAACAAGGCTTTTACAACCCAAATATAACACTCCAATTGAAGGTGTTTGGAGCACTCTAGTTGCGTAGATGGCAATACAATAGGGCATTAGCAAACCCAATACAACACCCCAATTGAAGGTGTTTAGAGCACTCAAGTAGTGTCTCTCTATAGGATGATAACATGGCACTTAGAACCCTGATATAACAATCTAATTGATGGTGTTTGGAGCACTCTAGTCTTGTCTATATATGGCAAGATAATAGGGTTTTTACAATCCAAATACGACACTCCTATTCAAGGTGTTTGGAGCACTCTAGTAGCATCTCCAAATGGCAAGATAATAGGGCATTTACAACCCTAATACAACACTCCAATTGAAGGTGTTTCGAACACTCTAGTAGTGTCTCTCTATAGAATGATAACAAGGCACTTACAACCCAAATATAACACTCCAATTGATGGTTTCTGGAGCACTCTAGTTGTGTCTCCAGATTGCAAGATAATAGGGCAATAATAACCCCAATACAACACTCCAATTTAAGGTGTTTAGAGCACCCTAGTAGTGTCTCTCTATAGGATGATAACATGGCACTTAGAACCCTGATATAACACTCCAATTGAAGGTGTTTGGAGCACTCTCGTCGTGTCTATATATGGCAAGATAATAGGGCGTTTACAATCCAAATCCGACACTCCTATTCAAGGTGTTTGGAGCACTCTAGTAGCATCTCCAAATGACAAGATAATAGGGCATTTACAACCCTAAGACAACACTCCAATTGAAGGTGTTTCGAACACACTTGGAGTGTCGTATTTGGATTGAAAAAGCCCTATTATCTTGCCATATATAGACGCGACTAGAGTGCTCCAATCACCTTCAATTGGAGTGTTATGTCTGGGTTCTAAGTGCCATGTTATCATCCTATAGAGAGACACTACTAGAGTGCTCTAAACACCTTCAATTGGAGTGTTGTATTGGGGTTGCTATTGCCCTAATATCTGGCAATCTGGAGACACAACTAGAGTGCTCCAGAAACCTTCAATTCGAGTGTTATATTTGGGTTGTAAGTGCCTTGTTATCATCATATAGAGAGACACTACTAGAGTGTTCCAAACACCTTCAATTGGAGTGTTGTGTTGGAGTTGTAAATGTCCTATTATCTTAACATTTGGAGATGCTACTAGAGTACTCCAAACACCTTGAATTGGAGTGTCGTATTTGGATTGTAAAAGCCCTATTATCTTGCCATATATAGACACGACTAGAGTGCTCCAAACACCTTCAATTGGAGTGTTATATTAGGGTTCTAAGTGCGATGTTATCATCCTATAGAGAGACACTATTAGAGTGCTATAAACACCTTCAATTGGAGTGTTGTATTGGGGTTCCTAATGCCCTATTGTCTTGCCATCTGGGGACGCAACTAGAGTGCTCGAAACACCTTCAATTGGAGTGTTATATTTGGGTTGTAAGAGCCTTGTTATCATCCTATAGAGAGACACTACTAGTGTGTTCGAAACACCTTCAATTGGAGTGTTGTATTAGGGTTGTAAATGCCCTATTATCTTGCTAATTGGAGATGCTACTAGAGTGCTCCAAACACCTTGAATTGGAGTGTCGTATTTGGATTGTAAACGCCCTATTATCTTGCCATATATAGATACGACTAGAGTGCTCCAAACACCTTCATTTGGAATGTTATATCTAGGTTCTAAGTGCCATGTTATCATCCTATAGAGAGACACTACTAGAGTGCTCTAAACACCTTCAATTGGAGTGTTGTATTGGGGTTGCTATTGCCCTAATATCTGGCAATCTGGAGACACAACTAGAGTGCTCCAGAAACCTTCAATTCGAGTGTTATATTTGGGTTGTAAGTGCCTTGTTATCATCCTATAGAGAGACACTACTAGGGTGTTCCAAACATCTTTAATTGGAGTGTTATGTTGGGGTTGTAAAAGCCCTATTATCTTGCCATTTGGAGATGCTACTAGAGTGCTCCATACACCTAAAATTGGAGTGTCGTATTTCGATTGTAAAAGCCCTATTATCTTGCCATATATAGAGACGACTAGAGTGCTCTAAACACCTTCAATTGGAGTGTTATATCAGGGTTCTAAATGCCATGTTATCATCCAATAGAGAGACACTACTAGAGTGCTCTAAACACCTTCAATTGGAGTGTTTTATTACGGTTGCTACTGCCCTATGGTCTTGCCATATGGGGACGCAACTAGAGTGCTCGAAACACCTTCAATTGGAGTGTTATATTTGGGTTGTAAGAGCCTTGTTATCATCCTATAGAGGGACCCTACTAGAGTGTTCCAAACACCTTCAATTGGAGTGTTGTGTTGGGGTTGTAAAAGCCCTATTATCTTGCCATTTGGAGATGCTACTAGAGTGCTCCAAACACCTTGAATTGGAGTGTCGTATTTCGATTGTAAAAGCCCTATTATCTTGCCATATATAGACACGACTAGAGTGCTCCAAACACCTTCAATTGGAGTGTTATATCAAGGTTCTAAGTGCCATGTTATATTCCTATATAGAGACACTACTAGAGTGTTCCACACCTTCAATTCGAGTGTTGTATTAGGGTTTTAAAAGCCCTATGATCTTGCCATCTAGAGATACTACTAGAGTGCTCTAAACACCTTCAATTGGAGTGTTTTATAGGGGTTGCTATTGCCCCATTATCTTGCAATCTGGAGACACAACTAGAGTGCTCCAGAAAACTTCAATTGGAGTGTTATATTTGGGTTGTAAGAGCCTTGTTATCGTCCTATAGAGAGACACAACTAGATTGTTCGAAACACCTTCAATTGGAGTGTTGTATTAGGGATGTAAATGCCCTATTATCTTGCCATTTGCAGATGCTACTAGAGTGCTCCAAACACTTTCAATTGGAGTGTCGTATTTGGATTGTAAACGCCCTATTATCTTGCCATATATAGACACGACGAGAGTGCTCCAAACACCTTCAATTGGAGTGTTATATCAGGGTTCTAAGTGCCATGTTATCATCCTATCGAGAGACAATACTTGAGTGCTCTAAACACCTTCAATTGGAGTGTTGTATTGGGGTTGCTAATGCAATATTGTCTTGCCATCTGGGGACGCAACTAGAGTGCTCCAAACACCTTCAATTGGAGTGTTATAGATGGGTTGTAAGAGCCTTGTTATCATCCTCTAGAGAGACACTACTAGAGTGTTCGAAACACCTTCAATTGGAGTGTTGTATTAGGGTTGTAAATGCCCTATTATCTTGCCATTTGGAGATGCTACTAGAGTGCTCCAAACACCTTGAATAGGAGTGTCGTATTTGGATTGTAAAAGCCCTATTATCTTGCCATATATAGACAAGACTAGAGTGCTCCAAACACCATCAATTAGATTGTTATATCAGGGTTCTAAGTGCCATGTTATCATCCTATAGAGAGACACTACTTGAGTGCTCTAAACACCTTCAATTGGGGTGTTGTATTGGGTTTGCTAATGCCCTATTGTATTGCCATCTACGCAACTAGAGTGCTCCAAACACCTTCAATTGGAGTGTTATATTTGGGTTGTAAAAGCCTTGTTATCATCCTCTAGAGAGACACTACTAGAGTGTTCGAAACACCTTCAATTGGAGTGTTGTATTAGGGTTGTAAATGCCCTATTATCTTGCCATTTGGAGATGCTACTAGGGTGCTCTAAACTCCTTCAATTGGAGTGTCGTATTTGGATTGAAAAAGCCCTATTATCTTGCCATATATAGACGCGACTAGAGGATTTTTTTTTTTAAATAGAATTACGTTAAAATAATTCAACAGAATGAGCCCTGCGTAGTGTGATTTTCGGAAACTAGCCTCCACCGATCCACAGGACCGGTGGAGCAAAAAAAAACCCTTCTACACCGATCCTAGGGACCGGTGTAGCTCACTTTTCCTCAGCGCTGGTGACAGCCACAGAAGATCCCAGCAAGCCCTACACCGATCCTACGGATCGGTGGAGCTTTCTTCTCAAAAACCTGCGCGTAGACTCCCCCATTTCTCCTTCTTCTCCACCCGTCCGAGCCATTTTTCTCCAAGTGAGTTCTTTTATTTTTTTTTCTTTTTTTTTATTCTTTCAATATACTCAACCATTTCTCCATCCAATTGTTTCAAAATTTTCAGATTGTCGAAGAGAATTAGAAACTCTTCAGATCTACGATTTTGATAAGGTAAAAATTCCTCTTTTTTTAATTTTTTTATTTTAGCCGAATTAAAATAAATTACTAATTTAATTTAGTTTGTTTAGTATTTTTAGATTGTTTTTGTGAATTGTAGTGTGAAATTAGTATTTGGTGTAATTTAGTGTTAATTTGGAGTATATTTAGTAATTTAGTGCTAATGTAGTGTAATTTAGTGCTAATGTAGTATTAATTTAGAGTTTATTTGATTTTAATTTAGTGTAATGTAGTGCTAATGTAGTGTTAATTTATAGTTCATTTGATGTTAATTTAGTGTAATTTAGTATTTATGTAGAATAAATTTGTGTAATTAAGTGTTCATGTAGTATAATGTAACTTTTTAGTAATATGTATTATAATTTGTATAAAATTAGATAAATGTGTGATGACTCTCATGATGTTTAAAATTATATAAAATTAGAAATGTGTAAAATTAGTACTATGTAGTATAAATAAGTGTAATTAAGTGTTCATGAAGTTTATTATTAAAATCAAAATTAGATGATATGTTGTTTACATATAGTTAAGTTTTGATTATTGTAGCCATATGCTTGAAAAAATGTTTGTTTATATAATTATGTATGATGACTCTCATCAGTTGCAAAAATATTTGATTATCAAATTTTCTCACAGAGTCAATGGATAATCCGGATTATCCAGAGTTGTTGAAATTAGCACCACAGAACCATAGGGCATGGCAAGTTCGTGATATGGTAATTTTGATTATATTTATTAATTTTTTGTTTCAAATAATTATTATATGAAGTATTTGAAGGGTTTATAATGTTTTAATTCTTTTTGGCAGCCTACCTCTTCATTGCAGGTAAATGTACATCAGACTAGTATTGCTTACAACAGGCGGATGGAAGATGATATGAAGAGGTTAGGGTTGTA
The DNA here is from genome assembly GCF_964058835.1 of Carex rostrata. Classification (NCBI taxonomy): domain Eukaryota; kingdom Viridiplantae; phylum Streptophyta; class Magnoliopsida; order Poales; family Cyperaceae; genus Carex; species Carex rostrata. The sequence continues at coordinate 8,670,625 of NC_135941.1, read as the reverse complement.
TCAAATTGCTCGCCTTAATGATTGTAAGATTGATCCGCATTTGATTAGTGCTCTGGTTGAGAGGTGGAGGCCGGAGACCAATACATTTCACCTACCTGTCGGCGAGGTGACAGTGACGTTGGAAGACGTTGCATGTCTATGGGGCTTATCGATTAAGGGTAATTAACTAGTTGAAGTTGTTTATCAGTTAATTTAATTAACTATTTATAAAAATTGAATTGTTGAATGTATAATTATTTTAATTTGCAGGTGACCCGATTACTGGCACTAGCGATACTGATTGGAACCCATACTTAGAGTATGATCTAGGGGCTGATCCGGCTATTTTTTACAATCACCTCCCTGATACAATGCCATACAAATATAGGATTTATAATCCTAACACACCGAAAGAACGATTGTCCGTCTCTGCTTATGCGCTTAGACTGAAATGGGTGCGGAGACAATTTAATTATGTATTAGAAGATTGGCATGATGAAGAGACAGTTGCACGGTACACCCGAGGTTTTTGTATGGATTTGTTCGGGTCGGTTATGTTTCCGGATTCAAGTGCAGATGGAGTCCCTGCAATGTACCTGCAATTCGTCAATGATCTAGAGACTCCACGAGAATACAACTGGGGAGGTGCAGTACTTGCACATCTCTATCGAGAGTTGTCACGTGCTTGCCTCGCAGGGGTGGACACGATAGCGGGTCCGATGTTATTGTTACAAATTTGGTCATGGACTCGATTTACTGTTGGTCGGCCTATACCCCGATCAGAGCCACCTCCATTCGGTGGTGCCGATGAGGACACGAGGAATGCTTTCGGTGTGAAGTGGACTACTTTTCATTTGTGGCCCGAAAACCCTCACTTAGGTAAAAATATTTATAATTTGAGATAACTTCGATAGATTTATATTTGTTTTTTTAACCCATACTTATATATTTTCTTTGACAGGTGGTACAGCCATGTATAGAGATAGCTTCGATAGACTAGCTGATGAGACAGTTAACTGGCGACCCTATGTTGATTACTATGATCAGTTACCACGACATGTCCGACGACAAAGGAGGTATTGGATGAGCTGCACTTATGTAATCCATTTTTGGATGGTAGAGTTTCAGCATGCGAATAGGGTCATGCGCCAGTTTGGTAAGTATCAGGAGGTCCCGCCTCCTCCTCCTCTACCATGGGATGAGATCAGTTATTTACGAGAGACATGGTATCATGATGGCAATTCAACAAGGGATGGTTGTTGGGCGATTACTCTTAGTGAGTTCATCTAGAAGCCTCCATTATTAATTAGAGAGAGGAGAACATATGACATGGGGAGGCATCACATGTACATGCATTGGTTCAACGCTCGTGGTATGAGATATTTGTATCTCTCAGATAATAATCCGGAAGCTCTACGACGTCAGGCCCCCCCGCGGACAGGAGATGTTGCTACACTAGCATACGTTCCTCATGGTCATATGCATTCTCGTGTGGTACGTACATTATTTTTTTTAAATGATGTCAAACTATATTTCTCAATATTAATGTGTAATATGTCACAGTTCGAAATATGTTATGCAGATTTCTCGAGAGATACGATTCACGCTGCAAGCAATAAACATGGTGAAGACCCCGGGACAAGTGGCATATGGTAAGATGATGCTCGAGCATGCGCGTGACATTATGGAGGATATTGATCAGATCCATATCTTCCGAGGCATACTCGATAGTGCTGGGATCCCTACGGACTTGGAGATGATCAATTTGAGTGATGATATACCTGATCAGTATTATCGTCACCCTGCAGCTCCAGAGCCTCCCCCGGAGTGGGACAACTTCATGAGCGACACACAGCATGGACAGATTTCTCAGTTCATGATCGATGAACTAGCGGGAGGCTTTAGTATGATGGGACCATCCACTTCAGGTTACGCTCCATCCACTTCTGGTTATGCTCCATCCTCTGCAGATCCGGGAAATCTTACAGCAGATTATGCTCCATCCTACTGGGATCCACCTGTTGGAGACCGTACAAGGCAGCCTACTGACCCGTACACTCCCGGGACTGGTGCCCTTGGACCACCGCGTGTGCGCCGACGAAGGAATTAACATGTTTCGACTGAGTAAGTGTCTCTATTAAACATGATACATTTTATTGTTTTGATTGGATCCATCATTTATTGCATAATGCATGATACATTTTAAATTTTTTTTGTAGAGGTACCTGAAGAGCAATTAGATTGGATCCATTAATGTAAGGTTAATATTAGATTGGCTTTAAATTTATGTTTAATGGACTATTGTAACTTTAATTAGACTGACTTTAATTATCCTTTAAATTATGCTTATTTGAATGTTTGTAGCATGACTAAATGTGTTGTTCAAATTATGCTTGTTTGTAGCTGCTGCCTCAATACATCTCTAATGATACAATACAATGTGATACAACTTAATAAGATACATTAATAATGATACAATAAAATGTCTAAATAAGATACATCCCTAATGATACAATACAATGTCAACACAACCAATTCTTGGAATACAATAAAAATGTCTAAATAAGAAACATTAATGAGTACAACTGTTACAAATGATGTCAACACAACCAATTCTTAGAAATTCTTAGAAATTCCTAGCAGATTATGCATTACGCCTCTTCGCAGGGGCCTCCATTTTGTCCATAGCCATTTTAATTCGCTTGTGTTTTCTCAACAAATTTCTTGAATACCTTTTTGATCCACTTTTGAGGGTATCTTTTCCAAATATTTTCACAAATATGTTGTGAACACAGTCGGTGTACAGCTTCACCTTGTTCCTCACACCATCCCAGATTAGGAGCCTCAAACACCCCTCGTATACCAAGATGCTGGTCCGAGATGACACATATTTTTCCTGGTCCGACAACATTGATACGCAACCAATTCATAAACCAACCCCAATTTTCTATAGACTCTTTTTCACAAATTGCAAATGCAAGTGGCAAGAGTTGTTGCTCTGCATCGTAAGCACAAGCCATAAAAAGTTTACCCTTATACCTTCCGGATAAGAACCCAGCATCAACACTGATAACGGGTCGAAGATGAGGCCATGCCTCAATGCATGGCCCAAATGCCCATGCAACCCGGTTGAAAATATTGATATTAAACTTGGTTGATGGTTCACTTTCTAGTAGGTACTGTGTACCTGGATTAGACGCTTTGATGGCAGCCAAAAACGATGGCAGCACCTCGTAAGACTTCTCCCAACTCCCAAACAAGTCCGCAATTGCAAGTTCTCTACCTCTCCACAACTTGTTATACGAGGGCACTACTGTCCCAAATTTAACTTTAACCAGATGCTTGACCATTTTAATGCTTAACTCCAGATCATCTTTCAAAGCCGGTTTAATAATATCAGCAATTACTCTAGAAGTCATTTGATGACTATCCAACCTTTCAGCACTGCCAAAACATGTGTGGATAAACGGGTTGGTGGAAATTGTCCATGCACCTGTTGGTACTACAATTGCATACAGCTTCCATTTGCATTTAGAAGATTTACATTTAACTCTATACTTTGTTTTGTTGTTGTTTAGCACATCTAACTCTGTGTTTCTTGGTAGGTGAAAATCAGCAAGTTCTGATATTAGTTTGGCTTTGGATTCAAACATTTGACCTTCAGCAAATTTTTCATCTAACCTGGGGGGGTTTGCAAAAAATGCACGATCCGCGTATGGCATTGGCAATTCATCGTGGAATGAGAAACATGGATGCTTAGGTCCTCGATTGAGGAATGGGATTGAGTTGTGCCAATCCTTCAATATTTCTCGGTCGTTCATTTCAGCCTCCGCTTCATCCATATCTGCATTCCATTCTTCATTCGAATCATCATCATCAAAAGAACTTCTATCAGATTCTGTGTCTTCATCTGATTGCTCACAAAGGTCGTCACCGGCCTTAACCGGAGGTGTGTAGGTGGGTACAGGTACACTGCTCGAGTTAGGATCAAAGCCGGTCTGAACCGACGGTGTGTTACTACCTCCAGGCAAACTATCTGGACACGGATCATAACTGGTTTGGTTTCTAGCCTGGTGCGCCTCAGCTACCAATTCTATAACCTTAAATCCAGCCACTTGAACTGCAGTTTGTTTAATGACATCCCAAGTTTCCTCATTTTCTATCCGAAATAGTGAGAAATGGTACGATCCGGGCGGTGCTGTGTTCATACGTACCCTGATTGTCAATTTGACTCGACTCGGAAGCAATTCAAGTCCAACGTATATTTGCCGTCTTATAATAGCAAAACTGGTAGAATCAGATACAGTAAAGGTAAATGCAGCCCCTATGTCATAACCAACGCCTGTTGAAGTGCTTTGGAGGTTACCACCATAATACACATTGATCAATAGCAGTGACATTTTGCTGAACAATAATCAAACACTAAATTAATAAACATATGAGTAAAAAAAAATACTAAATAAACATATGAGTAAAAAAAACACGCTAAATATATAAACATATAAAAAAACACTACATAATATATGAGTACAGAAAAACAATAAATATAAACATATGAGTAAAAAATAAACTAAATATAAATATATGAGTAAAAAAACTCAAAATATAAACATATGAGTAAAAAAAACTAAAATATAAACATATGAGTAAAAAATAAACACTAAATCAAACTCTAAATATTTTTCAATTTTATAACACTAAATATAAGCATATGAGTAAAAAAAAACTCACAATAATAATCAGAAGACGATGCTGAGTACAATGGTGGTGGCGATCTGTTCATATGACAACTCTTCTATTGAATTTGAAAAAAACAAAATAAAAGAAAATAGAAGGAAGAAGAAAGAAAAATGGAGATCGGGAAGAGAAGAAGAAGGGTGCGGCTGGTTAAACGGTAAAGTGTGAACCTACACCGATCCACAGGATCGGTGGACTAATTTTTAACCTACACCGATCCACAGGATCGGTGCAGGTTTGTTTTGGTGTAGTCCTCCGTGCAATCGGTGTGGCAGACACAAAATAGGCTCCACCGGTCCTAGGGACCGGTGTAGTTTTGATTTTTTTGCTCCACCGATCCTAGGGATCGGTGGAGGCTAGTTACATAAAATCATGCCATCCAAGGCTTGTTTCAACGAAACATTTTTCATTAATTCTAAATAAAAAAAAAAATCCGACTAGAGTGCTCCAATCACCTTCAATTGGAGTGTTATGTCTGGGTTCTAAGTGCCATGTTATCATCCTATAGAGAGACACTACTACAGTGCTCTAAACACCTTCAATTGGAGTGTTGTATTGGGGTTGTTATTGACCTATTATCTTGCAATCTGGAGACACAACTAGAGTGCTCCAGAAACCTTCAATTCGAGTGTTATATTTGGGTTGTGAGTGCCTTGTTATCATCCTATAGAGAGACACTACTAGAGTGTTCCAAACACCTTCAAATGGAGTGTTGTGTTGGGGTTGTAAATGTCCTATTATCTTAACATTTGGAGATGCTACTAGACTGCTCCAAACAAATTGAATTGGAGTGTCGTATTTGGATTGTAAAAGCCCTATTATCTTGCCAAATATAGACACGACTAGAGTGCTCCAAACACCTTCAATTGGAGTGTTATATTAGGGTTCTAAGTGCGATGTTATCATCCTATAGAGAGACACTATTAGAGTGCTCTAAACACCTTCAATTGGAGTGTTGTATTGGGGTTCCTAATGCCCTATTGTCTTGCCATCTGGGGACGCAACTAGAGTGCTCGAAACACCTTCAATTGGAGTGTTATATTTGGGTTGTAAGAGCCTTGTTATCATCCTATAGAGAGACACTACTAGTGTGTTCGAAACACCTTCAATTGGAGTGTTGTATTAGGGTTGTAAATGCCCTATTATCTTGCTAATTGGAGATGCTACTAGAGTGCTCCAAACACCTTGAATTGGAGTGTCGTATTTGGATTGTAAACGCCCTATTATCTTGCCATATATAGATACGACTAGAGTGCTCCAAACACCTTCATTTGGAATGTTATATCTAGGTTCTAAGTGCCATGTTATCATCCTATAGAGAGACACTACTAGAGTGCTCTAAACACCTTCAATTGGAGTGTTGTATTGGGGTTGCTATTGCCCTAATATCTGGCAATCTGGAGACACAACTAGAGTGCTCCAGAAACCTTCAATTCGAGTGTTATATTTGGGTTGTAAGTGCCTTGTTATCATCCTATAGAGAGACACTACTAGGGTGTTCCAAACACCTTTCATTGGAGTGTTATGTTGGGGTTGTAAAAGCCCTATTATCTTGCCATTTGGAGATGCTACTAGAGTGCTCCATACACCTAAAATTGGAGTGTCGTATTTCGATTGTAAAAGCCCTATTATCTTGCCATATATAGAGACGACTAGAGTGCTCCAAACACCTTCAATTGGAGTGTTATATTAGGGTTCTAAGTGCGATGTTATCATCCTATAGAGAGACACTATTAGACTGCTATAAACACCTTCAATTGGAGTGTTGTATTGGGGTTCCTAATGCCCTATTGTCTTGCCATCTGGGGACGCAACTAGAGTGCTCGAAACACCTTCAATTGGAGTGTTATATTTGGGTTGTAAGAGCCTTGTTATCATGCTGTAGAGAGACGCTACTAGAGTGTTCGAAACACCTTCAATTGGATTGTTGTATTAGGGTTGTAAATGCCCTATTATCTTGCCATTTGGAGATGCTACTAGGGTGCTCCAAACACCTTCAATTGGAGTGTCGTATTTGGATTGAAAAAGCCCTATTATCTTGCCATATATAGACGCGACTAGAGTGCTCCAATCACCTTCAATTGGAGTGTTATGTCTGGGTTCTAAGTGCCATGTTATCATCCTATAGAGAGACACTACTACAGTGCTCTAAACACCTTCAATTGGAGTGTTGTATTGGTGTTGTTATTGCCCTATTATCTTGCAATCTGGAGACACAACTAGAGTGCTCCAGAAACCTTCAATTCGAGTGTTATATTTGGGTCGTAAGTGCCTTGTTATCATCCTATAGAGAGACACTACTAGAGTGTTCCAAACACCTTCAATTGGAGTGTTGTGTTGGGGTTGTAAATGTCCTATTATCTTAACATTTGGAGATGCTACTAGTGTGCTCCAAACACCTTCAATTGGAGTGTCGTATTCGGATTGTAAAAGCCCTATTATCTTGCCATATATAGACACGACTAGAGTGCTCCAAACACCTTCAATTGGAGTGTTATATTAGGGTTCTAAGTGCGATGTTATCATCCTATAGAGAGACACTATTAGAGTGCTATAAACACCTTCAATTGGAGTGTTGTATTGGGGTTCTTAATGCCCTATTGTCTTGCCATCTGGGGACGCAACTAGAGTGCTCGAAACACCTTCAATTGGAGTGTTATATTTGGGTTGTAAGAGCCTTGTTATCATCCTATAGAGAGACACTACTAGTGTGTTCGAAACACCTTCAATTGGAGTGTTGTCTTAGGGTTGTAAATGCCCTATTATCTTGTCATTTGGAGATGCTACTAGAGTGCTCCAAACACCTTGAATAGGAGTGTCGGATTTGGATTGTAAACGCCCTATTATCTTGCCATATATAGACACGACGAGAGTGCTCCAAACACCTTCAATTGGAGTGTTATATCAGGGTTCTAAGTGCCATGTTATCATCCTATAGAGAGACACTACTAGGGTGCTCTAAACACCTTAAATTGGAGTGTTGTATTGGGGTTATTATTGCCCTATTATCTTGCAATCTGGAGACACAACTAGAGTGCTCCAGAAACCATCAATTGGAGTGTTATATTTGGGTTGTAAGTGCCTTGTTATCATTCTATAGAGAGACACTACTAGAGTGTTCGAAACACCTTCAATTGGAGTGTTGTATTAGATTTGTAAATGCCCTATTATCTTGCCATTTGGAGATGCTACTAGAGTGCCCCAAACACCTTGAATTGGAGTGTCATATTTGGATTGTAAAAGCCGTATTATCTTGCCATATATAGACACGACTAGAGTGTTTCAAACACCTTCATTTGGAGTGTTATATATCAGGGTTCTAAGTGCCATGTTATCATCCTATAAGGAGACACTACTAGAGTGCTCGAAACACCTTCAATTGGAGTGTTGTATTGGGGTTGCTAATGCCATATTGTCTTGCCATCTGGGGACGCAACTAGAGTCCTCCAAACACCTTCTATTGGAGTGTTATATTTGGGTTGTAAGAGCCTTGTTATCATCCTATCGAGAGACACTACTAGAGTGTTCGAAACAACTTCAATTGGAGTGTTGTATTAGGGTTGTAAATGCCCTATTATCTTACCATTTGGAGATGCTACTAGAGTGCTCCAAACACCTTCAATTGGAGTGTCGTATTTGGATTGTAAAAGCCCTATTATCTTGCCATATATAGACACGACTAGACTGCTCCAAACACCTTCAATTGGAGTGTTATATCAGGGTTCTAAGTGCCATGTTATCATCCTATAGAGAGACACTACTAGAGTGCTCCAAACAACTAGAATTAGAGTGTCGTATTTGGATTGTAAATGCCCTATTATCTTGCCATATATAGACACAACTAGAGTGCCCGAAACACATTTAATTGGGGCGTTATATTTGGGTTGTAAGAGCCTTGTTATCATGCTGTAGAGAGACACTACTAGAGTGTTCGAAACACCTTCAATTGGAGTGTTGTATTAGGGTTGTAAATGCCCTATTATCGTATTTGGATTGAAAAAGCCCTATTATCTTGCCATATATAGACGCGACTAGAGTGCTCCAATCGCCTTCAATTGGAGTGTTCTATCTGGGTTCTAAGTGCCATGTTATCATCCTATAGAGAGACATTACTAGAGTGCTCTAAACACTTTCAATTGGAGTGTTGTATTGGGGTTGTTATTGCCCTATTATCTTGCAATCTGGAGACACAACTAGAGCGCTCCAGAAACCTTCAATTCGAGTGTTATATTTTGGTTGTAAGTGCCTTGTTATCATCCTATATAGAGACACTACTTGAGTGTTCCAAACACATTCAATTCGAGTGTTGTGTTGGGGTTGTAAATGTCCTATTATCTTGCCATTTGGAGATGCTACTAGAGTGCTCCAAATACCTCGAATTGGAATGTTGTATTTGGATTGAAAAAGCCCTATTATCTTGCCTTATATAGACGCGGCTAGATTGCTCCAAGCACCTTCAGTTGGAGTGTTATATCTGGGTTCATAGTGCCGTGTTATCATCCTATAGAGAGACACTACTAGAGTGCTCTAAACACCTTCAATTGGAGTGTTGTATTAGGATTGTAAATGCCCTATTATCTTGCCATTTGGAGATGCTACTAGAGTGCTCTAAAAACCTTGAATTGGAGTGTCGTATTTGGGTTGAAAAAGCCCTATTATCTTGTCATATATATACGCGACTAGAGTGCTACAATCACCTTCAATTGCAGTGTTATATCTGGGTTCTAAGTGCCATGTTATCATCCTATAGAGAGACACTACTAGAGTGCTCTAAACACCTTCAATTGGAGTGTTGTATTGGGGTTGTTATTGCCCTATTATCTTGCAATCTGGAGACACAACTAGAGTGCTCCAGAAACCTTCAATTCGAGTGTTATATTTGGGTTGTAAGTGCCTTGTTATCATCCTATAGAGAGACACTGCTAGAGTGTTCCAAACACCTTCAAATGGAGTGTTGTGTTGGGGTTGTAAATGTCCTATTATCTTAACATTTGGAGATGCTACTAGACTGCTCCAAACACCTTGAATTGGAGTGTCGTATTTGGGTTGAAAAAGCCCTATTATCTTGTCATATATATACGCGACTAGGGTGCTCCAATCACCTTCAATTGCAGTGTTATATCTGGGTTCTAAGTGCCATGTTATCATCCTATAGAGAGACACTACTAGAGTGCTCTAAACACCTTCAATTGGAGTGTTGTATTGGGGTTGTTATTGTCATATTATATTGCAATCTGGAGACACAAATAGAGTGCTCCAGAAACCTTCAATTCGAGTGTTATATTTGGGTTGTAAGTGCCTTGTTATCATCCTATTGAGAGACACTACTAGAGTGCTCCAAACAACTAGAATTAGAGTGTCGTATTTGGATTGTAAATGCCCTATTATCTTGCCATATATAGACACCACTAGAGTGCCCCAAACACCTTTAATTGGAGTGTTATATTTGGGTTGTAAGAGCCTTGTTATCATGCTGTAGAGAGACGCTACTAGAGTGTTCGAAACACCTTCAATTGGAGTGTTGTATTAGGGTTGTAAATGCCCTATTATCTTGCCATTTGGAGATGCTACTAGGGTGCTCCAAACACCTTCAATTGGAGTGTCGTATTTGGATTGAAAAAGCCCTATTATCTTGCCATATATAGACGCGACTAGAGTGCTCCAATCACCTTTAATTGGAGTGTTATGTCTGGGTTCTAAGTGCCATGTTGTCATCCTATAGAGAGACACTACTAGAGTGCTCTAAACACCTTCAATTGGAGTGTTGTATTGGGGTTGTTATTTCCCTATTATCTTGCAATCTGGAGACACAACTAGAGTGCTCCAGAAACCTTCAATTCGAGTGTTATATTTGGGTTGTAAGTGCCTTGGTATCATCCTATAGAGAGACACTACTAGAGTGTTCCAAACACCTTCAATTGGAGTGTAGTGTTGGGGTTGTAAATGTCCTATTATCTTGTCATTTGGAGATGCTACTAGAGTGCTCCAAACACCTTTAATTGGAGTGTTATATTTGGGTTGTAAGAGCCTTGTTATCATGCTGTAGAGAGACACTACTAGAGTGTTCGAAACACCTTCAATTGGAGTGTTGTATTAGGGTTGTAAATGCCCTATTATCTTGCCATTTGGAGATGCTACTAGGGTGCTCCAAACACCTTGAATTGGAGTGTCGTATTTGGATTGTAAAAGCCCTATTATCTTGCCATATATATGTCACACCCCGTGGCCACGGGTCGTAACAGTCCCCCGCCGTAAGCATACAACGCCGTGTATGCTTACAAGGCTATTAACAATTTAATCCAAACAACAAACAATATAAACAAGTTTCTAATATATAATCAGAGTACACAGTCTGGACAGAAAATAATACAATAAAAGTATCTCATCCAGATACTAACCATGAGGCCTACCCTAAATCTATACAACAAAACATATCTAGGGTCATGAGATGGTAATTACTCTGGCCTACTACTCTCGTGCCTCTCCGGAATGAGTCGCACCAGTACCTGTAGAACGGGAGGGTGGGGGTGAGAATAAATTCTCAGTGCGAATTTTGCCACAGTTTAGACTATTGGACTTGCAATGAAACTCTATATTCAACAATGAAACCCAAACAATAACAGTTCAAACAGATATATGTATATCATAAATAACAGAATGCCAATGCTCGACAACAGTTTAATCAACCTGAAACACAGTTTACGGAATTTCCAAGATGAATTTCAAACACAACATATATTTTGGCTTAACTCAATTCAATAGGGCTTGTAGCAATTACAGATGTTCTTTCGAGCTGAACCATTATCAAACCCACATCTGTGGGGTTACTGACACCTACAGATGGCCAACCGCTGGACCCTTTATCTGACACCCATCTGCAATCGCTTGGCTTAACAGTTTATTAAGGTCTGGTTCAAATCATATAAAGAAAATCCTCTCTGGAATCATTCCAATAGTCATAATATTCAATTGACCTTTCTGTAACATCACGTTAAATCACGTTAAATCAAAATACTATATATATAACTGTCTTATTATAAAAAAAATATCATCTCTTCTTCTATGCGATCAAGACATAAATAAATAAAAATTAATAATGATAATAATATAACATGTTTCTTTTAAATAACTACCAATAACTCACACCCTTGATTAGCCACCCTTTCAGATATAACTGTTCCCCTATATTCTTTTAAGCACCCTTTCAAATCCCTGTTCCTTATAAATATTATCCCGATGCATCCCTTTTAATTAAAACCATAAACCTTCCTTTTAAATTCTGCCGTTCCTATTTTGTCTCAAAAACTACTCCCATCTCTCAATGTTTTAATTGAAAAGTAAATTAGCAATGAAGCCTTGCTAAAAATCAAAGAGGAATACCCTTTTCAATTCTCTGCCAGCTGCCGCACTATCTAAATTAAGGTACCCTAAATTATGATATTTTCTTTATAAGTTGATGCATGCATTTCATCGATTAGGATATGATAATAGAGATGTCGATTCGAATCAAGTATTGTTCATAAATTGTAGAGATTTATGATTGTATTCATTTAAATTATAATCTGAAAATCTATCTCTTTTATGATATTATAATCTGAAACTTTTCTAGTTTACAATAATTTCTTCAGTTATTCTAAAACTGTTCTCTTGATTTTTTATTCAATTGATGATATACAGATCGTCATATAGTTTGTTATAACTTAGAACAGGATGTATATTTTGTTGGGTTTGACAACTCTAAATAGTTATTGTCTAAATTAATTAATAGTTCTTATTAGTATTTTAATTATTTCGAATCCGCTTTCTTTATTGGAATGACATAAATAAATCACTTTGATCTATGTATGTACATGTATATATCTTCTTAAAAATAGTACCCCCTGTTCTTGTAGAGTTGATATGTTAAATTATATTATGATATTAGAATTTCAAACTTCCTATATATTTAATTGGATTTATAAAAACGATCAAGGTGGCAGAAGCAAAATCATTGATCTTATTTTGATCTTATTTTATTTTAATCCTTTCATTCTCGTTATACTAAAACAGAGGTTAGATTTCAAATTATTTTAACCGAATTTAAAATTGTCAGAGTTTTTAATAATAAATAATATATAACATCTAATATATGTGATTTTATCGAAATAGTCAAATCTAAAACATTGACAGTTGGCCTAGATAGTAAAGTAAGGTGAATGACATATAACATTAAGGTTTTTAGAAATGAACATTTAATTCAAACAGCGTTAATTAAAATATATGTCTATGTTTTAGATTCGAAGTTTAAAGATTTAAACAACTTAAGAGACGATCAAGAATTCACTTCGACATCAGGTACGGGTTTCCTGGACATTGTCAAATTGTTACTTATCGTTTTGTTTGCATTTATTTATTTATGAAATTATGCATGTTGAATCGAACGATCCTTTTTGTTTTGTTTAGAATACTAGAATAAGATTATTCATTTGATCAACAGATTTTTAAGATGTGTAGTGTAGAGTATGATATTTGTGTGATTAAACGAAACAAACGTGGAAAGTAACGAATAAGTTAAAGGAAAGGGGCCAATATGCGTTGAACGCATGTTGGAATGTATACATTGGGTCTAGTGTCCGACTGGACCCCTCGTTAACGTGGCGTTAGTTGGACTTTCCGTCACGGGTCAATATCTTGCGGTGGTTCGAGTCCCCGTTGAGTGAGACAGTTGAACTAGTGGTGGTTCGAGTCCCCCTAGTGAGACGCCAATATCTGGGGTGGTTCGAGTCCCCTTGGTGAGGCAAAGAAGATCTAGCGGTGGTTCGAGTCCCCGTCTAGTGTCACAGCCAAGATCTAGTGGGGTTTGAGTCCCCCAGGTGAGGCAGTTAAAAACATGAAATATAACTAAAGAAGTGTATGTGTGCTTGTGTGTGTGTGCCCGCGTGTGTGTTTTAAATATTCATTAGTAAGATCGCACGTAAGGATATAATTTTAATATCCTGTTTGTGTTAATAAGTGAATTTGACAAATTCCGGGACTGGAACTAAATCCTGTACTGAGAGACTGTTCGATCTCTCACCCGTTCCACTTTTATGTGGGTTCCAGGAAATGACGAGGCCGACATGGAGCACAAATAAGAGGGATGAGGATCTGGAGGTCAACGAGTAGATGACTCGAGTATCTTTTTATTTTCTTTTTAGTTAAATTCTAGTTCTCTCTTTAAAAGTGGATACATTGACTAACATGACAATTATCGGTTTGTTTGTCATGTTTGTCTTGATCTTATGTTGAATGTGTATTATGTACTCAAATTAATTGTAGTGTTGGAAGACTTGATTGACTTTTAAATGTTGCATGAATATTTATTATTGATAATGTATGTGATGTGCACACGCCTTACGTGTAAATACGTGGCGGGTTGTCTCGGGGTGTGACACTTTCAAATGCATTAACACGTAGGAGAATGCCACCGAGCCACAGACGTTACACATGTCACCCACGATTTCCAATCACATCTCATAACATAATCACCCTCCCTCGTCCCAACCGGTACTGGGAACATCGAGGGCCGTTCACCTAAGGCCATTTAGGATCCTGGGAATCCAAGTCAACATACAGCCCGACTTGGCAAATTCATTGGATCCAAGTGCTTAACTTCGTAAATCCATTCACGTACATATCAAATCAAATCGTGGTGACTTTCAATCAAATCAGATCATAATAGATCGACACAACCTACAACCATACCAGCATGCAAATCACTCAAGTCACATCAATTCGAGTTTAATTTGATTGGGCTATGCAAATGCTATACACAATTCAATGATATTCAACATGACAAACGAAAACACAGTTTAATTCCTGAAAATAAAGTATCAAACAAGTCCAAGAATCCCGCACCTTATTATGACGAGCGTATCGCTTAGTTACGGATCGGGCGTCTCGAATTACCTCGCGATATCTTGCTCGACCGAGCCTACACCTATATTATACGTTTACTTGGTTTAATTTGGGTTCAGTGGTCTATACGTTTACTTATGGTTGGTACAGTCCTAATTCAATTCTTATGCTTTGGTATCAATTCGTTCGGTTCATCATTTCTTACCAAAATTCTCTAAAACCACACACAATCTCATCTAGGTCCTCGGGACCATACAAGCTCTCAATTGGGTAACCATTCACTTACTAGTTCACCAATTTGGTTCTCATAACAGTTCAGTTTACCGTTTGGTTAAACCCTAATTTGGTCAAAACCTCAAATTAACCGTTAATCGTTCTAAAAATTCAAGATCAGGAAGCAACCCTACCGATTACAAGTCTAATTGGTCGGGTTAAACAAATCAAATCACGATTATGCCAACTTTCAGTTTTGGCACGAAACCCTAGAAGTTAGATTTCACAAATCGGGAGGAAATCGGGAAAAGATTGGCAAATAACAAGCAAGGAGTGTAGAGGAACTAGTCCTTGAGCAATTCGAACACAAATCTCGAGTTTAAAACGAAAATCCGAGAAATCGAGAAAATTCGAGGTTTCGAAAGAAATAGAGAGAGAAAGAAATATCAAATAAGAGGGTTAGGAGAGATCCTCGGCTGCTTTCTCGGTTCCAAACTTGATTTCTCGCAACAACCGAGAGTCAGAAAGAAACGGAAAGTTCTGACACTCTTTTCTTTCTCCTTGGACGAAATCACTTGAAAAATGGGGAAAATATGAAGTGGGAGAGAGAGAGAAGGTTCGATTTGAGTTTTAGGGTTAAAATTACTCTGAATGCGGATGCACCCATCCGCACTGCGGGTGGCTTGACCCGCACTCAGCACTTGGTCGTTTTCGGAAGTGAAATTTAACACAGAAACCATACGCAGTGCGGGTGGCTTCACCCGCAGTGCGGGTCACTCACCCGCACTCGGGACTTAGGCAAGAGTTCAGGAAAAAGTCCGAGCGTAGTGCGGATGAATTCCACCCGCAGTGCGGGTCAACCTCATCCGCACTCAGTACTTAGCCGATTTCCGGAAATTCAGTTCAATACAGGAATTCATGAGTGCGGCTGAACCCATCCGCAGTGCGGGTCACTCACCCGCACTCAGTACTTAGCTAATTTTTCAGAATTTCAAATCAACACAAGTTTGAATGAGTGCGGATGCACCCACCCGCAGTGCGGGTTAACCCATACGCACTCAGCCTATAAAATCTCAAAATCTCGAAATTTCAACGCGGTTTTTATTCATACTCAATTTACTTATTTAGGGGAACCTTAATTAAGGTTTAAACTTCCATTTTATTAGCAAACTTTTTTAATTCTTGCTTTTAAATCCTTTGACTTTAATTATTAAAATTTCGTAACGTAACAATATAGACACGACTCCAAACACCTTCAATTGGAGTGTTATATCAGGGTTCTAACTGCCATGTTATCATCCTATAGAGAGACACTACTAGAGTGCTCCAAACAACTAGAATTAGAGTGTCGTATTTGGATTGTAAATGCAATATTATCTTGCCATATATAGACACAACTAGAGTGCCCGAAACACCTTTAATTGGAGTGTTGTATTTGGGTTGTAAGAACGTTGTTATCATGCTGTAGAGAGACACTACTAGAGTGTTCGAAACACCTTCAATTGGAGTGTTGTATTAGGGTTGTAAATGCCCTATTATCTTGCCATTTGGAGATGCTACTAGAGTGCTCCAAACACCTTCAATTGGAGTGTCGTATTTGGATTGAAAAAGCCCTATTATCTTGCCATATATAGACGCAGCTAGAGTGCTCCAAACACCTTCAATTGGAGGGTTATATCTGGGTTCTAAGTGCCATGTTATCATCCTATAGAGAGACACTACTAGAGTGCTCTAAACACCTTAAATTGGAGTGTTGTATTGGGGTTGTTATTGCCCTATTATGTTGCAATCTGGAGACACAACTAGAGTTCTCCAGAAACCTTCAATTGGAGTGTTATATTTGGGTTGTAAGAGCCTTGTTACCATCTTATAGAGATACACTACTAGAGTGTTCGAAACACCTTCAATTCGAGTGTTGTATTAGGGTTGTAAATGCCCTATTATCTTGCCATTCGGAGATGCTACTAGAGTGCTCCAATCACCTTGAATTGGAGTGTCGTATTTGGATTGAAAAAGCCCTATTATCTTGCCATATATAGAAGCGACTAGAGTGCTCCAAACACCTTCAATTGGAGTGTTATTTCTGGGTTCTAAGTGCCATGTCATCATCCTATAGAGAGACACTACTAGAGTGCTCTAAACACCTTCAATTGGAGTGTTGTATTGGGGTTGCTATTGCCCTATTATCTTGCAATCTGGAGACAAAACTAGAGTGCTCCAGAAACTTTCAATTTGAGTGTTATATTTGGGTTGTAAGTGCCTTTTTATCATCCTATAGAGAGACACTACTAGAGTGTTCCAAGCACCTTCAATTGGAGTGTTGTATTCGGGTTTTAAAAGCCCTATTTTCTTGCCTTCTGGAGATGCTACTAGAGTACTCCAAACAGCTTGAATTGGAGTGTCGTATTTGGATTGTAAAAGCCCTATTATCTTGCCATATATAGACACGACTAGAGTGCTCCAAACACCTAATTGGACTGTTATATCAGGGTTCGAAGTGCCATGTTATCACTACTAGAGTGTCGTATTTGGATTGTAAATGCCCTATTATCTTGCCATATATAGACACAACTAGAGTGCCCGAAACACCTTTAATTGGAGTGTTATATTTGGGTTGTAAGAGCCTTGTTATCAGGCTGTAGAGAGACACTACTAGAGTGTTCGAAACACCTTCAATTGGAGTTATGTATTAGGGTTGTAAATGTCCTATTATCTTGCCATTTGGAGATGCTACTAGAGTGCTCCATACATCTTGAATTGGAGTGTCGTATTTGGATTGTAAAAGCCCTATTATCTTGCCATATATAGACAAGACTGGAGTGCTCCAAACACCTTCACTTGGAGTGTTATATCAGGGTTCTAAGTGTCATGTTATCATCCTATAGAGAGACACTACTAGATTGCTCTAAACACCTTCAATTGGAGTGTTGTATTGGGGTTGCTAATGCCGTATTGTCTTGCCATCTGGGGACGCAATTAGAGTGCTCCAAACACCTTCAATTGGAGGGTTATATCTGGGTTCTAAGTGCCATGTTATCATCCTATAGAGAGACACTAGTAGAGTGCTCTAAACACCTTAAATTGGAGTGTTGTATTGGGGTTGTTATTGCCCTATTATGTTGCAATCTGGAGACACAACTAGAGTGCTCCAGAAACCTTCAATTCGAGTGTTATATTTGGGTTGTAAGTGCCTTGTTATCATCCTATAGAGAGACACTACTAGAGTGTTCCAAACACCTTCAATTGGAGTGTTGTGTTGCGGTTGTAAATGTCCTATTATCTTGCCATTTGGAGATGCTACTAGACTGCTCCAAACACATTGAATTGGAGTGTCGTATTTGGATTGTAAAAGCCCTATTATCTTGCCAAATATAGACACGACTAGAGTGCTCCAAACACCTTCAATTGGAGTGTTATATTAGGGTTCTAAGTGCGATGTTATCATCCTATAGAGAGACACTATTAGAGTGCTCTAAACACCTTCAATTGGAGTGTTGTATTGGGGTTCCTAATGCCTTATATCTTGTCATCTGGAGACGCAACTAGCGTGCTCCAGAAACCTTCAATTGGAGTGTTATATTTGGGTTGTAAGTGCCTTGTTATCATCCTATAGAGTGACACTACTAGAGTGTTCCAAACACTTTCAATTGGAGTGTTCTATTGGGGTTGTAAATGTCCTATTATCTTGTCATTTGAAGATGCTACTAGAGTGCTCCAAACACCTTGAATTGGAGTGTCGTATTTGGATTGAAAAAGCCCTATTATCTTGCCATATATAGACGCAGCTAGAGTGCTCCAAACACCTTCAATTGGAGGGTTATATCTGGGTTCTAAGTGCCATGTTATCATCCTATAGAGAGACACTAGTAGAGTGCTCTAAACACCTTAAATTGGAGTGTTGTATTGGGGTTGTTATTGCCCTATTATGTTGCAATCTGGAGACACAACTAGAGTGCTCCAGAAACCTCCAATTGGAGTGTTATATTTGGGTTGTAAGTGCCTTGTTATCATCCTATAGAGTGACACTACTAGAGTGTTCCAAACACCTTCAATTGGACTGTTCTGTTGGGGTTGTAAATGTCCTATTATCTTGTCATTTGGAGATGCTACTAGAGTGCTCCAAACACCTTGAATTGGAGTGTCGTATTTGGATTGTAAAAGCCCTATTATCTTGCCATATATAGACACGACTAGAGTGCTCAAAACAGCTTCAATTGGAGTGTTATATCAAGGTTCTAAGTGCCCTGTTATCTTCCTATAGAGAGACACTACTAGAGTGTTCCACACCTTCAATTGGAGTGTTGTATTAGGGTTTTAAAAGCCCTATGATCTTGCCATCTAGAGATACTACTGGAGTGTTCCAAACACCTTCAGTTGGAGTGTTGTATTAAGGTTGTAGAAGCCCTATTATCTTGCCAGTTAAAGACACTACTAGAGTGTTCCAAACACCATCAATTGGAGTGTTGTATTGGAGATGTAAACGCCATTTTATCTTGTCATATAAAAACACTACTGGAATGCTCCAAACACCTTCAATTCGAGTGTTGTATTAAAGTTGTAATTGCGCTCTTATCTTGCTATCTGGAGACACTACTAGAGTGATTCGAACACCTTGAATTAAAGTGTCGTATTATGATTGTGAATGCCCTATTATCTTGCCATTTGGAGATGCTACTAGAGTGCTCCAAACACCTTGAATTGGAGTGTCGTATTTGGATTGTAAAAGCCCTATTATCTTGTCTTATATAGACATGACTAGAGTGCTCCAAACACCTTCAATTGGAATGTTATATCTGGGTTCTAAGGGCCATGTTATCATCCTATAGAGAGACACTACTAGAGTGGTCTAAACACTTTCAATTGGAGTGTTGTATTGGGGTTGCTATTGCCCTATTATCTTGCATTCTAGAGACAGAACTAGAGTGCTCCAGAAACCTTGAATTGGAGTTTTATATTTGGGTTGTACGTGCCTTGTTATCATCCTATAGAGAGACACTACTAGAGTGTTCCAAACAGCTTCAATTGGACTATTGTATTAGAGTTTTAAAAGCCCTATTATCTTGCCATCTGGAGATGCTACTAGAGTGCTCCAAACACCTTCAATTGGAGTGTTGTATTAGGGTTGTAGAAGCCCTATTATCTTGCCATTTAAAGACACTACTAGAGTGTTCCAAACACCATCAATTGGAGTGTTTGTATTGGAGTTGTAAACGCCCTTTTATCTTGTCATATAAAAACACTACTAGAATGGTCCAAACACCTTCAATTCGAGTGTTGTATTAAAGTTGTAAATGCTATTATCTTGCTATCTGGAGACACTACTAGAGTGCTCCGAACACCTTGAATTAGAGTGTCGTATTTGGATTGTAAATGCCCTCTTATCTTGTAAACATCTTCTAGAGTGCCATGTTAGAGTGCTCCGAACACCTTGAATTAGAGTGCTCTGAACACTACTAGAGTGCCATGTTATCATCCTATAGAGAGACACTACTAGAGTGATCTAAACATCTTCAATTGGAGTGTTGTATTGGGGTTGCTAATGCCCTATTATCTTGCCATCTGGAAACGCAACTAGAGTGCTCCAAACACCTTCAATTGGAGTGTTATATTTGGGTTGTAAGTGTAACATCCCGAAAAAAAAATAAGTTATTTTTATTTTTGCTAACATTTTTTTTTATATTATAATAAAGATTATATGATGTTTTGAAAACATATTTTATTTATACAACACTAGATTGTCTTTGAAAAAAAAAATGAATAAAATAATTTTAGTCATTAATGCTCATGTTTCTCAGATTCAATCTCACTGTTAGTATAATCATAACATTATCATCATCTCTATCAGATTTAATTAATATACTGTACAACTCTATTTTGAATAATTATGGTATGTAAGTGCTACACTATATATATATAGTTTACTTTAAATATATCTTCATGATAAAACATGGTTACAAATGTTATTATGTTTAATTTCCAATTTGGCAATAACCACCATTTCACTGTACTTTGGGGAGTTTAATTTTATAAATAACCGTGTCCCCTAAACGCATCCTTTCTAATTCATCCACGCACCCTTTGAATTAAACCGACTCCTATAAATAAGAACTCATATATACCCTTTGATTCATTAAAGCTCACACCATGTGAAATTCCTTCTCCTGCCTTCTACTTTATTCTCTTTTCATAAAATTAAATACTATTATGATATATCTCCATGAATTATATCTTCAACTGGATTGTCAGTGATGATCATTCCAGTCAACGCATATCTCATATGTCAGTAATCCTTTCTCATTTATTTCAATTTCCAAAATTCTAATTTCAATTATTGATCGATTGTCTGTCTCATTCGTATTCTGACTACGTCGCAGTGATTTTGAGTTGTTGAAATCCGATTTGAAGTTCTGAAAATCTTGCTATCAGATAACCGGACTTCTCTATAACTATGTTTTCGTTTTGTATGGTTGATTTGAATATTGGTATATGTTGTATATTGAATTATGATGGTATATTTAACAGGATAGCGGGTCTGAGGTTAGAATTTGATATGTGATTGTAGCCTCTCACTGTTGGATGGATTTCCCAGTGGGTTGGCGGCCTTCCAATGTTGGATGGATTTCCCATTAGATTGGCGGATTAAAGAAATTGTGTTATGAGAATTTGGGAATCGCCTGTGACAAGGATTACACATGTGTGAATATGATGTGACTGGTTTTATGGATAACCTAGACCGACGTGCTATTGCTAGTTAAATATGCGTGCATAATTTGATGTGAATTTGTGTGGATTAATCTGGTCTATTTGAATGGTTATTAAATTAAACCTATTATAGAGAAGTGCGTCGTTAAATAACCGGTTACTGAGCTTTGTAGCTGACTCCGTGTAACGCCATGTAATTTGAGTTAGAATCTAATTAAATAATTATATAGTTTTGATAAAATACTGTATTCATAATAATAAAATTTATAGCGTATTTTAAAATAAAATTTTCTGGCTTTCTGGCTTGTATAATTAAATTTTATTTTCATTCTTAATACAAACTTTATTACTTTCATTTGATGTCGTGGTCCGTAATTATTTTATTTTAAATAAAAATATATATATATATATAGCCAGTTTTAATCCAAGAGGCGCCTCCTCTAACCTCTAATTATAACAGTGTCTGTTTATCTCTCTTAATTCTGTCTGTCTCTCTTTCATTATACCTTCCGAAAACAAAATAACTACTCTCTGAAATAGCACCTCTTCCTTGTGAAAAACAAAACAAAAATAAACTGCTCCTATAATTATATTTATCCCATCTGTCCGTACTCTCTCTCTGCTTCCTTAGACATTAATTAAAATGGAAATCTTCATAACCCCAAGCCGCATCTTTCTTGCCAAAAGGCCCAAAAATCAAGTTATGAAAATATTAAGGTATCCAAATTTTATATTTAGTTTATTAATTTAGTTGATAAGATGTCTGATACTTTCATATATTTGTTTTATTGGGTGATCGTTAGATTTCTGAAATTTTGTATGCTTGTTCAATTATGCATATTCTTATTGTTCAATTAATTGCATAAACTGGTTTGATAATTTTTAACGATTTGCTTCCTCTATTTTGTACTATCTATATAATATTCATACTATACTGATTATTTGATAAGAATTCTGAGAGTTATATAAGTTTTTAACAATCTTTTTATTTATTTAGGAAACATTGTGTTAGTTAATAAAGATATCTTTTCTTTGTGATGTGCCAAATTTCAATTGGCCATGGAATGATAGTTAGTTATAATTTATTGATAGTCAAAGATAGTCAGGGGTTTTGATTTTTCAAGATTTCCTTAAATTACACCGAAGTGCATCAAACCTTATGAAGTTATATATATCTACCATTTTATTTGACTATTTTACTGAATTGTAATTCTTCGCCGATAACCCTAGAGATTTATTCACCGATAACCCTAGAACTATTTTTATTACAAAGAACTATTTCGATTTATATCTACTATTTCATTTGATGGAAATTTTCACCGATAACCCTATAACTATTTTATTTATTTACAAAGGACTATAGTCTAAAACTCATAAATAATATATACTTGTATCATAAGAAATAAATCCCAGTATATGTATGATCTTGAAATATGTACAGATTCGGGTAAATCAATATATGTATGGTTCTGGTAAATTTTTAATGTATTTACAGCTTCTGGTGAATCAATTCTATTATATTTACTTTAATATATCGCTTGAAATAAATTTCGTTATATTTAACTATGAACAGAAGTTCGGATCAAATTAAATTTTAACATATGTATGATCTTAGGATAACATTATATTGTTTAATTACATCCAGTGATATATATATATATATATATATATTCAGATCCTATGTATAGATATTAATTTGAGAACCGTGTTACATGGTCTAGGTTTGAGTTCTGAAGTAGTTAGTGACGAAGGAGCGGTAACAAACTACACCACAATAACAGGTACGGATTTCCTGGACCTTGTCAAATTGTACTTACCGTTTTGTATGCATATTATTTATTTAATTGTTTGGAATTGTGCATGTTGAATCGAACGATCCCTTTGGCTTGTTTAGAATTACAATATGATTATTTCATATCGATCATAAGACTTGTAAGTAGGGTGTGTTGAGCATGATATCGTGTAGTGTTAAATGACGAACATAAAAAGTAACAGATATGTTAAAGGAAAGGGGCCAACATGTATTGAATACATGTTGGAATGTATACATTGGGTCTAGGTTCGACTAGACTCCTCGTCAACGTGGCGTTGGATGGATTTCCCATCACGGGTCAAGACCTAGCGTAGGGTGGATTCCCCGTCTAGTGAGACAGCCAATATCTAGCGTAGGGTGGATTCCCCGTCTAGTGAGAAATCTTCCGTTGTTGGATGGATTTCCCAGCAGAGTGGGTCTTCCAGTGTTGGATGGATTTCCCACTGGATTGGCAAATAAATGGATTAACATAAAACTTGAAAGATATTTAAAGAAGTGTGTGTGTTTTAAATATTGCATAACATGTGAGGATATAATATTTATATCCTATTTATAATAATAAGTAAATTTGACAAACTCCGGGACTGGAACTAAATCCCGTACTAAGAGACTATTCGATCTCTCACTCGTTCCACTTTTATGTGGGTTCCAGGAAATGATGAAGCCGACGAGGAGCACGAATAGGAGGGATGCGGATGAGGAGGTCAACGAGCAGATGGCTCAAGTATATTTTTATTTTATTTTTAGTTGAACTTTAAATTCTCTCTTTGAAAGTGGATACATTGACTAACATGGCAATTATCGGTTTCTTTGCCCTGTTTGTCTTGATCTCACGTTGAATTTATGTTATGTGCTTGAATTACTTATGATATTACAATACTTTGTTTGACTTGTAAATGTTGCATGAGTATTTATTATTGATAATGTATGTGATGTGCACACGCCTTACGTATAAATACGTGGCGGGTTGTCTCGGGGTGTGACACTCTGTTTTGTTGTTTTGTTTTCATTTTGTTGGCGTCGTAGGTTGACGGGCAAAGAAAGGTGTAAAGATGCTTATATAATCACGCTCCGGATGGTAAAAATCTGGGGTGTGACAGTAAGTGCCTTGTTATCATCCTATAGAGAGACACTACTAGAGTGCTCTAAACACCTTCAATTGGAGTGTTGTATTGGGGTTGCTATTGCCCTATTATCTTGCAATCTGGAGACACAACTAGAGTGCTCCAGAAACCATCAATTGGAGTGTTATATTTGGGTTGTAAGTGCCTTGTTATCATGCTATAGAGAGACACTACTAGAGTGTTCCACACCTTCAATTGGAGTGTTGTATTAGGGTTTTAAAAGCCCTATTATCTTGCCATCTGGAGATGCTACTAGAGTGCTCCAAACACCTTCAATTGGAGTGTTGTATTAGGGTTGTAGAAGCCCTATTATCTTGCCATTTAAAGACACTACTAGAGTGTTCCAAACACCATCAATTGGAGTGTTGTATTGGAGTTGTAAACGCCCTTTTATCTTGTCATATAAAAACACTAATAGAATGCTTCAAACACCTTCAATTCGAGTGTTGTATTAAAGTTGTAAATGCACTCTTATCTTGTTATCTGGAGACACTACTAGAGTGATCCGAACACCTTGAATTAGAGTGTCGTATTTGGATTGTAAATGCCATATTATCTTGCCATATATAGACACAACTAGAGTGCCCCAAACACCATCAATTGGAATGTTATATTTGGGTTGTAAGAGCCTTGTTATCATCCTATAGAGAGACACTACTAGAGTGTTCGAAACACCTTCAATTGGAGTGTTGTATTATGGTTGTAAAAGCCCTATAATCTTGCCATCTGGAGATGCTACTAGAGTGCTCCAAACAGCTTCATTTGAAGTGTTATATTTGGGTTGTAAGTGCCTTGTTATCATCATATAGAGAGACACTACTAGAGTATTCCAAACACCTTCAATTGGAGTGTTGTATTGGGGTTGTAAATGCTATATTATCATGCCATCTGGAGATGCTATTAGAGTGCTCCAAACACCTTCAATTTGAGTATTGTATTAGGGTTCCAGAAGCCCTATTATCTTTCCATTGAAAGACACTACTAGAATGCTCCAAACACCATCAATTGGAGTGTTGTATTGGAGTAGTAAACAGCCTTTTATCTTGCCATATAGAAATACTACTAGAATGCTCCAAACACCTTCAATTAGAATGTTGTATTAAAGTTGTAAATGCGCTCTTATCTTGCTATCTGGAGAAACTACTAGAATGCTCCGAACACCTTGAATTAGAGTGTCGTATTTGGATTGTGAATGCCCTATTATGTTGCCATATATAGACACTACTAGAGTGCTCCAAACACCTTCAATTGGAGTGTTATATTTGGGTTCTAAGTGCCGTGTTATCATCCTATAGAGAGACACTACTAGAGTGTTGTCAACACCTTCAATTGGAGTGTTGTATTGGGGTTGCTAATGCCTTATATCTTGTCATCTGGAGACGCAACTAGCGTGCTCCAAACACCTTCAATTGGAGTGTTATATTTGGGTTGTAAGTGCCTTGTTATCATCCTATAGAGAGACACTAATAGAGTGTTCCAAACACCTTCAATTGGAGTGTTGTATTGGGGTTGTAAATTCCCTATTATCTTGCCATTTGGAGATGCTACTAGAGTTCTCGAAACACCTTGAATTGGAGTGTCGTATTTGGATTGTAAAAGCCCTATTATCTTGCCATATATAGACACTACTAGAGTGCTCCAAACACCTTCAATTAGAGTGTTATATCTGGGTTCTAAGTGCCTTGTTATCATCCTATAGAGAGACACTACTAGAGTGCTCTAAACACCTTCAATTGGAGTGTTGTATTGGGGTTGCTAATGCCCTATTATCTTGCCATCTGGAAACGCAACTAGAGTGCTCCAAACACCTTCAATTGGAGTGTTATATTTGGGTGGTAAGTGCCTTGTTATCGTCCTATAAAGAGACACTACTAGAGTGTTCCAAAAACCTTCAATTGGAGTTTTGTATTGGGGTTGTAAATGACCTATTATCTTGCCATTTGGACATGCTACTAGAGTATTCCAAACACCTTGAATTGGAGTGTCGTATTTTGATTGTAAAACCCCTATTATCTTGTCATATATAGACACGACTAGAGTGATCCAAACACCATCAATTGGAGTTGTAAACGGCCTTTTATCTTGCCATATAAAAAGACTACTAGAATGCTCCAAACACTTTCAATTAGAGTGTTGTATTAGGGTTGTAAATGCGCTCTTATCTTGCTATCTGGAGACACTACTAGAGTGCTCCGAACACCTTGAATTGACGTGTCATATTTGGATTGTAAATGCCCTATTATCTTGCCATATATAGACACTACTAGAGTGCTCCAAACACCTTCAATTGGAGTGTTATATTTGGGTTGTAAGTGTTGTGTTATCATTTTATAGAGAGACACTACTAGAGTGTTCTAAACACCTTTATTTGGAGTGTTGTATTGGGGTTGCTAATGACCTATTATCTTGCCATCTGGAGACGCAACTAGAGTGCTCCAAACACCTTCAATTGGAGTGTTATATTTGGGTTGTAAGTGCCTTGCTATCATCCTATTGAGAGACACTACTAGAGTGTTCTAAAAACCTTGAATTCAAGTGTTGTATTGGGGTCATAAAAGCCCTATTATATTGCCATCTTGAGATGCTACTAGAGTGCTCCAAACAGTTTCATTTGAAGTGTTATATTTGGGTTGTAAGTGCCTTGTTATCATCCTATAGAGAGACACTACTAGAGTATTCCAAACACTATCAATTGGAGTGTTGTATTGGAGTTGTAAACGTCCTTTTTATCTTGCCATATAAAAATACTACTATAATACTCCAAACACCTTCAATTAGAGTGTTGTATTAAAGTTGTAAATGCGCTCTTATATTGCTATCTGGAGACACTACTAGAGTGCTCCGAACACCTTGAATTAGTGTATCGTATTTGGATTGTGAATGTCATATTATCTTGCCATATCTAGACACTACTAGAGTAGTCTATTTGATGTGTCTTGGAGTCTAGTTTCTGGTGGTTCAAGTTTCAAGTCGTTTCGAGTTTTCTATAAAAAGTTATTGCAGTTTAAGTAACCAAGGTCCATAATTTAGGGTTGTTGTTTAGAATTCTGTTTTTCATTTATTTTGTGTTCTTGTTTTCTCTTCCTCCAATAGCACTCTCTGTTTTTAACATAAAGAAGGTTGATACAAAGGTATATGGATTATGTTAAGGAAAGTATAAAGAAAATAATATCACTCAAGTAAGCAGATCAATCGTCGAACAAAGATTAAATTAAGTATATATGTTGATATAGGTGTAGACTCGGTTGAGCAAGATTTTGCGGGACCTTTCGAGACGTACAAACCATAGGTGCGCGATACGCTTTTCGTAATCAAGTGCGGGGTTCTTGGACTTGTTTGATGTTTCATTTTCAGAAATTAATTTCTTTCTCAATTGCCATGTTGGATGCTTGATTGTTGCATAATTTGGAATTCATGTTGTATATTTGATTGTTGCATAATTGGAATGGCGTGAATTTATGTGCATAACCCAATCAAGTTAGAATCGAATTGTTGTGATATAGTTGATTTGCATATTCGTATGGTTTTCAATTGAATTGTTCTATTATGGTTTGATTATGGTTGAAAGTCACCACAAATTAATGATTGTGAAATTATATGCGAATGGAGAAAGTATATGTGAATGAATTTGCAAAGTTGAGCTGTAAAGCTGACTTTGATCCCAGGAACCTATTCGCACGGTGAATGACCCTCATGGTTTCCCAGTACCGGTTGGGACGAGGGGTGGGTGACTATATATATGTTGATTGTGATTGTGGGTGACTTGTGTGTAACGTTTGTGGCTCGGGGGCATTACCCTACGTGGTAATGTATTTGGACGGTTAATTGAATACTATGACATTCCAAATTATTTCAAGTGAATTTTCTCTTTATGACCTTGAACCAGACATTAGTAAATGGTTAAGCCAAA
This sequence comes from Carex rostrata, assembly GCF_964058835.1. NCBI lineage: Eukaryota > Viridiplantae > Streptophyta > Magnoliopsida > Poales > Cyperaceae > Carex > Carex rostrata. Next base: position 8,642,271 of record NC_135941.1, on the reverse strand, counting down.
ACATTTACAGATGGGTGTCAGATAAAGGGTCCAGCTCGGTTAAACTTCTGTAGGTGTCAGTAACCCTACAGATGAGGATCAGATAAAGGGTCCAGCTCGGTTAAACATCTGTAGGTGCTTTCAGCCATAATAAGACGAGTTAAGCCTAATATGTGCTTGTTCGAACTTCATCTTCGAAATTCCATAATTTGTGTTTCATTTGATTATTTGTTGTCAAGCATGTGCATTCATTTATATATTGTGATAGATGTATAGAGACATTACTATAGTGCTCCAAACACCTTCAATTGGAGTGTTGTATTCGTGTTGTAAATCCCAAATTATCTTGCCATCTGGAGACACTACTAGAGTGCTCCAAACTCCTTCAAATGGGGTGTGGTGTTACAATTGTATTTTCCCTATTATCTTGCCATATGGAGACGCTACTAGAGTGCTCCATACACATTCAATTGGGGTGCTGTATTAGGGTCGTAAATGCCTTATTGTACCCTACTAGAGTGCTCCAAATACCATCAAATTGGAGTGTTGTATTGGGGTAGTAAACGCCCTTTTATCTTGCCATATAGAGACACTACTAGAGTGCTGCAAACACCTTCAATTGGAGTGTTGTATTAGTGGTTTTCTCTCTACCCCTCCACCCTTATTTATAGGCATTTGTGGTGGTTCCAAATTACCAAAATACCCTTATGAATAGTAAGGAGGTTCCAAGGTGAAAAGACCAAAATGCCCTCGGTGGATGAGGATGATGACATGTCATGTGGATAACGATGATGACATGTTATGTGGATAAGGATGACATGTGAAAAGACCAAAATGCCCTTGGCCCGAATTCAATTAACATCCATATAATTATTCTAAACAATTATATTTTTTGCGGTTGTTGTTTCGGTAACTTTTATACAGTGTACCGTGTACGTTTATAAATTAACATTTTGTTTTTGCTTTGCCATTTTTACATGACATTTATAATTTAATTATATCACGTATAATTAATTATAACCATCTTATTATTAATCATAATCAATTTATAATCAATCAATAAGATTCTCCGAGTAGCTCCTATACGGTGTGACCCAATAGGATCTGTGTTATGTTGGTAAATAGAATTAAAACTCTTTTAACTTCTATAATCATGAGAGGCATCTAGCAAAATGCATCATGACCATCCAATTACATAGATGATGCTGTACTGTACTATATCACGATCTAGTAAACTATTTTACTTGTGTTAATTCTTTGTCTCATAGTTATCAGATCAGTTTCAAGGTAGGTGTGTGTCATCCTTGCAAACTTAATCTTTTCTTGATCTTGAGCAGATTATCAAATATAATTACTCTTGTAATTATACCGCTAGCAGATAATCTTACTCCATCAAGGGGCCCAGTAATACTATAACTCGTATAATAAATACGAGGAACAATAGTACTTTTGGTAGACCATCACTTCCTTATCATAAGTTATGTATACCGAAGAGCTACCATTATAGCTACTTTTTACGGATAGAATTAGGTCACAATCACACATACACATATCTTAATAAGAAAGATGAATACCTCATACTATAGAACTTAACACTGAATGAAAGCATTAATGACACGAACACAATTCCATTTAATGTTTCATTCGGGGTCTGTCAAATACGTTGTTCCTGGAACAAATATCTATCTTATTAAAATGACACTCTTGTATATGGTCTGTAAAACTTGACCATCTTTTAATTCACATACTAACCTTATAGCGGTCAATTAGTGTTCCTGCTAATTACCTCGGTCAGTGACTTTTAAGAGTATATATCATCTATATTATAGTTTCACAGTTCTAGTCATAAACTCGAAATGATTCATAAATGCAATAATACTCAAGGCAACAAAATGATTAATCATCCAATTCATGAACAAAAATATATATGATAAACTATCGTATTATTGACTTCTAGATTATTACAAACTAACATGTGAGAGGGGCTACATGTAAGTACTATAAACACTTCGGCTAACGATGTCTGGCCACAGTTCCAAGGCTAGGGTTCTAACCCAGTGAGCTCCCTTGACAGGACATAGATTAGATAGCACCTCGAGGTTTAATTAGGAATTTATTTATTATTTGTAATCCTACATGCTATGAGGTTGCATAGTCGTTGCGTTCTTGTGTGATAAACATGTAAGTACTAGCACTTGTTGCTTAGTCGTTGTATCCGGACAAACATGTAAGTACTAACACCTAAGCAACATAATGTTGTGAATTTTAGGGGTGTTATTTTTGGACTAATTATCACACAAATGCTTTAAATTTATAAACCTAAAAACACAAGTAGATTGATTGCAAGCGCACAATCTAGCCTTGTAGTAATGAGGTATCGATCCAAAGACTAAGGCAATTGTATTTTTTACTTAAACTAAATTAAATCTAAATAAATTGCAAATAAGTAAATGGGAGGGTTTTGTTGCAAAGTAACTAAATTTGGGTTCAATACCCGAAGCAGTTGGTTTGTAACAAAACACTAAATTAAATGTAAATAAAAGAGGGTTTTGTGATCAAGATAACTAGGTCTAAGGGCTTTTGGTCAACAATCACTTGGTCAATCTATTTACTTTTGGAGTTCTTTAAATTCATGTTATGTCTTGATAGGGATTGGTTTATTTACCTCCTAACATTACCATTCATAATTTCATGTCTTCACATTAATATACCACTAGCTAGGCTGTCACCACCTATTTGGGTTCTTTAATTGAAGTCATTTACTTTTACTAATTAGTACTGTATTTGGTAAATTCCTGATTAACGGAGCGATATTTTGGTTTCCCAATTATCCAAACCGAATCTTTGATTCTATGAATCTGGGGTAGACTTGACTTGGTCCATCTAAATCTATTATCCCTAAAATGATTTGTGTACAATGAAGGCATTTCTTCTAAGGTCACCATAGAGACAAGGGGTACTGTCACTACCCCCGCAAGGTCTGGTTAGCAAAAACACATTCATGCATGACTCACAAATATAAAATAGAACCAAATATCAAGCCAAACAGTCATTATAAAAAGAACATCCAAGTAAATAAACTAGCACAAGTTCATGACAACCTAAGCCCTTAAAGAGAAAATTAGCCTCGCATGGGTGCAAAAGCAATAACATCCATGATTGAAAACAAAGAATCCATACAAGTAAAATCAAGAAAAATAACAAGAGAAATAGAATACACCAATTCCCAAGTTATTGTTGGGGTTTACGGTGCTGTAACCAAAAACCCGTTTAGGCTTAAGTTGCGGAATGACCGTAGAACAAAAATTTCTACGGCCAACTTAAGCAAAGGATTAAACGGGGTATGTCAGGAAACTTTCCAAGGCGGTCCACCTTCAGTATTCCTTTGGCATCAAAACCCAATTTAATCCTTTTTACAGATTTACTCCACGATTAATTTCTAAAACTTTAATCTACTTACCAATTAAATAGATTAATATAGCATATTTATACCTTGTTTCCAAATCACAGTTGGAATGCAGACCGAGCGAGTAGAGCCTCACCAGGGAAGGAATCGACTCGGAGTGTCACACGTGTGATACCTCTATCGGTTATCCACCAGGACTAACCGGAGAGCGGTTTATTTCTTCTGCCAGAAATACCGTAAACCACGAAATTCTGCAAAAACACTATTCACGGGAAAAAGACGAAAACCCGTAAACACGAATTTTCGGTTGCTCAGTTTCATCAATATGCAAAACTGACATACCGCAAAATTCGGTAAAACACTATTCATCGATCCCGTAAATATACTTCACAACAACTCGCAAGATTATACGTCAACTACGTATAACTTTCTTTTCTCAACCGAAACACTATTTGGGAGAGAAACCGAGAAAGAGAGAAAATACCGATCCGTTTCGACACGAAACGGTATGAGTGAATTAGCAGTTTTTCTCTCTACATGCACCCCTCTATTTATAGGCTTTTGAGGAGGTTCGCAAAAGACCGAAATACCCCTCAACATATGCCTATTTACAAGATATGCCATTGAATGGATAAGGATGACATGTCATGTGGATAAGATCGATGACGTGTCATCTGGATAGGATCGATGACATGTCATGCGGATAAGGACGAATCTGAAAAGACCCGAATGCCCTCGGCCCGAATACAAATAATATTCGTATAATTATTCTGAACAATTATATATATTTTTCTTGCGGTTGTTGTTTCGGTAATTTATACAACGTGTCTTGCACATTTATAAATTAACCGGTTAACTTTTATACAACGTGTCACACACGTTTATAAATTAACCAATGTTTTTGCTTGTTATTTTTACATAACATTTATAATTTAATTATAACACGTATAATTAATTATAACCATCTTACTATTGATCATAACCAATTTATAATCAATCACAATAAGATTCTCTTATTAACTCCTATATGATGTGACCCAATAAGATCTGTGTTATGTTGGTAAATAGAGTTAAAACTGTTTTGAGAAGCGCATAAAAGAGCATAACGGCTGCGGGTTGGAGTAGAGGCAACGACCTTGAATATGTACGGCAGAGTAGCGCAAGGCAGTCGACGCATGAATTGGGATGTGCGCCTGGGATTGTGGTTGTTGCCGAAGCTTCGGTGGGCTATTGCCTTTGTTTGAGGTGCCTGCCGCAATTTTTTTTGAATTTTTATTTAAAGAGAGAGATGCGTAGGCTAAGGTATTGGTTTTTCTTTATCAAGTATTTCGAAATATATTCTTAAGCAGGTCCATAGAAAAAAAATGGTAATTATGTTAAAATGGAAATGAAATTAATTCTTCATTCCAGCTATACAATATGTTCCTTATTTATAGAGAAAGTTACAATTTGAATGTTAATGCAAAATTAAAAATTTAGGAAATAACTTACTGTATATGATCAAGCTATCAAGGAATGTCCGAAAAAAAAACTAAAATTTCAAATCTTGTGCATAATGATAAAATGCATATACTCCTTTGTTCCCATAATGATAATTAATAAATTCCTTCATATGCGTGAATGGTTCTTTCTCTAAATGTAGTGCAATATTTAATGACAATCAATTAATCTCTTAATTAGGTTGCACATACCTCTCTTCAATTACTAAAATATAATATCATACTTATAATGCACTACTCTTATACCATCAGAAAAAATATTATATCAATTATGCATTTAACAAAAATTAAATTGATTGTAGTATTTAATCATTACCTTATTCTACCATAAAATAATCAATCTAAGTTTAACTCAGTGTTTTTGTTTAATACGATAAAATTGACATAGAAATTAATATTCACTCATTATGCAATCAATACTTTTGATCTATAATTTTTATATATGAAAAATCTTGTAACCATAATTAACAATGACTTAAATTTTCAAGACATGACAGAATGTTACATCCTCCCCCCCCCCCCCCCCCCCCTTAAAAAGAATTTTGTCCTCAAAATTCAAATAATAACTTGTAATTACTTTTATAAATTAGAAATACAATTAATCGATGAACTGTTACATTCTTCTCCCCTTTAAAAAGAATTTTGCCCTCAAAATTCAAACACTAAATTGTTATTAGTTTTATACATTAACAATATGGTTAATCTATAAAGTGTTGTAGATATCGAAGGTAAATTTCCAGATATTAAATTTTCAAATATGAATTAATATGAGTGAGTACTAACAGCTGTCTATCTGAAAAATCCAGCTAAAGTTATGTTTTAGAAGGTCATCAAAAGAGGTAGCTCAAATCTAAGTTTAAATTAACGATTTGATTAGTATTTATGTCCTAATTGTTGTGGCCATTTAAATGGACATTTATTTTAGAAATGTTTGTATTTTTCTACAAGATTTTTTTATGACATTTTTTTTTATGAATAATTGTGTGTGTGATCCTAACTCAAGATGTGTATATGTTAGATTGGTTTCTCGTTTGGACTCTTTTTTTTTTTTTTTTTTTTACAAAGTGTTTAAACTTTCTAGTATTGATTTATTATCATATTTTAATAAGCTTTAAAATGTACTAATCAAGTGTTACATATATACTTATAATAGTCGTTACGTTCTCTTTTTTTTTTACAAAGTGTTTAAACTTTCTAGTATTGATTTATTATCATATTTTAATAAGCTTTAAAATGTACTAATCAAGTGTTACATATATACTTATAATAGTCGTTACGTTCTCTTGGGATGATTTATGATACTGACTAAATAAATTGACATGATGGTACGTTACATCCTTACCCCCTTAAAAGGAATTTTGTCCGCAAAATTCAAGTATAAAACTAAAAATACTTTCACTATGCTTCTGCTGCGCAACTCTGATAAAATTACCATATTATTTAAAAAATAATTTGAATGAATTCTTGATAACAAATTTATTAAGACTAATAATAAATGATGATTTAACGAAAATCCTATGAGGTCAGATTAGATGCAGTTAATCGACTAATCATTCAAAATCTGTAGTCGTAGTCGTTTTCGTACCAAAAATTGATATTGCATTTTTTTTTCTCTTTTAAAAAAATAAAATAATAATAATAATAATAATAATAAAAAAAATTAAAAAAAATTGAGATCATTGAGAAAATTGATAAGGTGTACTAATTAATGTATTAGAAGAGATATTTTCAGAAAAGTTTCCATCTGTGAAATTAACAAATTGGAAAATATCTTTTCTAACTAGTAGCTATGTTGGGAATTGTTTATTTCTCTAGTATTCTTGGAAGAAAGTATCTTTGTCAGGATAAAATTAAATAAATTCTTTACATAATTGGTATATTAAAACCTAATTATTTGTATACCTTAATTATAAAGTTCTTCATTCAATAGAAAAAAATATTCAATCTGAAAATTTGATTAAAATAGTCAAGTTTCTTCGCTATAATATTAACAAATTAATTATTCGTGTAATAAAAACATTAAGCCGAAATTTAGGGGAATATTATATATAGAAATACCAATTTCAGAATTTCTAAACTTTGATAACTATTCAAATTCGGGGATACAATTGTGGGATATTAAATGAAAACAAATGAAATTTCGAATAAAAATTATTAAGTTTAAAATTCTAAAGACAAGACCTTAACATTTATTTCTACGTACATAAACTGTACTATATGAAGTCTCATCGAAATTATGTATTTAAATTGTATTATTTAAATTCTAAAGATAAGACTTTAATACGCACTCACTTAGCGGGAAATTATTGATATTGTATGTGCTGGCTCTGATACCAACTAAGTTGTCACACCCCGGGACAACCCGCCACGTATTTCTACGTAAGGCGTGTACACATCACATACATTATCAATAACAATATCAATAAAGCCACATTTATTTCATAAGCAAAAGAATTTTCACAAACGATCACGGTCGACATGGCTAGTAACACCACACTGCCATGCCGACTCAATGTATCAATATAGAATTATGGAAACAAAAACTAAACAACATGTGGCAATTTATCAATAATATGTCTTCCCGCTTAGTCTCACTCCTGTCCTTGCTCGAATCCTTCCGCTTCGTTACCTGGAACCCACGTAAAAGTGGAACGGGTGAGAGATCGAACCTTCTCTCAGTGCGGGATTTAGTTCTAGCCCAGAGTGTATAAAACATTTACTTATATTCACAAATATGATAAGAAAATAAATAAAATGCGTATGCTTCTTCTAATGCAATGCATGTCCTAGCATTACTTACTACTTTCATTTATTTAGAGAAAAATCTGTTAATCATGTTCGTTTTCTTATTTTCCTTGTTTCTCCGACCGCGAAACTCCCGTCCGACGCCGGAAGAAACCACTTAATTTCCTTGTTTCTTCGACCGCGGAACTCCCGCCCGACGCCGAAAGAAACCGCCAACCCAACCGCGGAACTCCCGCCTGGCGCTGGGGGCTGTCGCCCTAACCGCGGAACTCCCGCTAGACGCTAGGGTTAGACCCGTGACAGGACCGCTTTCGCCTACAGTCACGTTATCGAGGGGTCCAGTCGAACACTAGACCCAATGTATACATCCCAATATGCAAGCATATTGGCCCCTGTTCAATTACCATATTCGTTCTTTTTCAAAAACACATTTATTCAATCACACAGTTCATGCCCACAGTTCATGCCATGCTCAACACATCCTATTCATGCAAGTCCATTGGTCAATATATGAATCATATCATTTCATGCAATTTATTTGTGTCTACTCAAGTCATACGAATGGTTCGACAACAACATGCATAAATTCGACTAATACAATAATAATAAACAGTTTATTGACAATAGGAAAGTAAAATAGTTTTATAAAGTCTAGGAAACCCGCACCTGTTAGTTTAGAAAATCCTTGATCGTTTCTCACGTCTCTTAATTCTTCAAAAGTCGAACCTAGATAATAAACATACCTCTAATTAATAATATTTGTAATTCACGTGCTCTAAATTCTTAAAATTCCTTAATATAATTTATTATTATATTCTGTTATTAATCCTAACTCTTAACTGTAACTAGTTTAATCATTTTGTATCACAGAGACTTCTAATCAAGTGGAGATAGAATAATCCAAAAGAAAGATAGTAAAATACTTAAAAGCCAATCTGTAGTTACATCTCATGAATCCTAGATTTTAAATTTTAATTAGAGCATATTTCATCTATAATTTCATTTCCAAAAACTTCAATCATAATTGGTAGTAACAAATCCAGAATGGAATGAATTGATCATACTAATTTATAAAGATAAAATGAACGAATATCTATAATCATATATAAAAATAATCTTTTAATCTACTATAAATTTATAGAAAGAATTCTCTAACTTATATTTCACAACTTAATTATTAATCTACAAGATTTATGATAGAAAAATTATAAAGCTTATTATTCATCTGTTGCCGACACTTTATATCTATAGTAGAAGAATAAAATAAAAATAAATTAAACACAAGTACATAATCTAAAAATAAACAAGTAAACCGTTATGAATTCTCAATACATACTATAGCCTGTCATTTATTACGAACGTACCTTATTCAATTTATAACACATTTTTATTTTAAAAGAGATCATGATAGTCTGAATATTAAAAGTAAATACTAAAAAAAAAGTATCATGTTTATATAATAATTTACATTAATAAAATATAATATATTATTCTTTCACTAAATTATAAATACTACAAATATAAATTAATGATCCAAACTATTTTTATACATTTAAAATAGTTTATTCACCTATTACGGGTCTCGACCAAAATATTAGAATAAAGGTACGATTTTACTTGTCCTCACAATTCAACTATGATTTATATTTACTATTTGGAAGAAAAGCTAATAGATTTACCTATAATAAAATTAGGTAATAATTCTTTGGTTGATTGTATCATTAACACTTTCTTTTTTTAGTGCGAGGAATTTATTATGAATCCACTGATTTCTGCCGCTTCTGTTATTGCTGCTGGATTGGCTGTGGGGCTTGCCCGACAGAAACAAAGTAGAATGTAAAATAACAAAGAAAAGAACAAGATTCATCAAGGAAGAAGCTTTATTTATCCACTACATGTACAAAAAGCACTGCCAACAATGGCTTACATCTCTTCAAGCTATCACCACCTCTGAAGAGACAATTTATTACAGAATTTCAGAATATATCTTTCAATTTGGGGGTATTTCGGCTATGGAGGCCCTTTTTTCTCTTCAACCGTAGGCTTTATATAGCCACCAATTAGGGCATCAAGAGGTGTGGATCCGTGAGTTGGCTTCATCTGGGGCGTTCACGAAAACAAACGGACCCAATAATACAAAAGACTCTATTATCGTCTGATCCTTCCCTATACCCAAACTGTGTTGTTATGGCTCTGTTAAAGAACAACTGGGGATTAGCACTCTGTAAAATTGGGGATGAGCGATGGACGTTGTTAGACGAACCACTAAAGCAAGAGGATTACACAGTTGTTTGATACCGAATTGGTACCGATATGTGGTACAATGACTTTGAGTCTTGATCAAAGGCTAAAGGGTGTTAATTTGAGCATCTAGGAGCTATTTGCATATGTTGGAGAGTTCAATTTGATTTGGATTGGCAGCTGACCAAATATGGCATGAAGGATATACATTTTCAGTTCCTTTTAGACCATTTTCTCATGAATTTTGCATATGAGGTGAAAATTTTATTCTACAGAGTCAAAAAGGATCATATCAGGGACTTGTGTGCCAATTTTTATAACTTTAGAGAATTTATTCACATTTCTAGGAATTTATTCATGACAGGGGTATGAAAGTCAAATAGAGGCATGAAAGTCTGTACAGCTCAACAAACAGCCCAAAATACGATAGATAGCTTTAGGCCCATCTCCTATCACACCTTTGAGGCTTTCTTTTTTCAGTCGAGATTTAGGGTCTGATCGGAATAGGAGGATAACAAAAGTTCACTTCATTTCACTAGAATAGAGTTGAAAAGAGATGATTTGGAATTGAATTTTAGTGATTAGAATGATTAAATTAAAAAGAAGAATTGATTTGAGGATTAATCAAAATAGTCAAAAATTTGATATTATTTACGATTATGCCATTGAATAGTTTATGTCCCAGCAGCGCCACTCCCATTCGACTCATTTTCTCCCCCTATTTCTCTTCTTTCTCTTCCTCTCCGTAGCTACGCTTAACCCTCTCCTGTTCCAGACTACTCTTTCATTGTCGGTCTTGTTGCAATCTCCCTCTCCGCTACTCTTCCGTCTAGATATTTTTTACTTCTTCACTGCTCCTCCGTCCTGACCTTTGTCTCTCTTCCCTACTCCGTCTCAACACAGTTTCAGATCAGAAAATACGAGGGTACAATAGACTTTTCACATCAGCTAATTGAATTCTCGTCGTCAAATACCTTGCTTTCTCTCGTGATTTCTCCGCAGGATTTGGCGCTCCTCAAATCCAGTCGAATCCTTTCTATTCTTTTTTGTCTCAGCGTTCTGATCAGGTGATTAAGAAAGAATTCTATTTCTATTTCCAGTTTAAGGGATAATACTGGGTTCCTAAGGGTCTGATCGAAATGAAAGTGTAACAAGAGTTCAATTCATTTCAATAGAATAGAGTTGAAAAGAAATGATTTGGAATTGAATTTTAATGATCGGAATAGTTAATTCTAAAAGAAGAATTGATTTAAAGATATGTTAAAAAGGTTATAATATTCAATTTATTTACTGTGTATGCCATTATAATTTCTTTGTCATTTTCATTCTCATTCGCATTTATTTTGAGATACATAAATGATAGCATGTACTAGATAATCAAGATAACTGTTGGAGATATGTAACAAAACCAAAGCATTGGGAGATTCATTTTTCATGTGCACATAGCATAGATATCATGTAGATTTGCGAAATTTACCCTGTATTTTTCTTTCTTCTCTATTGAGCAGTTTCTGATGCATACCAGAAAAGAGAACCGGTTATTTACTATTATAGGATAAATCATGAGTTGTAAATTGTGATTAGTAATTCAATAAAACAATCAACTTAATTATTTTGCTATTGACTAATAATATTACCAAACCAAAAAATTATTCTAATTTGGTACGATCTTACTTTTATTTTAATAATTTGGCTCTTGAAATAAGTCAAATAAAACAGAAATTTCTATAGTGTAATCCTTGTAAATGCTAAAAAATAATACAAATTTTGTTTTAAAGCAACTTCTCTAATCTCTTGCTCTGAGTTTTTCTTATGATGTTAAAATTACCCCTCTAATCGCATCTTGGATGTGCAAGAAAGGAGCTCTAAATGGGAAATAAAATGGCAGCTTCTTGTTCGTTGTTGTACATGCATATTGGTGCAGAGATTCTCAGATGGACGAGTAATGAAGCCCACCATTTTCCTCGTGCACCTTCCTGATCTGCCTTCTATCTTGCTAATCGCTTTCTTGTCAATTTCTTTATCGGAAAAGATAAGGGTACAAACGACATTTCATCTCAGAAAAACGAATTCTCGCCAAATACCATGCTTTCTCCCGCGATTTCTCAACGTGACTTGGGGCTGTTCAAATCTCGTCGAATCGTCTCTATTCCCGTCTCATTTGACGTTTCGATCAAAAAATTCACGAGAAAGAGAATTCTCTTTCTCGTTGGGAGTGGACTCCGTTCCGATCAGACTTTACTCTCAACTAGGTTTTCGTTTTCTACTGTCCTCCCACATCTCTTCGCACCAGATCGCAACAATGGCGTCTCTTCTAACAAAGAAACTTTCTCCTCTACTACGCTCCTCTTCCAACAACTCCTCTCTCTTCCCTCCCCTCCAACGCCTACTCTCCTTGCAATCTCATCACGTCGCATCCTCATCCGCCGTATCCTTCGACCGAGCTCTCAGGTACTCCACCTCCTCCGGCTTGCCTCCGATTAATCCCAGCTCTCCTCCAACCACAGACTCCGCTCCTCCAACCACTGCTTCCGTTCCCGATGGGTTTGGCTTCGCTCGAGGAAACTTCACATCCAATGCGCCCCTCGCTCCTGATCGGTTTGGCTTTGGCTTAGGAAACTTCACATCCAACATGGAATTTGTCCGAGACAGGCTCGCTGAGGACGAGGAGCTCCGTTCCCGCAGGAAGAAACATGATTTCGTGCATTTCTTACTAACCAGAAAGAAAACCTTCGTCACTGTGACAGATGTGGACGGGAATCGGAAAACTGGTGCCTCAGCTGGTTGTTTGAGCTCACAGGATAAAAAGGGAAGGGGCCGCAGTTCTAGATATGCGGCCGAGGCAACAGCTGAGCATGTGGGGAGAGCGGCGAAAAAGATGGGGGTCAAATCAGTTGTGATGAAGGTGAAAGGCTCGGTCTTTTTTGGGAAGAAGAAGAGGGTGATCATGAGTTGGAGAGATGGTTATAGAGGTGAAGGGATCAGGGAGAGGACCCCCATTGTTGCAATCCATGATGTGACGCAACTGCCACACAATGGTTGCCGCCTGCCTAAGAGACGCCGTATCTAAATAATGATATTTGGTGAGTTCGGAATTTCTCAATTTGGTTTCCAATAATACTGAAGAATTTTTCATTAAAATTTAAGCTGTTTAGAAGCTTGTTCATTTTCTTTTCTTTTTGGGATGTATTACTGTTTAGTTGCTTTTAAATTGCAATTTTATTTTGTGTTTTGAATTGGATGTATTATGACATTGTGAACAATATCAGAATCTTTTGTTATGTATTTATTTACAGATTTTTGATATGTATTTATTGAACTTTTTTCTATCTGTTCTTGTGTTGGTGAAATTCAATTTATTTATGTTTTATCCTTTACTGGTAATGTGGAGTGTTTAATTGAGTACAATCACTTGTAATTTTTTTTTAAAATTCTTACTGACTTCCAAAGGGATGAGAAAGGGTTGAGATCATGAGTTGAAAACTATGTCTTTCTATCATTAATTACTTTGTAGAAGGGTTAATACTGTACTCATTTGTAAGATTAATTTTTAGTTTTCTGGTACAACCTGATCATGTACTAGCTTAGAAGACATAGGGGTAGTTTGATAGTTTACTTTTTATCGACATATTTGAACTTGGTAATTTTGTAAAAATTCAGGGGGTTTTTGAAAAATTATCAGAAACCACACACCACTGTCAAGTTTCATGCAACAAACATTTTTTTTCTGCAAATGAACTTTGTCACAACTTCATGACTATTTAAAAAAGTATTTATTATTCCTGCAAATGAACTCTACTGTAGCTAAGTAATATCTTGATCTTGTAAAACTCGGGACAAAATTACTAATTATTGCTTATCATAATGCGATCATGTATGCATCATGCTATGGGTACCATACTGGTACACAACGTATCAATATGTATGGTCTTTGTCCAAAGATCATATTGGTTACAAGGTTTAGACCTATGCTGGTAACCAAAACTGAAATAAAAAAACAAAAAAAAGGTATTTTTAAGATGTTAGCATTGCCTGACACATACTGGTATTCTAGATCTAAGTTACTATGCATTCTGGGTGCAAGCATTGATGTATTTCAATCATAAACAATTCAATTCAATTCAATTACTGCAATACTGTTATGCTAACAGTAGTATTGACTTCTTGAGGTTTCTTGTATACTACTAGTTGAGAACCTAAATACATCATTAATCAATGTTGACTGTTCAATTAAAACGGGACAATATAAGTGAAAGCTTTTAAATAACAGTAGTATTCACTTGTTGATTAATTTTCTAATATAAGGGTAAAATTGTCATTGAAACTTATTTTCCAAAGGTAAAATTATAAATCAAATTACATATTATTAAGGATCTTGATGGATTCGAACCATCACCCCCCGGAAGATTCAGGACTCTGTCCAAATGTTTGAGCTAAATTTCCATCTCATTCTTTAACTTTAAATAAGATTTTGAATTTATATACTGATATGGTTTATTTTGGTTGATTATAAGTGCTTTACTGGCACATGGTAGTGCTAAGTTCCTTGAAATTTTAGATGATTACACCTCGCTTATGGTCTAAGATTTATAATTAACTATAATCAGACATTAATTTACCTCAGCTGTGCAGACCTGGTAAAGCAATAAAAGCACAAAATTTGCACATCCGCACTTATGGTCTAAAATTTGCACAAATCATGATCAGACATCAATTTACCTCAATAATATATGCATATCATAATTCATTACCATCTTTTTCTTGTGACTTAAAGTTAGTATCAGATCTCCGAATCCATTTGACACAAATTACTCCCAATTACTCCAATTACACAGAAATAGAATGTACCAAATATCACCTACATCACATTTAACACAAATTACTCCCAATCGAGCATCAGATAAAATATAATCTTGCAATTGAGCTTTCTTAAGCTATAATGTCCAATTGTACCTCAATTCAGTTGAATTTTGCATCCACATAATGTCGATTCTTCTACCACACCTAGAAATACAATTGTTCAACCCAAGAAAATGGAGAGGTCTTACTGGTAATCCCGACTGATCAAAATTAATTCGGCTACAGTGCAGTAATTAGTTTTAAGTAAAATCTGACCTTTAATCTCTTTGTCTCCAATTTTAAGTTATTTAGGGTAAAATTGTCATTTTCCCTGACTCCGTTATCTCTTTCTCCGATCTCCTCTCATCCCAAAAGTTTTGCTAATCCCGACTGATCTCTTTCTCTCATCCCTAAAAATCGCGGCTGATCCTTTTGAACGGAGAAGAGATAAGAGAAATCACGGCAGGGTTGAAGGGTGTGATTGTCAGTCAGGTCAATCGTACCAGTCTCACTTCTGCATCTGAACTTATTAGGAGGCTTGGTATATATGGTAGTTTGCTCTTAACTTATTAGGGGGCTTGGTACTGTTGCAATGCACTACCTTTTCATGAGTTGATATGATGAAAAAGAAAATGGAGAGGTCTTACTGGTACCGGGACGCAATGGGTGGGCTGGTGGGGGTTAAATCATGGTTTGGGCCTGGTACTGGCAATTTAATTTATTTCTCATTACACAGTGTTATGCCTGCTAACCAATCTGAAGACAATAGTCCAAACCCTGGTAGCAGCCTTGAACCAGTACTGGTACCAGTACCGACCACTCCAGTGAAGAGTCATGTGACTGACTCAGACCCAGAACTCTACCCCAACGAAGTGTCATCAGCTGAGCTGGCAGTGCCACAGATCTCACAGGCTACACTACTGGTGCCAGCTGTCAAAATAGAGCCGCTTGTTATTATACCTGTCAAATAAGATTCTTAGAGATTACAAAAATTTATGTGATCTTTTGAGACATTTGATATTAATTTAACAATTATATTAAATTAATAATCACTTTATAATTTAATTAAGCCATCATAAAATTATAATTTTATATTTCATTTGTTTCTATTATTAGTTCAATTTTCCCAAACTTGATTGGAATATTCTATTTTTTTTGTTATACAGTTATTTTTTTGTAGCGAAGCTAAAATATCAATTAGTTACCAGGGTATAGATGAAGTTTGCTGAAAAGGGAAGTCATATTAATAAAAAATAGCAAAAAAAACAAAAAAAAACAATCATATCAGTACTAACAATGGAAAGACATCTCACTGAGCATTAACCACTAATGGGTCCTGTACCGGCACAGTACCAGCAAATATAGCAGAGAAGGCCAACCTGCTATCTGGATCAATTGGGTTTTTTTCAGGAGCTCTTACCATCAATAGGAGCCAGGAAAAGAGACCTGCTGCTCTTAAATCACTGTACTGTTAGGTTTTTCCTTTTAGTAATGCTTGTAGGTTTTTCTTGATTTTTTTTCCTTGCAACCATGTTTCCTATTTAGCTTTCTTAGTTCTTTAGAATTGTAATTTGAATTTTTATTTATATTAACGCATGCCTACGGGTTTCAAATAAAAAAGAAAAAAACACTAATGGGCATCTTTGTTTCAGTGCTACACATAGCTTTTGTTGTTTTGCTTGATTTGTCTCTAGCTGTCTCTTTTCCTCCCTGGGTCTGTGATGCCATCGTGTGTAGTTTGGAGACAATGAGCACAAACCACTGATACTAAATGCTTAAATTTCATAGTATGGGTGATTGTGTCGACTATTTGTTTCCTAAATTTCAAAGGTCAAAATAAATAAATGAAGAGTACCTGTTTCATTATGATTTAGCCCCTTCGTTCTTATATCATATTTCTTAAAGTATAGTTAGGATTTCATGTGTGCATGCACCGATTTTTTTATCTGTAGCATTTAGAAATAAATTAATATTGTACTTGTAACATCAAATCAGTTCTGATGCTGACAGCCACTGTCAAGAGTCTCAAAAAAAAAAAAAAAATCAGTTCTGATGCTACAGATAATTTTTTTTATTTTTTATATAAATTGTACATGTAAACGGAACTTCATTTATATGACTTTAGTCTTGGGTTGTAAACGTAACTTATTTTACTTCAAAATGTTTGGAAATTGAAGTGTCTGCAAGTGATGATTGTGGATTTTCAAGTACACACTACACAGGGCATGCATTATTCTGCACATTTCACAGCAGAAGCTAGCCCTGCATGCACAGCACTGATGAGATTCCACCACTACTTTCCTTTCTAAAAAGAACCAAAAATCAAGATGCCTGTGCCTATATTTGCATATGATCATGGATTGTGCTTGTAGTTGACCTGTATATTGACCAGTCATTTGGATGCTCTCTTGTTGCATCCTTCCATGCAATGCAAAATGCTTTGTACTCCCAACATTTATATTTTTTTTTCATTTTCAATTTTCATTTGCTCTATTCCTTTTTTCTGAATGTTCTGGTAGTTTCCAATTAGTGTTCATATCAGGCCATCTGATATGATCAGACAGCATATAGCAGCATCAACAACAATTAGTCAGCTTTTGATCGAAAAATCATGAAAATATTAAAGATGATGAATCAGTAGCTTGTTACATCAGAAACAAACAAAATGAACTCCAAAATCTAGTGAAAAATTTATACTTTGGTTAAATTTGTGTCAATATAATGCCAAAAAACTGGCCAGTAAATTGAGAGTGCAATGCCAAATTTGAACCAAAAAGAGCAAACATAAACAAAGCATCAAGGCTTCAAATAAAGTGTACATTACTAGAATAACAGTACACAGCTATACATATTATGGGCAAAGCGGCCATTGTAAGAATGTAATATAATGAACAAAATGGCAAAAAAAAAAAAAAAAAAAATGAGAGAACTTGAAATAAACTGATGACATCATCCCAAGACAATAACTTCAGTTCATATCCTGTTTTATTTTACTCAATTTTCTTCAGTTCGATGACTTTCTGAGGCTTGAGAGGCTCAACAGGGAAGTATTCCCACAAGATCGCCAACTTTGCTTATAACCTGAAAAAAAAATTTCATAAGTATCCACGTAATTTAGAAATGTTGAGATCATGACTTAACAACTTGAATAATATAACCATGCGCTGAAAATATATGTTTTCATTTATTGAGGGCGTGCTTAAATATCCAACACTAGTTCCACCAGGAGAAGGTAATGTTCCCAAACTCTATCCACCAACCCTGACAGGGTCTAGTACAAAAAAATTATTTCAGCCAATGAAAATTATACTAGGAAAAATCAAACAAATACCAAATGCTAGATAAAAAGACACTTTTGAGTGTTTTCGCTTGGATATAGGATTATTGGACATCACCATACCAGTCAAATCTAGTACTGGAAAAAAATGCATAATAATTTTATAAATTTGTACAGAATAAATTAAATAAAAAACCGCATAGAACAGTTTGGTACTTGGAACAACTGTCATATACCAAGACAACCCCATCAAAATGTGAGGATTAACTAAAGAGCAAAAAAAGAAAGGATCTAACTATAGGCAAATATTAAATATCCTACACCCTACAAAACAAGAAAAAATATACCACTGCTTTGTAGAGTTTGGCAAAAACCCGGGTCGGGTATACCCGCCCGTACCCGCCGCCCGGGGTACCCGTGCCTGAGCTCGGGTATGGGTCGGGTACTCGGGTACGCGGGTACGGGCAAAAACCGGACCGGACCCGTTATTTTGGAACAATACCAGACCATACCCTACCCGAGTTTACCCGTACCCGACTAAACCCGTACCCGACTACTCGAGTACCCATACCCGTATACCCGAGTTACTGTTCATCCATTTCAAAATTCAAAAATTCTGATTTTTTTCCCCCCAAACCAACAAAAAAACCAACAAAAAAAAAAAAAAAAAAAACCAGAAAAAAAAACAGCAAAAAAAAAACCAACAAAAAAACCAAAAAAAAAAACAGCAAAAAAAAAAAAAAAAAAAAAAAAATACCCGTACCCGCCTTACCCGTCAAGGGTACACGGGTAAGGGTATAGGACGGGTAGGGTATGGGTTTTGAAAATTATACCCGTCATACCCGTATCCGAATACCCTTGTACCCGAGTATACCCGTACCCGAGACGTACCCGTACCCGAGACGGGTATACCCGGGGCACCCGTACCCGCCCGAGTATAAATACACTACTGCTTTGTGTGACAACTAGAATCTATGCCTAAACTTACTTTTCCAATTTTCTCACAGTTGTCCAAAGTGGATCTCTTTCTCTCATTGAAAAAGGACTGCCGGTATGGCGATAAAAACATTAAAACATAATGGTTCTCACAGAATTTTCTTATTTTCTCTCATTGGATAGTTTTGCTGGTCTTGCAGTAGTAAAAACATAAAAACAGAGAATAGAAAGAAGCACAATAAAATCTCATTTTTTTTATTGATGTATACAGGTTGTTAAAAGAGAGAGGCTATGGTAATATGCACATTACAGATCGACCAGTGCTATGCATTAATATCTCTATTTTCAAAGTTCAAACAGTTGATCCGAATCATTAAACATGATGAAAATGTACTTGCAGACCAAATTTTACATTTTTTATAATTTTTTTACTATTTTTTTAGATAGGTCGAGAATCACTGATTTTAGATGATCCACAACTTCCAAATCAAGTGATTTTACATTTTTTATAATTTTTTTACTATTTTTTTAGATAGGTAGAGAATCACTGATTTTAGATGATCCACAACTTCCAAATCAAGTGATTTTACATTTTTTAGAATTTTTTTACTATTTTTTTAGATAGGTAGAAAATCACTGATTTTAGATGGTCCACAACTTCCAAATCAAGTGATTTTCCACCTATCTGAAAAAATAGTAAAAAATTCTAAAATTGTAAAATTTGGTCTGCAAGTACATTTTCCACCTATGAAGATCATGTTGAACGGTTCAGATCGATTGTTTGGACTATAAAAATAAAGATAAAGAGTCCATAGCGTAGGCCATTGTGTAGTATGCACATTACCATAGCCTCATTCTTGTTAAAAACTAAAAGACAAAACTAACCTTCTGACGATGGCCCAGATGGCTCCCCGATATCAATCCAATCATACGACTTGACATGCAGAGTACCATACTCTTGCTCAGCACAGTCATCCCTGGGTGGTTATGAAGTGGTATAATGGAAGATGGCGGCATGAAAAAAATGCCAATCTGCATTTAAAATTTGTATTAGACAATGTCGATTACATTTTTTTGTTTTTTGGACGGTCAAGACTAGTTCAAGGTCAGCTAAAGTGTTTGATTATTGCAGCAAAAGACTAAGAAGTATCAAGCCTGTTGAAAGCAGGAGATTAGAAAATTAGCTTCTGTTAATTCTAAAACTTATCAATAATCAAAATATAACTCAACAAACAGCATATTTCATTCTTTACATTCAGAGACAATGGAAAACCATACGGAGACGACCATATTTTTAATCACAAGTGTGTGAGTATGAACCAATTAGTGTGTGTCATGCTATTTGCCAAGAAATATAATTATCTGGTAATTTAGTTTGGGCCATGATCATAAAAGAAGGAAAAAAAATGTCATTTAACCACTGATCCCTTTCCGTTCTGGCAACTAGTTAAAAGAAGATTAAAAAGTAATAAAAAGAACAATAAGCAAATTTTGCCAAATATAACCCCTGTAATTAATAATCAATCACCTCTTCATCTCCCAAACTGCGTAATCTCTTCCATGAGCAATTAATTTGAAATTGTGAGAAACAAGATTGTCGACATTGTATCTTGGTCCAATCTTTACAATGATCTTTTCATCGATAGATCCAACGTATATATCAGACTCAGCAGCTATTATGCGTAGAACACTAGCCGGGTGAATCCTGTTTCGTCTCCGGATCATTGCCAGGTTGCGAATCTCGTCCCTCAAACCCCAATCAAAGTAAGGATCATAAAACTTAAAAAAGAATTAAAATTAAGAGTGAATTATAAAGAATTATAATTTTGAATTTCAATACTGGTTTGGATCAGGTGTTGGTTCTGGAACAGATGGGCTGATTAAGGTGCTGGTACATGTGTTTTGTACCACCGATTGAGTACCAGTAACCAATAAATATTAAAAAGCTAATTCAGTTCTTGACTACTAATTTAATTATCAGATGTATTCAAATAAACTGTGAAGTTGTGTGGACAAAAAATGAACAAGGACTTATAAATTTATAATTGCTGCAAATCAACAATAGCTAAACCAGTCTCAGGAGAACCATCAACAAACCTGAACCGCGTCAATCTCATCAGGTTTTATGGTAGTCCTCATTATCAGTTATTACACAATCTTCACTTTGGTACGTACAACTAAGGATTAAACTAAGAAAGTTCTAACATTACCTTCTCATATAGTGATGAAAAAAATCTGAAATTTACCTTAGTGGAATTAAACTTACTATGCATGGTATCCCTGGATGTGTGAGAATATATGCATAACCTTGCATGACCTTATCAGCGGGAAACAGCCACAGCTTCTGTGTCGAACCGGTATCGTGATTATCAACAAAAGTAACTGCCTTCTCTGACCACAAACCTGACATTGCAGTGGCTGAGATACGGAGACCACAAACCTGACATTGCTTGGCGATGGCCTTTCTAGTGTATTATAAAAGCATCTTAGATTCCATTTGAACATTTATTCTCCTCTGCTACTTCAGTCTTTCTCAGCACCAAAGCAGAGTTAGCCACAATAAAGCTATACATATATGAAAAATCTAGACAAATCAGATCCTTGAACTATAAAGTTGAAGGCCTGGACTACAAACTTGTAAATGTAAATTTAAAATTAATAGGATTTAGGAATTGCTTAACTTCTCTACAAATTTTAGGCTTTCCATAAATTAAGTAATTACTGATTATTCCCATCAGACACAGACCAGAATCCGGAAGATCCTTTCCAATTTGTCTCCAAATCTACATAACAGTTCTAGAATAATCTATAAAACAGTTACCTAGGTTCGTCTCACCATTGGCAGCACATTTCAGAGACAAAGAACAAAGGGAAACAAGTAAATCAGGCTTCTGATATATATATTTCTTACCAGAAAAAGCAATTGTGCAACAGTGGCCTGAAAGAACTGTTGGAAAAGAATCCCTTTGACAACGCAAGGCAAGCTAATGAGATTTTTCTGAGCTTCTTCCTGGCGCGTGTGCAGTCGAAATCGCTCCATTTGAGGTAACAGTTGGTAAATTCCACCGTAAATCCAATAAAGCACGATCAACCCGAAGGTTCCCATCGTTTCATCCAACAGAGGCGCGGAGCCGTGGAGGGAGGAGAGGCGCCAGAAATTGTGCTGGAGGCTTGCTTGGAGTGGGACGAAATTGCGCTGGAGGCTTGCTTGGGTGGTCACTGGTCAGGAGAGGGAGAGAGGCATCGTGACTCGTGAGGTCTTGGGGTGCTCGACAATGGTGAAGGCGGAGGCGGCAAGGAAGAGAGAGAAGCGGAGGAGAGGAGCAGGAAACGTAGACGGGAGGGTAAGAAAATAAGAAATTTACTGACTATTTTACCCTTCCGAAAAAACATTATGTTTAATTTAACGTCAAGATACGATGTGAGACTTAAATAGACTATCTAATCCGAACCATTCAATAGTTAAAATCAACGATTATGATTTAGTTTGATTTTACTGTACCGTAGCCAAAATAATTTTGCTCTTCTATGGATTATGGTGATTTGATGGGAATATTGGCTATTTCAAACTTTTAGATGGGAACACTGCAAATTTTCCCTTTTTTTTATGGGCATTTACTTGTTGCGCTACCGAATTTCTGTGAAACAATTCAAAATGTTCCTGCGAATAAAGATTAAAAGAGTCCAAATAATGCTGAAAAGAGTGCAGAATACTTATATCTATTATTTATTTAACTGGTTTCTTCGTTTGCTTGAAAAAGATATTCATCCTTTTCTCTTCAGTTAGTTTAAGAAGACTTTCTCAAGGATGAATTAGTTGGTGTGTTAATTTTTCTGTACTGTGCAGAGAGGGAACCCAATAAGCCTCAATTAATTAACATCAATTCACTGATATAGAAGGATCAACAATAATAAAAAGATGGCTTAAGACAACTTAACAATCGATACATTATAATTATTACCAAAAAAAGTGGTAAGATTAGGGTCTACATTTTTAGTGCTAGAGATATGGTAACGACTAATTAAACTAAAAGGGCCCAATAAACATGGCCGTTGAGTAAAACGACTTAGAAGCATAGAAAATTTACAAAAATTTCTCTGCTCAAAAAGCCAGCAGGTCATGATTTTATTTGAAACTCTGTCTTAAAACTGCTGCTGCCGGGATCAGCATCGGTAAGCATCTTCACAACCTCTCTCATTGTGGGTCGAGCGGTTGGTGCTGCTGTTGTACAAAGTACTGCAATCTTCAAAACCTTCAGCATTCCTTCCTTTGACTGAGCAGAAATCCTCGGGTCGAGTACCTCTCTGTAATTTTGAGTGTCGAGGTGGGTTGAAACCCAAAACACAATATCCTTCCCATCTCCAAACTGTGGCTCAATCGGACTGAGGCCGGTAAGCAGCTCCAGAAGGACAACTCCAAAACTATATACATCTGTCTTGTTGGTTACCACAAGCGAGTAGGCGAGTTCTGAACAGAATAATACAATAAGTTTAGATAACAAAAATTTTAAATAAAAGGCCTGCAAATAATGATCAAACAAGGTTGGTTTAACTTTCGCTTCCTATACATTTCAGAAGGCATCTCAACATTACCAGTTGGTAGTACTTACAGGTACAAAATTTTGAGCGTGCTAATATACATAAAATTTGCATTAGATGAAAAATGTAAAGCTATATCAGTAGATGAAAAATACGAATAAAAGGATTTGGAAACAATATTTGGTTACTGCAAAATGTATAATATTAGTAAAAAAAGAGAGATACTATACCTGGGGCAATATAGCCATGAGTGCCGGCAAAGCAGCTAATCTGAGATGCCTCTGCTAATTTTGCTATTCCAAAATCTGCAACTTTTGCCTCAAACTCCTCATCGATTAATATATTTCGCGACTTTATATCCCTGTGAATAATAGCTGGGGAACAGTCGTGATGCAAATACATTATCCCCTTAGCAGCACCTAAGGCAATGTTGTAGCGCTTCTTCCAATCCAATTCTGGAATACCACATTTACTCTCCCTCCTTAGTGCTTGGTGGAGGTCTCCATTCGGCATGTACTCATACACTATGAAATTGAATTCCCCTCTACTCATGCATGCATGAAGCTTCAGTATGTTTCTATGGCGTATAGTTCCCAAAATTCCCATCTCAACCATCAACATTTTTGCACCAGTGCCCTTCCAGAGTTTCTTGACTGCAACAATGCCCCTATTTTTCAGCTCGAGACGATATACTTTTCCAGTACTGCCACTTCCTATCAAATTCTCCTCCTCTAAGTTGGATATATCCTGAATTTCAATTTCTGGCTAATGGAACTGTTACACTTAGGGACACCTCTAATTGCTCAAAAACTGAAATTAAATTGCAATTGAAAGTAAAGAGATGAGTTTAGAGAAATTTGACACGCGATAACGGAGTTCGGCAAAACAAAGGCCTACGTCTCCGGGGCTTCGCAACCTTTTGACGTGCGCCTTTCTATTACCCAATACGAAAGGATTACAACTTGTGAACCGTTGAGCCCTTACACACCAAGCGGGAAGTCAAACGGCCAACTCAAAGAGATGAGAACAAGGTCTCGATTGTCTAGGAACACAAGAGAAACACTCAATAGATCACTCTAACCTAATCTATATCAAGATTAGTGAAGTAAGTTTGAGGTTGCTTGAGGGATTTTGAAGTTTTAAGCTCTCACAACAATGGAGTAGGCTAAGCTCTCAGAAAATCGTTTTTGAATTAATTAGGGTCGGCTGAGATAATGAGAAAGAGATCCCATCACTCTATTTATAGTGTCAGCTCAAAAATGAGCTGTTTGACATAAAACGTTACCAACGTTTTATAAAACGTTACAACGTTACAACGTTTTATTCAAATGCGATTTTAGGGTTTTAATTCTCTGACAGCTTAGTAAAACGTTACCAACGTTTTAATCTGTAAAAACTTGATCAAAATAGAAGTTATTTGAAGTTTAAATATACTTAAAACGTTACAACGTTTTATAAACGTTACAACGTTTTATAAACGTTACAACGTTTTATAAACGTTACAACGTTTTATAAACGTTACAACGTTTTATAAACGTTACAACGTTTTAAGTTGGTACTGAACAGCTGTGCTTCAGTAGTTCTGTAGTTGTTAAACGTTACAACGTTTGTATAACGTTATGACGTTTGTAAAACGTCACAACGTTTGTATAACGTTACAACGCTGTAACATAGTTTCTTCTTTTGATCAGTTTATTGTTTCAGACCAATATAAAACGTTACAACGTTTTGAAAACGTTACCAACGTTTTATCCCATTTTAATTAACCTCACACATACTTTACCAAGTTTCTGATTTTACAATTTGTATTCTTGATAAAAGTCTTCATGATTTCTTCAGTCCAAGCATATTATACTGCAGTTCTTACTCTTCTTGGACCTACATATTCTCAAAATAGAAGAAATCGTAAAATTCAATAATTGTATGTTTTTGCAAATTAGTCAAATAGACGTAAAAGATTATTGTACGAACAACAATCTCTCCCTTTTGGCGATTTGCAAAAACATACAATGTGAGTAAGTGCATAAATCAAAAATTTTCAGAAATTAGTTTATCCAATTTTGATTTTGCATGTCAAGCCAATTGTACCAATTTCTCCCCCTTTTGGAAATCGACGAAAGGGTGAAAAATTAGCACTAATTTAAAGTGCTCCCCCTCAAATTATGCACTCCCCCTCAATTTAGCAATATAATAACGATAACTTTCAAATAAAATGAGTTTGAGGGTGGTATTTCACATGCAAGATAATTCAATTTCAATATAGCACATCAAATTATGCATATCAATATGCTTAAACCATGCATATAAAACATTTCAATTCATGCAATCCAAGCAATTCAATACAACTTGTCAAGGCTCCAATATATCCAATTGGACATATTCAAACACTTTTGCAATTTTGCAATATAGCCCATAACAAGTCAGCAATTCATACACCACATTTAAAACATCTATATCTCATACATATCCACACCAAATTCCAAATAACACAATTCAAGCAATTCAACTAAATTAAACCATGTCAAAACAACATTTCATCAATTCAACAATTGCAACAATTCAACTAACACAACCAAATTAAACCAATTCAACAATTCAAGTTAAACATGCAATCAACAAACAATTCATGCAATTAACAAACAATTAAATTAGCAAGTTTTTAGTTTTGAAATTGTGTGGTCTACTCGTCATTCATGGGGTCGTTTGGTGCGTCTGCCACTTCTTCTTCTCCATCACCTTCCTCTGCATGCTCATCTTCGTCATCTTCTAGGTCCTCTTCCTCAACTAGATTCTCACGTGCTCGTGCCGGGCTTCCCGAGGGACCATATTGCTTAATAAAGCGATTCGAGAGACTGGATTGTGCTTCATCAAGCACATTGAGAGCTCGAGCATGTGCTCGCAGTTGTTTCCTTATCTTCATCTGTCCCTTTTCCAGATTATCGAACCTCATTTGCGTTTCTTGATAATTTTGTTGGATCTGAAGGCTTTGAGCATTCATTTGTTGGCATAACCACAACATTTGCGCTTCTTGGCCTTGAGGAGGAACAAACGCACCCACTTGTGGCATGTATTGTGGTTGAGGTTGAGGTTGAGGTTGAGCCGGGGCCACTTCTTCTTCCGGATCCCAATATTGATTTGGTAAGGCTTCTTGATGGTTTATCCACTTGTTGATATCTCTTGCATCAGGTTCGTAGCGCCTCAGACCCGAAGATGAATGACCATGAACCCACCCGATTTTGGTTAGGTGATCAACCAAATTAGTCGGGAATGAGACTTCTGCTTCTTCAGGTATTTGAATACCATTGAGGCGGATGATTTTGTGAATGAGATGGGCATAGGGCAGAGAATGGACCGTGGTTGAAAATGCACCACTTATGTGACGAAGAAAGATATAGGGTATGTTGATGCTCTTTCCATCCAATTGAATAAGATGACGAAGAAAGTACATGGGTCCCCACTCAAGATTGGTTTTGATTGTGACTTTGGGCATGAGAATGTTGTTGATGAAGAGAAAGAGTAACCGATGTAGAGATGGAAGGTGAGAAACATAGATTGGTGCTCCGGCTATGTTGTTTCGGTTAAACCACTTCTTATAGTCACTTGAGGTACCATCGGCATAAAGAGGCCAACTCCTCAAGGGATAGGTTTCCTCCCTGTCATTTTGAACCCCAAGCCATTAAGCCACATTACCCAGAGAAAGTGCAATTTCTTGCCCGCAAACCCAAGAAGTGATAATGAGAGGTTCATCTTGGATTTTGATGTTTGCATAGAATGTGCGGGTTAGAAGATGGGTGTACGGTTCATTACAAGTCACAATAGGTTCCCAACCCCAATGATTCACATAGTCAATTATCTTGTCATCCTCGGGTTGGGAGAAGGTAACCGTTGATTTGTCAAACTGGTAGCAATCGGTTATTTTCCTATTCATAAAAGACCCCACATAATTCTCATAGGCAACAATATCCCAAAACAGGTATCTATTTGACCGGTGAATTGTCCAATTCGGTTCTAGGTTCCCCCCACTATTTTGACCACTCTCCGGGTCCACACGGAGTCTTTTCTTACCCTTAGCAACCGCACCTTTCTTTGGAGCCATTTGATTGATTTGAGAGTGAAAGTTTACCGATTAAGAAGTGAAGCGCTAAACTGAGAAGAGGAGAACCCGAGAAGTGCAGTAGTGAAGCCGGATCGTCAATCCAACGGTCGGATCACCGGATTTGCGCCTAGGATTTTGGCTAGGGTTTTGGAGAAAGGAGAAAAGAGAGAGAGAGAAGTGAGATTTGGAGAAGAGAATAGAGTAGAGAGAAGAGGGGAGAAGAGAAATCAAGAAAAATTTCTTGATTTGGTGGAGTAAGATGGCCGGAATGGGTAGAGAGAGAGAGAACGGCGGAGTGGAGGAAGAAGAAGAAGAGAAGGAAGAAAGGAGAATGGAGGAAGAAGAATAAGGAAGGGACGGGTCCGGATCCAATATAACCCCTTTTCGCTATAAAACGTTACCAACGTTTGACAATCGTTACCAACGTTTGTTCAAAACACTGTGTTTTTACCTAAAACGTTATGACGTTTTTGTAACGTTTGTGTAACGTTTTTGTGAAGCTTTCGGACTATTGAAGTCTCACAAAACGTTACCAACGTTTGGAAACCGTTACAACGTTTTCATTCGTAATTTTTGCAATTTTGATCCCTTGTCAGATAAACGTTGTAACGCTTTACAAACGTTAGCAACGTTTTGTGTAATTTTTACAATGTTAGTCCCTTGTCAGATAAACGTTGCAACGTTTCAGAAACGTTATGTAACGTTTTTGTGTAACTCTCGGACTTTTTGAAGTTGCATAAAATGTTACCAACGTTTCCCAATCGTTACAACGCTTATATAGTGTAATTTATCTCAGAAATTTGGCTAAGTATCAGAAGAAAAACGTTACAACGGTTTCGGAAACGTTACAACGTTTTACTCAGTTTTTGTTAGAATATGAGCCTGATCTGTCTAAATCGTTGCAACGTTTCATAAACGTTATGTAACGTTTTTATGATGCTCTCGGACTTTTTGGAGTTTCAGAGAAACGTTACCAACGTGTTCAAAAACGTTATAACGTTTTGTTCCTGCAGAACAGTCTTTAAATGAACTATTTTGATTGCAATGAATTACTTTGAAATAAGTTATGAATATGTCTATTCTCTAAGTTCAAGCATGCCTAATTTAAATCTTAATTCATTGTGTTGTTGAGTATTTAGGGGTTTTGTGAATATATCGGCAATTTGTTCTTTGGTGTCGATATGTATGAGTTCAATTTCACCTTTTTCTATGTGATCCCTAATAAAATGATGCCTTATCTCTATGTGCTTGGTTCTAGAATGAAGGACCGGATTTTTGGATATCATAATGGCACTAGTATTGTCACACATAATTGGTACGTTGCGGAAGCGAATTTCATAATCATTTAGGGATTGAATCATCCAAAGAATTTGTGTGCAACAACTACCGGCCGCTACATACTCGGCTTCCGTTGTGGAAAGGGCAACCGAGGTTTGTTTGCGACTCGACCAAGATACAAGTGAACCACCAAGAAATTGGCATGTACCACTTGTGCTTTTTCTATCCATACGGTCTCCGGCAAAATCAGCATCGGCATATCCTATCAAGTCTAAATCCGATTGTTTGCCATACCATAATCCCAAATTTAAACTACCCTTGACATATTTGAGAATTCTTTTAACGGCTTTCAAGTGCAATTCTTTGGGATTTGATTGATACCTAGCACATAGACATACCGCAAACATTATATCGGGTCTACTAGCTGTTAAATAGAGTAGGCTACTTATCATAGCTCGGTATTGAGTGATGTCCACCGATATGCCATTTGGATCCGAGTCAAGATTTGCATTCGTAGCCATTGGAGTCTTGCTCATATTGCTTTCGGTCATCCCAAATTTCTTGATCAACTCCTTCGCATACTTAGTTTGACTCACAAAGGTGTCATCCATGAGTTGCTTGATTTGGAGTCCCAAGAATAAATTCAATTCACCCATCATGCTCATCTCAAATTCACTACTCATAAGAGAAGAAAATTCCTCGGCAAGTGCCGCATTAGGTGAACCAAAAATTATATCATCTACATAAATTTGCACCACCAAAAGTGATCCATCTCTCTTCTTGGTGAAAAAAGTTGTATCATTTTTGCCTCTAATGAATTCATTGTCAATTAGAAAGGAACTTAGTCTACCATACCATGCCCTAGGAGCTTGTTTGAGTCCATAGAGAGCTTTGGTGAGTCTATACACATGATTAGGAAATGTTGAATCAACAAAGCCTTGAGGTTGATTAACATATACCTCCTCATCTATGAATCCATTCAAAAATACACTTTTAACATCCATTTGAAATAATTTGAAATTTTTGTTTGAGACATATGCTAAAAGCATTCTAATGGATTCAAGACGAGCTACGGGTGCAAAGGTTTCTTCAAAGTCAATACCCTCTTGTTGTTTGTACCCTTGAGCTACCAACCTAGCTTTGTTGCGTATTACATTTCCATCTTCATCCTTTTTATTTCTAAAGACCCATTTGGTTCCAATAATCATTCTATCATTTGGCTTAGGTACAAGTTCCCAAACTTTGTTCCTTTCAAATTGAGCAAGTTCTTCTTGCATGGCACAAATCCAATTTGGGTCTACATTTGCATCTTTAAAATTTTTAGGTTCTATATGAGATACAAATGCACAATGGCCAATCATTTGATTTAATTTGGATCTTGTTTTAACCCTTTCCCTAGGATCACCAATTACATTAGAAAGAGGATGAGATGGTACTTCCCTTAGGTCTTGAGGAATTTGATACTCAATTCTTGGAGGTTGTATCTCTTCGGTTTGCATTCCTTCAACTATTGGATCCATCTTCTTATTGGTTGCATCTTCAATTATTTGATCTGTCTCAATATTGTTGGTTGTATCCATTTCGGGTTGAGTTTGCTCGGGTTGATTCTCAATTGTGTCGGTTCTTGTCTCAACTTCATCTTGATCAAGAATTGGCACTTCAACGCCTACAATCTCAATACCTTTATCGACCTTTTGATTAGCACTTTCATCAAATTTAACATGCACGGATTCAATTACAATTCGTTGAGATGGAATGTAAATCCTATAGGCTTTACTTGAGTTTGAATACCCTACAAACATTCCCTCAATTGATTTAAAATCAAATTTAGTTACTTTGGGAGATTCATCAAGAACAAAGCATTTTGAACCAAATACTCTAAAATGAGATATCTTAGGCTTGTACCCTTTCCATAGCTCATATGGTGTTTTATTCAATATGGTCCTTATGCTTACGCGATTTACCACGTAGCATGCCGTATTTACTGCCTCGGCCCACAAGTGTTTAGGTAAGGAGTATTCATTTAGCATGGTTCGGGCAAGCTCAACTAAGGTTCGGTTCTTCCTTTCAACTACCCCATTTTGTTGAGGTGTGCGAGCAGCCGAATACTCATGTTTGTATCCCCTTTTAGAGCAAAGTTGATCAAATTTTGCATTTTCAAATTCCCCCCCACGGTCGCTTCTTGATTTTTGACCCCTTTTCATTTTCAACACGTTTGCAAAATTCAATGAAGTTGCTAATTGCTTCATCCTTGTGTTGTAGGAACAAAATCCAAGTAAAGCGACTATAGTCATCTACAATTACATATGCATATTTCTTCTTTGCTAAACTTGGTACACTTATTGGTCCAAATAAGTCCATATGTAATAATTGCAAAGGTTGATCGGTTGAAACCATATCCTTAGATTTAAAGCTACTTTTGGTTTGTTTACCTTGAACACATGCCTCACATAATCCTTCAAGTTCTAGTTTATGTGTTGGTAAACTACGCACAAGATCTAATTTCACTAACTTCCTAATGGTATCAATTGAAACATGACCTAATCTACGATGCCATAACCATGATCCATTAGATATGGCGCTTAGACATGTTTCACCGGAATCAAAGTGAGTAAAATACAAGTAATAAACATTTTTCTTTCGTTTACCCGAATAAATTAGAGCATCGTCCGAGGACCTAACTATGTGACAAGCATTAGCATCAAATTTGGTATAATATCCCGAATCACATAGTTTACTTACACTAAGTAAGTTGTAATCTAATCCATCAACAAGATATACATTAGATATGGTCAAGTGTTGGTTACCAATTGAGCCTATACCAATAATAGAGCTCTTTCTTTGATTATTGCCAAAGGTAACCGTACCTCCATCATATGATTCTAAGAATTTAAAATTAGACTTGTCACCGGTCATATGGTGTGAGCATCCACTATCAATGATCCAAGCACTTTCCTTTTGAGATGAAATCAAACACACCTACAAAGTATATATTAGTTATTATTGAGTTAGTAACTAACATATACCTTGTCTTTAATCTCCCCCTTTATGTTTGGCAATTATAATACTTTTAGGGGAGATTAAGTGTGAACCTAAGCTAGTATAGCTTTAGGAACCCAAACAACATTATGTTTGTTGTTTACATTCCTAAATCTACATTCTAAGGAAGTGTGGCGAAGTTTGCAACAATAGTTGCATATTGTAGTTGATTGCTTTTGAGTAGTAGAACCTTGTTTGAGAATGGATTGGTACTTCACTTCATGCAAACTACTCTTATTACTACCTTGTGACCCATTTGCAACTTTAAATGCAACACTCTTGGTTTTGTTAGAATCAATTCTATTGTGATGTTGGGGAACATCTCTAGCTAAACCATTTCTTTGAGTTTGGTATTGTAAAGCAACTTTATTTTTGAATTCATAAAACCATCCATCGGGTCCTTTGAAATATGTTTTGTTTGACCCTTTTGGATTAAGAGTGTTCCTATCACTATCTTTAGAAGTATTTTTGTTCTTAGAAATTCTTTTATTGTACTTGTACCTAAATGCATAATTTGGTGACTTTTGATCTTGTTTAGCATTTGAAACATGAGAAGATTTCAATTTTGATGACTCCTTGTTCAAAGGAGTTAAACCCTTTTTAGTAAAAAATTGATAAGTTGAATATTGTTCACAATTAAACTTTAGTTTGGCATTTGGAATACTTGAAGTTTGAGAATGTTCCCCTTTTCCTTTAGGGCCTCGCATGTGATTAGATTTAAGTGAGGATTTACCCTTCTCAAATCCAAGACCAACTCTATCATTTTTATAATAGGATTGATCATGTATCAACTTGCTCACATAATAGGGATCTAGACTAGTGACTTTTGATAATTCACTAGGAGATCTCAATGCCCGAATTTCGGTTTCTAAGGTTTGAACTTTAACTTTTAAAATGCCTATTTCACCTAAGTGTGATGTTTTTAACTTTTTATTTTCAAGTTCTAACATGTCATTTTTAGCAATTAATTTTTGAATAATGCCTTCTTTCTCAACCAAGGTTCTATTGGACTCATCAAGGAGTGATTTCAACCTAGATTCATGATCATCGTGCATTAGAATTTCATTTTTGAAAGTGCTCGCATCATTGGTGTCTAACCTATTGGTACACAAGTCATTGTTGGTCTCATTTGTGATTATGAAATTTTCAATATCAATTTCACCACTATATTCTTCACCACCTTCATTTGTACATTCAAGTTCGGTCTCATAACCATCAAGACTAAGTGTTGAGTTTACCTCACTAGCGAAGTTTGTTGAGGTGTTGACTCCATCCTCTCCCTCTTTGGCATTCCTTGATTTAACAAGCTCCATGAGAAAGTTGATGGTTGTTTCATCGGTGATGTTCTTGCTAGCTATAATTCAGTCAATGTCAATTTTCGAGGGATCTTCATCTACACTTGCCATCAATGCAAGGTTGATCTCCTCTTCATTCTCCGATTCTGTATCGGATTGTTCCGTCTCACTATCCGAGAACAAAGCTTGCATAGCTTTGGCTTTCTTCTTCTTGTACCCATCATACTTTTGTCTTGGTTTTCGATCTTGTTGTGTTTCACCATCCGTGTTCTTCAATTGTGGAAATAGCTTGAAGCATGTTTGAATGGAATGCCCCTCTCTATGGCAAGCGAAACACATTACTCTTTTGTTCTTCTCTTCTCGTTCCTTGTTGTATTTTCTTTCAAAGTCAAGCATTCCTTGAAACATCTTGGATAAGAGAAGGGCATCCTTGGATGTTTCATGATCAATTTTGTTGATAAATTGATCATTTGAAAGACGGGTGTTTGAGGAGCTTGGAAAGTTACGGTTTTGTGTCGGAAAAGCTACGGTTTTGGATTTTGAGCTTTGCTTCAAATCACCGGATTGTCGAAGTTTTTCTTCAAAACTCCTAAAATGAGCATAGAGGTCATCCGGTGTGAATGTGTCGTGCGTGCCTTGGATTGCCTCTAGAGCACTCACCAATCCGGACCATCTATCCCTCATGAGCATCACCCTCAATAGCTTTCCTACAATTTTATTGTTAGAAAGTGGTTCTCCCAATTCGGTAAACTCATTTTGGATATGCATAAGTCTATTATACATATCCTCGATGCTTTCACCATCTTCAACCTTAAAGGTTTCAAATTTTGCTTCTAAACCGGTTATTTTGGTTCGTTTGATTTGGGTATTTCTTTCATACCGGTTTACAAGAGCATCCCACATTTCTTTTGCACTTGATGCACTCCCAAAGAGTGAGGCTACCGATTCACTAACCAAATTGAATATGGCATTAGTTGCTAAGTCATTGTCTTTCTTGGTTTGTTTGGAATCGACGGTCTCAATTTTGGCATCGGTTGAACCATCGGTAGCAACATTTGTGTATGTTGGTGTATACCCCTTTTCAACCACATACCATACCTCAAGGATATTCAAGTAATTAATCATGGTTTTCTTCCAATGCATGAAATTTTTGGTAGTAGTACCAAAAATTAGGGGTTCTTTCACGGATCTATAGGGTGCCATTTGTCAAGTTGATCTAATCTCCAATTAAGTGTGTCTTAATTCGAGTAACTTGCTCTGATACCACTTTGTTACACTTAGGGGCACCTCTAATTGCTCAAAAACTGAAATTAAATTGCAATTGAAAGTAAAGAGATGAGTTTAGAGAAATTTGACACGCGGGGTGATAACGGAGTTCGGCAAAACAAAGGCCTACGTCTCCGGGGCTTCGCAACCTTGTGAGGTGCGCCTTTCTATTACCCAATACGAAAGGATTACAACTTGTGAACCATTGAGCCCTTACACACCAAGCGGGAAGTCAAACGGCCAACTCAAAGAGATGAGAACAAGGTCTCGATTGTCTAGGAACACAAGAGAAACACTCAATAGATCACTCTAACCTAATCTATATCAAGATTAGTGAAGTAAGTTTGAGGTTGCTTGAGGGATTTTGAAGTTTTAAGCTCTCACAACAATGGAGTAGGCTAAGCTCTCAGAAAATCGCTTTTGAATTAATTAGGGTCGGCTGAGATAATGAGAAAGAGATCCCATCACTCTATTTATAGTGTCAGCTCAAAAATGAGCTGTTTGACATAAAACGTTACCAACGTTTTATAAAACGTTACCAACGTTTTATAAAACGTTACAACGTTTTATTCAAATGCGATTTTAGGGTTTTAATTCTCTGACAGCTTAGTAAAACGTTACCAACGTTTTATAAAACGTTACAACGTTTTAATCTGTAAAAACTTGATCAAAATAGAAGTTATTTGAAGTTTAAATATACTTAAAACGTTACAACGTTTTAAGTTGGTACTGAACAACTGTGCTTCAGTAGTTCTGTAGTTGTTAAACGTTACAACGTTTGTATAACGTTAGAACGTTGTAACATAGTTTCTTCTTTTGATCAGTTTATTGTTTCAGACCAATGTAAAACGTTACAACGTTTTGAAAACGTTACCAACGTTTTATCCCATTTTAATCAACCTCACACATACTTTACCAAGTTTCTGATTTTACAATTTGTATTCTTGATAAAAGTCTTCGTGATTTCTTCAGTCCAAGCATATTATACTGCAGTTCTTACTCTTCTTGGACCTACATATTCTCAAAATAGAAGAAATCGTAAAATTCAATAATTGTATGTTTTTGCAAATTAGTCAAATAGACGTAAAAAATTATTGTACGAACAACAAGAACAACTCCACTTTCCAGTTTTCTTTTTCAAATCCACTTTCTAGATCTTTCTTTCTTATAGCCTCTTCAAGCTTGAAGTTTCGGTAACTTATGACAGCCAAACCAACCATAAAAAAAAGAATAGCCGAAATGATTAATGGCAACAACACGATTTTTTTTCCGAATATCCCCTTGTGCTTGTTGTCAATCTTGCAAATGCCCAAAACGGGCTTTGACCGGCCTTCTAACTGGCCTTCAATACACAAACCTGGATTCCCCACAAATGCCTCCTCCCCAGCAATCATGAGAAGTCCTGGAGGTACACTTCCTGTTAGCTGGTTATCAGAGAAATCAACTGAACTCAGCTCTAGCAATTGGAGCCCTTCCGGTATAGAACCTGCTATCAGATTGTATGAAATGTTTATCAAGTTGAGAGAATCCATATCTAAAATGGAAGCCGGTATTGTACCAGTAATCATATTCTGTGCCACATCTAATTCCACTAGCTTGCTGCACATGCCAAGTTCGGTAGGTAGGGTTCCTGTTAGTGCATTTCCCTCCAAGTGAAGTGAGGTCAACTGGTTCAAATATCCAATTTCAGGTGGTATACTTCCTGAAAAGGTATTATTAGAGGCATACAATTTTTGTAGCTGTGTAAGATTTCCAATTTCTTTCGGGATTCTACCCGAAAAGCGATTGTTTTGAATGGAAAGCTGATTGAGGGATGTCGAAGTGGAAATTTCACTAGAGATCTCTCCAGTGAACCCATTATCAGATACATCAATGATGTTTGCATTTGGCAGGCCCCACAACCCAGCAGGAAAATTTCCAGTGAACTGGTTCTGACTGATTCTGAATCGGTTTAGATATTTGCAATCCACATGGAGTCAGGAAAATTACCAGAGAAATTGTTATCTAATGCTAGAAGGAACTTAAGTTGATTATTTTGGCACAAAAATTGGGGAAATTCACCAGAGAAATTATTTTCTGAAATGTCAATGCTTTGAAGTGGGGAGTACTTTTCCAGATTTGGTGGGAAATGCCCTGAAAAACTATTCCCATAAATTGAAAGTGCTTTCAGATACTCCAGTTCTCCCCATTCATTTGGCAATTCACCCGAGAAGTTGTTCTGATACAATTGTAGAACGGTAAAATTTCTCAGCTTCCCGAGCTCTGGAGGGATTTCTCCATGCATTTTATTTTTTGAAATGTCAAACTCGCGCAATTTTGTCAAGTTTGCGAGCTCAGGGGGAATCTGACCAGTAAGATTGTTCTGGTACAATTCAATTTTTACCAAATTGCGGAGACTTGAAATTGCTCTTGGGAAATCGCCCGAAATCTGATTCTGAGAGAAATCCAGAGTTTCTAACAAATCTAGCTGGAAAATGGATTCTGGTATTTCACCAATCAAGTTACAGGCACCCATGTATAACCATGTTAAATTTTTTAAATTACTGATACTCGGTGGAATCTCTCCTGCATCAAAATTATTTTCAGCAAGCCCAAGGGAAACCAGACTGTGTAGTTTACCGACCCATGAAGAGAAATTTCCAGTAAGATAATTTGTGGAAAGATCAAGTACTTGCAACTCAGATAAAGCCGAAAAATTAGGCACCAGGCCAGTCAGGCTGTTTGATGACAAGTTGAGTACTTTAAGATTTGTGCAATTGTTCAACTCAGGAGGGATGTTACCAGCAATGAAGTTGGTATCAAGTAGCAGAGAAGTGAGCCCGGTAAGTGCACATACAGCTGGAGAGATTTCCCCGGAGAGGTTTTTGTTGGAGAGAGAAATTGAGATCACTTGCATGCTAGTCGGGTCACAAGTAACTCCAAGAAATTGGCAGGATGAGTTTGATGATTTCCAGGTTTCAAGATGGTTCAGTGGGTCTTTCAGGCGGTTTTTGAACTGAAGGAGGGATTTTAACTCCACTTGCTGGGAAAGTGACATGCTAAAAAAGGAGATGAGGATTGAGAAAAGGAAATGGAGGCAAAGAATAGCTGTTGTCATTTCTTAAGCAAATTCAAATTGTTGGTGATCTTGCCTTGAATTATCAACCATCCATTACTGAAATCTTGGCTTCAACTAGAGTACCTATTGTAATCAGTAGGAAATTAGCTTGTTAGTACTTAAATTTATTACAACAGAGAAGTACTAACAATAAAAAGCTACATCACTCTGGACCTTTAAAAAGAAAAAATAAAGAACAAAAAAATGAAAGCAGAACAAAATGAAGAAAAAAATAATAATAATAATAATAATAAGACTAAATTTCTCTGGATGTATAATATGCATATCTGATATCATATAGGTAAAACTTAATGTCAAGACCTTACTTTATGATAAGTTGGCACATAAGTTAGTTTACAACGAACCCCACATATATCCGTTTACTTACAAGTTGCATTTAATGATCTCGGTAAGGACACTGATAGTGGTTGGCTGAAAATTCCAAAACTAGAAACTACCAGAGATTTGAATATTTAAAGTATAATTGGTGGCAAATGTATACCAGTTACCGAAAGTAAGATATTTGAAATAAAAATTTAGCGTGCTTTGTTCTATGAGGGCATAATCTTTAGTGAGTTGTTATCTTGGTATTGTATGTGGTGTGTAGCTAAAAGCTAAAATGGCATGAACAACAACTGTTCATGCTTTTTTCATTTCAAAATTAGGATCATGCGTGATCCTTTTGTGAATTCGACATTCATGCAATAATTAGCTAGCCCATCTAATTATGTACGTACTTCATGTAAATTTAAAAATAAAATGTATATGGTAATAAACATTTTTATCTCAGGTCCCACGTGGTGATCACTTAACATTTCACCTATGCGACTGACATAGTTGACTAATAGAGCAGGAGAGGTCTAATAATAGAACTAAGCAATGACAAAAAATGAAGGGCGTGAAAACTATTCCAGAAACATACTTCTTTGTCTCTATTTCAAAATTTAAAACCCAAACGGATCTTCTTTTCTACTTTCAAAGAGGGACAAATCTTCTTTTCAAAAAAGAAATATAAATAAATCAAGCTAATAGTGCGAATCTTCACGCATCAGGGAACCAACACAAAGAGACAAATGTGATAATGTAAGAAGATGACACGTCAGCACCATCCCATCCCAATCTGCTTTTTCATTAGCGGTCTGATTTGACAGCAGAGTAAGTCACGCAAAATTTGAGATATCTCAGAGGATATGGATTCAGCTCCCAACTGACTCCTCTTAATTGACCCTTAATAATTACTCATAACTTTTCTAGTTAATCATCCTCGATTTAATTAATAGCACTGACTGTTAGATTTACTTTAGACTTAGAGTGAGGCTGCATTTGTGTCTGTATGCATGCACTATAAGATGTTTTTCTTGACACTATGTTAATTTTTGGTTATGATATAAATTACTTACAAATTCCCAAAGATTTTGTATTCCTGATTAACAGAGTAAAAAAAAATCATGTGAACAAACCAAGCTATATATATAATTCATTATTTGTTATATTCTTCAGGAGGACCACTAAAACAAATCATATAATTTTCTTTGAAACAG
The DNA here is from genome assembly GCF_964058835.1 of Carex rostrata. Taxonomy (NCBI): domain Eukaryota; kingdom Viridiplantae; phylum Streptophyta; class Magnoliopsida; order Poales; family Cyperaceae; genus Carex; species Carex rostrata. The sequence continues at coordinate 8,603,198 of NC_135941.1, read as the reverse complement.
ATATCAACAGATTGATGGCGTTTATTCCGGCCATTTTTATTAATATCCCTAAAACAAATCAAAATTTTAAAAATAATCCTGTCCCCAATTTTTTTTAAAAATGCCTTGACCGCCTGGGCCCAGGGGGGCCCAAAATACCTGTGAGGCGCCAGCCCCTGGGGCGGCCCACAAGGCAAGTGAGGCGCCACACCCTGGGGCGCCACACCCCCGGGCGCCCCATATGTAATTTGATTTAAACTCATTCGTTTTCTGCCTCTGTCACTTCCCGATTTGAGAACTTCTCTCGAGGCGAGAAACTGAGTGAATAGGTATGTTTTTTAATTATAATAATTAGTCATTACTGTTGCAAATTTACTGTAGTTAATTTTGACTGTTGCAATTACTGTAGCGTACTGTACATTTACTATAGCAATTTACTGTTGCACGCATTTGTAGCGTACCGTACATTTACTGTAGAAATTTACTGTTGCAAAATTGTAATTTTTTTTAACTTTTTTTTAATTATTTTTCAATTAGTCATTTATTACTGTACCCATTATTATGTCATGTAATACTTGTAAATTTTTTTTTAAAATGTAGTTTGTTAAAGAAGAGATGTTAGTTGCACTGTATGTCGGCGGCAAGCTAGAAAGGGATGAAGATGGCATGCATTACACGAAAGAAGTCGCATTTGGCTTCGAGATTAATGAAAATACCACATTTGAGGAACTGAAGCAGCTAATATACGAAAAAACATCTGTAAACCCCAACAGGTATGAAATAGAATTGGCTACACGGATTGACAACTCACGTGGGGGGGGGGGGGTAGACCTTACTTTGTTAAGTTTCCAATAACATATGCAATTTGTGAAGAGTTGTGTATACTCAATTTGTAGCTTGTGGGGTCCCGGTAATGGACATATATTCGAAGAGGGTTCCCCGAACGAGGGCTGGACCTTCAAGTTCCGCTGGGGCTGGACCTTCAGGTTATGACAATTCGGGTTATGACAACCCGGGGTACCACCAGCACTCCCCTTGTGACAACCCGGGGTACCATCAGCACTCCCTTATGACAACCAAGGGTACCACCAGCACTCCCCTTATGACCACCAGGAGTACCACCAGCACTCCCCTTATGACCACCAGGAGTACCACCAGCAATCCCTTTATGACAACTAGGGATATCACTAGCACTCCCCTTATGACAGCCAGAGGTACCACAACCCCGGTTATGACAACCAAGGGTACCACAACTCCCCAGAAAATACTGAAGAGTTACCACCACCACCCAGACAGACACCTATAATCCTTAGATTTCCAACTATGCAAGAGTCAGGACCGGTACCCGTTAATCGAACTGATATTGATATTGATGTTGATGCTATTGATGCCATACCAGAAAGAGAAATGGAAACGGGGGATGAATACCAAGGGGTTTGGGAAGCTGATGAATTATCAGATGGTGATGCAAATGTACCAGGTTTATCCAAGGCAGAAAAATTCCCGATTACAGGTCGGGGAAGTAAGCATCCAGTCGCCACATTCAACGACACCACAGCTTTCGAAGAGGCAGACATTAGGTTCTTTGGTCCTCGTGTTGAATACAATAAAGAACTTGCCGCAGGGCAACTTTATACCAACATAGATGAACTTGTAAAGAAAATCAATGAGACTCATGTTCACGGAAACTGGGAATGTATAATACACAAAAAGGACCGAACAAGGTTAGTTGTGCTGTGTAAAACTCACTCGCGCTGCGAGTTTTACCTTTTTGCAACCCCTGCAGGTTCAGGGGAAGCATGGATGATTAAGAAGTGTGAACCACCTCATACATGCAAGTCTGCGTCCACAAGGACAGACCATGCGCAGCTGACGGTATCACTAATTGTCGATGCAATTGAGGAGGACATTAAGTTGGATCCATCGATGAGCATCAAGGCGGTGGCTATGACCGTCAGACACAAATACAAATTTGTCATTCCAAAATACAACAGGCTGTGGAGAGGTCGTGAACTTGCCATCTGCAGGATATTCGGTAGTTGGAAGGATTCATATGGCTATCTGGCACCATTGCTCCAGGCCATGGCAAGTACAAATGTCGGCACCATATATGAGCGATGGCATGGCCCTTTTTTTGATAAAGACGGAGTACTAATAGAGGGAGCTCAACAATTCAAGGGCATAGCATGGGCTTTCGGTGCTTGTATCCAAGCTGTGCCATACATCAGACCCGTTATCAGCATTGATGCATGCTTCATGTCTAGCCGTTACGAGGGGAGGCTACTGATAGCATGCGCATATGATGCTGAGAACCAGCTGTTGCCTTTGGCGTTTGCAATTGTTCATAAAGAGGACGGCGAGAACTGGGGATTCTTTATGCAGTTTTTAAGAAGACGGGTGATTGGGGAAGAGAAGTTTTTCCGCGTGATATCAGACCAGCACAAAGGAATAAAATATGTTTTTGATCGTGAAGATTACGGTTGGTCAACAAGTACCGGCCAGTGTGTGCACAGGTTGTGTATGCAACACGTTGCGGAGAACCTTTCCAAGGCAACCGGGGGCGACGAGTGGGTTCAACGAACATTTAGATGGAATTGCAGAAAGAAAAAGCCAAGAAGGGTGGTAGAGATGACTAGCAGTTTTGCAAAGGTACATGTATTTCAATTGTTTACATATATTATTGTATTTTAAGAGAACGATTTTTTCAGTACAATTGTTTACTTACATTATTTTATTTCCTTATTTTTTGTGTAGTACATGCCAAAGGAAAATCTCTACCTAATGAAGGTAGGCAAAAATAATCCCCGAGATGTCAACAAAGATCCAGCATACGAGAAAATATATCAATCCCGTGATGGAGGTTGGCGTTGGGGAATTATGACAACCAACGGGTATGAGTCGCTGACTGCAGTATTCAAGCAGAGCCGGATGTTGCCTGTGGCTGCAGTTGTAGATGACACATTCTACAAGTTAAATGCCTGATTTCAGGAACGGCGTGCTAAGGCCGCAGAATTAATAAGGATGAACCAGTCATTTTCAACAAGGGTGGAGGAGAAACTAAGACGACACAGGGACAAAGGTGTAACTATGACCGTTATCCCGATAGGTAATGATGGAACAGAATTCGAAGTGCAAAATCCAAATGAGTACGTTCCTACTAGCCGTAAACCAGATGGGACTATGGCGTTTGTCAAGAGGGCTTGCAAGTACGTGGTTAAATTCGGAGATGCCAGGGCGGTAACCTGTACATGCCAGGGACCCCAACTAAGTCACATACCCTGCAGTCACGTGATGGCGGTATGCCGAGTGAGGAACTACTGCGAGGATCACTATGTTGCTGACATGTACCGTACCGATTATCTTGGTTCCACTTGGTGTGGATCTTTTCATTCTTATCCCGATCAGCATGAGTGGCCTGCATATGTCGGTGATAGAATACTCCCTTCAGAAGGATGGATAAGAAAGGGGAGGAGGAGACACAAGCGTATTGTAATGACCATGGACGAGATGGGTGGTAGGCGACCGTCGGGAAATTGGGCTTGCTGTTCTGTTTCTGACAGGCGCACGGCAGGTATGTAGCATTGTACGAAATTCATTTATGATTTTATTATATTACTAACTGAATTGTATTCTTATTTTCAGATGTCATAAACGCGCACAACGAAAGAGAAAATGCTAGAGTTGTTGCTGAAGCAACTGGTAGAACACAACCCCCCCTCCTCCGAGCCAATCATCTAGTTGCCAAGCCTCTACAAGTAATGCCGCACCTGCAGTTCGTACCAGTACAACTAGTCGTTTGTTAGGTTTATTGAGACGTCGTGGTAGGGGCAGATAAACTTGCTATTTTGCCTGTGTTAACTTTTTTGTTTGGTTTGAACTAAGTAATGAACTTTAATTGCGCTTTTGATTGTATTGTTGAACTTTGTATTGTTGAACTATGTTTATAACTATAATTAAAAGCGTAACAGTACACTTCAAGTAATTACATTCAAACTAAGAAATTATCTTGAAACTGTAATTTTTATTTGCGACCCACACTCCTAGCAGACCGCCTGTGACAGGGGCGGTCCACTAGGGATGCCTATTTATTCGTTTTTCCTATCTCTCTTCTCACTCCAACATCAGTCTACCTCCCACCTCAAAGGCAGAGAGAAGGGAGAAAGAGCTGAAGGCGATTTCGGACGATTTTCTGGGCGACTACAGCTACAAGTAATTTAAATTAATTTTTTATTTCTTTTTAAATTTTTTTTTGTAATTTTTTTTTAAATATTTCTTTTAATTATTTTTAAAATATTTATTTCAATTATTTTTTAAATATTTTCTAATTATTTTCTAATTAACCGTTGATTGCTGTACAGTTAGTATTTAATTACGCACATAATTAGCTTTCCTAATCAATTGCTGTCATTTGAAACCCTAGTTATAATGGCTCCCAAAGTTGGAAAAAATAGAGAAAGAACTAAAACCGAACGCGAAGCAAAAAAAGCACTTATTAATAATTTTTGGACGGCTGAAGCCTACGCGATGAGGAATGTGGAAAGAATGTTTTCACCCAAAAATAATGAAGAATTTCTTAGCACTCTTGATCCATCAATTAGAAAAATGCTAATGGAAGGCTGGGTGGACAGGGTCCCTCCACCTGGATGGGGACAGTGCTGCTTATGTGAGCTGAAGGGAGATATGGTGGATATGTTCTTCTGTTATAAATGTGGCAAAGCTGTTCATCCCAATTGCATGGACCCGCATGCAGATCTGCTGAATGATGCCCGTCTCACTACGTGGGAGTGTCCTGCGTGCGTCCGTCGGGCTGAGGAAAAGAACGGAGCAAGCTCCTCAGCTCGTAAGGCTTAGCCCTCAATTGTATGCTGTTGTAGTATTTTGCTTATGCGAATTGATTTATTTGGTTTGAACTATGTTATGAACTTTAATTGCACTTTTGATTGTACTGTTGAACTTTTTATTGTTGAACTATGTTAAACTATTTTTAGAACTATATATGTATATGTGTATATGTGTATATGTGTATGTGTATGTATATGTATATGTGTATGTGTATGTGTATATGTGTATATTATACATATAGTTCACCAAAAAAATAAAAATAAAAAAAATCAAAGTTATAAAAATTTACGACATCACTCCGTAAATATATCAAATATTTTATTTTTTGGCATACACATACACATATACATAATATTTTATTTTTTGACATACACATACACATATACATAAACCCTAAATTTTTTTCACAAAATTATTCAAATCAAAATACTAAGATTTCTCTAAAAAAAAAAAAAAAAAAAAAAACACACACACATGAGGCGCCCGGGGGGCTAGCGCCTCACTAGCCTTATGGGGCGCCCCATGGGGAATTTTGGGCCGCCCTGGGCCCAGGCGGTCAGGACATTTTAAAAAAAAAATTGGGGCAGGGACATTTTTAAAATTTACATTTGTTTTAGGGATGTTAATAAAAATGGCCGCGTTTATTCAAATGAAATTGTTTTAAATATGAAATTAAATGTTAATTGAGTGTAGTAAAAATGAAAATTATTATCTGCAATAATTTGAAAATATTTTAGGGATATCATTCACAAATAGTTTGTAAATAATTTTTCATCAATAAAATGTAAATAATTGTTTCAAAATTTAGTCATTTTTATTTCTCATAATTATATTTATTTTAGATACTGGTTGACTTTTTAAGTTAATTGTATGAAAGCTGAAACTATTTTTTAAAAATATTTTGAACTCAATTAAAAAAATCAAGAATATATATATTGATATGTTCAATGACCAGTGGTACATAATTTCTTTTGGTTGAGACATTTTTTATTAATTAAATGAAAATTGTTTGCAAGTAGAAATTGAGAATTATATTTTTAAATATTGGTATAAATTTTGTATACTCTACACGTTGATGTTATTTTGTAGATTCATGACAAATTCGAAAAAAAAATCCAAAAATTTTCAAAAATAAAACCTCAACAGAACTAAATAAATCTGAATTTTTTTTACCAACTTTTGTTCATTTTAATAGATTTTTTTTCAAAAGGACATACCGAAAAGAACCAATTCAAAAATAGGTCAAACACCATCTCAAAAGTCGACTAATCCGATAGTGCCGGGAACAAAAGTACATAGAATAAAAGTACTAAGCGCTCTCTATAAATGTTGGTGAGCTATTTGTTCATTTTTTTATTTTTATTTTTTTTGAATAAAGGTTTCATTGACCTTTAAAAAAAGAATAATTATATTGATCCCCTCACTTCTGTCCCCCCATTTAACCCCGCACTCTCTCTTCAAATTAACTCCCTTAACTGTCTTTTATCCCCGCATTAATTCCTCTAAGAATTTTCATTTATCCCCGCATTAATTACTGTCCTTTAATAACAATCCCCGCATTAATTAACAATTCCCACATTAATTATACTGTCCTCTAATAACAATTCTCTCATTAATTATACTATCATTTAATAACAATTCCCGCTAATAAATATTTATCTGTTTATTGATGTTCAAGAAAGTATTTATCATTGTTCTGACAAGTATTTATCCTTATGTCTAAGAAGTATTTATCATTGTCCCTGACATGATAATACTTTGATTTGATTAAACATTACTTATTGACAAGTTCACGAACAAAGTTCAAGAAAGTATTTATCGTTGTTCTGACAAGTATTTACAATTATATATGGGAAGTATTTATCATTGTCACAGATGTTTTACTGTAAGTTGCAATTATGTCTGAGAAGTATTTATTCATGTAACATAAAGTATTTATCATTATGTCTGAGAAATATTTATAATTGATATTTTACTGAAAGTTGCAATTATGTCTGATAAGTATTTATCCACGTAACATATAGTATTTATCAATGTATCATAAAGTATTTATTCTTATGTCTGAGAAGTATTTATCATTGATATTGTACTGAAAGTTGCAATTATGTCTGATAAGTTTTTATTCATGTAACATAAAGTATTTATCAATGTATCATAAAGTATTTATCCTTATGTCTGAGAAGTATTTATCATTGGGTGAGGGGATAGTTTATTTAATGGTCCCCAGTTGTGCGGGGACAATCCAGAAAAAAAAAAAAAATTTGTGCGGGGATAAATGACAAGTATTTATGAGGGGATTGTTTATTTAATGGTTCCCAGTTGTGCGGGGATGATTCAAAAAAAAAGAAAATTTTGTGCGGTGACAACTAATGGATTGATTTATTATTTCCTAAATAGAGATCATTGCATAGGGATTAACACTTTGCAAATCCACGATAAATACTTTGATGCTTCAAGTTAAATACTAACAGTTTCTGTGGAGTATTAATTATTGAGCGGTCCCCCCATGATATTTTTGGCAGTTTGTGCGGGGTTTTTTGCGGGGATAGACCTGCTGGGATTGTTATCAGGATCCTTAAAAAAAAAGTACTCCTTAGCTGTAGATTGAAATTTTTCAGTTTTATACTTTATAAATACATTTTTTACAAAAAGATATACTATTAGCTTTCATCATAAAATGAAATTTCGTAACACTAATTTATTTAGGTTCTCTATCTCAATTTTCTGATTCCCCAGTAAATGGTGCAACTCGATCTAGGTCCCTATCTTATTTTTTACAAGTCATGAATGGTTAGTCTGGTACACTGGATATAGTGAGCAACAGCTTGCTATGAAATTTAGTTGGAAATTATATAAAATCGTAAAAAAAAAAATGTTGTATTGATCCCTATTTCAGAATAATTGTGTACCCACATAAATGTATGAAGTATTAGTTAGACAATATTACACTAGTAAGGAAGAGTTGACAGAAGTTTAAGGTAGCTCAATTTTTGTATCCATTACTTTTAATATCTCATAGTTTATCGTATTCGAATTCAAATTCGGTTCTTGGAGAATTTTTTATTTATAGAAAATATTATAAAATAAGAGAGGGAAACAAAAAGACTACCTCTGTTTTTCTATACATAGAAGAATCCGTATAATTTTTACTGATTCAAATTTTGAATCGCTAAAAGTTCCACCAATTCAAAGTTTTGCCTTTTATAGAATTATCCTAGACCATTCAAAATAAGCGATTTTCTATCTTTCTAAAAAGATAGTAAAAAAATAAATTTATAAAATGTAAAATTTAGTTTGTAAGTACATTTTAATATGGAGGTCATGTTGAACGATTTAGATCGACTGTTTGTAAGTACATTTTTAATATGGACCAATCTAAGCTATGCATAGTATCATAGGCTTACTCAAAAGTGGTAATAAAAATTTGGCAGTTTCAAATAAATAGCCATGGGATGAAAGTATAGTCACAAGATTAGCGAATTATACCTGAATTATACTCGAATAATTTGTTTTTTTGGTGATGTCAAACCGAATGCCAAATTATTCGGTTGACCGAACTTTGACCGATTCATTAATTTTTCCTTAATTTTTTTCAGAACATTTTTTTTAAATTTTTTTTTTTGCTCTCTTATAAGACTGAAATCTCTAATCCGAATAATTCCGAATCATTTCCGAATTATACCCAAATTATTCCCAAATCACGAATTTTTGACCTCACCTCACTGAACCCGAATAATTCATTTGTGACTATGGATGAAAGAAGATTTTAATTGGGGGAGGAACAAGATAGACAGCTTCTTGGCAACTTATGAACTCCAAAAGAAACACTCCAAATGCTCTCCGACCGCTGCATCGATCAATGAACTTACCCTAACAAAACCAGCATGTAATTAGTTATCTAACTAACTATAAAAAACGTACTTGGGCTGAATTTTTTTTAAGTTATGCTCAGTTTTACTTGACAGTATTTAATATTTCATTGCACTGATAAAAAAATGAATTTACAGTGCTTTGCTAACTTAACTGGAAAAAGGGAAAAGTTTCAGCTGTGACATGTGTGATATAAAAAAGAATTGAAAAGAAAAGAAAAGAAAATACAAATGAGGTTGTTTAAATAGGCCACAGAAAATCATTCTCAATGACCCCTGTGGCTGTGGTACGGTGTTGAGGTTTATCAAGCCAGCCCAAACACTACTACAGCTAATTTCGCTAATTTCCCAAACACTCTCACATATGCTACTCTCTCTATCTCTCTGTTCCTCTGTTGATACAAGTTTGAAGGAACAACGCAACAGGACTTTTTTTGAAGGAATGCAATCAGACACAATGATGGACTTTGAAGGTTTAATTTATTACTTGTTTGAAATAAAGGTTTGGTATCTAAAAGCCATTTATTGATTGTTTTCTTGTGTATTTTATTCAACCTTTTATTTGTTTTAGGCAAAAATAAAAGAGCTATTATTATTAATGCAAAAAATTATAAGTAGGAGGTGGCCCAGATGTATGGCCCAAATATCGAGCCTGAAGAACTAACTGGTGAAGAAAGATTCTACCTGAAAAAAGAGCCCACAAAAAGGTTCAATTATATATGTACCAATTTGGAGGAATTATTGATGAATTGATGAATTGGTGGGGTAATTTTAAACATATATGCATCTACATTGTAAAAAAGCAAGAGACGGTCAAGCTCACACTCACACTCACACGATTTTTTCTTTTAAATAGAAATATATAATAATAAATCCATTTAAACGAAATAAGCACCCAATTTGGATCATACATCTGTGATATGCTGAATTTCAGAAAAGCAGCTCCACCGTAGGATGGAAGATGCTAAGTACGAGTACATATTTTTCAATTTTACAAAAATCAGTTCTGTTCTCCACCCATAAAGCTGTTTTTTTTTTCCAAGAGAGTAGACTTATATGTTATGCACTTCATGAATACAGAATACTAGAGAGTAGACTTATAAGTCACCTTAGAAATATAAACACAAGGAATGCAAAATTTCATAAAGTAACTTTATCAAAAAAAATATATTTTTTTTTAATTTACTGTTTACATTTTCATACAAAGTTAATTAGGTTTCTAAGTTGTACGTATTGAATCTATTATAGGATTTTTTTTTTAAATCATTATTGTAACATGCAAGCATATAAATAGTAAATAATTTTCATAAGCAAAATAAAATAAAATAAAATTTGTAAGGCCTAATGAAAATGTATTATTGATGATATGTACCGGGTCATAGTTAAATTACCATATCGCGCAACACATTTTTGTAAGACAAATATATTTAAATAAAATATATTCAAACAATTAATTTGAATATACCTATTTTGTAAAATATGTCTTTTCAAACATTAATTTAAAGAAAATAATTCAAACAATTCGGTTCCATATATCATGCTGTCATCTATATAAATTACTTTTTGCAAGACATATATATTTGAGAAAAATAGAGATATATATAGCGCACAATGAATCCAAATAATTTTGTTCCATATATATGCACCCAACTATAAGTTTAATCTAGATCTATATATACCATCTGTCATTTATTTAATTACATCAAAAATGATGTTATATGTTTGTAACATTAATAGCTTAAACGTATGTTTCCTGCAGTTTAATTGATACGATATTATTTTCAATAAAGCGTCCATATCTAGTTCGACATACTATTTAATAAAAAATTCAGTATATATAAGAAGAAGAAGTGAACATTTATTAAATTTTTTCTTAACAACTGGAGCAATCTGATTCCTCATTTTTTTTTCTCTTTTGCATGATGCACTTGAAAGAGATAATTAAAAAAATATCTTTGTATTGTTAAGAAATATGTATATGTTATTATTCTTACTTTAAGATTACTCGCAATATAAATGTTAAAATACCACTTTAATTTTCTTTCTTTTGATTTTCTTTTTAATTCTATGTAAAACAATATAAAATGTGGCAGTATAAATCAATTTTCTCATAAATTAATAATATTCGAAGTATATAAGTTCTTGATAAATCAATTTTATCTTAAATTAAAAAAAAGTATATAAAATATTGTATAAATCAATCAAATCATAATAATAAACAGTATATTTTAATGGGGGATGGATTGGCTACAATCCCTATGCTTGATTGCTTGGGCAAGGGATGAGAATTGATTCAGGAAGATATTACGGTTTCGAAGACCTATATATATAGACGTACAGGTTTTGAGAAGATTCAGGTATTTGGTGCTAGATTGCCAAAATGTGAAGATATATATTATAGCTCTCTGTTTTCATATTTTGTAGTTCTGATGTACTAGGTGTTGTGTAAACTTGTGTTGCTTTTGCTTTATTAGCTTAATTTTTTTCTAGTTGTTAAGATGTTTTTATAAACTCCTTGTAGGGTTTCGGTACCATTTCAGTACTAGCTCTTGTGAGAATTTTTTATTTCTAATGAAATCAGTGGACTTTGACCCCACTTTTATCAAAAAAATAAAAATAAATAGTGTATAGTTTAAATATTAATTAATTAATTATCATATTGGGTAACGAGTACAAAACATAATTATATATATTATCTGTGCATATATATTTTCATGTTTGGGTGGTGGTATGACATAGAGCTCTTTATGGATACTAACATCCATAATTTTTGTAACTACAGTATCACGTTCAATCTTGAAAAACAAACCCTTCAAATAGAAACAGCGGTATTGACCGTCATAGACAAACAAATAGTCGTCACCTGGATTACGGGGAAACAATTAATGTTTCATTCTCATAGACAAACAAATAGTCGTCAATTTGAAAACTAGGAGTATTAATTATACCACAAAACATAACACAAATGGGTCAGAATCATGTAGAACATGGAGAGAAACCTCTCTATTGTTAAGGGGATTCAGCAGAGATAATAAGCTATATATTGGCATTTTCAACTTTTGAATTAGAACATGGAGAGAAACCTCTCTATTCTTAAGCTCACCAAAGTGTTTGGTGAGCTTGACTCCAAAACCCGTCAAATCGATTTCAAATGACGAATTCGAACCGTTGGAACCCGCCTATTTTACATGTGATGCGTCTACATGTAAAATTTTTAAACTTTTGAATTAGTTTAGTATAAAGTCAATTGGTCAAAAATTAGAAGGTTAATAAATTAATTTTAGTGCATTTATTTTTTTAAAATGTGCTTGGAGACTAAATTTTATATTTTTTTGAATTTTTTTACTATTTATTAAGCCACTTTGAAAATGGCTGATCCAACGGTGGCTTATGATTTTACTGTTTTGTTAAGCCACCGTTGGATCAATAATTTTCAAAGTAGCCTAATAAATAGTAAAAAAATTCAGAAAAATGTAAAATTTGGTCTCCAACCACATTTCAATATAGAGATCACATCTAACATTCAGATCGACTTTTTGAATTTTGAAATTTGAAATTTGAACCGATAGCACTTCGGCCGAAGTGCTACCGAAAGCATATTATAAGTCACACTCATTGTGTTATTCAAACTTTAAGACTACTCTTAAATCAAATTAGAAAATATATACTCCAATTTTTTTGTTTAATTTTCTTTTTAATTCTATAGTTACGTGTCAGGAATATATTATGATGCTTAATTCCTAGCTACTAGTCTACAAGACAGTATGTCAGGACACAGAAATTCGGAAATAAATCTGCTGTGATTCCAATGGGATAACAGGATCCTGTTATTCCAATCCCAACAATTCAAAGTTTTTCATATGTGAATCTCAATGAAAAAACTTCCTCATATACGAATCTCAATGAAGTTGAATGGTTGGAATCGGAATAACATGCCGGACCCTGTTATTCCATTGGAATCACAACAGATTTAATTATTTCGCAGAAATTCATCCTGAGTTGCGCATCCAGTTGGAATGCATGTGTTTGTTGAAATGTCGATATCAGATTGCTCATCTGCCAAAAACATATGACATGTTGGTTTTGGTTTTAGTGGTACCTGCCCCTGTGGGTCTGTGCCTTCAAGAGAGAATTAGCCTTCTCAACAAGCCAGCTTAATTTGACTAATCTCCCTCCACGGTCTCCAGCTCTCACGCACACTAACACACAAGACAACACACACACTCTCTCTCTCTCTCTGTTTTATACCAAGCTTGCATGAACAACAATCGATCCATGGTGGATACATTAACCACCGCGGCAATCAGCTGGCGGTTCTCGATCGGCTGCAGGAAAATTGACCAGGTATATGAACAGTATTTTATTTCAGTACTCATTGTGATAAGATCAGGATAACTATTCTCCAGGATCTCATTTTCTTAGCACCTTGCATGATAATTTAACACATTGTTGTTATTCATATATATACATAACTATTGTGTAATACATATTCGTTTATTTCATACTGTATAATTGATTATTATAGTGTGTACTTGTCTATTTTAGTTTAAACACCACTGTTGGTGCCGCACTTGTTGACTAAGTCAAAATTCATTTTGTAAGTTATCCGTAGATGTTTTGTATTTTTAATACTAACTTTTTGAATCTCGTAAAATACATAAATGGTTGCTGAAAATGCAAACATGCTCTTCTAGAATCCACATTAATACTTTGGAAAAGACCCACCTCTGATACGTGTATGGCCCTCACAGGTATTTATGATACAGGTTTGTTTGAGAGATTTGGTTCGAGAATTATTTACGTAAATATTGTTCACCTCATAGGCATAAAATATTTTTGTGCATATTTATTAATATTTATGTGCTGGAGTTTTAATGGTCTCTCCAAGTATTTATGATAGTTATGGTGTGGAGATTTTGCGGGTACTTGAGTGTGGGTATTGCTATTAGCTTTCTATTTAATATTGCATAATTAAAACTTAATTATTGAAAAAAAAAAAAAAAACTTAGTTTTCGAATAAGTAATTAATGCATAGTTTTTGGTTATGCATAGTCGACTAAAATTAGTTGGAAAACGTTTGAGGATAACCATGTGAGACTTGAAGGGTAAGTATAATATTTCGTTTATATATGAAAAAAATTATCTGACGGTTTTATATGTAAATAAGTGTAAACCACCGTTGTACGGTTTATAATTCTTCTTCTCTTTTATACTTTAGTGTTTTTTAATTATATCCTTTTTTCCCATTTTTTTTACTTTTTTTTTTCCTGTAATTAAATAAATTCCACAATTACTAAGAAAAGAAGATGAATGAAAAAAGTTAATTACTTAAGTGGGCCCCACCCGGGCCCTACCAAGGACCCCATGCCAACGAAAGCTATGTAGAGGTTTGAAGTCAAAGGAAGTCTTAATTATAATATGATGGGAAGATATTTGGAGAACATCGAGTCATCGATCCAACCACAACCACAAGTGTTTTTGTCAACTTTGGCAACTGGTTGGATAAGATTCCTGCAAGTGTTATCTCAAGCCATACATTATTTAGTTTGATTTTTCGCCATTTTGAAATTTCGTCAATCCTGTGGTACATGCGATTTTGAAATGTAAAATTCGCTTGGTATATGTTTAATTAATTTCTGCACAGTGTAATATATATGGTACTATTATTCACTCAGAATCCGTCATTATTAGCTTTTGTTAATATACTTTAAGCCCCTGAAAGGTGCGCCATTACCTAACTAGACCCTGTTTTCTCTCTTTCTCTCTGTTGTTTTTCTTTGAAAATCTTTAAAGTGGCTCCTAAGTGGTCTCTTTTTTTTTTAAACTCTTCGAATAGGCTGCCAAGGCTCTCTCTCTCTCTCTCTCTCTCTCTCTCTCTCTATAACGTACGTTTCATGAGAAGAATCCATGACGGATCTATTGGCCACCACAGCAATCAGGTGGGGGTTCTCCGCTGCCAGTTGGCTGATCTCCCCTATTCTAATCCGTTTCTTGAACAAATGCTTTGATGCTCTCGGCATAGATCAGCAGTTCCAGTCTCAAAAGCAAATCCTCCTCGTAAAATTGGAAAAGCTCCAGACCACTCTCCTCCCTCAGCTGCTCATCCTCACAGATGCTGCACAGGAGAGCCCCCACCGGCCGTTCCTCGACAAGTGGCTTCAGAAGCTCAAGTTTGCTTTCTATGAGGCCGAGCATGTGCTCGGTTTAGTTGAGTACCGGCGACAAGAAAAGGAGGTCAATTCCCTCTTTCCATCTACTTCTAAGTCTTTTTTGAAGAATTTAAAATCCAAGTTTTCATCTGAGAAGAAAAATCTCATTAAAAGCCTTGAGAATTTGGAAGAAATTGTTAATGAAGCAATGAAATTTGTTCCCCTGCTGAACCTACCAAGCAGTAGTGGCAATAGTTCAACCCTGAGCCCTAATGAACAGTATAGGGAAACGATTTCGACTTCAGGTTCCGCGATTTTTGGTCGTGACAAGGACCTAGATCACATTGTAAAATTGTTACGGGAAAATTTCTCAGAATCAAGTAGTAATGCTAACAGCTACTCCGTTATCGGAATATGGGGCATGGGTGGGTCGGGAAAGACAACCTTGGCACAGTTTGTTTGTGAACATGAGAAAGAAGCCAAGTATTTTGATTGTATCATGTGGGTATACGTTTCTGAGAAATTTAATGTCCATGCTATTATGAGAAACATGTGGGAGTCGATCTCAGGGAGCAGCTGTCCTGTTTACAAAAATTTGGATGTGCTAATAACCCAACTAGCTGACAAATTAAGAGGAAAAAAGTATTTGTTGGTGTTGGATGATGTTTGGTGTGAGAAAGGGGTTAGTGAGCAAGAACTAAGCCAATTATTTGCGCCTCTAAAAGGTGGTAAGCTAGGTAGCAAAATATTGGTGACAACTCGGAATGAAGAAGCAGCAAGAGTTTTGGGTGCTATGGATCTGATGAAATTGCCAGAACTTGCACATGAGGATTTTTTGTCATTATTTATGAACCATGCATTAACTGGTGTAAAAGTCACTGAGAATCTGGAGAAAAGATTAAGAGCAATAGGGGAGAAGATTGTGGGAAAATTATGTCGTTTGCCGCTAGCGGCTGCAACAGTAGCAGGTCAATTGCGTAGAAGACTAGACCCAGAATTTTGGTTATCCATGCTAAACAAAAACTTGTTAAATGATACTATGGGAGCACTGTTTTTGAGTTATCAGCACCTCCCTCCCCCATTGCAGCGATGCTTTGCATTTTGCAGCTTGTTTCCTAAAGGGCATCTGTTTAAGCAAGACCATTTGGTTAATTTATGGATTGCAGAGGGCTTCCTTGAAACCGAGGACAGTAATGAGCATATAAAGGATATTGGTAATCGGTATTTTTTGGAGTTAATTTCTAGCTCTTTCTTTCAAGTTGTTGAACAATGGGATAATAAATTTTATTCTATGCATGACCTAATCCACGATCTAGCCCAAGATGTTTCTAAAGGTGAATATTATAGAATTGAAAGTGGTGAGATAAAGGATATCCCTGTCCATACTCGCCACATATATGGTGAAAATTTTATGCTTGGGGAATATGTGGAGAAAATATGCAAACTCAAAGATCTACGTACAATTATTTTTCCTGAAATATTTTCAAAACAAGGGGACCTTGATGCTCTTTTTTCGAAGTTAAGGAAATTATATGTAGTGGAAATAAAAGGGATGTCGCTTCATGCTAAAAGATTTCCTAAGTTTTTGTTTCAGTTGAGAAACCTACGCTACCTAAAATGTAAGAATTTTAATTTAGATACACATTCTGTATTACTCTGCTACCAATTACGTTTCTTATTTACTGAGAGTGAGAACCAGATTCCTAATGTTGGGAGACTAAGATCATTAATTCACGAGCTGACTGATTTTGATGTTAGAATGGAAAGGGAGTTTGAGCTAAAACAGTTGGAGCATCTCAAAGACCTTTATGGATCGTTATCTATCTCTGGTCTAAATAATGTCAAATGTAAGGAGGAAGCAGATCGAGCCAATTTATCTGACAAGAAAGGCCTCCGTAAATTAACTTATTCTTGGTGGAATTTTGAAAGTGCATGTGTCCAGAGAGACAATGATGTTGAAATTCTAGATAGCCTTTGTCCACCACCCCAAATAAAAGAGCTGGTTATTCGAAGATATAGTGGTAAGAGGCTCCCTACTTGGATTTTAGAAAATAATGGTAACGTTATTCATCTCCAGCATCTTGAACTTTCTCGTTGTTATGGCATTGAAGCCCTACACAAAATAAATGAACTATCAGATCTTCTATCTCTTTCCATTTGTTTTCTTCCTAGGCTCAAGAGTTGGGTACCTCTTCCCTTGAATCTAACTCAACTGGAAATTTCTAATTGTCTCCCTATTGCGTTTGCAGTGAAAGAAGACTTAGATATGATAATGTCAACAAAGGGTACACGAATATCCCGAATTGTGACTTTCAAGGAAATGATGACTAATATTATAGAGGATTCTTTTTCCAACTTTCTTTCTGTTGTTCTCTCCATTGATTATCAGTTCAATGAAGTTCTGGAAATGATGAAATATTGTGATGATATAAAAGAAGAAACATTATCAACCATTTCAAAAGATCTAAATAAATGCTTAGAGAAAAGGTTAGACCTCATCTGTCAGCTTAAAGATATTTATGGTGAACCATTCCTGCCCCCCCCCCCCCCTCGAGAGGCTTTCAATTAAATTCTGCTTTATCACAGACAAAATCTTAGCTGGGTCTTTGCAAGGACTTACCTCCCTTACCCATCTGAGGTTAGAGCATATCATAACTATCACATGTATACCTAAAGAGGTCCTTAGTTTCCTGACCAATCTCCTGAAACTTAAAATTCACGGATGCCTGTTACTTACCTCAATTGGTGGATTAGACACTCATAACACCCTTGAAAACCTCCATATATCACTCTGCCCCAACCTTGTGAGCTTTGAAACATCATTAGTTGTTACAAGCTGCAGTGACACTATTGAATTAACATCATCATCACACGGGAGGAGAACTAGATCTAGTACTCTAAAATGTGTTCAACTAAGGAGTTGTATGCTTTCGGATGATATGTTACAAGGTTTCATATCCCTAGAAGAATTATGTGTTGTGGATATCCCAACCATGATAAATCCTCATATCGGTCATTTCAAGGCACTCAGTTTCCTAAAACTAAGTAATTGCCCAAACCTTGCTTCACTAAGGGGCTTAAATGAGTTGACCAATCTTAGAGATCTTGAGATCATTGGGTGTAAAAATCTAAGTTCTCTCCCAGATATGCCGCCATTACTTGAGAGCTCGAGGTTTATAGTTTCTGGCTGCAACGAGAAGAGGTAATTTGTTATCGTCGGTGAAATATGTATTCATAATTTGATTTGAATTTGTGTGGATTAATCCAGTATTTTTGAATGGTTTATTAATTAAGCTAGTAATTGAAAAACGCGTCGTTAAATAACCGGTTACTAAGTTTTGTAGCTGATTTCGTATTATTTATGTTTGTTATTTTTGTTGTGACGTAGGTTGATGGGACAATGGATGGATGCGAGGGTGCCTCTCTTGTCGCCAGCCCCAGCCCGGCGATAGGGTCGTGACATAAAGAAGCATTAAAATAGCTAGATAAAAAAAAACCTAGGAAAATAGTTACAGGATATATATTTAATAGAGGTAGTTTTCAATCTTTTATTGTAAAGGATAAAAAAAAATTAGGCTTTCATAACAATTATGGTGCATCTTATTAATGTATTTTGTTATGCTTGTCAAGTTCTAAATGACATCAATTAAGTCATGTAGAACGCAACTTAATGTAAAGTGATTTTTGCATCATTAATTAATTATGTGTCCAAATTATATATCAAATTATAACAGAATTAAGAAAATGTTTTCAAAAAACCTCAGTTGATTAAAAATATGAAGTTAATTTGTGGTTCTCTTTCTTTTGATTTGATAGATTGTGATATTGGTGCTACTACAAATATTAATCAATAGTTAATTCAACTACTTGCAAATTGAAGATGAAGTGTGAATTGTTCTGGGAAATAAAAGAAAAGAAAAGAGATACTTCATGAGTTCTCTATTGCCTCTCGTGTACAATCTCCATGCTTTGTGTTTGATGTTTTGTTTTAAAAAAAATGATAAAAAGAAGAAAATAGAAAAATAGAAAAAAAAAAATGTATTTTGTTTTGTATGTAGAAGTATATTGGTTGGTTGGTGTTTTTGTGTGCCCAAGAAAATGAGTGCTGTGTTGTGTTGTTGTATGGCAACTTATGTATTCGTAGTCATGCAAGTATTTTGCTAGTTTTTATTTTTAGTCCTAAAAAAAAACTGGAGCTTGATTGGAGAACTGTTGGAACCCTGGTTTTCTTTTAGTGTTTATGTATATATCCCAGCAAAATAAAATAAAGAAGTCTTCTCGAAGTGCATATTTTTCCAAGAATGGTTTGATTGGAGGAAAAATGGAGCTAGGCCTCAATGATGCTACTATTCAGGTGCAGTAAAATAAAATTCTTTCTTTTTAGATATCCAATTAAATGTTCTTAAACCATTTACTTCTATCCCTATCTCAGGTAGGTCCTTACCACTAGTGGAGAACATACAATTAGTGTCGCCTCAAATAGCTGACACTAATACTTTAGCCGACACTAACAGTGTTGTAAAATGCGGTATGCGGAAGGTATGCGGAAGGCCACCGCATACCGCATATGCGGTATACAGCCGCATATGCGGATTTTTATGCGGACTAATATATGCGGATTTTTTCATTAAAAATTAAATATTTATATCATTTATATCAAATATATTAAATATTTGAGTCATCTATATTAAATATATCAAATATATTAGAAGTTTATTAACCAATAAGTGAAATTTCTCATCTATTAAAATTTTATTAGATTATCTATATTTAAATATTAGGCCCTACCATCATACATTATTTGTTCTATAAAAATGGCTGCACATGTAATATTCGGGAGCCAATATCTTATTCATTTGCCTTTTATTCTTTTGGGCCAATAGCCCATAAATGGGCTGCACATGTATATACTGGAGCTGCACGTGAATTCCTTGTGCCATTTACTGCTCCCGTTGCCTTCGGAGCCGGTATGTAATATACTGCAGCTGCTCATAAGTCCCACAATCATCAAACAATTAATTTCTAGCGCTCAAGCTCCTATAAAAGAAGAGGAGGGGGACGCTGTATTGCTTACCTGCCTATTCGGACTCAAATAATGGGTCTGAAAGTTATTTCAAGGTCCAAAGTTAGATAATGGGTTCGAAAATTTTCAGATTTGAATTCAGTTAATGGGTTTGAATCAGTGGTTCCGCATATTGGGACCGCATAATGATTTCTTATGCGGAATTCAACTGCAAACTTATATGCGGCCGCATATGCGCCGCATAGAACCGCATTTTACAACACTGGACACTAATACTCATTAGTGTCAGCTATTAATCAATGAGCCGACACTAATACTCATTAGTGTCGGTTAATAATCAATTACAAGAGGGAAGTGTCGGTCTATAGATTTAGTGCCGGCTTTATAATATCAACCGACACTAATGTGTATTACTGTCGGCCTTTTAATAATAAGCCGACACTAATAACTATTAGTGTCGGCTGATTATTAAAGAGCCGACAGTAATACACATTAGTGTCGGTTGATAATATAAAGCCGACACTAATTCGTATACCTTTAGAGTATAATGCAATAGGCTAGATCTGCCCCTTCATATATCACATATAGAATTTATCAGAAGTGATTGCCAAATAATATTATATATGTCTTCTTTCTTTAGAGGACTAATTAAACCTGGGAGAGTGAACTTGAAGCTTCAAAGCATCTAATCTGATCATTGGAGCTTACATTGTAAGCAGAGGAAGCAATGATGCGGCTGAGCGACAGGAACTCACTGACCAGAAACGAATGAGGAATAGGTCCATGACCGGTACGGTGTTCGGCCGGCAGTAGTCAGGAAAGAGAGGAATTATGTAGAAACAGAGAGTCAAATTAGGAATAGGTGCTTAATTATATTTTATTTAAAATTAAACAGAGACGGTCAAATTAAGTCACTTATGGAACATATATAGCGAGACAGCTGATGGAACTTAATTCTTAAGAGTGTTCTTTCATGTGACATAGATTAACACAGGCAGCATGATCCCCAGTATTTAAAGCAGAGCTCTTTGGAAATATGGCCGAATCGACACAGAAATGCATGTATTAATTAAAATCAGAGAAATGTCCCCTTAGGTATTCGATTCGAGGTACTTCTCCACTTTATTGCACAAGCACATTTTTCTGGCACAATAGAATTAACGACTCGTTATACTCTGTTTTCCAGGGAGCTACACCAATGTGAAGTTCAAATTATGAACTAGTTTCACACGCTCATCTGTAATGTCTTATCTGAACACTCTTTCTTATTCAATCAGCAAGAAATTTTAGCCATAGTCAAGTCATAGACCCCATTTTGTTCATCACAGGTACCAAAGAAATAACTGAGGTATATTTGACTTTAAGTATTATTTATAACAAAAACAAACAAGCAATGCTTTGATTTCGTCTAGAAAACAGCAAGTAATAAGCTTAACAATTAAGCCCTGTACATATGGGTCCCAGGGTTTCTTAGTGGTTTTTATTTTTTATTTTTTTTTTTCTGAATGTTATACTGTGTTGGGATAGTATAGAATACTTGTAGTGTTTACTGGTAAATATACAGGGCTGTTACAGCCTTTTTCCAAAATAAAAATATATATATTAAACTTAACATAGTATCAGTGCTAATGCCATGTCATCATCTCATATATTGATTACCTTCCACGTCCTGGAGCTTGATCGGTTTCGAGTCTCCTTTTATTGATTTGAATCAAGAGGAGCTAGTTTGGCAGTTCATAATTCCCCGATTTGAGATCAGCTCATGTGTAATGGAGATTAATTAATCGACTAACTTGACAGAGCTGTGAGGGTTAGGCATGGAGGTAGTTAACAATGCCGGAGCAGCAGCGGCTCTTGACGGAGTCTTCATCTTCTGTATTAACGCATCCTTGAGTTTAACGACGGACAGTCTGATCAGAATTCCCGCCAATCCGGTCTACACCTATAATGCACTTGCCTACCACAGAGCAGGGGCAGAGGAAGAATTCCGGCCAATCCGGTGTACACGTATAATGCACTTACATTGAGAGTGAGTTATTTGATGAGGTAGATGATAAACGAATTATGTAACGATAGCAAAATATGAGTAACCGTAGAGGAACGCTTCCTTCATTGACTTGATTTTGTAGCATTAATATATTTCATGTTTTTTGATATGTAAAAGAATATTTGTTATAAACTTTCGACTTAGTTGAAGCCTTTGATGTTCATTTATGTTAATTTTCTTACAACTATTTATATAGTTATGCTTGCCTACCCTTGATTGAATTTCTGGCGAAATGAATTCCTAGCTTCGACACTGCCACAGAGCACTAATCAACAGTTGCGATTTTATAAAATCTGATTAGCCACGTTGGTCAGCATATATAGCACTCAATATTGAGTGAGTCTATGGTACTATGCATATTACGATTTGCTACCGTGCTATGGCTCTATATTCGAGTTTTCAAATTCTAACGGTCGATCCGAACCGTTCATCTTGTTCTCCATATTAATATGTGTTTGGAGACCAAATTTTACATTTTTTGAAATTTTTTTACTATTTTTTTAGATTTATTGAAAATCACTGTTTTTGGATGGTCCAGAATTTTCAGATCAAGTGATTTTCTAAATATCTAAAAAAATAGTAAAAATTTTTCAAAAAATGTAAAATTTGGTGTCCAAACACATATTAATATGGAGAACAATATGAACGGTTCGGATCGACCGTTAGGATTTGAAAACTCGAATGTAGAGCCGTAGCATGGTAACAACCCGTGATATGCATAGTACCATAGACTCACTCCTCAATATTTACCATTTCACTAATTAATCAAATTGAAAATTAATTCTTGAGCAAATCAAGTTCTCAAAATCTATCAGTTTTATGTACTCATATCTCAATCTCTAATTTCATTCATATAATTTTTTTATTAGAGACATAAATTTCGTTTTTCTTAAAAAAACTTGTCAGTTAGTTGAAATTAGGTATGAATTTTATTTGTTATTTATTACGCAATGCTACGCCAATTTTGAAATTTATATTCAGTCAATTATATTTTTCTATTTAAAAAAAAAATCGATAACAACACAAATAAAGTTGTAAATGTCTAAAATATATCAGAAATTTATTATTATGTCAAAAAATAGTTTGAAATATTAGTAATTTTTGAATTTATCATATTTATAATATTAAATCCGTTATAGAGTCTTTCTAAATCCCCCAATTAAACAAAAACCCTCTTAAATCGTCTTCTCTATTTTTTTCAATGACCCATTCTTCTCTACTCATATTAATAGGATTTGTTTAGGAATACATATCACAAATCCATGCTTATTATTGTATTTTATTAAAATATAATACTTCGTTGTTCATATTCTAAAATGTGATGCTAAAGTAATTTAAATATTGAATGTTACAGTTTATAAAATTTTATTGCAAAAATTGAAATTAAAATTTAAAAGATATAAAAAAATGAAGGTAAAAATCAAAATTAATGGACCGAATTTTTGTTGGAAAATATTTAGAACGAAGGTATTTTGTTTCAACATTTGCAAAAGAAGGATATTTTGTAAAATTTTGTAATGAAATGTATTATTATTATTTTTTAATTTGGACTTGGAAAATAATCCTCCCTCACAAACATTCTTGAATGACAATTCCTCATATCCGAGTCAATAGTCGCGTTTTGTCATTAAAAAAAAACACATTTTAATAATTTGTTCCAAAATTTGTAATATTTTTAAAAAAAAAATATTGATATCATCCTACATAATATTAATAAGAAACAAATAAAGTTGTTGAAAATTTAATATAATAATGGAGTTCATTAAGTAGAACAAAATAATTGCTTGATAAGAGACGTCCATGAAAAGAGAGGGCTAAATTTGGCATAATGTAATTAATTAATGCTTAT
The DNA here is from genome assembly GCF_964058835.1 of Carex rostrata. Classification (NCBI taxonomy): domain Eukaryota; kingdom Viridiplantae; phylum Streptophyta; class Magnoliopsida; order Poales; family Cyperaceae; genus Carex; species Carex rostrata. The sequence continues at coordinate 8,579,440 of NC_135941.1, read as the reverse complement.
GTTAAATTAGAGTAAATAAGACTGAAGGTACTAAAATGAGTCTCAGTCAGATTAAATTTATAGAAACTTGTCTTAGATCTCTTTAAGAAGCGATACGAATCTCTTAATCTTTAAGAGGAGGGCCTAATTTAGAAAAAGAAATTAAGTGGCCGGGAACCATACATAATATATATATACTTGGGCAAACACAATTAATATACATTTGACAGCAAAGTTATCACCACATAATATAATATTTCTAAAAAAGAAAGTCAAGACTCAAGAGTACTTCGAAGAAATAAATTCTACATTAATTTTTTTAAAGTTTTAAAGTACATACTTTTAATTCATTTCTTTTTTATTTTATTTTAATCAAGTGATTTACATTAGAAAAATTCACTAAAATTATATTTTGTTTAACGGTCCAATTAAGGGATAATATAATTTTTATAATAATGATATTGTTATCCTTTGTTATTTCTTGGTGTATAAATAATTTTCTTGTTTTATAACTGTACGGGTTTAATGTTTTGAAAAAAAAATATTTATTTGTGTTCAAAATATTCTAAATTGTAATTATAGTTCTACAAATAATTTATTTTAAGGCAACAATTATGTTATAGATTTAAAAAAAATGCATTATTATTATTTTATTTGAAAATTTGTTTTATTAATCTAAATAATTAATGCAAAATATTTTGCTATATATTTGACGGGTGTATGTAATAATCGATCGATTCTATGATTCCCCAAAATAATAAAGGGGCAATTCTCAATACAGATTAATTCATTTGGAGATCAGTCGTATATATGTTTATGAACAGAAAACGTGATCTGTTCTGAGAATGAATGGATCTAGATCTGTCCCAAAATAATAAAGGGTTAATTCTCAATACAGAAAACGTGATCTGTTCTGAGATCAGATCAGATCAAGAATTTGGGCCTAGCCCAATAAGACTTAATATATTAATTCAGCCCATATTATTTGGCCTGTAGAACACTTCTTACAGTCTCCCACTTGTTCTAATTCCAAATATTAATGCATCTAATACATTTGTCTGAAATTAATATATATATTAAATTTGATTTCAACCTTGTTCTTGTGTGTGATCCAATAGGTTCATATAATGTTGGCAGTGAGCTGAAAGTCCTTTTCGGCACACAAATCATAAGCGGTCCCTAGCAGGGCATTATGACTATCCAAATTATATGAATGTCAATATCCGACAAGTACCTCACAATTATTTATGTTAATCCCTTTATTACTTGATATCTTGATTGTACTCAAAGCAGGATATGTGTCAACTTTGTACATTACAATCTTTGATTTCTCATACCAAAGTTAGATTGACTTTCATATGATTGACTATCAACCATATAGCACGGCCATGCATTTTTCAATCTATCTTTCTAGAAGGGCCCAGAAATATCATACTCTCAATACATGAGAGGGATAAATTCCATCTTGATCACACACATTTCTTCACATGATTCATAATATACCCAATTACTACCTTTATAGTTACCTGGTTAGGGCTAACGTTTGATAGCATTAAAGTATACATTCCTCATTGAAGAAATCAATGATGATCTCAGGTCAAAGGATTCAACAAAATATTGTATAAAATAAACTGATGACACATAATAATCCATACAGTATTTTATAGCGGGTCTGTCCAATATCATGTTTATCAAACATATATCCATGTGATTGCATTGGATATCCCATATCAATGATCCGTAAAACCTGATCATCCACAATCAATCCACATACCAGTCCATAAATTATTAGTGTTCCAACTAACAATAAATACTAGGGACTATTTAGAATAATATTGCATTCCATTATAAAGTTTTACGATCCAACTCATCGAATTGATAATAAATAATAAGCAATAAATTATTCAAGGAACATTACATTGTTTTATTCATAAAACATAAACATACAAATAAACATCTAAATTATCAACTTCTGTAGCATAATTACTAGAGCCAATCACTCATGTATCTAATACTTATAGCTCTAGTATGCATATTATGCTTAACTTGCGATAGTGGTTTAGTCAAAGGATCTGCCACATTTGCATCCGTTGTTATTTTGCATATTTAACATCACCTCTATTCACAATCTCTCGAATAAGGTGAAAACGTCGAAAAATGTGTTTGGACTTTTGGTGTGATCTTGGCTTTTAGCCTGTGCGATTGCTCCATTATTATCACAATAGAGATCCACTGGATTTTCAATACTTTTAATCACACCAAGTTCAACAATGAACTTCCTTATCCAAACAGCCTCTTTTGCTGCTTCTGAAGCAGCAATATATTCAGCTTCTGTTGTAGAATCAGCTACTGTCTCCTGCTTGGAACTCTTCCAACTCACAGCTCCTCCATTGAGACAAAATACAAATCCAGATTGCGATTTAAAATCATCTTTGTCGGTTTCGAAGCTTGCATCTGTATAACTAGATACAACAAGCTCTTCCTCACCTCCATAAACAAGAAATGCATCCTTAGTCTTTCTCAAGTACTTAAGGATATTCTTCACTGCTATCCAATGACCCTCACCTGGATCTGACTGGTATCTGCTTGTGACACTCAAAGCATATGAAACATCGGGACGTGTACAAAGCATAACATACATGATAGATCCAATTGCAGAAGCATATGGAATCTTACTCATGCGGTCTCGCTTATCTTGTGTCGAAGGACACTGATTCTTGCAGAGACTTATGCCACTTGACATAGGTAAAGATCCTCTCTTTGAATCTTGCATGTTGAATCTTTTCAATACCTTGTCAATGTATATACTTTGGCTCAATCCAATTAGCCTTTTTGATCTATTCCTATAGATCCTTATTCCCAATATGTAATTTGCTTCACCTAAATTCTTCATTGAAAAACTACTTTTCAACGAAGACTTTACTGATTGAAGCAATGGAATATCATTTCCAATCACATAATGTCATCCACATACAAGACAAGAAAAACAAGTGCGCTCCCACTAGTCTTTTATAAACACAAGGTTCTTCTTCGTTCTTGATGAATCCAAATTCTTTGACCACTTCATCAAAACGAATATTCCAACTCCGAGATGCTTGTTTCAATCCATAAATAGATTTTCGAAGTTTGCATACTTTCCTAGCATTATTTGGATCAGCAAAATCTTCGGGTTGTGTCATGTACACATCCTCGTTCAAGTTTCCATTAAGGAAAGCGGTTTTGACATCCATTTGCCAAATCTCATAATCAAAATATGCGGCAATTGCTAGAAATATCCTAATTGACTTAAGCATTGCAACTGGTGAAAAAGTTTCATCATAGTCTATCCCATGAATTTGCTTGAAACATTTTTCCACCAAACGTGCTTTGTGAATGTGAACATTCCCATTCATGTCAATTTTCTTCTTAAAAATCCATTTACATTCAATGGTTCTTACACCATTAGGTAAATTAACCAAGCTCCAAACTTGATTATCTTCCATGGATTGCATTTCAGATTTCATAGCCTCAAGCCATTTATCAGAGTCCGGGCTTTCCATTGCTTCACGAAACGTCGTAGGCTCATTGTTGTCCAATAACAATATGTCGCGTTGTTCTGATATGAGCAACAAATACCTCTGAGGTATGCGACGTTCCCTATCCGACCTTCGTAATGGTAATGTCTCTTGTATAGGTTCCATAATGTCTTGTGGTTCCTCATGAGTAGTAGGAGTATTTTCTTGAGTATCTCGAATTTCTTTGAGATGCATATTACTCCCACTAACTCCTTTGGAGAGAAATTCTTTCTCCAAGAAGACACAATTTCGAGCAACAAATACTTTGTTCTCTGCCCTATTATAGAAGAAAAATCTCTTGGTTTGTTTTGGATATCCAACAAAGAAACACTTATCAGATTTAGGTGTGAGCTTATTAGACATCAATCGTTTTACATAAGCCTCACAACCCCATATTTTAAGAAAACACATACTAGGACGTTTCCCAGTCCATATTTCAAATGGTGTCTTCTCAACTGCATTTGTTGGAACCCTATTAAGTGTGAAAGCTGCCGTTTCTAGAGCATATCCCCAAAATGATAATGGAAGATCAACTTGACTCATCATAGAACGAACCATGTCCAATAATGTTCTATTCCCCTTTCAGACACACCATTCCATTAAGGTGTTCCTGGAGGAGTAAGTTGTGAAACAATTCCAAATTGCTTCAAATGATCACCAAATTCTTGACTCAAATATTCGCCTCCTCGATCTGACCGAAGAGCTTTAATTGTCTTGCCAAGTTGATTTTGTACTTCATTCTGAAATTCCTTGAATTTCTCAAATGCTTCTGATTTATTTCTCATTAAATAGACATAACCATATCTACTAAAATCATCAGTAAATGTGATGAAGTACTGAAAACCACCTCTTGCGACTGAACTAAATGGTCCACATACATCTGAATGTATAAGTACCAAAAGGTCATTCGCCCTTTCATTTATCCCAGTGAAAGGTGTTTTAGTCATTTTTCCCAACAAACAAGCTTCGCATGTTTCAAGTGATTCCAAATCAAATGAGTCTAGAAGTCCTTTATGAAGCTTCTTTATGCGTTTCTCACTTATATGTCCTAAACGACAATGCCATAATAGAGTGGAATTCAAATCATTTGATTTGAGTCTTTTGGTTTGTATGTTATAGACAGGAACATCAAAATCTAGAATATAAAACCCATTATGTAACGAAGCTTTGCCATAATACATATCATTTAAATAAAAGCAACAGCCACTGTTCTTAAATTTAAATTCAAATCCAAACATATCCAAACATGAAATAGAGATAATGTTTCTACTTATGGCAGGTACATAATAGCAATTATTTAATTCTAAGATCATTCCGGAAGGTAGAGCCAATGATGCAGTGCCTATGGCCAAAGCAGCAACTCGTGCTCTATTGCCGACACGTAGCTGTACCTCTCCTTTATTTAACATTCTACTCTTTGCGAGCACCTGCATATTTGAACAAATATGAGCTCCTGATCCAGTATCTAATACCCATGAATCAGTTTGATAAGTAGAAATGTTAATTTCTATAACAAAAATACCTGAAGTGGAAGCTCCACTTCCCTTCTTGTTATCTTCCTTGAACTTCTTGCAGTCTCTCTTCCAATGACCAATCTCATTGCAATAGAAGCACTGCGACTCAGCGGCACTGGCAACAGACTTTCTTTTGTTCAAGGTCCCACCCTGAACTTTGTCTTTGCCTTGGTCTTTTCCTTTGGCCTTTCCTTTGCCCTTTTTGCCTTTCTTTTTGAAGTTCGTTTCCTTCTTAACCAACAGGACATCATTAGGTTTCCTCAGGTTTTGTTCAGCTGTCTTTAGCATTCCATGCAATTCTGTCATTGACTTCTCCAGCCCATTCATGTTAAAATTCAGAATGAATTGATGGTAACTTGAGGGCAAGGACTGGAGAATAATGTCAGTAGCCAAGTCTTTACTGAGGGGATAGCCCAAACGGTTCAGATTCTCAATGTATCCCATCATCTTGAGTACATGAGGACTAACCGGGCTTCCTTCTGCCAGTTTGCATTGATATAATGCCTTTGATGTCTCATATCTCTCAGTACGAGCTTGAACTTGAAAAAGTTCACGAAACTGCACAATTATGTCATAGGCACTCAATTTCTCAAGCTGCTTCTGAAGCTCAGAGTTCATTATCGTGAGCATGAGACAAGTAATATCAAGGTCATCATTCACATGCTTATCATTGTTGTACCCTAAAATATTGCCGATTAAATATTGGTAATAATTTTAATGCTTGGAAAGAAGCCAAATGATTTAAAACCTTCCCAAGACAAAGGGAAATGACATATTAAAATTCATGGTAATATTCTACACTTAAAACCATGAATTTTGATATAAGGTTCAGATTCTAACTCCAAATGATCAAGGAGTTATGAATTTTCAAAGTTCATGCTGATTTGGCAGCCTCTGATTGGTGCCACATGGCACAGGGTACCCATAGCAATAACCCTAAGTATTCTGGGTGCAAATTGGGAGCCGCAAACCCCTATATTACAAGTGGGACCCTCTGGTCAGCAGTAGAAACAAAATTTCGCTGACTTCTGGAGATGGCTGAACCCAGAGCATGGGAAATGAACTCCATACACCGAACTGGCAGCGCAATGGTGCACGATACACCCTGACCAGCCGAACCAACAAAGGGAGAGCGCTGAGTTTAAACTCAGCGCCCGTGACCCCTTCACTTCACGTGCTCTCGGAGCACTGTGAACCATACCACTGCCTCTCACGCGGCCTATGATGCGCCAAGCTCACCCGTGAGTGAACAAAGGAAAATGTCGGATCTGAGCCGCTGACGAGCGGGCCCCTGATCTCTGACATCTCCTTCTTCCTCCAGCCGTCGGCCAAGCTCAATTTCGAGCTTTGAATTCGCTGGAATTAAGAGGAAATTGAAGGAAACTTTATAAGGGATTAAGAGAGCTACCTTCCCTCTTCTCTCTGCTCAAATCTCAGCAATCAATTCCTTCTCACAAGCTCTAATTTGAGCCGAGAAGAGAAGAAGAGTGGATTTGTGAACTCGGGCTAGAGAGGCAATTAAGCTTTGAAACTTGGCAGGGATGCTCAACACACTCAGGCGACGCTATTCATGCTCTCAATTTGAGGTTTAATGGATTAAATAAACCGAATTGAACAAAGAGCTTTAGCTCAGTTCTGGCCATGGCTGAAGGCATTGGACTCGTTATCCAAATGGTAAATTGCACCTTATAACATTATAATGGGATCAATGCGATGCCACATGTCAAGTTATATACCCTGAAGTTCAGTAATTGATGAAATGGACCATGTTAAGCTCCATGGTGCTCGGGTCCAACACAACACAGCTTGTTAGCTGTCAACAACCCTTCCTGGTCCCCAGGACACATGTCCTAGACACCTGAGGTCATGCCAAAATAGAGGAATATTCCTCCTGCACCTCAGGTGTCATGCAAATCGAATTGCACCTCAGAAGCCATGCAATCAAAGGCTAAGATGCCATGCCATGCCCTATAGGTTAATCCAAGGGCTCAGATGCATCCAACACATTCAAGTGACATGTCAAAGCATGATTGGGTGATCCCCTACACAAAACACACATGGAATGAAGCCAATCAGCCAGAGGCATTTGATCAAACACCTCTGGTCAAGATGAGACCACCTCAGCTGGGGCAACACAAAACCCTAGCTTCTAGCCTATAAATGGGCACCCCAAATGAAGCTCAGGAAAAAAGAACAGACAGACACAAGAAAAGAGACAGCTAGAGAAAGATACACGCAATCAAGCTCTAGATACACACAAACACACACTTTACATACACACAGTGGTGCACACACACACCATAGGCTTCCTCTGTGCTTAGCAAGCTTAATTCATAGGTAATTAAGTCTTGGATTCAATGTAAGGCCCCTAGGGGGCCATCTCATGTACTAATTTCATGAATAAAGTTTCTTTTTTGCCATTTTTGATCTTCTTCTTGTTACTCTTTGCTCTATTTTGTGTTTCTGATCTGATAATCTCTCTTTAAAACATCAAAATAATATATACAAGCATTTAAAATACAAAAATCATCATTCTTGTACAAATCTTTCATAAAAAAACACATTTTAATACATTTTCTACTATTTTTCTCTCATCTTTTTCTTCTCTGCCTCCTTGGATCACTTTTGCAAATTAATTGAGGGCTAGGATGAGTGTAGTGAGCCAGCTGGCATCCTTGCTCATCTAATCCCTTGATTTCTTTGATTAAAAGTGATTAAAAAAGGAAAAAGTAACTTAAATCAAAAGATAATCACACAAGGGTTGTTTAAAGTGAGCAAGTAAGCATCCTTTGCAGTTCTCAACCCTAAGTCCACTTGAGAAAGGCCTATGTTGCTGTCAAATCCAAGGAAATAGTGAAATTATGCCCTTTTTAATGGTTAATTTCATTATCTTTGAGGATCTGATTGCAAATAGTGAAAAACTGAGGTCTAAAGTGTAAAAAGACAGCAACTGAGTTGCTCCATGTCATTTACATCTTTAAATCCATGAAGTTTTGATGATAATGCCTTTGAAACAAGTGTAAAAGTGCCAAAACATGGTTTTAAACAAAATCAGGGACTTCCCTGCATATTTCCAGGCACAGGCATGTTCAAAATATGTTTAAAATGATGATTTCAGGATTTTTAAACTCCTTGATCTTCTCTTTTTGTTACTGGTATGAAAACAGTGGCTTTAAGCCCTTGAAAACCTGTTCTGAACTAAACCAGACCTTTAATCATGCATAAAGTGACATACATTAGTCCCCTATAACACATTGAACCTATACTCAGCAATACAAAGCAATGGAAATGCCACTGGTACAATAGAATTCATTGAAATGTGTACAAATGACCTCTGCTGACAGATCAGCCATTTCAGAACAATGGAAGGACCAAATTGGAAAACAAACCTCACAGCTAAATAAAGCACTTCAAAATACACAAAATCGATATAAAGTTTGCATCATTTGGACATTCCTACAGAAAGTTATGAGGTTCCAAAGTTCATCTTTTAAAAATGAAAATTCTGTAAATTAAATTGACAAAATTACCTTCAATGCCCCTGACACTGATCAAGCCATTTGACTGAGTAAATGAGCTCAGAAAATTCTCAAATTTGGAACAGAAATCCTTGATATGTCTATATTTGAGTTCATGAAATAAAATTTATGACTTCTTTACAAAATTCAAGAGTAATTGGATCTGGAAATCTGGAAATATCATGTTCATATATCCTCTTCTTGACCAAAACCTGATCTAGCACAAATCAGTATTTCTGTGATGATCCAAATCCTTCTAAGACATGTAAGAAACTCTCAAGAATACTCAATTTGGCTTTAAACCTTCTGTACCACTCATTGGTACCAATTCGGTACCGAAACCTAAGTCATGAAGCTCAAAACATGTCCAAAACTTCTCTAAGCCTCAAATTGGTATCCCTGATGTCTCCTATAACATCATACGATTTCAATTGACCAGTCAATTGAAAGAAAACCCAAAGAAATCGATAAAAATCGATCTAGAATCCAATCGGTACCGATAGGTACTGTAGATGCCTGTTCCGCCGCCTCCGATGGCCGTCGACAGCCGACAATGGCACCAATCGACTCCTGACATCAAGGCGATCACAACCATGCCCTTGGCCGGCGCTGCCGTGACCTGGATCGGCCGGATTGAGTTTGTCAGGGATGAACCCTAAAGCCTATAACCCCTTTGCACGATCCTCAAAGCAAGAAGCACAGATCTCAAAGCAATCTGTTTGATCAGTGAACCAAATTTAAATCAAATCCAACGGATCCTGACATTTGGGCCCCACATGTCATATGTTTAAATCAATTAAGAGATTAGCCCGAATCTCAAAGTTCAAATGAATGGTATCTGAGGCTTTGTGCATTAATTAAAGGCCCAGTGTACATCTCAAAGGCCGAAAGCCCAAATCTTGATACTAAAACCCAAATCTTGAAGCCCACTTAACCAAATCATCTCTGCACTAATCTTGAAGCCCAATGATTTCAATCCAGTGACTTGTGCACATCTCAAAGGCCCAAAAGCCCAAATCTCAAAGCTCTGCACTGATCTTAAAGTCCACATATGACCAGAAGATCCTCTTTTGCATATAAACCCATCTGTTTTATTAAAATAAACAGAGAAGTCCCTGTAAATTTACATAAAGGCCCCTGCCAGCATAAAAACTTCCCAAACAAGCCCTTAAAGGCCCAAATTGCATTTCAGACCTTGTCAAAAGCCCAAATCACAGCCTCAGGTCCCTGAAAATTTACAAACAAGTCCCTGGGAGTATAAAATCTTCACAAATAAGCCCTTTCAAGTCCTTTTTGGCCATAACTTTCTCATACTAAGTCCAAATCAACTCAAACCAGTTCCAAATGAACCCAAATTCAATCTTCTTTAACTTTAAATAATATTTGGACATATTCAAATCTCAGCCGTAATCTGAAATGACCAAAATGCCCCTCTCTCAAACACATCTTTATAAATAAAAGCATAAAAGTGACATCAAACGTTCCTTTCGAATTAAGAACATACAAATGATATTTCTCATGAATTTTTCCACATTTAAAATACATAAATCCATGTCTTCATGCATACATCATGACAATTTACCAAAACATACCCATAAATCAAATGAGAACCAACCATGCGACCAAAACAGACTATACATGAGCCCTTTTTAGCCCCATTATCCGATTCAATCCAAATAGGCACACATCCCGGAATGCATGAGGTCTTCAGATAGACTCGAAAGGTCTTTCTGATGTAATTAACAGCGGGGGCTTGCGCCTGTCGGGAGTAAAACGTCCTCACAATCGTAAATAATAAAACCTCCGACAACTGATCATGAACGTAGGTCGTCACAAGGGGTGAACCAGGAGGAATGCAGGAAGAAATCCCGAGTGAATATTTTCCCCTGAGTTCGGTGACCTGCTCACATTCGAAGCAGCAGAGTACTGAGCCCAGCCGGGGGCATTGCCATTCACACCCACATGCAAAAAATACCGCACCGTTAGCTAACCTGACGCCGTGCAACTTTCTGCCACCTACAATCATAAACTGTTTGTGCTGCGGCAGAAATTTTACCATCTGTATCAGCCTTTGGTTTTCCAGGAACGGGTTTCTCTAGAACGTATTCCTTTTTCTCTTGCTTGAGAATAATGCGTAAGTTTCTATACCAATCTAAAAAGTTTGGACCAGTGAGTTTTGCACTATCCTTTTCAATAGAAGATCGCAACGTAAAAGTGGATGTATTTGTCATAATCTACAACAAAATAAATATGCAGAAATTTAGACTTAAGTTTATGTTTTTAGAAAAACCTTTTAACTAAAAGTTTTACTCCCACTATGTGTTTTAATGTCCCATATAAAACCACATAGCGGACCAAGATCCATATTTCACCAAATTCAAGTGAGCTTTGGCATCACTGCTTGAATTTAGTTATTTAGGTAAGCACTCCCATGCTAATTATATCTAATATAACTCTTGGTTTGTTCGAGGTGACATTCCTTGTCTCGGCTCCTCAAACCTATGCCTCAAGGCCCAAAAACGTTTTGATAGCCTAGTTAAGTGAAACCAATTCTCTATATATAAGTATCCAACACTTATATCCTACCTCATTAAGATAACTAATGATACCTTGCTTTGGCAAGCCCATCAATTAGCAATCGAAACCTTGATAGGTTAGAGATATTGGAAAGGCATGAAACTTAATTTTTCTTTAAGGGACTTTGTTGTTTATTTTGAAAATATGCTATATAATAATGTCAACAAAGGGTGCACGAATATCCCGAATTGTGAATTTCAAGGAAATGATGAATTTTCTCGATGATGTTCTCTCCATCTCCATTGATTATCAATTCAATGAAGTTCTGGAAATGATGAAATATGGTGATGATATAGAAGAAGAAGAAACATTATCAACCATTTCAAAAGATCTGAATAAATGCTTAGACAAAATATTAGATCTCATTTGCCAGCTTAAAGATGTTTATGGTGAACCATTCCTGCCCCCCGCCCTTGAGAGCCTTCACATTGAATCTTGCTTCATCACAGACAAAATCTTAGCTGGGTCTTTGCAAGGACTTACCTCCCTGACCCACCTAACGTTAAAGGATATCATAACTATCACATGTATACCTAAAGAGGTCCTAAGTTCCCTGACCAATCTCGTGAATCTTGAAATTAACACATGCGTGTTGGTTACCTCAATTGGTGGATTAGACACTCATAGCACCCTTAAAAACCTCCATATAGAAAACTGCCCCAACCTCACTACCATTGAAACATCATTAGTTGTTGCAAGCTGTAGTGACACTATTGAATTAACATCATCATCATGCGGAAGGAGAACTAGATCTAATACTCTAAAATGTGTTGACCTATCGGGTTGTATGCTTTCGGATGATATGTTACAAGGTTTAATATCCCTAGAAAGATTAACTATTTCGAAAATCCCATCCATGGTAAATCCTCATATCGGTCATTTCAAGGCGCTGATCAATGTCCTAACACTATATAATTGCCCAAACCTTGCTTCACTAAGGGGCTTAAATGAGTTGACCAATCTTGAATGTTTACATGTGTACGAGTGTGATAAGCTCAAATGCAATTCAGATGCTGATAAGCTGCCCCAGTTGAAAGAACTTCACATCGACATATTTTCACTGCTTGAACAACTTGTCTCAAGAGATGGGTTTTCATCTCTGGTTTCTCTACAACTTTCTGGTGCACAACAAGAATACTTTTCTCAAGAAGAATGTGATGAAATGTTTCGTTACCTCTCTTCCCTTACAAAAATTACCTTTTTGTTTTGTAAAATGCGGTCGTTACCCAATCTGATGTGCCTTCATTCTCTCATACATCCGGAGATCTCTTTTTGTGAAAATATAAGTTCTCTCTCAGATGTGCCGCCATCAGTCCAGCATATTTACATTAGTGTTTGCAGCGAAGAGTTCAGGAGGAGTTGCAAGGATCCAAATCATCCAAATTGGCATAAGATTTCCCACATTCCTCACAAGGATATATAGCAATATTAAAAAGGTAATTTCTATTTGCACAAGCCAAAGAATTTTGTTTTTGCAGCTTTTGTATAATTAATATAGTTATTTACATTCATATGAAATTAATGCTTCCGCCCACGAATCATAGTTTCATATTCTGGAGGCAAAAATCTATTCAATTGACCTCATATAAAGAAGTATTTTTTTTTTTTTTTTGATATTTTGTTATATAGAAAGTAAATATATGACTGCAATTGACCTCAATATAAAGAAGCAATAAAATAGGTAGAGAAAAAGAACTTAGGAAAACGTGCAATAAACATTAATAATTCAATTGGGACCAATGATTATGTAGCAGGTACAAATAAAAAAGTTTCAAGTACTACACATGTACAGATGCAGATCACCCGAAATCCACTGTTTTCTGTCTTTTACTATATATAAAGGATGAAAAAATTTAGGTTGTCATAACAATTATGGTGCATTTTATTAATGTATTTTATTATGCTTGCCAAGTTCTAAATGACAGCAATTAAGTCATGTAAAGTGATTTATGCATCACTAATTAATTATGTCTCCAAATTATATATCAAATTATGACAGAACTAGACATTTTCTTTTACAAAAACCTCTGTGGAAAGTTAATTTTTTGCTATCTATCTTTTGATTTAACTGATTGTCATTTTGGTACTACTGTTAACATTAATCAACAATTTCTTCAAGTATCTGCAGATTCAAGGTGAAGTTTCAATTGTGCTGAAAATAAAAGGAGAGAAATAAAAATAATCTTTTTCTTTGTATTTGCTATTTTATTAAAAAAAATGAAAAAAGAAGAAAATGAAAAAAAAAAAAAAAAAAACACATTGTGTCTTAGTTGGTTGGAAGTTGTGTGTTGTGATGTGTTTTTATGTGGCAATTTGTGTCGTTGTACCTAGTCATGTAATTAGTGTTATGCTTATTTTGGTTTTAATCATAATTAAAAAAAAAAAAAAACTGAAGCTGGATTGGAGAACCCTTGGAATCCTAATTTGCTTTTGGTGTTTGTGTATCTTGATGATGCTGCAATTAATTAAGGTGCATCACAATAAATTAAATTCTTTCTTTTAGATATCCAAATGCTCTTATTATAATTGTTTATAATTAAGCTTAATTATTTCATTTATTTCTCTTTTTTGAAATTCCATATTCTCATGTAGGTCCTTAATTTGATGCGGTCGTCCTATCAACTATTTTCCTTTAGCCAGATGTGCCTTTTGCTTTGGTGTGCTTCAAACAATGAAAAATTAAAGTTTGCTTTAATTGAATCAACTATTTTATTTTATTTTTCTATTAATTGTTGCTCCCTTTCTTAACTTGCACTTTGTATTGGTTTTATTTATTGTGTGTTATTGTAATAAATGGTTATCGAACTCATGGCGTGCGTGATAAACCTCGTTGAAGTGTGGGAATTTTTTTTTTTTTTTTGTTGGTGGACAACTTGATAAATCTTGAGTGTGTTATTAACTTATGATTTTTCGTTCATTTCATTTTTAGTTTTTAATACGGTTTTGTAATATGTATTTTTGTTAATTGTTCCAAAATGCACGGGAACCAGCCAATTACCAAATCGGATGGCAGGAAACCATTTGATCTGAATTGGTCCATCAGAATTATTTTGTTCTCCATTGGCAAATGAATTGACCCATTTTATTGCCTAATGCATGAAATTCAGGGGAGGAAACAACAAGATGTGAGATATATATGACCAAACCAAAATGGGTTACCCGGCCACTCCTAAACCAAAATGTGTCTAGTCTAGTTCGCAAAATCGGATTCGGAGTCGGACTTCAGTCACTTGACCATGAAATCAGAATCAAATTAATCGGATCGATTCAGTTGAATTTGAATCGAATCGGAAACTCAGATTATTTTGACAGAAGCACGCTATGTATTAAAAACATAGAAAAAAAAGTAGTAAATAAAGTACTTTTATTTCCCATAAAAAAAAAACTAAACATATATACAAGAAAAATAAAGGAAGAAAAAGAAACAAACATGTAGAAAACATAAAAAAATAATTCATCTTTTAAATATGTTTTTTATATGAGGTGCTTTAGATTCCCGAATTTGGGACTACATGCAGGTATAAGTATCAAAATTAAAGGGAAAACAATTAATGAAACTGAGTTGGCATTGGTATCTCTTACCATCCAATCTTTATCTTTATCTTGTAGGTTCAAAGCTCATGCTCAAATTCATTTTTACTTTATATATTCAAAATCAAAGCCGAGCCCAACCCAGAAAGGGTCAAGTTTTCTTTGATTTACAATTTCAAAGTCAAAGAGTTCAAAAATGAATTCAAATTTCATTTTTATTATCCCACATGCAGGTAGAAATGGGCCACTTGACGACATAATCGGAATCGGATGAATCGGTAGAAATCAAGTGAATCAGACTAAAAACTAAAAAAAAAAATTAACAAAAGTTGTTTTGTACTAAAAACATACAAAAAATTGATAAAAAAAATTAGTTTGTAAATAATATAAGTTTAGACAAATGATTACACTCATATAATCCACTAATATAATATAACATAAACATTAAAAATATATATATATATATAGAGGTAGGCTAATATACAATCGATTGTTCCTGGAGTCCCGTACAACCAAGTCATTTTCTGATTTTTAAAGTCCAAATGATCGATCCAAACCGTTCATCTTGTTCTCCATATTAATATGTGTTTGGAGACCAAATTTTATATTTTTCTGAATTTTTTTACTATTTATTAAGCCAATTTGAAAACCGCTGATCCAACGGTGGCTTAACAAAACAGTAAAACCAGAAGCTACCGTTGGATCAGCGATTTTCAAAGTGGCTTAATAAATAGTAAAACAATTCAAAAAAATGTAAAATTTAGTCTCCAAGCACATATTAATATGAAGAACAAGATGAACGGTTTGGATCGATCATTTGGACTTTAAAAATCGGAAAATGACTTGGTTGTACGGGACCCCAGGAACAATCGATTGTATATTAGCCTACCTCTATATATATATATATATATATATATATATATAGCTAATTTTAAATTTAAAAAAAACATTGAAAACACAAAAAATTAATTTATAAAATAACACTAATAAGAGCACAATTATTAAAACGATTCATCTCAACAGCCCAGGGTCACATGGACTAAAACGAAAGCCCAGCCCATGCTCAAACTCATTTTTACAAAGAATATATATTTCATATTCAAGTTTTTCTACGTATTTACAAATAATATTTCCAATGTAAAGCTTTAGTTTAATCTAAAAATGCATATGATCAGGTGAAATCAAGGTGCAACATAGGTTTTAATTTAATTCAAAGCACTATGACTAAAGGTACAAATTAAGAAGGAAAAAAGAGCATAAATTAAGCTTAACCAGCACTATGAGTAAAGGGGTGACGTCAAGTATCACAGAAATTTACACTTGAACAAAACAGTCTCTACTTAGTAGCTTCTACTAAGATTTTCAAAAAAAAAAAAAAAAAAAAACAAAACAAAACAAAACAAAACAGTCTCAGTAAAGAGCTAGCTTTGTCGATCCCTTGTTTAACCAAATGCATTGCATTGCCATCACAAACAAAATTGTCCACTCTTCTTTTGCTGTCTCTTAAGTCTGATTCCGAGCTCAAGAGAGCAGCATCACCAATATTTTCATCCTCTGCTGTATCATCATCACTGAATACAGCTTTTTTGCCCTTTCTTTTACCATTTATGTTCTTTTTAATCTTTTGTTTTCCATTTTCACCCTTTTCTTTGTTTTCATCTTTCTTCATTTTAAGAAAGGAGGATAGGCTCTCCCAGCCCCAAGGCAAGGGAAAAGACCTTTTTAGCATCAGCATAATATTCTTGTTCAGCTCTAGAGCGCACACAATAGGGGCAGTAAAACCAACCTTCTTTGTCAAAGCTGCTTGGGGTGGTCATAATGCAGCTCTCATGCACAGTTATTCCAGTCTTTTCTGGAACAAGTCAACAATTGACCTCCCTTGTTACATACAATGCACTGGTTCTCTTCTGAGAAGGGTATCGGAGAACCCATAAATCTCTTGCAATCACTCGCATCATCTCGAAAATCGGCATTGGACCTCAGATTATTATCATTTTCATTTATGGAGGGTTCAATTGGAATTCTCATCTCTGGGATAGGTTCTTTATGCTGTAAAAATAGAACAAAAGTATAATTACAGAAATAAGTAGCAAATAATTGATTATATCATCTATATAACAAAGGAAACACTTCATATGAGCTCCTAAACACCTTTGGAAAACATGATCTGAACATCTAGCTCCTCTCTCATAAATTCTCTAAAATACCCTAATTAACCTTAACCCGTTGATGATGATAATAAGCACCTTTTGCATAAAATGGAGAAACTCAGGAAGCAGGGGTACAAGACATAGTGATATTTTTTTTTTTTTGAGATGAAGCCCGTAGGCATATATTAAGAAGAATAAAGTTCCTATTACAACTTACTCCTAGAAAATTAAGACAACCTTACCTTAGAAATTAATAAGAAAACCTACAAATTATTCTACTTGACCCTCAAGCAGGCATTGCACTTTCCCGACTTGATGCAAGAAATAAAAGAGATTTGTAGGGGTGTACATGTAACTTTTCCCCTTTTTAGATCTGACAACTATCTTCCCTTCGCCAGAGTTTGTTAATTCTCCTCTCTTTTCCTCATAGCTGCTTGCCTTGGTCACTCTCTACTCTCTCACACTCCCCTCGTTGTCCGCCTGGAATTCAAAAAGTACAGAATCTAGTCTATCTTGCAGGTGGAGTTCTCTCCCAAATGCTTGACCCGGTAACCCAATAAAGCTTCCACCCGTTCGTCTTGACCAATTGGCCAAACAGTGCGCTGGTACAATCATCTCTCTGTTCACGTGTTTTAGGCGAATTGTTCCTTGCAATCCTCTGAGTTGATGAATACACTGCATTGCTGTTTCTGCCGCTGACCAGTGTGGGAGGTCGTTGAGGAGCTGAAGTGCATGCAACAGGGCTGTAGCTTCAGCTTCGAGAGGACTTGCTGCAATCACCTCCAACCCTTTGGCAGTAACAAGCTTTCCTTCTATGTCAAACAGAAGGAATCATATTCCTCCCTTTCCCGACTGATCCCATGAGCCATCCACCATCAATACCGAATTGTCCCCATCCAGCACTATTTTTTTTGTCATTCTTCCAGTCTGTTGTTCGTACAATAATCATTTTCGTCTATTTGACTAATTTGCAAAAACATACAATTATTGAATTTTACGATTTCTTCTATTTTAAGATTATGTAGGTTCAAGAAGAGTTGGAATTGTAATGTAATATGTTTGGACAGAAGAAATCATGAAGACCTTTATCAAGAATATAAATTGTAAAATCAGAAACTTGGTAAAGTAAGTTTGAGTCTGTTTTTACAGAGGGAAAACGTTGGTAACGTTTTAAACCTGTCAAAAATGCTGAAGTAAAAGGTTGATCAAACTCATAAATAACCTAAAACGTTGTAACGTTTTAGGAATAGTAAAAATGCTGAAGCACAGGCTTTCTGGACGACCTAAAACGTTACAACGTTTTTAGAAAACGTTATAACGTTTTACGATTGTCTGTATCAATGTTAAAGTCAAATATAAAACGTTGTTACGTTTTAATTGCATCTGAGCTTCAAAAATTCCTGTTTTTGATCAAGATTTTACAGAGCAAAACGTTATGTAACGTTTTATAAACGTTGTAACGTTTTGGATAAGTTAGCTGAGCTGTCAGAAAAGTGTAAACCTAAAATCGCATTATAAGCTAAAACGTTGTAACGTTTTAGCTCAATTTGCTCAATCTTGAGCTGTCTCTATAAATAGGGCAGTGGGGTTTCTTCCCCACTCATCTTAGCCGACCTTAATTAATTCAAAAGCAATTTTCTGAAAGCTTAGCCTACTCCATTGTTATGAGAGCTTGAAACTTCAAAATTCCTCAAACAACCTCAAACCCACTTCACCAATCTCAACTTAGATTAGGTTAGAGTGATCTATTGAGTATTTCTCTTGAGTAGCTTGAACTAAGAGACCTTGTTCTCATATCTTTGAGTTGGCCGTTTGACTTCTCGCTTGGTGTGCAAGGACTCAACGGTTCACAAGTTGTAATCCTTTCGTATTGGGTAATAGAAAGGCGCACCACTCAAGGTTGCGAAGCCCCGGAGACGTAGGCCTTTGTTTTGCCGAACTCCGTTAACATCTCGCGTGTCAAATTTCTCTAAACTCATCTATTTACTTTCAATTGCAATTTAATTTCAGTTTTTGAGCAATTAGAGGTGCCACTTAGTACAACAAAGTGGTATCAGAGCAAGTTACTCGAATTAAGACACACTTAATTGGATATTAGATCAACTTGACAAATGGCACCCTATAGATCCGTGAAGGAACCCCTAATTTTTGGTACTACTACCAAAAATTTCATGCATTGGAAGAAGACCATGATTAATTACTTGAATATCCTTGAGGTATGGTATGTGGTTGAAAAGGGGTATACACCAACATTCATTAATGTCGCTACCGAGGGTTCAACCGAAACCAAAATTGAGACCGTCGATTCCAAACAAACCAAGAAAGACAATGACCTAGCAACCAATGTCATATTCAATTTGGTTAGTGAATCGGTAGCCTCACTCTTTGGGAGTGCATCAAGTGCAAAAGAAATGTGGGATGCTCTTGTAAACCGGTATGAAGGAAATACCCAAATCAAACGAACCAAAATAACCAGTTTAGAAGCAAAATTTGAAACCTTTAAGGATGAAGATGGTGAAAGCATTGAGGATATGTATAATAGACTTATGCATATCCAAAATAAGTTTACCGAATTGGGAGAACCACTTTCTAACAATAAAATTGTAGTAAAGCTATTGAGGGTGATGCTCATGAGGGATAGATGGTCCGGGTTGGTGAGTGCTCTAGAGGCAATCCAAGGCACGCACGACACATTCACACCGGATGACCTCTATGCTCATTTTAGGAGTTTTGAAGAAAAACTTCGACAATCCGGAGAGTTGAAGCAAAGCTCAAAATCCAAAACCGTAGCTTTTCCGGCAGAAAACCGTAACTTTCCAAGCTCCTCAAACATCCGTCTATCAAATGATCAATTTATTAATAAAATTGATCATGAAACATCCAAGGATGCCCTTCTCTTATCCAAGATGTTCCAAGGGATGCTTGACTTTGAAAGAAAATACAACAAGGAACGAGAAGAGAAAAAAAAAGGGTAATGTGTTTCGCTTGCCATAGAGAGGGGCATTCCATTCAAACATGCTTCAAGCTATTTCCACAATTGAAGAACACGGATGGCGAAACACAACAAGATCGAAAACCAAGACAAAAGTATGATGGGTACAAAAAGAAGAAAGCCAAAGCTATGCAAGCTTTGTTCTCGGATAGTGAGACGGAACAATCTGATACGGAATCGGAGAATGAAGAGGAGATCAACCTTGCATTGATGGAAAGTGTAGATGAAGGTCCCTCGAGAATTGACATGAACTCAATTATAGCAAGCAAGAACATCACCGATGAGACAACCATCAACTTTCTCATGGAGCTCGCTAAATCAAGGAATGCCAAGGAGAGAGATAATGGAGTCGAAACCTCAACAAACTTTGCTAATGAGGTACACTCAACACTTAGTCTTGATGGTTATGAGACCGAACTTGAATTTATAAATGAAGGTGGTGAAGAATATAGTGGTGAAATTGATATTGAAAATTGTATAATCACAAATGAGACCAATAATGACTTGTGTACCAAGGGGAAGGAGAAGGTGAATTAGGCGGGGGCTCAGCCTCAGCCTCAGGGGAGGTCGACGGCGAGGGAGAGTCGAGCACGAACCACGACGAGTTAGACATTTTGGTGCCTTCAATGGAAACAATTATGACAATCTAACCTTTAAAACCCAGTAATGTAATTCACATAAATGCAATTTAATAGCTTTAAAAAACAGAATGTGTACATCTTAACACTAAAGTCATTTACTAGATTAAATACTCGAGCAAGGTTAAAGGTCTACCTACAACGATCAACACCTGAGCCTGAGCCTGAGCCTGAGCCTGAGGGATCAGATCAGATCAGAGGAAGTGCGAAAAAACCTGAGGGATCGTTGGCTGTTCGCACAAAAGTGTATCAGAAAGTTTCAGTACAGTAAGCTGTACTTTTTAAACCTCGAATATATTTCCGATGAAGACTACAAGTGCACAATCCTATCGTATAGTAAATCGGGTATTGATCCACAGGACGGTTCAAATATCAACTGGACTCTACTTAAATTAATTAGGTACTAGAAGTGTGAAAAGGTTGGTTTTGGTTGTTTTAAGTTCCTAAATTAAATTGCAATAATTAAATGACAGTGATTAAAAGTTTGGTTTTTATCAATTGTAAAAAGGCGTTTTCAGGGTTTCTGATTTCATCTTCCACTCTGCCTCTCAGCACCAGCCACGCGACCCACTTCCGTTCAGAAGCGACCCTTGTGACGCGACCCGCGTCAGGTATGACGCGGCCCGTGTGGGCTTCGAGGATAATACATCATGCTCTCTGTTTCTTTGTTGTTTTTTTGTGTAAGGTTCTACTGACCATACCTAATGTTCCTAAACCTCAACTCTCGTATGTTAGCTTAATAAACTTGGTAACGGAAATGCAATTCCACCTTCTTAATGTTACATTCCGAAATTTTAAAACTTGATTAAAATTGATAAATCGATCATTTGACTTAAATAAAAAGTTTAATTAATTTAACGATCGTTCAGAAATTTTCTGACCGACTAAAACGAAACTAAAATTTCGAAATATAAATAATGTATGAAATTATGTATAATAAAATTTAGAGATTTAGAAATAAAATATATATAGCACTAGGAATAAAATTATAATTATTCGGTGAATCAGAAACTTAGAAAATTCGCTACAATTCCTTTTATTTTTTACGAAGAAAGAAATTGATTTAATTAGATTCGTGTAAATAAATAAATAAATTAAATTCCAAATAAGAGTATAATTATACGAAATTATTCGTACAAATAAATTATATAAATTATAAAACTTGTTCATTTAGAAATTTTAGAGAGTTAATGGAATATATAAAAATTATATTAATTGAGAACGAATTATTCGAATCTTAAATTGAGAACGAATTATTCGAATCTTAAATTGAGAGATAAATACACAAATTATATGTACAAATATAGTTACAAAAAATTATGAACTTTCGATTTGAATTTATGAAAGAAACGGAATTAAAACCAATTAAAAGAAACAATGTTTATATTATGAATTGTTTAGACCATTTGATTTTGCTGCAGCACGGATCTTAAAGCAGCCCATTTAACACCCCCACTCCTCTCCTTCTCTCTTTCTCTCCTCTCCTTCCCTGTCTGTGAGCCCCAGCCCCCCTTTTTCTCTTCTACGCCAAAGCCAGGAGGGCCCCGCCCTCCCCTCTCCCGTCGCCGGCGGACCCACCAAAACCCGCCCCCATGCTCTCCTCTCTCTCTCCTTCTCGGTTCGGAAAACCCCCGCCCCTCCTCCTCTTTTCCCGCCCCCCCCTTCCCTCCCATGAAACCCTAGAAGTTAGGGTTTTCGGTTCTGTGACTTGGCTGTTGCCGTGCGTGTTGGTGAGCTTGGTGATTGTCGTGGCTGTCTGACTGTCGCTCGCTTGGTGCCGTGATGGTGTCGGCGTGGTGCTACCTCGGTGGTTGCTCGGTGTTGTGCTAGTGTTGGTTTGGGGCTGCACTGGTGCTTGATTGGTGCTGTCTCTCGGTGCTAAATTGGTGATTGGAGACGCTTAATTGGGTGTTGGCTGAGTCAATCTTGACGGCCATGAAGTGAGGCCCCACCTCGAGATCCGGCCGTTTTTATCACGTACCCTGCTGCCTTATGAATTCCTGTATCGAGTAAATATTCTAATTTTCTATTTGACTTCTCGATTGTTGTTGTATCGAGTTTATGAAGTGTTGTGCTTGTTGTGCCTTGTTGCTGTTCTGTTGTGCCTTGTTGTGCCTTGTTGCTGTTCTGACTTGTGTGCACCTTGCTGTGATGTGTATCTGGTACCTGTTTTGCTGTATGGTTGTTGATGGTGCTGTGGTTGCTTGTATGTGATGCTGGTACCAGTCGGTACCGGCCCAGTGATACCACTGGTATTGTGCTGATTTTGTGTGTGTACCAGTCCTTGACTTGACAGGGACCAAAAAATGTAAATAAATAAATTGAGGGTTGTTTTGTGCAAAATACAAGCCTTGGAAATTTTTATAAAAATAAGGGGTATGAATTATAAAATATAAGGCCTATGTGAGATTGTATAAATGTTAAGTAATAAAGAGGAATAAAAAGGATTGACACCAAAAATATATGAATTTCGTTGAGGAAAGTATAAAGAAAATAATATCACTCAAGGAAACAGATAAATCATCGAACAATGATTTAAATAAAGTATACGTATAATATAGGTGTAGGCTCAGTCGAGCAAGATTTCGCGAGGCAATTCGAGACACCTGATCTTTAAATTAAGCGGTACGCTCGTCATAATAAGGTGCGGGATTCTTGGACTTGTTTGATACTTTATTTTCAGGAATTCAACTGTTTATTCGTTTGTCATGTTGAATGAGTAATTGTTGCATATTTTGGAATTCATGCTGCATATTGATTCTTGCATAAATGAGAATGATTGAATTGTTCGGTTAAGATTGATTGGCATGTTGGTATGGTTATTATTTGTTTAGTTCTATTAATTGTCCTTGTTGTGAATGAATCTGCCAGGCCGACCTGTTTAGGTGGCTGGATAAGGTAACGGTGACCTATCCGTTGACCGGTGTTTATGAATTTGCCAGGCCGACCTGTTAAGGTGGCTGGATAGGGTGACGCTGCTGACTTATGCGTTTGACCTGTTAGAATTTGCCAGACCGACCTGTTTAGGTGGCTGGATAGGGTGACGCTGCTGACTTATGCGTTGACCTGTTATGATTTTGCGAGACTGACCTGTATGTGTGGCTTTGATATATTTGCTTGAGATTTAGCAAAGTTGACCTGTATAGGTAACTTTGATTCCATGTGTTTGCATTTGTGTCAAGTTGACCTGTATAGGTGACTTTTAACCAGACCTCAGGAAATGGTTAAGCCAAACAACTACAGATGGGTGTCAGATAAAGGGTCCAGCTTGGTTGGCCATCTGTAGGCGTTTGTAACCCTACAGATGTGGGTTTGATAACGGTCCAGCTCGAAAGAACATCTGTAGTTGCTACAAGCCCTAATGAATTAAGTTAAGCCAAATATATGTGTTCGTTTTGAAATTCATCTTGGAAATTCCGTGAACTGTGTTTCAGGTTGATTAACTGTTGTCGAGCATTGGCATTCTGTTATTTATGATTATATATATCTGTTTGCATTGTTATTGTTTGGGTTTCATTTTTTAATATAAAGTTTGATTGCAAGTCCAATAATTCAAACTGTGGCAAATTCGCACTGAGAATTTATTCTCACCCCCACCCTCCCGATTATTTTCAGGTTTATTTCACGGATGCAGCAAATGAGGATATTGGTAATGCATATAAAAGATCCACTGCCTTACGTGTATATGTGATACTTGATAGATACACGCGGCAGGCTGTCAGACCCCGGGGATTTGGGGTGTGACACTTAAGTTTCAAACTCTAAACTTTCGTTTATGGGTATTCAACCTAAGTTATTTGTCAGGTTTACTAAAGGCATCCATTATCTTTCGATAATTGGAAAGTTTCACCTCTTGATTACTCTTTGGCTTTTAAAGACCTACCTGAAATACTTGGTCTGGTTGAGAGAAACATCAATGCCAAATTACTAGAAAGATGTGTACAGCATCTAACAGTAGACAATCAAGAATCATTCAATCAATTTCAACCAAACAATAAAAATAATACTCAAGCAAATAAACACAAATATCAACTCATATCCAAATAACTTGCATATAAAAACAGAGTTTCAGACTACATCATGACCCTAGAAACTAAAAGATCTAAACTAACATAGATAAAGAGAAAACAAAACAAATAGAGAGAGGAAAGAAATGATAAAACTCCAAGAAGACAAGCTCCAAGCCAAGACTCCTCTCTCAAAGCTCTCAAAACAAAATGGAGAAGAATAGTGGTCTCTCAGAGATGGCCTCCCCAAAGGGGAGATCCCCCAAAAGGTAAGATATCCTTCCTCTTGCTGCCTCCCTCTCCTTTATAGCTATTTTGTGAGTTGGGGAGCAAGCAACCAAGGATGGAAGGTGAATCAATCAAGATCTCGTGAGATATGGCAATAAATTTCAGCTGATGTCTTTCTAAAAAGGTTCCTGCGACTTGCACATTACAAATTCAGATTTATAACCTTTCTGGAATTGTAGATCTTGTTGTCATCTTTCCAGCAAGCTTTTATTTGCCTAAAACGGAGTTCGTATAACCAAGATATGGTCAAAATACGAAAAGATGTCGAAAGCTGGAATTTTCATATATGCTCTGTTGGCTTTCTGCGCGACCCGCATCACAACTGACGCGACCCACTTGGAGTCTGCGCTGCCCGCGTCCTGCCTCTGTTTATGCTGTGAGCCAAACTTCAAATAGGCATAACTCATTATCCGTAACTTTGTTTTCAGTATTCTACCACTTTTCGAAAAGCTTGCGAGAAGATATATAATTTGCTCCATTTCCTGTAATCAAAATATACTTCGGCAGTAACTTGATTCTTGGTATAATTCTAACTAAATTAAACTAAATTAACCTAAATGCATGAAAATTGGTCAAGTTATTGATATAAAACCCTAGGCAAAAGTATACATAATCCATGGTCATCATTAGCGATAGAGAGGGAGGGCTACTTGGTTGGGTGTAGGCTCGGCGAGCGAGAGAGAGGGAGAAAGGGGTGGGATCGATCGGCTAATTTGCAGGAGAAGATCAAACGGATCCCCTAAAGCAACTCAACCTTTCATTTTAAATCCAGACTGTCCCATCTCCCTCTAAAATTGTGCAATAGAAGATCAAACGGTCCGGATCTAAACTCACAATTTCAGTTACTTTCAATGTGGGATGGAACATCAAAAACATTAGGAGGGAAGCAATTTTTTTTTAAAATTTTTCCGTTTTCTGTTTGTTTCAATTTCTCATTTTCTTTTCATTTTTTTTCTTAGTTGTTTTGTTTTGTTATATATTTTAATTTAATAGTTTTTATTTTGAAAAATTTGGAGATAAGTGAAATTTTTTGAAAGTCAAATAAATTTAGAAAAATTAGTCTTTTAATTTAATAGTTTTTATTTTGAAAATTTTGGAGATAAGTGAAAAATTTTGAAAGTCAAATAAATTTAGAAAAATTAGTCTTTAAAGTCAAAATATAATTAAAGCGACACAAAAATAAATTTATGAATTACGTGTACAAGTTAAGCAATGCATTTACAACATAATATGATAAATTTCAAAAAAAAAAATTATAGTTTCTATGAACAAATACTTATAACTGTAAATTTTAAATAATTTTATAATTGTTTGTTCATTCAAATTTAGCAAATATTTGTGCAATGTTCATTTTTTCATAATTATTTTGACGATCGATCTACGATGAAATGATTCCAAATTTGTTTTGAAATAATCAAGGAAATATATTGAACGTAACCAACATACATGTTTTGAAGTTTGATTGTGTCCGAGGTTTGATCCGACGTCAAGTGTTTATGGCCCTTCAATGATTCAATTTTATGTCCACTAGATGAGTAGGTAAATGAATAAATTTTTATCCAATTTCGCTACAATAAAATAAATGCAATGTTCTTTAGTTTCAACTGTTCCGATCGATCAACGGACGATATATTTTTCATGTGTCTTCATTAACTCACAAAATAAGAGTTTATGTTTCAATGCTATATTAACACACAAAACAAGAGTATATGTTTCAATGCTAAAATACGCTAACTACGCTATGTTAGCGTATTACGCTAAATTACCTTAATTACGCCAAATTATCCTAATTACGTCATATTACGCTAAATTACCCTAATTGCGCTAATTACATTAAATTACGCTAATTATACTAAATTACACTTAAATATGCTAAATTACGTTAATTATACTTAGTATAATTAACGTTGAATTACGGTAAAAATACGCTAACTAAACTAAATTGCGTTAACTATAGTAAATTACGCTAATTATACTAAATTACGCTGAATTAATTTATGACTATCGACGATTAAACTTCTAAGGTCTTCGATGAAAAATAATCACAAAATAAAATATATCTAATCAAATTAGACTTCTTTGTAATAAAAATTAATTTAGGACTTCTGACGATTTAACTTTTAGGGTCTTTGGTGAAAAATAACTACAAAATAAAATATATTTAATCAAATTAGACTTCTTTCTAATAAAAAATAATTTAAAGCTATTGGGATTAAACTTCCAAGATCTTTGATGAAAAATAACCATATAATAAAATAATATGAGTAGAACTAGGGTGTTCTTAAGTTCACCAAAGTGTTTGGTGAGCTTAACTCCAAAACCCATCAAATCGATTTCAAATGACGAATATGAACCATTGGAACCCACCTATCTTACGTGTGATGCGTCTACATGTGAAATTTTTAAACATTCGGATTAGTTTAGTACAAAGTCAATCGGTCAAAATTAGAAGGTTAATAAATTAATTTTAGTGCATTTATTTTTTGAACGTTTTTTGACCACTTGACTTTATACTAAATTAATTCAAATGTTTAAAATTTTCACATGTAGACTCATCACTCGTAAGGTAGGCGGGTTTCAACAATTCGGATTTGTCATTTGAAACAAATTTGATGGGTTTTGGAATTAAGCTCACCAAACACTTTGGTGAACTTAAGAACACCCTAGTTTTACTCATATTATTTTATTATATAGTTATTTTTCATCAAAGATCTTGGAAGTTTAATCCCAATAGCTTTAAATTATTTTTTATTAGAAAGAAGTCTAATTTGATTAAATATATTTTATTTTGTAGTTATTTTTCACCAAAAATCCTAAAAGTTAAATCGTCAGTAGTCATAAATTAATTTCGAAAATAATATTTGAAAAAATTTCGGATACCATCTACATTACAAAATTACAAGGTGAGACAGCTTCCATAATTGGACTTAATTTATTTTAATCATTTTGTACTGTATTTTTTTATAATTAGATACCAATATACATACATACATACATACATATATATATAACACACACACACACACATATATATATATACATACATATATATATATATATATATATATAGATGGGCTACGGTGAGTTGCGAAGTAAAACGTGTTTCTACTTCACGCCGTATTTTTATTTTGAAAGTCCAAACGACTGATCCGAACCGTTAGATGTTTAATCCATATTGAAATGTGCTTGGAGACCAAATTTTACATTTTTTGAAATTTTTTTACTATTTATTAAGCATTTTCGAAAATTGCTGTTTTGTTGTGAACAGTAAAAACAGTAAAATTTTCTAGACCATCAGATCAGCGACTTTCAAAATTGCTTAATAAATAGTAAAAAAATTTCAAAAAATGTAAAATTTGGTCTCCAAGCACATTTCAATATGGAGAATAAGATGAATGGTTCGGATCGACGTTTTTTTACTGTTTATTAAGCCGAATAGTCAATCCGAACCGTTAGATGTGATTTATATATTAAGATGTGCTTGGAGACCAAATTTTACATTTTTTGGAATTTTTTTTACTGTTTATTAAGCCACTTTGAAAATCGCTGATTTTACATTTTCTGGACTATTAGATCAGTGATTTTCAAAGTGGTTTAATAAATAGTAAAAAAATTCCAAAAAATATAAAATTTGGTCTCCAAGCACATCTTAATATATATATCGCATCTAACGGTTCAGATTGACTATTCGGACTTTGAAAATGGAGAAAAAATATTTGAAAGATAGTGTGCATTTGAACCCTCCTCTGTATATATATTTTATACTATTTTGGTACAAATTTGTATCAAATTTGAGTTAAAAGACGTTAAAATTAGCATCAACTATTAATTTATCAATTATTATTTTTATTTTATTTTATTTTAGGATTGGCCTAAAAAAATACAGAAATATTTGAATGTCCAATTATGAAATAGTCAATTAATTAGTGTAGAGTTGTAAGACGACTCTTTATTTTATTGGGAAACAAAGGATGGATCGTTTGATTATTTGTGATCATATTGTATGGTACTGGTGTATGTGATATTCGGCTTTGGTGGTCCACGGCCTGTTGCTGGCTCCGCTCGTAGGAGGAGCCGAGGAGTAGGACCACCAAATAGCAATCCTAAACCACATCCATCTTATCTTCTCTTCTCTTCTCTTCTCTTCTCTTCTCTTCTGGCTCCGGTCGGTTGTGCTAACCTAAACCCTAAACAACGGATAGGATAGGATAGGATAGGATAGGATAGTTCAGATTAGACGTGGATTAATCTTGGTCGTTCATTTTTAACACAGGATATTATAATTGTTTCTCCTCTCCTCTCGGCCTCGATCTCCTTGATGCATGCCAGCGCCGGGGCATGGTCGTCGTATCCTCAATTCTATGTGGCAATTTGCCCACCACCTCTTCTGCATGCGTTTCCACTCTTCATGTAAGTAAGAATTCATTTCATAGTATCTATATATATATATCTTAAGTAAATCAACCAACCGGTTTAGTTAACAATCACCTCATATATGTGGTTTATTATTTGTCCAGGTGATATCCAATAAAAAGTTGACACCATGGCTCCCATTTAAATCTCAGAAGATGAGAGAGAAAAGATCACTTTATCTCTCTCCACCAGTTGTGAAAAATCTATGTACTGGTGTGACCAGTAACTCTGGGGGTAATGGCTCAATTGAGTCAGCTAGGGTTTTGTTGGAGCAGCTATTTGCAAAAACCCTAAACCTACAATCAACTTCTGCACAAGATTCAGAACTAAGCACAAGCCTTGAGGTTCTCAGATCAGAATTTCAGGCTGCATTATCTACTCTGAGGAAGACAGAAAGAGACTTAAAAGATGCTGAGAGAAGGGTTTTCGTTGAAGAAAGGACATTTAAGCAGACCAAATTGGACTTGGAGAGGAGAGAGAGAGAAATTGCTGCCTCTTTTCAAAAACAAGAGCAGCTTAAGGTAGAATTGGAAGCAGTTAGATTGAATTTTGCGAATCAAGTGAGACAAATTCGTGATCTGCAATATTTATTGCGAGCAAAGGACCATAAATTGGTTGGGTTAAAATCAATGATTATGGAAAAATCAGCTGAAATAGAAAAAATTAAGGTCGAATTAGAGAAGAAGGATCAGGTGGTGGTAAAATTGGGCTCAGTTATAGAATCCAAGGAGGAGAAATTGATTGAGTTTGAGAAAATTTTAATGGATAAAGAAGCAACAATTATCAACTTGAAACAGGAAATTGAGAGAAAAGAGATTGAATTAGCAGATTCAAATAAACTGAGAGAATTAAATGAACAAAGGCTTAAAACTGTGGAGAGAGAGATCGAGGACCAGACAAGCGCTTGGTTGAATGCGCGAAATGAATTTCAGGAACTCAAGTCACAAGCTTCTGGTGAAATAGGCAGTATTAAAGAGTCAGCTGATGATTTTGAGCGGGTCAGGTGTTTACTTGATGCTTTGAGGTCTGAGCTGGCAAGTTCACGTGAACTGCTTGCTTCATCTCATGCAAAAGTGGAGCTCCAAGCAAATCAGCTAGAAGAGCAATCTCACGAGATAAGCCAACAGAGAAAAATGCTCCTGTCTTATTCTGAGGATTTGGAAAGCATCAAATTAGAGGTTGATAGGAAAAATATGGATCTCATATCTGAGCGAGCCAAGCTAACACAACTCGAGTTGCAGGTTACTCAGGAGACATCAAAAGTAAAAACTTTAGAGGAAGAGTTAGCTCGAGAAAGAGATAAGCTGGAGGAAAAATCAAGAGAGGTGTCATTGCTCACAGAAGAATTGGAAAAGAAGAAACAGGATTTTGATATCATGCAAAATGTTTTCCAAATTCGCGAGTCAGAATTGGCTGAAGCTAGAGTTCAGATCCAAAGTTTGGAATCTGGTTTGGGTTCAGTTACATCTCTCGCAGAAAGAAAAGACAAGGACCTTGTAGAGGCCAAGAAAATGTTAGAGGGGGTTAATGATGAAATGATTCAATTAAGGAAAGTAATGGATGGCAAAGAAGAGCAATTTCTGCAACTCATGTCTCAGTTGCATGAAAAAGAAGAGCATACTGTTGCAATGCAGGATGAATTGCGGGAGATCAAAATGCGGCATGCAGAAGCAACCTTAGTTGTCCATGAGCTGACGAATCTGACAACTAATCTGGTAGGTAATGAAGAAGTATCTGAGATTGGGTGCATGGGTTCTGATGCAGAGGGAGAATTGAATATCAGATTGGAGATGGAACTGAAGACGGTGAAAGAGACTTTAAGGGAAAAGGAAGTGGAATTGGTTGAAGCTCAGAGACAGCTGGTGGGGAAGGAAGAAGAGCTGAAATCAATTAGAGAGAGGTGGAAAGAGAGGGAAAAGGAATCAGAATCAGAATTCGAAGAGGTGGAAATTGATGGTTTGAGAGAATTGTATAGGCTTGTTGAAGGAAGTGTGGGAGAGAAAAAGTTGGGGGATTTGGTGACAGAAAAGTTAGAGATGGAATTGGTGCAAGTGGAGGCTGAGACAACCAGAATTGCTCTGCAAAAAATTACAGAGTTGACTGAAAATATTGTTACAAGTATAGGAAATAATAAAGTTGAGGGGTGTAATTTAAATTTGGAAATTGAAGAAGGTTGTTTTGAGGAAGCAGAGAAAGGGATTTTTCGTCTTTTTTGTTTGACAGAGCAGCTAGTGGGAGAGGCTCAGGCTCAGCTGGGATGAGCAACAAAAAAAGATGAGAGATTGATTTAGAGATATTAATTTTGTTTTTTGTTATTCCTATTTTGGGTTGTGAGATGAGATTCGATAAGCGACCCAATCAGATACGTACGGTTCACCACTTTCAGCTACAGGTGCTCCTCAAGCAACCGCTTATACAAAATGCCAAACAATTATTGGGTAAAAAAAAGGCATCAGAGATTCAGAGGTTGGGTTGTGTGTTTTATAATTGATATATGGGGTTGCGGTTATATTAATTAATTGAAGCTTAAGAGAGAGCGTTGGAACATCGATCAAATCTTGGATTATATTTTCATTTTATGATAATTGCAGCTGAACAGAACAGTATTATTATTTTGTCTGAAGCTGAACATCGATCAAATCTGTACTTTTTTAACTCAAGCAAAATGTACTCTGTCTGAAGCTGAGAGCCACAGAAAATCCCCCTCAGCAAAAAATATCCAAAAGTGAAAATAATCCTCTCCAGCTCCTTACGAAACCCGAAATTTCGGAATTCATATCCTCTGCATTAACTCAAAAAGGAATCTTTTGAGTTAATACATATGGACCGTCCGATTAGCTTCAAGATTCGTGTAAATTAAATTAGCACTAATATTGAAGATCTCCTATGTTTTAGGCGGAGGCCGGATGAGCTTTGTTTACAATCGGACGGTCGATATCTATTAACTCAAAAGATGCTATTTTGAGTTAATGCAGACGAGGTGGACTCGGTAGGTCCAATAAAATAACCTATAAAAATTGGAGAGGAGTTTTAATAGAAAAAAGAAAGGGTTTTAATAGAAAAAATCAATCCCTATAACAAGGAATTCTCCTTCCCGCAAAATGGACCGCTCACGCTAGACGCTACCTCTCCTTTTCTTTTTCTCCTCTTTCTCGAAACGCATTGCTTTTCCTTTATTCCCTCTCCCTCTCCCTCACTTGTCAGTTACCTGCTATAAATTAAATTATCTTTGATTATCTTTAATTATCGGTGAGGTGAGGTGAGGTTGGCAACCTTATTTACTTGCAAGTGTCTGACAAAAGCTACGCAAAAAGGTAAAAGAGAAATTATGCCGATTAGGATTAGCTAGCTGTAAACTGTAAATTAAATTACAACTTCCCCCAAATTTATCTTTTTCTCAATCAATTCTCTCTCTAGTATTGAATTTGAAGCACACACCTGATCCTGACTGATTTGCTAATTTTGCTTCTCTTTTAAATTACAAGTGAAGCAAGCAATGGCTGAGAAATCTGCAGCAGGTCAATCCCAACCTGGTTTGAGTGAATCATTTGAATACATACTATTGGGTAGCAACCCAGATCAATCTCAACAAGTCTCCTTTACTCAAAATCAGATCAACTCTTGGATTGACACACCCGACCTACAATTAAAGCACAGGTATCAATCAATATAAGAGAGTCATTGCATAATATCAATTCCGCATAACAACATATAAATTCCAACCATAATACATACAATGACAATCATATCAGGACATTGTATAATCAAACAAGGCACACCCCAAGTGGCTATTTGGCCCCGATAATTTCTCAGGTTCACTACATGGCCGAAGCTCTTCTCATATCTATGGCTTTGGCTTGTAATATTGACATTTACTTATAGTGCTGTTCTCTTAACAACAGGATTGGGAGGGGGCAGTTTGGTGATATGTGGATAGCCACTCGCCATATAAAAGATCTAGGTGAAAGCAGGTACCACGAGGTTGCTGTCAAGATGCTGTCCCCATTCAAAGATGATCAGTTATTGTCTTTTAAGTCAAGGTTTGACGAGGTATTTTCCAAATGCCGTGGCTTGGAGAGTGTTTGCATGTTGCATGGCATCTCCGTCCAAAATGGAAGGGTATGTAGTTTTTTTTCCTTCTTTATAGGTGGTGAAAAGGCAGTATGAATAATTTTGACTTTTTAGTTATTTGGGTTAGGTCTTTCCAGATTTAGTTAAATTTGGCACTGTGATGATTTGTTGCATTTGGGTTATGCTCAGGGCTATAGTCCCTTCAGTTCTAGTTGAGTGAGATTTGGGTTTTGGTAGGTCCTGTGAGGTATGTGAAGAATTTCTGGACATTACCATGTAATAAACAATTTGGAGTTATGGTTGAATTTGTGTTGAACAAATTAGGTACGTTTGTACTTTGCTCAGGTTCGTTTTCTGTTTGTTAGTCACCAGGTTTCTGACTCGCACCTTTCAGGTTCAAGCAAGACCTGATTACAGGTCCGTTGGTTTGTTTTTGGTGTGATTTATATTTAGATGTTGACTTTTTCAAGAACAAGTTCCTTTTGGTCTGGCATTTTATTGGTCCAGTCAAGTTCCAATAATTCTACTCAATTTACTGAATGAAACTGGTAGTTTGGTGTAAAGTTAAAGGTGATGCCTGGTCTTTAACCAGTACTTGCCGTTGGTTGAATTATTGGTTCTTTCACATATATTTTAGATTCCCTTATTATCTTGGACACTTTTAGGTTTGTATCGTGATGATGTTCTATGAAGGATCAGTTGGAGATAAGATGGCTCGCCTCAAAGCCGGGAAGCTGCCTCTCTCCGACGTTTTAAGGTCTTATTTATTTTTTTTCTTTTTGTGGGTACATGTGTGGTGGAAGAATGATATTATTTCTCTCTTAACTTTTCTGAAATGAGATCATGATCTTTATAATAGGTACGGTGCTGATTTAGCCCAGGGAGTAAAGGACCTCCATGAAAGGGGTATTTTGGTTCTGAACCTCAAACCAAGCAACTTCCTATTGACTGAATCTGATTGTGCAATCCTTGGTGATTTGGGGTTCCCCTCTCTCCTCATGAACCTCTCCCTCCCCAACTCTGACGTGATCCAACGGATGGGGTCACCCAACTACATGGCACCTGAGCAGTGGCAACCATCAATTCGCGGCCCGATCAGTTATGAAACCGATTCATGGGGTTTTGGGTGTAGCATCCTGGAAATGCTTAGTGGCACTCAGCCATGGCGGGGCCGTTCACATGATGAAATTTTTAATTCAGTTGTCTTGAGGAAGGAGAGGCCAAGTTTACCTGATGGATTGCCTCCTGAGATCGAAAATGTGTTAGTTGGGTGCTTTGACTATGATTTGCGGAATCGTCCATCTATGACCCATATCATACAAGCTTTTCAGAGGTATGAAATAACTCTTTTCGGCAGTCAGTATTTTAGTTTTTGTTGTTGCCAAGATAATGTTTTAGCCAAGGTTTGTACTGGACGGTGGTACTTTTTCTTTGATACATGCAATGGTGTCTGTCAACTGCTATCAACTTGTTTGTCAGTTCACCAGCTTTTGGTTTTGTTTTTTGCTTTTTACTGGTTTGCTTTCAAATTGCTTGTACACTTGGTTTGCGTTAGCATTGATTGTTGTGTAAAATGTGAAGTTGAGGTAACACAAGGATTGTATTGAAGCTCCATGATATAAGTTATAAGTTTCAGTTGGGCACACCAAGAACTGAGAGGATTGGTCCTCTTAAAGAAAAAGGAAAAACAAGAAGAAAGAAATTGGAAGTGAAATGGAATTAGAAAATAAATAGCATCGTTTAAAGAGACTAAATCAATTAATAAATGGTCATTTTTGTTATACGATTTTCAGGTGCAAAAACATGGGTTATGGGGATAGCATGTGGACTGACACAGAGGCCCTTAAATCCTCAAACAAACCAACCTACACTGACTGGTTCCTTTTGAAGGACGAACTCAAAATTGGTGACGTTGTTAGGTCAAGAAAGCCCAAAAACTCGTGCCGGCCTGAGTGCATGTTCATCCCTGAAGGCACCATTGTTGGCCTAGAGGTAGAAAAAGATACCGATGGGCACTTCTTTGTCATGGTAAGGGTTCTTGGTTTCCATGACCCGTTAAGGGTTCACAGTTCAACAATTGAACGGGTTACCTACGGCTATGCGGTCGGTGACTGGGTTAGGCTTAGAGATGAAAGCGGGCCCCATGTTGGGATACTTCATGGGATTTCTCGTGAGGGAGGTGTGACGGTTGGGTTTATTGGGATGGATAGGCTTCATGAGGGGAGTTATACTGACCTCCAAATGGCCGAGTCATATTGTGTGGGACAGTTTGTTAGGGTGAAGGCCAGCGTGTCAAACCCTAGGTTTGACTGGCCGAGTAAGAAGAGGTGTGGTGGGCCATATGCCACAGGACGAATTTCCTGGATCTATCCAAACGGGTGCCTGGAGGTGAAATTTCCTGGGCGATTCAGTTTGGGTCAAAACATTGCTTATCTGGCTGATCCAGCGGAGGTAGAGTCAGTAAACTTTGAAAAGTGTGAGGGGCTTGTGAAAAAGTACCAGCACTTGGAGGATTTTCATTGGGCAGTAAGGCCATTGGTTGTGGCGCTGGGGATTTTCACTGCTCTGAAGGTGGGGGGGGTATGTGTGGGGGCAACTGTGGGGAGGTGTAGCAAAAGGAGGGTAGCAAGTTGTTCCCCTGAGCAGGCAGCAGCAGCTGATCAGCAGTCAGATGGGCAGACTGGTGGCTGGGTTCCTCCCTCTATGGCCAATATACTCTTCACGGCACCTTCTCGCTGAAATTCAAATTCCAGGAAGTATATTAATTTGTCGACTAGAAATGTCTTTCTTACTTGATGTGTATATAAATTGGGATATGAACTCTTTACGCTGGCGCTGGCTCTGGCTGTGACAGAAGCAGGCTTTTGACTTTTGTATATATAAATTAAGTTTACTCTGGGTATTAATTCTCGTCTATCTGAAAGTCAAAATTTTAAGTATTCGTTAGTAATTAATTTTGATGTTCCTCCAGAGTCCAGAAGCAGAACTATACAACTCTTTAACTGTTTCTATTTTTGATTCGGATTAGAGCATGTACCCTTCCTTCCTTGGCCTTTACAAATGGATAGTTCGTATGTTAAGGTTTAACTCTCTTATCGATATTCCTTTCGTGGCTTGGTCTCGCCTTAGTTCCTCTTTTATTATTATTGGTTTCTTCTAATATCTCAAGTTTTGAACTCTATTTGAACGAGAATTAATTATTTTAAAAGAAGAAATTATGAAAATACAATCTCTATCTTAAATCGAAATGTGGACAAGTATTGTTCTGGAATACATTAAAAATCATATCCGCATGAGCAATTTTTACGTGCTAGAGCTAAAACAGAATAAACGATATTAATGATTCTTTGAGTAGGTTTCCGGATCACAAAAGGTTATATACAGGGCCGAAAATTCTTTAATATTCGTGCCAGAAGTGATCTGATCTGATCTGATCTGATCTGACCCAAACCATGTATGATAATGATGACCCAGAAATTCTGGTCCAGTGGGCCATAATTTATTTTTGTTAATAGGATCTCTCTCTAAGTCGGCCTATTACTATTACTATTACTATTACTATTACTATTAGGAGGAGTGGAGGACCTACCTCACCTCACTTCACTTGTAAGTTCTAAGCTTCATAACTAATACAAAAACTAAAGTAATGGAAATGGAAATTGAAATTGAAGAATTGGAAGAGTGCGAAGATGAGGTGATGAGCGAGGTGCACCTGGGCTGTCCTCCTCGCTCCACCGGCCCCTTTCTCTCACGCTTCACCTTCTCTCTTCCATCTTCATCTTTAGGTAAACCATATCCTCTTGTTTCTTAGCGGCTTGGCATTTCATCGAACAGGTTATCTGTTAATGCCATCTTTAGGAGCATAACTGATTTTGTATCTTAGCTTTTCTTTTTGAGGATAGTGTAAGATTAGATTATATATTTATTATATATTGTCAAAATCAAGAAGATTCTTTATGTTATTTACCCCAGATTCGTGTAAATATTCCTTCAGAATTTTGTATTCTGAATCCTGCTCATGCTCGTCTGTCTCTTTGTCTGTCTAAACTGTTGTTCATCTGATTCCAAGTGGTGATGTAATCTTACTTTGTTGTGGCCAGAGACGAAAGATGTTAATCACTTCAGTAGTAGGCATGCAGAAGTGGATGCATGGTCTAATGAAATTACTTTGGATAAAGATGGAGATATTGTACTAGATCGCAGGAAAAATAGAACTGGTACTTGATGTTACGGAAAACTTTTTGTTCATTTACTTTTAGCATGAAGCATGCAAGTTTTTCTGGAAAAAAGTTTTTGTAAGACCTGGTATCCTCTGCAAAAAGTACTACATAAAGTACCATACACATCCAGCTTTAGCACATGCTGGTACAGCTTACAAGGCCTTATAGGCGCAGTACCAGTGAAAATAGTGTACTCAGTTGTTATCGCTGGAACTTAGTTTTTGAAGCAATTATACGGTGAATTTCAAAGCAAGGAAAGAGATGAAAAAAATATCAGGAAACGTTGTGTAAAAATGGGGTCTGGTCATTACCCAATTAGTATATTTTAGGAATTCTGACAGTATATTTTTTGTAATAAAATCCTTTCAAACCAAATTAAGTATTACAAAAAGGCTAATTGCTTACCTGCTTAATGTGACTTTTATCCTGTAGAGAGGTGTGCTGATTTTGAGTTTGTTATTCAGCACAACATCACTTCATCAATAAGATATGTGGGGCTTCAGGTTATTAAATTTCTATCTCCAGTGCCTTCTTTTGCAGAACTCTTTGTACTTTACGTTTTTGCTAATCTCATTTCATTTCTCGTCTTCCAAATATTGTAAAATAGAGTAAATATGTCTATAATTATCAGTTTACCTAAATTTTTTTTCATTTCTTTTAGTACATCTACATGGCATATGAAAAGATCTACAGTCCACCAAATTATCATTTTACTAAATTTTACAAGATGTGTAGGTTTCAATATTTGACTGAGCAAAGATGAGATTATGAATTTATATTATAAATCAATTTCAAAATAACAGGTTTGGAGAGCTTCATTGGTTTTAGCTGACTTTGTATTGCATAAGTGTTTGACCTCATCAGAATTTGATGGTGTTACAGCTATAGAGCTTGGTGCCGGGACAGGTAGCTTTTGTCTTGCTTTAATAGAGAAATAAATATAGGAGTTCTTGGCCTTACTTTTACCCTTAGTACATTCCCACATGAAAAATAGAGAACATAAAAAAATGCTTTTAAAGTAAAGGAGCAAATGACTTAAAGTCAATGTTATGGTCTCCATAAAAATGGTTCTTTCTTGAATATGAAAAACGAATCTATTATCTGGGATAAAGTTCCAGGATAGCAGTTTCACCCAAATAAGGTTTAGTCACTTGATAGATTTACATATGGAATGAATGTATATTGTATCTTTTTTCAGACTAGACAGGTACTAATGGTGTTATATATGTACCAGGTCTCGTAGGCATTGTGCTTGCACGGTCTGCTGGTAGTGTCTACATTACAGGCAAGTGATTTCAGTGTTCATCCTTTTAAAATAGATCTTTACAGTTGTGTCCTAGTTAAGTGTGAGTTTGGGTACTTGCATGTAAATGGCATTTTAAAGATTCACAATGTACCTATGAGAATTTCCTTTCTTCTAAGCAAGAATATTTAATGGTATCTAACAGATAGAGGAATAAAGATCTTAGATAATTGCTTACAAAATGTAAAGCTCTGCTCAAGACTTCTGAACTTACAAGAAAATCGACTGCATGTACGTGAACTCGATTGGTGTAAGCCCTGGCCCCCTATATTAGGAAGCAATGATCTATCCCAAACAAGGTGAGAATTTTCACCAACTAAAATACATTCCTTTTATTTTGAGGTGTTTCGGTTGTCAGCTTCCTATCTGGCAGGGGCTTTTGGCAAAAGTTTCCTACTGATTGTTATGGGATTTAGGTTAAAATACACTTGGAGCTCCAAGGAGATTGAGGAGGCAGAGAGATCCACAGTGTTACTAGCTGCTGATGTCATATACTGTGACAAAATTACTGATGTATTTTTCGCAAACCTCGTGAAGTTAATGTCATGTGGTTCTGAAAAGGTAACTGGAAAAAAAAAAATTTGCTTCAAAGTATAAAATTTTATATGAATCCTAAAATCTTATAAGTCTTCTTTATTAAGGTTTCATCTCGTATTATTTATTTGTAATCACCGGGGCATGTGCCGGTGCATGGTCACTATCACAAAAATATGGTTGGTCAACAACCTAAGATTAGAGTCCGAAGTACCTCTTAATTTGAGTGGAAAACCTGAATAAACACAGAATGAATATTTAAAGATGTAAAATAACCTTTGTTATGTTATCTCAGGTCCTTTACTTGGCACTTGAGAAAAGGTACAACTTCACTCTTGAAGAACTCGATGTTGTTGCCAATGGTTATTCTCGTTTTCGAAGCTTCTTAAAAGATGAGAGTGGTACACCCCATTCATTCCCCAAAGAAAGTTAAATAATAAATAAAAGGATTCATTCTCTTAAATTTTACTAATACTGTAGCAGGTATTGGTTCGCTTGATTCTGCCTCATTCCCATGCTTCATCGGCGAACTAATTGATCTTTGGGAAATTCCTCAGTACATAAGGGAATATGAAAGAGGAAAAGATCTGGAGATTTGGAAGGTCACATATTGGCGAAAAGCAACTGCTAAAAATTAGTTTTGACCATACTTGAGTTCAGTTGGAAGGTGACATATCGCACATTGTGTTATATTCTAACATAACTACATGTTATAGCAGAATGTATCAGTTTGGGTCTAACCCTCTAATTGCAGAATTGGTAATGGACTGGACTCAGAGTCATGAACTCTCCTCAGGCTCAGGAGGTGAGGTCCACATCCAAATCTTAATTTGTGTTGTAAGGACTAAAGAGATGATGTGGATTTTCAAATTTGAAATGCATCAGTATAGATTTGTTAGAGGTAGGTCAGGTCAGGTCAGGTCAGGTGTGATATAAATTATAAAATGGTTCAGTCAGTGTAGTCTGGAATGTGTACAAGGAGATAATGTGTTATTAATTTTGAACTCGGAAAGCAGAGAATGTCATGTTATGTGGATGCAGCACGACTTGACTTTCAGTTTATGAACTGAAATGAAGGGCTTTCCTCTTATTTAGAAGAATCATTGTCCAAAAGTCGATTTTATCTATCTTTAAAAACCATAAATAAATAAATGATCCACATTCCACAACGAAGAAGAAATATATATATATTTGCTCATGCCCATAGGCCATAGGCAATCAAGAACCACGATTAACAGTCAGATACATACATACATACATACATACATACATACATACATAAGTCTCTCTCTCTCTCTTTCTCCCTCTCGCCATTTCTCCTCTGCCTCTAGGACTAGGAGTAGTGTAGACGATTTTCTCTCACTCAGGTCAGGTGACAGCTACCTCACTTCTTTTTAATTTTAATCAATCTTCTCTAAATTCTAATCACATTTTAAAAGCGCCACAAGTAAACATGCATGCATGTTTGTTTAAATGTCTGAATGAATACTGAAACGTGCCATTTGTATCTTCAAAATGCACGAGTAACTTAGAAAACCAATTAAAAACAAAGAGAATGAATACTGAAACGTGCCATTTGTATCTTCAAAATGCACGAGTAACTTAGAAAACCAATTAAAAACAAAGAGAGAAGAGAGAGAATAGAAATGAACTCTAATCTTTTTATTTCTTGATTGAGTAACATTACAATGGAGGAATTACCTCTTCTTATATAGACAATAGGTTAGGCATCTAATCTTCTTCTAATTACATGTGTGCCACTAACTAACTTCCTAACTAACCTGTTGCCTCTCTTCCTTAATTACAATAGTGCCACTAACTAACTTGTAGTCTGACTAGCTCTATTACTCCCCCCGCAAGCTGAGCCGGAGGGACAAAG
Source organism: Carex rostrata (assembly GCF_964058835.1). Taxonomy (NCBI): domain Eukaryota; kingdom Viridiplantae; phylum Streptophyta; class Magnoliopsida; order Poales; family Cyperaceae; genus Carex; species Carex rostrata. The sequence continues at coordinate 8,538,272 of NC_135941.1, read as the reverse complement.
GGTCAGCTTGGTAGAAAGTAGACCAAAACGAGGTGAAGCCAACGGTTTTGTGAAGATATCAGCAAGCTGGTCTTTGGAAGAGAGAAATCGGATGAGAAGAGATTTGTTTGCAACCCTCTCTCGCACGAAGTGATAGTCTATCTCCACATGTTTCGTACGAGAGTTAATCATAGGGTTAGACGCCAAGAAGGTAGCGCCGATGTTATCGCACCAGAGAACCGGGGGAGAAGAAAGAGTCGCATGAAGTTCGGCCAACAAGTACTGAAGCCAAACTAACTCGGAGCTTGTGATAGCGAGCGACTTGTATTCCGCCTCGGTGCTGGAACGAGCAACTGTAGGCTGCTTTTTGGATCCCCAAGAGATAATGTTCGCACCTAGAAAGATGCAAAAGCCGGAGGTGGACTTGCGATCATCCGTGGAGCTTGCCCAATCGGCGTCTGTGAAAGCATGTAAGGAAAAAGAGGAACTTGGTTGGAGGGTAATGCCATGAGAAATAGTGCCCTTAAGGTAGCGTCAAATGCGCTTGACCGCAACCCAATGGGTCGTGGAGGGGGCTTGCATGAATTGGGACACTTTGTTGAAAGGCAATGTCGGGTTGGGTAAGTGTGGCGTATTGGAGGGCGCCAACAATAGAGCAGTAAAGGTGCGGATCATTGAAGGGATCACCATCAAACTTGGAGAGGGTAGTTTTGGGACACATGGGAGAGGGAAGAGAGTTGGAGTCAAGCATGTTTGCTCGAGTCAAGACATCCTTGATGTACTTGGATTGTGAGAGATGAAGCCCTTTGGAAGCCGAGTTGACTTCAATGCCAAGAAAGTAGTGTAGTTGACCAAGATCCTTCACAGGGAAGAGCTTTTGAAGGGAGTGCATAAAGGAACGAATCACATTGGCACTAGAACCCGTCACAATGATGTCATCCACGTATACGAATACTATGAGCATGATCCCTTTGGAAGAAAGGATAAAAAGCGAAGGATCGTAACGAGAAGCTTGAAAGCCTTGATCAAGAAGCGCTTTGCTTAACACGTGAAACCAAGCCCTTGGACTTTGCTTTAAACCATAGATGGCCTTGTTGAGTCGACATACATGATGGGGCTTAAGTGGATCAATAAACCCCGGAGGTTGAGCCATATAGACCGTCTCTTGAAGGTCACCATGGAGGAATGCATTTTGGACATCTAATTGGTGAAGAGACCATCCTCGAGAGAGAGCAACGGTAAGTACAAGGTGGATTGTAGTAGGTCGAACCACCGGGCTATAAGTTTCGAAATAATCAATTCCCTCTTCTTGGTGAAACCCTTTGGCAACGAGACGATATTTGTAGACCCATTTACAACCAACGATGTTGTGAGTAGGAGAAGGTGAAACGAGGTCCCACGTGTTGTTGGCAAGAAGAGCATTGTGCTCTTTGGTCATTGCTTCGACCCAATGGCTGTGCGACTTGGCTTGATTGTAAGTCTTGGGCTCGGTATGAAGGTAGGATTCGGCCAATAGAGCAACATGGTTGGTAGGTTGATGAACTTTGCGACTTCTAGTGATCATAGGGTGCTGAGAAACAGTGTGGGGTAGAAGAGAAGAATTAAAGGTCTCAAATACAGGTGTTTCGGTAGAGATGGCAAGCTCTTGGTGTGTAGTCAGGTCTGGGTTTAAACCCAAGTTTTTGGCGCGCCTCTGATAAGTGTAGAGGGGAGGATCCGCTGCAGGGGTGGGAGGATGCGCAGATGGAGTTGCGCTGGAGATGGTCTTGGAAGGCGCTGGATCCGCTCCAACAAGAGGAGCACCCGAAGCAACTGTGGAATTGGGAAGCGGCTGTGTAGAGGGAGCAACCGGATCGGCTACAGAGAGGGGTGGACCCGAAAAGGGGGAAGGACCAGTAGAGGAGCAGGGTTTAGAAAGGAGCGGTCCAGAAGTGAGTTGAGTGGGATGAGAGGTGAGGACCGGATCGGCTGTGGCAGGAGGTATGCAGCAAGGCTGTGGTGCGCAAGATCCTTCAAGAGGTGGCAAAACAGGGAGCCAAGCAGAGAAGTCTGAATCAGAGGTAGAAGCCGAAAAGGAACCAGAGAGCTGTTTCTTGAAAGGAAATTGAGACTCATCAAAAGTAACATGCCGAGATATGAACAAATTGTTAGTAGCAAGATCTAAACACTTATAACCTTTTTGAGAAAGTGAATAGCCAATGAATACACATGGTTTAGAACGAGGTTGTAACTTGTGTTTATTGTATGGTCTCAAGTAAAGAAAGCATAGACATCCCAAAACCCGCAAGAATTGATAATCGGGATATTTATGAAAAAGTTTAAAATAGGGAGAAGTAGAAGAACTTGTCGAAGGCATTTGATTGATCAAGTACACAACACTCGAAAATATGTCATCCCAAAACCGTTCGGGAATGGAAGCATGCGTCATGTTAGCAAGTGCAAGTTCTACTATGTGTCGATGCTTGCGTTCTGATACCCCGTTTTGTTGGGGGGTATAAGGACAAGTCGTTTGATGAGTGATCGATGGAAAAGAGCGCGAGATGGGCTTGTATTCGGTACCACCGTCCGTTCTTAGAATTTTAATGGTGTGTTGAAGCAAATTCTCGACTTGACATTTAAATGCGGAAAAGACCCGCAACACCTCATCCTTAGAACGCAAAAAATAGATCCAAGAAAAGCGTGAAAAATCATCAACAAACACAATATAGTAACAAAAACTGTTATTTGAGAGTAATGATGGGGGACCCCACAAGTCCGAATACACGATCTCTAAAGGGGAAGAAGAACAAGAAGTAGTAGGCATAAAGGGTAAACGATGAGATTTAGCTACAAGGCAATCATGACAAATGTTCATTTTATTTCTACTACAAGGTAAACCACTACAATTTAAAATCTTGTGAGTAGTGATAGAAGATGGGTGTCCAAGGCGATCATGCCAAGTGTTGATAGACACTTTTTCACCAAACAATGCTTGAGGCTTCATGAGGAGGGGAAAGGTGTAGAGACCATGTTCAACCTTGACTTGAAGAAGAGTCCCCAAAGTGCGACGATCCTTTATCACACAACAATTAGAGAAAAACTCAATTAGAATGGAGTTATCCTTTAAAAGTTTAGATAAGCTTACTAGATTTTTGGCAAAAGAAGGCACAACTAAAACATTATGTAGAGAGATCGTGTAATTCGAAAAATGAAAAATTGAGGTACCAATGTGACTTATAGTCATACCCGCACCATTACCCATGTGAAGCTTGTCGACTCCTTCATAAGGCATGTAGGACACAAGGTTGTTCAAGTCGCTCGTCACGTGGTGAGTTGCACCGGAATCGAGAACCCACTCGGGACCAGATGAGAAAGGGGTTTGCGCACTATTGGCTTGAAACGGTGCTGGCTGGACCAGATTTGCTTGAAAATGGGGCTGCTCAGGATATTTGGCTAAATCAGACCTATACCAACAATTTCGGGCTTGATGGCCCTTTTTGTAACAGATCTGACAAATAACATCCTTGTCAGGATTCGGCCTAGAAGGCCTTTGAGAGGCAGAGTCACTTCTTGGGCCATTGGGCCTGGGATTAGAAGAATATCGCTGAGTGTGGGGCTGAGAAAAATTGCCACTAGAACGGAAGTTGTGCTTATTGGATCGGTAACTATTGGATTTCGGACCCGTTCTCTAATTGTAAAGAGCTGTCAGATTTTGAGAAGAGGAAATATCACCTGAAGACTGAGAAAGATTCAATCTTGCTTCGTGACTGTAGAGGAGTGCCGTGAGATCAGCGACGGATCGCGGCGGAGCAATTTGGACTGCGATGACTAGAGAGTCGAAGTCAGATCCGAGGCCTTGAAGGATGTACATCTGAAGGTCCTCGTCAGAAACAGGCTCTCCAATGAAAGCAAGCTCGTCGGTCACCAATTGGATTCTCTGAATGAATTCGAGGCAAGAGGCTCCGCCTTTGGAAGTGGTCTAGAGTCGCCGTCGGAGATCAGAGAGCCGTGCCCTAGATGTGGCAGAAAAGGAGCGCAGTAGAGTCTGCCACAGATCCGTCGAAGTCTTGGCAGAAACCACTTGAGCAAGAATCTCACGGGTGAGAGATGACCTGAGCCAGCCTAATAGCATCTGATCCCGCTTGTACCAAGGTAAGTGTGCGGGATTGGTTTTGGTGACACCATCGGCAGTGGTGACTAGCAAAGAAGGGGCGGGTGACTCAAGAAAGTGATACAAGTCGTATGCGTGAAGAAGAGGTACGATCTGAGATTGCCAAGACAGATAATTGTCTCGGTCAAGCTTGGTGGATACAGGAATCGTGAGCATCACCTGATGTTCTGGTGTGCTGTGAGAGGGAGCGAAAATGGTGGAGGAAGCACCAGAGTTCACCAATGGATTGGTTTCCATGACGCTATGATACTATAAAAATAGAGAGAGAAGAGAGAGAATAGAAATGAACTCTAATCTTTTTATTTCTTGATTGAGTAACATTACAATGGAGGAATTACCTCTTCTTATATAGACAACAGGTTAGGCATCTAATCTTCTTCTAATTACATGTGTGCCACTAACTAACTTCCTAACTAACCTGTTGCCTCTCTTCCTTAATTACAATAGTGCCACTAACTAACTTGTAGTATGACTAGCTCTATTACCAATCTTTTACTCATCATTTGCAAAATAAAATTTTAGGATTCAACTTAATTTGCTTACAAGAAGATGCAAAAGAGAGGAAGAGACAACGATCTAATACCTATCAACCACGCTTCAAATCCCCAAGCTCACCTCAATTTTCCAGATGATGTCCTTGTTGTTGCCCAAGGAGATCCTCCATTGCAAAATAGGAGGAATCTCATCCAAAACCCAAACCCTTCTCTTCCAAACCAAAACCAAGAACAAGGCTTATTTTCTTTTGAAGGCATGCATTTAAACCCTAACTTTTTTTTTTTTTGTATAGGCAGACAATGGCAGAGATACTCTAAAGGAAGAGTTCAGATCACCCCCGATACCGTAAATCAACTATTCATTACAATTAGTGGATCTTGACCGTTCTTTTAACCTAACACGAATCTTAAAGGGTACCCCTACATTCTAAATAGGCACCGGATTGAGTTTTGCCCGGCTGGGAGTAAATCTGGGCCGTAATGTAGAGGGCCCCACTTTACGGTACTGGAGAGGATACTTGTTTCTAAAGGAATGGGGTCAATTGACCACCATTTTTTTTTTTTGAAAACTTTTGTAGTTGTGCCTTAGTTTCTATATAGTTTAGAGTAAAATAATATGTGCAGTGCAAAATTGACTCTCATTCGCAGCAAAAAGAAAAATTATATAATTGACCTCCATAACTTGAATGTCTAACTTCGCTCCTGTATGAGGTGCAATTTTTAGTATAATTAACTTGGCCATTAGTTATTTTAATTCTTTTTGGGAGTTAGAGGCATTAGCAGAAACGATGGGAAGTGTAATCACATGTGTCAGTGAAGAAATAGTAAATGAGGGCGTGAGACAGAGGCCTTTCTCAGCTTTGTTAGAAAACGAAGCAGAACCCTGTTGTATCTGCCAGGTATATTAACATTTGAAATATGGTTAAATTATGCCAAAATCTGACACACAGTTCCATATTTAGAAAATGCTTTTATGCATCTGAAAATGATCGGGCATGAACTTGTGCCAGTACATGCCATGCCAAACTTAGTGCTAGTACTGCTAGAATATAATGCTTGAAACATCACAGGTTGCTGCTTTTGTCTGGTACTAGCCAAATACCAGTATAGGCTGCTCCTGGTACTACCATATGTCATTATCATAAGTGTGATGCTTTTACCAGAAAGATGACTTGTGCCCAGAGTGTGTACCATGTCAAATTGTTAGAATATAATGGTTAGAATAAACCATTTCTGATAAGCCAATAATTACTATTTACTAAATTGTTTAACAGGAAGAATATGTGGAAGACGATAAAGTAGGGACCTTGGATTGTGGGCATAATTTTCACAGAGAATGTATTAAAAAATGGCTAAGGCATAAAAATATATGTCCTGTTTGTAGAAAGCCTGGCATCTGTACTTTTCTCCTTTTTTTAGAAGAAAATAATATATATTAGAAGAATGTTTGTTTGTATTTTTTTTCCCTCTTTTTTCTCCTCTATTCTCTTTTATCTAAATTTTGACAACGCTTATTTACTTCGCAATTCAGGAATAGAAAAATATTTAGTACTTTACCTATGTTGTGGCTTCAACTTTTGCAAAATTTGAGATTAGGACAGGCAACTTCTCATCAGATTTTTGTATCTTGCTAGCTGCTCTAATTGATAGTTGATTCAATGTAAATTAAGGCTAATAGGACAGTAGGAATTGAGGAGATGTAAATATTTTTTTGAACTTTTTTAATACAAATGTTAAGGCTTGACCTTTAACCTTCAAAAAAAAAAAAAAAAAAAACTTGTGCAAAATTATAAGCATCTTGTCTGGAGATTATAGGAAAACCATTGAATTTTGGACTATTGTATGAAAATTCAATGGTTTTCATATCATAATGGTTTTCATATTTCTTGGAAATTTTTTATAATTATTTAGATTTATTGAAAATCGCTCCAAATTGTCTAAATCTAAAAAAATAGTAAAAAAATTTCAAAAAATGTAAAATTTGGTCTCCAAACACATATTAATATGAAGAATAAGATGAATGGTTTGGATTGGTTATTTAGACTTTGAATTTGATTATTTATAGTCCAATATACAAAAATACTTATACATTGCAATGTATGGTAGCCTTACTCTTTCTATATATATATATCTAAATACAAAATGAAATAAGGTCTTGCGTAGTATTATCGGATGGATAAGAGGGAAAGAGTTGCACAAAAAAAAATTGTACTATCGGATGATAACTAAATATATATTTAGGTCTATTGATGGACAAAATCTTATTCTAACTGGTTTAATTTTGGAGGCTTAACATTAGTTTAAATCTCGTTAGTCTAGTTTAGTTAATTCATGTTTGGTGAACTAACCGAAGACTAAAACCCTTACTCCATGGTTTAGGCCTAAATTGTTTTCATATCGAAGCAAGAAAATTCAAAACACAAAGACCTTTTTAGTTCTTTGACTAAAAACAAGACATGCAGATAAAACCAATACGTTTAACATTCTTCACAAAAAAAAAAAAATACTATTAACTTCTGCATATAATAGAATGCACATGCTTTTTCATTATATCATTTTTAATAATTAAGGACATCACTAATTATATAAAATGCTACGCAAATCAATTTCATTATTAGAAAGCAATATAAAATGTTGAACAAATAATTTTATAGTAAATTATTTGATAAAGAATTATATAAATCAATTTAAAATATTTTGGTTGGTGAAGAAAACCAATAATGCATTATAATCCTACTCATAATTTAATATACGAAATATGCATTATTCATATTCTTAATTATTGGATAAATTAATAAAAAAAAAAATTCACTCACACAACACTCATATCCATAGTCATTAAATAAAGGAAAAAAATTGTTAATCCTATCCACTTCACTTGATGGAATAGAATAGGTACGTCTATAGACCCGAGTTTTTTAAAAATACCCAAATTTATAAATATTTTATTATAAATAATCACAGTTTTGTCAAAATTTTACGGCTTGAAATAAAATAAAAAAAGAAATTTTGAAATAATCACAGTTTTGAAATAAAAATTGTAAATATTCCTTACGGCTTGAAATAAAATAAAAAAAATTCAAACCGTAAATATTCTGTACGATTTGGGCAAAAATAAAATTTTGACAAAACTGTGATTATTTATAATAAAATATTTATAAATTTGGGTGCTTTTAAAAAACTCGGTCTATAGACCATGGGGGTCATATAAAAAGGATTGATTCATTGGGGATTGGGGAAGCCTCTTCATAATATTAAAGTAAAGAATTGGTTAGTGAGGAAGGTGTTACTTCATTAATTATTACACTACTACTATCCGTAATTGCCAATTTGCCATACAATACATACTGAATCTTGAAATATTCAAGAAAGGTTCTCAACTCAACTCGGTCCCACTTGTCCCTTCCCTTCCCTTCCCTTCCCTTCCCTTCCCTTGTGTGCAGTGCAGTGCAGTGCCACATAACATAACATAACATAACATAACAACAAGTTCATCCTATTTATTCTGCTCTGCTCTCTCTCCCTTCTCTGCCTCAAGTTTCTTTTCAAGATTGACGATTTTCTCTCAGTCAGGTCACAGCTAGCTCACTTCTTTTTAATCAATCTTCTCTAAATTCTAATCACGATTCTGCTGTCCACCATCCAACCTTTTTTACTTGTTTCTTCCGCTTCACTCAATATTTCATTTCATTTGTTCAAGTTTGTCATTATATTAATTAATTCGTTCATTCCTTTGACCAAGGTAGAAACATCCCTATCTCCATATTTAAGATTGTTTCTTTTTTACGAAAATGTAGAAATATAATTGTTTCCATTTACTAATTGTGGTCAAGTAATGTCCGATTTTGAAAAGGTTAGTTAGGATTCAATCGACCTACCTACATTACATCTGAAACATGTTTGTTGAAATGTCTGAATGAATACTGAAACATGTCATTTTGTGATTTTCAATTCTGGAAAACCAAAATGATTTGTTATCTTCTCAGTTATCTTTAATTCTGGAAAATCACTCATTAAACTGATAATGCATGTATTACGTCTGAGACTAACAATTTATTAGTTAGAACTAGAACTAGAACAGATTATCATGTAGTCATTTGTATAATAAATTTTAGGATTCACCTTTCCTTACAAGAAGATGCAAAGGGGAGGGGGAGGGAGAGGGAGAGACAACGACCTCATATCGTTCTTGGAATTTTGCAATTCCACTTCAGATCTCCAAGTTGGCCTAAATTTTCCAGATGATGTCCTTGCTGATGCCCGAGGAGATCCTCCATTGCAAAATGACGTCGGTCAAGATGATGTCCTTGCTGTTGCCCAAGGAGATCCTCCATTGCAAAATAGGAATCTCATCCAAAACCAAAACCCAAACCCAAACCCAAACCCAAACCCTTCTCTTTTAAACCAAAACCAAGAACACGGCTTATTTGAAGGCATGCATTTACACCCTAACTTTAACAATTTGATGGAGCCGCGGTATCAACCATATTATCAGCTGAACCCAGAATTGTGTATGCCCAGTAACCAAAACTATATGGCGAGACCTCCCTGTCCTTATACCAATGTTACCAATGTTGCAAGCATTTCCAGGGGTGAAACTGACATTTCACGCTCCTCCCGCAGGAGGAGACATGGCACAATCATGAATCGTCCAACTTATAATGGAACAGGAAACTCTGCATCAGAACCTATGCAACAGAACATTGAAGGTTTTGTCAGAATTACCAGAATGAGAGCAGACCCTGGTCAACCGATGAGTAATCCTGATCTAGCTTCTAATACTCTTTTAATTTCACTGGAAAGAATTAACACTACCTTTCATCAACAGATGAGTTACAGTGCTCTTGCTTCTAATGCTCTTTCAATTCCACTGGCAAGACCTAACCCTAACCCTGGTCAACTGATCACTCTAGCTTTCAATCCTCTTTCAATTCCAAGTGCCAACCTGTCTCCTATGCAAATAATACCAGAAACAGCACCAGCAATATCAGGTAGGGTTACATCTCAGTCATGGTCAGTAGCATTACCATCATCCGATCATGAACTTGCACAATTTAGGGCAATGGTACCAGAGATAGCAGGTCTTACAAATCAAAGGACGACGTCGCATCAACAGCCTGTAAGGGCTATTGCTTCATCAGATGCCTATCAAATTAGAAGAACTAGAAGTCAACCATACGAAGTGTACCGGTATCAATCATACCAAGTGTACCAGCCTCATCAGGTGGTACCGGTATCAACCATACCAAGTGTACCCGCCTCATCAGCATTATCTGTGTCTGTACCGGATCACACTGCTTCTACCTCGCAAACAGGAAACAGTGGTGTATGTTTTTTCTTCCTCCCATCAGAAGAGAGGCCTAGTTATCTTCCTCCCATTAGAATTAGGTTTCCTAGAGGCACCTCTAGTATAGTAGCATTAGAAATACAAGCACGCTTGAACAGAGAAATAATGGTATATTAAACTTACTGCATTTTCAAGAGAATATGATCTTGATCAAGACCATCTTTTATTTACAGGTCATAAAAGTGATTAAAATATGGTCTTCATCAAGAGAATACATGACCAAAACTGACATTAGTTACCATTTAGTGAAATCTACCTCAGCTACCGAATTTCTCTAACCCAAAATAAGAACAAGAAACATGAGGATAAGTTGCAGAGATGAGAAATAGGGGTGCTATTGCAAATACAACAGCATTTTAGGGAATTTTTGCAGAAATACAACTGTTATATTGTTATTATTGTTTTATAACTATAGTCGAGCCATAATGCCATTTGAAATCAAAATTGATTGTCTGGAACTTTCTTGCAAATGGCAAAATATGATTGGAACTCGGTGCAAAGTTTCAATGTAAGACTAAAGAAACTAACCATTTTTATATTATTATCATATTAAAAATTAATTAAGTGAAACTTCCTTTTGCAAAAGACATTATGGCCCGGAAGAAGGGAAATGCTTGATGAAATGCTTGATGGGAGGGTAATTGATAGGCACCGTGACATGCGCCTTGATATAGAACATATGTCTCATGAGGTATTCAACTACTCATTTCGCTTAGAAACCAAATTTACAACAACCTCAACCTCCTGTTGTCTTTTCTTAAAAAACCAGAAGGGTAGTTTGTGTATTGTTGGGAAAAAGAAAACCATAAGTTTGAGGGCTGCGGTGATTCTTCCCTTGCTTCAAATATTAATATTTTTCTTTTTCTTTTTTAGCATCTCATACTTCATTCTCAATTCTAAAAAAAAAATCCGGTGTCTCTAATATTTGCAACTGGCACTCAATCATTTGTCCTCTATTGTTCTTTATATTCCCAAACCCAGACTGAGCTAAAATCATGCAAAAGTAATTGTAATGCTTGAATGGAGTCTACATGAACTTCGCTTGTTTTGAATCTATGTTTGCATGAACTTATTGCAATAGATTACTCAAGAGTTATAATAAGAAAAAAAAAATTGGGACACATTGGCCATGTTTTCAGAACTAATTCATTTTTTATATGTTTTCTGATATTATTTTCATTTCATCCAAGAAATGATCGCACCATTGCAGAAATAAGAAAATGTTATGATTTTGCCAAGTTCGACAAAACATGGGTGCAATTTGAAATAATGCCATTATTTATATTGATTCTTTTCAGGAGTTGGAGGAATTAGAAGAAAGGATAGGAAATGTAAGCACGGGTGTCAGTGAAGAACTAGTAAATGAGCGCATTCAAAAGAGGTCTTTCTCAGCTTTGTTAGAAAACGAAACCGATCCTTGTTGTATCTGCCAGGTATTAAACATTTGAAACATGGTTGAATTATGCCAAAATCTAACAAACACCACATTTAGAAAATGTTTTATGCATGCTTCTACAAAACCTGAAAATACAACTAACCTGATGTGATCAGGCATGAACTTGTACTAATACATGCTATGCGAAATTTAGTGCTAGTACTGCTAGAGCGTCATCATGGTAGGAGCAGATAATATAATGCTTGAAACATCACAGGTTGTTACTTTTGTCTGGTACCATTCAAGTACCAGTACAGGCTGCTCCTGGTAGTACCACACGTCATTATAGTAGATTTGATGCTTTGACCAGAAAGATGACTTGTTCCCAGAGCGTATACCATGTCAAATTTTAGAATATAATGGTTGGAATGAATCATTTGTGATAAGTCAATATTTACTATTTACTTATTTGTTTAACAGGAAGAATATGTGGAAGACGATAAAGTAGGGACCTTGGATTGTGGGCATAATTTTCACAGAGAATGTATTAAAAAATGGATGGGACAGAAAAATATATGCCCTATGTGTAAAAAGACTGGCATCGATACCTAATGTTCCCTGAAAAAAAGTAATGTTTGTAATTTTTTTCGTCATTTCTCTTTATGTAAATTTTGATGGAGGCTAGTTAGTTGACAATTGAGGAATAGAAAACTATTTGGTACTTTTACCTAGTGATGAATGTTGTATATGTACTATGCTTGAGAATTGAGATGGTTGCTTATGTTAACTGGGCTACTGGCAAATGGCAATTGCTTGAACATAAATGGAAATCGCTACCGAGGGTTAGTTAGGGAGGGGTCTTTCAGAATCAGATGTACCTAGGCTAGCTAGATCTGTGGAATGAATCTACGTGGACGTGCACTTGCATTATTATGTGGTTATATTATATTATATGGGGCCTTTTTATACATAATGGGTTTATTTATTGTGTGATTGTATCAGGATTCAGGGATATAGCCATCTAGCCATATAGGTTAGGTTGTGAAATACATATACTGATATACAGGCTTTAGGGTTTCAATATATGCATACGTCTAGGTATACGGATTGAACTTGTTAAGTATAATTTTCCATGAAGTGGGAGATAATCAAATTAAAAAGCAGTTTGTGGTTTTAGCAGCCCATTAAGGGCCTGCCTGTTCACAGCCCACTGGGCGATGGCGAGGCGAGGCGAGGCGAGGATCCACACATCGGCCCACTTAGAGTTGACAAATACCGACCCAATTTATTTATTTATTTATTTATTAAAACCCGTTGCCTCCGTTGTTAAAACCCTAGACTAGATAGAGTCGTGATAGCAAACCCTAGAAAGAAAGAAAGCCATGGAGACGACTGCACCCCCCGTGGCGGCCGGAACAATCCCCGATGGCGCCTCCGTGCAGTGCTTTGGCCGCAAGAAGACCGCTGTTGCGGTGACGCACTGCAAAAAGGGTCGTGGCCTCATCAAGGTTAACGGCTCTCCGATCGAGCTCGTCAAACCCGAGATCCTCCGCTACAAGGCTTTCGAGCCCATCCTCCTCCTTGGCCGCAACCGCTTCTCCGAGGTGGACATGAGGATCCGGGTGCGTGGCGGAGGGAAAACCTCTCAAATCTATGCTATCCGCCAGAGCATTGCCAAGGCGCTTGTCGCTTACTTCCAGAAGTACGTCGACGAGCAGCAGAAGAAGGAGATCAAGGACATCCTACTCAGGTATGACCGCACCTTGCTTGTCGCCGATCCCAGGCGCTGCGAGCCCAAGAAGTTCGGTGGACGCGGTGCACGCTCCAGGTTCCAGAAGTCCTACCGTTAACACAGAGAAGAGGTAAAAAAAAGACATTCATTGATTGGATCTAGACTAGATAGCAAAAGATTTGATGTTTTAGGATGTTGTCCTGTGCCCTACACTAGATGTGTCTATTATCTAAAGCATATGCCGCTTGCCAGTTTATGCCAATTTAGACATACTGTTTCAAATTCAAAACCGGGCATGTTCTTCTCAAGTGGTGTATTTTTTATTCAATTCTTCAGAATGATTCCTCATTTTTAGTTGCATATCTGCTTGTTAGGTGTCTGTTTTATTCAGCTCTATTTTTGTGATAATGTGGACTAGTGTTCAAATTATAATGCATTTTTCTTTATCTTCATGAAGCATTGATGCTTTTGGTTGATTTAGTTAGTACTTTTTTCACTTTGGCTTAATGTATAACTGAACTGGCCTGTTTCTGATACCTGACTTCTGATGGACTGTCTGGTAATGGATTTGTTAACTTGATTGAATAGCTGAATTGGCTTTCTTTTTGATTAAGCAATCAATTAGATACAATCGAATGAAGCAGGTAACTCTGTTTTGTTCATTGTATGTAACATTCTAAAGTCTATTTTGTTTTTGGCAGGTTCAAATATTATTATCTTTACAATATTTTCAGCTGGAGCTGGATGAAGAATCGGAGTTGTGTTAGTTTTTTTGGTTTCATGTTGTGTTAAAGACTAGTTTTAATTAGAGTTAATGTTGAGTGGCAGTAAATTTTGAACAAGCTTTGAATTTTCGTTTCCATATTCTGTTCTTTTTTTTGGCACTTGTGGTTGGGTTCTTGTTCTGGGTAAGATTTATATTAGCGATACTCTGTTCTATGTTCTGGTGATTTCCTTTCTTGTTCTGTTTAATTTCTTTTACTGGTTCCTAGTCTTCTCTGGTTAATATTACATATTATAAGTTGAAGAATGTTAGCATTGTAAAATCTAGGTTACATAGCACTTGGGTATTGGTAATTTGGAATTTCTTGCATCATTGGGATTTTGATCTACTGTCATGGCGAATGTTCTGATCTGGAGCACAAATTCCTGAGCCAGCATCATCGAGGTAACAGAACATTTGAGTTTAGATCAGTACTGTTTGATCAGAATTTTGGCTAATCTGGTCTGAGGTGGAATGAATGGACTCCTTTAATATTAGTGCCAAAGCAGATTGGACGTTTGGGATATTAAATTCAAAATTTATGTTACCTCAGGTGATATAAATTCCAAATCCGCCCACCAAAAGTAAAGGGTGCTTGATTTCCAAAACCCTGCCCGAATCAAGTAATTGGCAGTTACAAAGTCGTATTGTTTCGTTTGATTTGATTTGAACGTAATATATTTCCCAAGTGAATTTGGGCGTCATATCAGAAAAACAAAAAAAGATGCTATTTTAGAGGTTTCTAAATTGAGAACGGAGTAGGTCTACTCCGATGGACATTGAACTTGCTATTAGATCCAATTAACTCCAACACTGTTCGATTTGCAGTAAGATATGTGCACGCATCTTAATACATATTGGACGGTGTTTGGACCCATCGAATCAAAGAAGATTTGGTGTACATTGAATCTGGTTTGAATTCTTCCAAATTAACCTTTGTTCATACATAATACAAGTGTTCTATTTTAGCAGTCCAACCTTCGCTCCTAATCAAGGTTTTAGATAGCGATTATAGCGGCATAGCGGGCAAATAAAAAAAAAATTATTGCGAATAGCGTAGTTATATCGAAAGCTACCGTACATAATGTTTTTTTTTTTTTTCAAAATTTATATTCTATATTTTTACTAATTATCAAATGATCAATATTGAAGAATTGAAATAATAACTAAATGACAACTAATATAAGTCTATATTTTTTTTCTATCATGCAAATTAGAAGGAAAAAAAAAAAAGATCTACAAAGTAACATTATTTAATAGTTCATATTTCATAGTATTACAGATTATAATAGATGAAGAGCAATTGATTTTACAAGTGAAATGAAGTTAGTATACTTATTTGAACATTTTATATATTATAATAATCTAAATCAACTTTCAATGAAACGAACGACAATAATTTTACAAGTGAATACTAGACAAATAACAAACAAAAGAAATGATTAATATTTGAATATATTGCAATTCTAAAATGAGAGACTAAATCATAAATATGAATAGAAGCACATAGTTGGATTTAGCATATTTATCATAGCATACCATGTAGCATTAGAAATAGGAACAAAAGCACATAAGTCCATGTAAATCGCAAAAAAAAAAAAGGCAATGTAGTATGGCGGTAGCAATAGCGCGTAGCGGTAATAGCGATAAGCTATTATAGCTATTACTGTCGTAGCTGAATTAGTACACTTTTATCTCATAGCTTAACGTTTATGGTCCGAAAAAGCTATAGCTAGCTATTTAGAACACTGCTCCTAATAGAAGCTGGAATTTTTAAAAATATCATTCCCCAAAAAAAGGATAAATCGAAAAATCATGAAAATATCATAATTTCACATTTTTCATAGACGCAACGCATCGTCATGTTACGTTCGCAGATTGAGTGTCCACAAATTGGGTAGACACTACTTGAAGTTGCATTCAAATATTGGCGAACACAACTTGAAGTTGCGTCCAAATTAATATATGGAACTTGGCTATGTTAAGAATTTGATTAAAAATAGTTTTTTTTTTATTAATTTTCAAAAATGAATGGAAAAACTTATAACTTCAATGTATTAAAATGAACATCAAAGAAAATAGATAAAACATTTTATATGTTAGATGTACTAGGATTACTCAAAATATTTTCGAGTAGTATTTTTTTTGTAGTTGTAAAAGACATTAAATTATTTCTTGATGTGTTATTGGAAAAAAAATAAAAATGTGTGGATCTCAGTTATTGATTTCGGTTTAAAAGATGTTATGAGTAAATAAAGAAGTTACCGTTGTTCTTCTAGTATATTCAAATTGTAAGATATTACATCTATTTAAAAAAATAATAATTTGATATTTCATTTGAGGTCAAATCATTTTTTAAAATAGATGAAGTATCTTAGAATTTGAATATATTAGAAGGACAACAATATTTTATTTATTTATCCTAAAATAACTTTTGAACCGGGATGAATAACTAAGATTCAAAATATTTTTATTTTTTCAATAGCAAATCAAGAAATAGTTTAATTTTTTTTACACCCGCAAAAAATCCTGCTCATAAAATATTTCGTAGTACTTCTGGTGTATCTAAATTATAAAATATTTTTATTTATTTTGTTTGATGTTCATTCTAAAATATTCAAATTATTTGAAAATTAATAAAAAATATATATTAAAACTTATGGTTAATATGGTTTTATAGACGCAACTTGAAGTTGTGTCTACCATATTTGGACGCAACGTCAGGTTGCGTTCATGATAAATGTAGAATTATGACAATTTTGTGGCTTTTCGGTTTATTTTTTTTTAAATGGTATTTTTAAAAAATTGGGTAATAGAAGCACTATTGCACTAAGCATAGACTTTTGTGGTCAACTCTTCTTTCTTCACTTCTCAGTTCTGACCTTGCTAATAAGTAGTAACGAACCTTTTATATAATGTGTTTTGAGCATAGACTTATGAAATCCCAAAAAAGAAGAAAATATATAAGTTGTATATGAGATTGAGACCCTCTATATATTCCTCCTAATTATAATGTGTGTTTGAGCTTATTTCTTTCATTTAATGGTTCCGTGCTTGAGCGCCGTGTCCGTGTGGCATTTAATTATTTGAGAAATGGGTCTGGGTAGATTGAGATTTAGATTTGGTATTGTAAGTTGTAAGTTGTAACTAGCCACGTGTTATATATGGTCGGCACTCGGCATGGTAGTGTTTTCTTTTTTTCTTTCTTTCTTTCTTTTACGAATAATTTTATTTTTATTTTTAGGTGGTGCGTGGTGGTCGGTCTGCGTAGGGAATAGGGACGAGGGGCTTGGTCGGCGCAATAATGGAAGAAATTGACAACAATTAATAATTTCGCTCCTCTCTCCTCTCTCCTCTCTCCTCTTTGCATTTCAAGCAGGGTACAAATGCATATCACAAAAAGTAAAATTTAGATAATGTGTATGTATGTATGTATAAATGTGTAAAATTTAGCATAGCTAGACAATTTAGATTTTAAAAAAGTAAAATGTAAAATACATAATAATGTGTATGTATAAATATACGTTGAGATTTCAATGACTATACTACAAACATACATTTAACATTTTAACATTTATGAGGGAGACTAAACTATATAAAAATAAAAATAAAAATGAAAATTTAATTAAAAATTAAAAATTCAATATATTTATTAAATTTTTAAAATAAAAAATATATATATTAGGATGACTAAGCATCTCCCGGCTTAAGTATAATACCTTGTTGTCATTGGAGGGACAGAATGGATGAAAAAAAGCATCATGGATCAACTTTTAATATGTAATAATTTGCATTTGAAAATGAAGGACTTTTATGAGCATATGTTGAATATTGGTACTACTAACTACCTACCAATAAGCTATTAAAAGACAGGCGCATTTCCTTCATTTATTGACCTTTACCGTCATTCCACTATGGGCCGTCTGATTTAAATGGAAGAGCCTGTGGCCGTCCGTTCGTCTGATCTAAATAGGACAAATTCTCTTCTCTTACGTTACGTGGAAATATATTTCCCATTGAAAGGCACCTTACCTTACATTACATTACATTACATTACATTAAAAATGGACGACTCAGATCTCATTATACACGGTCAGGTAATGTAGTGAATCTCAAGGACAAATTATCCCTCGTCGTGTTCTTTTCTTCGACTCACCCATTTTGTGGGTAAGCTCAGCTCAGCTCAGTGCGGTTCGCACAAATACCGCTTCCGAATCCTTCTCTTTCTCTTTCTCCCTCTCCCTCTCCCTCTCCCTCTCCCTCTCCGTTTCTGTTTCTCCACTAGAAAAGAAGAGAAGAGAAGAAAAGAGAAGAGAAGAGAAGATAAAAGGTTAGAGGTTAGAGAGGTGCCATGGCTACAGCTTCTTGTTCTTCTTCTACCTTTCTACCTGCTACCTGTTTGGGGAGCACTAGTGGTACCACTAGGAGGACGAATGGATTTCGCTTCTCAAGGGCTGTCTCAGTTCAAGCTTCTCTCGATACCAAAGTATCTGATATGAGCGTCAATGGTATGTATGCTAATGCTTCACTTTCCCAATTGCTTTTCCACTAATACAACCAACTAAACATATTTATTGTGCAAATACTGCTCCATCCCTGTGCCCAAAACCCAAATATAACTTAACCAATACTCTCAATGACGATTTTTTACCAAATAAACACACAACTATTAAGTATACTTCTTCTTTTTGCATTTCAGCGCCAAAGGGATTATTTCCACCAGAACCACAGAATTATAGAGGCCCCAAGCTCAAAGTAGCCATTATTGGAGCTGGTCTAGCTGGCATGTCAACAGCTGTGGAGCTTTTAGACCAAGGACATGAGGTTTGTTCTCACAAAGCCTTTTTTTTTTTTTTTTTTTTTTGAGAAATCTGCCAAGTGACAGTTTGTCAGATTAAATTCCATTCCCCAGTAAAATAGAAATAGAAATAGAAATAGAAGTGTAGTGTTGTTTAATTCTGATATATTGAAGGCCTTTCGCAAATAGCTCCTGATATTTTACTGAAAATACAAGTAAAATCCCAGCATTTCTCAGACTGAACCTATGAAATAATCTTATTGTTGGACGTGATAACAACAAACAAGAATAGTACATATACCCTAAATCATATTTAAGTTTGCAATGCATTATTCTCCTTTGCCTGATTTTAGTTAATTTAGGACTTAGGGAAATGTAAACCAGTAGCAGATAGAACAGGGACTCTAGGAGCTGGTACCAAAAGGTGTACCAACTGGTATTAGCCACCTGGTCAGGGGAGCTGTGGGGCGGAGGGTTAATTTTGCAAACTTGTTAGATTAAGTATATAAGCCTTATGTTTTGGTTTCTATGAATTTAGTCAGTGGTCCTAAGTTACAACTTTTCCCATAAAGAAAGGGATACGATTGTAACATGACTGTATAGACCTTGCGACTTTAACATCTAGAGTCTAGACCAGCTATGATCATCAACCATACTTTTGTTGGAGGATACATTGTTACCTTATTGGGTGTTGACTTTTGATCCTGGTCTGGCAAGGATGGTTTCCACATGTGCTGAACAATGGAAAGCTTTTTTTTAAATTGCCTTTGACTAGTAATCTATATTCGGGAGCATGTATGCATATGATGATATAATTTCAGGTTGATATATATGAATCACGGCAATTTATTGGCGGAAAGGTGGGTTCTTTTGTGGATAGAGGTGGGAACCATATTGAAATGGGTCTACATGTGTTTTTTGGTTGCTATAGCAATCTCTTTCGTCTGATGAAAAAGGTACATGTTTTCTTCAATTATAATATTATATGATACTGGTTGCATGCCGGTCAGCCACTTGTCTTCGAGAAGAAATTAAACATGGTATAAACTTCAGGTTGGTGCCAGTGAGAATCTACTGGTCAAGGATCATACTCATACTTTTGTCAACAAAGGAGGTGATATTGGAGGTATGTCTAAACTCGGTAGAAACTTGCTTTAAATTATATCGTGGCCCAGTATACAATCAGCCTTAGAATACATAAAGCTTGTGAGGTAAAATATCAGTTTGTTAATACTAAAGGTTGAGGATGAATACAACTTCAAGTCTCAGATTCTCATGTGAAAACCAATCTGTTGGTTTGATATCTTATGAAATTTTACAATGCAAGTACAGAGCTTGATTTTCGGTTTCCAGTCGGTGCACCGATACATGGGATACGCGCATTTTTAGCAACTAACCAACTGAAGGTGATAATTTCCCAAGTATTATACTCGTAAAAAAAGCAACTGAAAATTCACCATATGCATCATTTAAGTTCAGCCATTTGTCTTGTCTTTTGTAGCTATATGATAAAGCGAGGAATGCAGTGGCTCTTGCACTGAGCCCTGTCGTTAGAGCTCTTGTCGATCCAGATGGTGCACTTCAACAAATTAGGGATCTGGATGATGTGAGAAATATTTTTCTTTTTAAAATTTTTGTTTGACCTTTAAGTCCCCATTCCTCAAAAGAGTGAGTCTATGGTACTATGCAGAGCACAGATTGGTCCGTAATATGGATCAATATTTTTGTTTTCCAAATCCTAACAGTCAATCCAAACCGTTCAGCATGATCCCCATATGAATATGAACTTGCAGACCGAATTTCAAATTTTTTAGAAGTTTTTTTACTGTTGTCCTGCAAAATGAACTCTGTTGTCCTGCAAAATGAGAAATGCCATGTGCCCTCCTCTTCCAATTCCTGAATTAAGAAAAAGAACTTATATGTACTAATTTGCATAGAAAAATTGGTATTCCAAGGCATTAAACTACACAGAGATTATTAAACTTTTTAAAATTGTGAAAACTTTTTGAAAGTTTTTTACAATTGTTTGTAAAAGGAACTACTGGATACAATTCACGGTGCTAATGTTAAGTCCCTCATCCTCTGGATTCTTCTATTTTGCAAATTAAAAATGTTTTGCAAGATATATATTTGATTTAAGGGTCAGTCTCAACCTTTAAATTACAACCAAACAGCTGAAACCAATTTTAAGCCAGCAACAAATGACCGTGACAATTCTGTACTGCTGAAGCAGAAATTGACTAAATTATATGTTATTTTAATTTCAAACCTGCATTGAACTCAATTTTAGTGGGAAAACGGTCAGCATTGGATAGTTTGTACTTGTCCCATCATACTAAGCTAATGTTTCAGTGCTAGGTGCTAATATCTGTACAATTGGAGGTGCTTTGAATCTAAGAAATGATTGATGTCATTTGCAAATGTGATAAAATGATCGGTGTTGATTTAAATAAAATAATTCCTTTTTCTGTAGGTGAGCTTTTCTGACTGGTTCATGTCAAAAGGTGGGACCCGTGCTAGTATAACGAGGATGTGGGATCCCGTTGCTTATGCTCTGGGCTTCATTGACTGTGACAACATAAGTGCAAGGTGCATGCTAACAATTTTTGCATTGTTTGCCACTAAAACCGAGGCATCACTTTTGCGAATGCTCAAAGGATCACCTGATGTGCACCTGAGTGGGCCCATAAGGAAATATATAACAGACAGAGGTGGAAGGTATGGTTACCTTTCTCACCGTACTAGATATCATTTTTTTTTCAGCTTAAAAGCACAGTGGTTCTTAAGTGCGGTTCTAAGGGTGTGCTTTAGAAGGGGGTATGCAGAGGGAAGGGAAGGGAGTGCAGGTGAGTTGAGGCATGACCAGATCTGACTGTAGTTGGTTACTTGCTCCAGAACCGTAAAATTTGGAGGTGAGCGGAGGGGAGAGAAGGGGAGCGGAGGTGAGTTGTGCTGAAAAACTGAATGAAAACATAGCGATTTTGTAACCCTGAATCGGGGTGTGGAGGTCTGGAGGAGGTGAAGCCTCTGCCTTTCTCACCTCCCCTTCCATTCCTTCTCTTTCCTTTTATGACCCGGTTCTGGAGCACGCACTAAGTGTTTTATTGGACCAAAAAGAGTGAACACAAGAGTGGCTGCTTCCGTACTGTAAAATAGCAGTTAACTTTCGGACCTGTATTTTAACTAGTATAAAAATGAATTGGATCTGTATGGTAGACTATTTTGTAGATTTCTGTCATGATTTTTGCCTGTTAGTCCTGGTGCGAACCATGCCCAGCACTGTATCCAGTCAGGCCAGATACAGTACCAGCCTGGTTGTAGTACCAGCAGAAGCTGCTTCCTCACAGTATCAATATACCTGGTACCATAATGGACAAAATATACAGAGGTTTACTTTATCAGTATTGCATGTTAAGATGAAATTGTGTAAATCCTGGTACATTCTTGTGTCCTGCTTGTATGATTCTGTACATTGCAAGTGTGGAGTGGAACATTCAAGTCTACTCGTGATATTTTAGCTGAAGTTAGAAAATATAGAGCTTCCATTGATTATTAACCACTTTCAGGTTTCATCTAAGGTGGGGTTGTAGAGAAATCCATTATGAGAAGCCTCAAAATGGCGAAGCCTATGTTACTGGCTTAACCATATCTAAGGTACATATAAAATCCTGTTCGTCATATCCTTCTTCTTTTCTTTGCAGCAATATTAGTGACCCTTCAGACATGAAAATATCATAACCTGCAAGCCTTGATGTAAATGCATTATCCTAGTAAAACTGAAAATTATCAAATGTATCTCTCTTCCTTCTTAATAATGTACTTGATCTACCCTTCCGCATTTTACATCTCAATGGCAATAATTAAAGAAAGAGGATAATTTGGGTATTTTTTTAAGGGAAATGAGAGAGTGTGATAATTGTGTTTTTTCTCTTGTTCTGGAAGGTACAGGTTTTTTCTCATTTTGCAGGAGTGTTCCCCATATTTCAATGTTTGCTGGGTCATAGATGTAACGACTATTATTTAGGTTAAATTTTAGTACATCTCTTGTTTTTGTTCCCCATTTTAATGTATCTTCCATTATGCTTCCATTTCTCTTCAGGCTACAAGTAGGGAGATCATTACAGCTGATGCTTATGTCGCAGGTCTCTCTCTCTATCTCTCTCTCTCTGACACACACACACACACACACATCCTCACTCTTATAATAATATTTATTCGTAATTGCACATAAGAAGATAAACCAGAGTCGATAATTAAATAAACAGTAAGAAGAAATACACATGAAAAACTCTGCTTATTTTCAATGACAGCTTGTGATGTACCTGGAATAAAAAGATTGCTACCATCTGAATGGCGAGAGTATGACCTATTTGACAATATATACAAGCTAGTTGGCGTGCCAGTTGTAACAGTTCAGCTTCGGTACAATGGTTGGGTTACCGAGCTGAGAGATTTCCAGAAATCCAGGTAACCTGAACTTGCAAGGCACCATTACATAATGATGCAAAAAAAAAAATGAAAAAGAAAAGAGAGAGTATGCATGTACCGAATCAATCCCACAGGCTATACTATTACTTAAATGTTGGCTTATTCAGCATTTAAATTTTGAGACTATTAGGTAGACTTTCTTGTAAACAGACTATTTTACCTTTTTGTTTACTATGATGTAGAATACTAGAGTACAAAATAAGTTCTTTTTTAAAGTAGTTCTACAAAAATGAGGGTAAGGTCCTTTCTGATTATTTGTTGAGTTTGGTACCGGTAAACTTTGGCTAGTGGCTACTTGTAATAGGACAACCCGGGCAATGCAATACTTCCCGAGTAACCTTCCTTGAGATAGTGAGTGAATTTATGTAAATCTTCTACCAAATAGGCAACTTAAGAAGGCAGCAGGATTGGATAATCTCCTCTATACCCCTGATGCTGATTTCTCCTGTTTTGCTGACCTTGCACTGGCATCACCTGAAGATTATTATATTGAGGGACAAGGCTCTCTTCTCCAGTTAAGTGTAGCAATTACATGTTGCTCCATTAATTATTATGTTCTCTAATTTGTTAAGCTGCTACATTTTGAATTTGTAGTATATGACAATTTTTTCATCATTTTTCTTTGAAGTATAACTTAATTTTGTTTCAAGCGGACTTCTGTAGTTAGTGCATAATTAATATGATGCAATTACTATAATGTACATGCGCATATTCTATAAAGCAAGTTTTAGATTACATTTAGTAGGAATTTTCAATTCGTTACCTTGATCATTTGCATTTGTTATTACAGAGCTGTGCTGACACCTGGTGATCCTTACATGCCATTGCCTAATGAGGAGATCATTAGCAAAGTTAATAAACAGGTTTTTATGCTACTCTGTATCTATTATACAATTTTTGTAATAATATTAAGCCAAGTATAAGATTGCCAGATCTCGATGCTGGCTTTTAATAAGTATTTGTCAATGGCTCAATGCAATGGCCTATAGTGCAACAGCGATATATTTAACTTTTGTATTTAATCTTTCTCGAGGGAGGGAGAGGGGGTTCTAAATAGGGGCATTTCGGTATCAATCATATTTAAATGAAAAAGTTAGCTTCATATGTATGAATTGGTGCTAGCAAAGGCTTCAATTATATTTCAGTGATCTTGCAGGTGCATATGTGCAGATTTTTCAGGGGTATGCCTGGATTTTTTTTAATTTTTTTTTGGTTTGCTTACTTTCGTTAGTATTATATAGGTGGTACTGAAGTGAATGATTCTTATGCAGGTACATGAGCTGTTCCCTTCATCTAGGGGCTTAGAGCTCATCTGGTCATCAGTGGTAAAAATTGGCCAATCTCTTTACCGTGAGGCTCCTGGAACTGACCCATTTAGACCTGACCAAAAGACACCTATCAAAAATTTCTTCCTTGCTGGTTCTTACACTAAGCAGGTGATTATCATCATATTACTTGAGCAATTTAATCTGAAAAATGCTTAGCATACCTTATTATTAGTATCTATAATTTTGAGGAGATATAATTAATATGGGAATGATTATGCTTCCCATGCTAAGGCACACGCTGCAAATAAAAATATGGCTTCTGCAAGGGCCATGCAATTTTTGATGAAAAGGACATTAATTTTGCTTTCTAAATCGTAAAATTTGAAATGTTTGAGCAACATTGAGATTGTATTTGTTGCAACAATGCAGGATTACATTGACAGCATGGAGGGGGCTACTCTGTCTGGCCGTCAAGCAGCGGCATACATATGCAATGCTGGTGAAGAGCTTGCCTCTCTTGGAAAGAAATTAGTTGCTAATGAATTGAGCCTTGTTTGATTATTCTTTAGACTTGATGATGTATATTGGTGTATTTTTGGGGAATTTGATGTGAATTTGTTGTATAAACAACCTTTAGGGTATTAGGCCCCGATGATTTGTTGTTGTTGTATGTAGAGATAAATTGGGTGTTTATGGCATACGGGATATATCAGGCAGATGGAGTTGATCAAGTTAATTAACACATAAATCAGCTCAGCTCAAATCTGTTGCTAATAACACATTTTAATCCGAGAATTGTTAGTTGTTGACTTGTTGCTCGCAATTTAGCCTACAATCTTGTTGTATTTGTATGTATGGCTCCGCATCTTCTGCATGCATTAACTCAAACAAAAATGCTCTTTTCAATCTGATTCTGACCCACGCTTATAGTTATAGGCTTATAGCTCACGAGTCGAGACGAGACCCTTTAATTTAATTTAATTTAATTTAATATTAGTGTGGATCTCAATTGAACGGTCCAGATATATGATATATGATATATGGTCTTCCTTCGCGAATAGGGATCCGCGGAGGCGCTCAGTCTAACTCTAAGTCTCTAACTCTAACACGAGCCGACCCAACTCAGATTTTGACGGAGAAAAGATATTACCCTATGATATATGGAATGGTTCCACCGTTGAAAACAAAGGTTAGAAGATAATTTCCCTTTCTTTCTTTCTTGATTGATTGAGCAAATAAAATTGCTTTCTCTCTAATAGTCTAATCAAAGAAACAGCTACAGTTCCTCTTTGAACCATCTTCTCTTCTCCTCTCCTCTCCTCCCCTCCCCTCCCCTCCCCTCCATCTGAGACTGAAAGCAAAGGCAAGGCGTCTGTCTAGTAACTCTAGTTAGAAAATTATAATCTCTCCTCTTTCCTCACCTCCTTTAATTTGTTGAACCGATTGAAGCGACCAATGGGTTCTCTTCTTCTATCCGATTCTCTCACCTCACCATCTTCCTCCACTTTCTCCAAGCCTAATTCCCTTTCTCTCTTACGCTTACGGAGAAGCTCTCTTCTTCTCTCTTCTCTGCCCAGGCGCTCCCACCTGTCAGACCGGTTGCGCGTTGCCAGGCTGTCTGTAGTGGCGCGAAATGGGTCGCTTAATACCAAATCAGCTTCGGTACCTACTTTATCTTTATCTTTATCTTTATCTTTATCTTTATCTTAGTTTAGCTAGGGACGAATAAGAAGATGGGTTCTAGGCTTCTAGCCTAGGTCTCTAGTTCCATGCAAATAATTACCAGTCAGGCGAATTTTCAATCAGTACCCAAATTTCTTTCAACAACTTGGAATTATACATGACTTAATATTCTCACTTCAAACCAAACCCAGTTTTGACCACTTCATTAATTATCTTCTATTCTTTTCTGGTATTTGGTTTTAGAACCAGAGGTTAAGAATATATATAAAAACCAAATGACTCCTACTTTATTATATTAAGCCTTTTGAGCTACTTGTGTGTTCATTCAGAGTAATAATGGGATGTACACAGTTGGTGATTTCATGACTAAGAAGGAAGAGTTGCACACTGTTAAGCCAACCACAACAGTTGATGAAGGTGCGTTCTAATTATTACCTACGTAGTGTTTACCAGTTTGATTCAGTTTCTTTGTGATTTTATTCTGGTGAGGACACTAAGCCTTATTTTTTTAAGTATAGCATGGATGCAATACTTTATATATAAGTTATAACTTATAACAAACCAGCGGAAGCTGAAAAATTATAAACAGTTCTCATATTCATCTTATTTTCTTTTAATTTCTCATATCTTTTTTACAGCTCTAGAGATGTTAGTGGAGCATAGAATAACGGGTTTTCCGGTCATTGATGATGATTGGAAATTGGTAAATTGCTTCTCTTTCAAGAAGCTCTCAGATTTTATTCTTATCCGCTCTTTAAAAGAAATTAACATGGCAAGTAATGGGAAGATCTAATACATTTTGTTTAATGCAGGTTGGTGTAGTATCAGATTATGATTTGCTAGCACTTGATTCCATATCAGGTTGGTGTAGCTTCAGTATGGTACCAGTTTTAACACAAGATGTTATATGAAGGCCAATTTAGCTGATTTATGCCATTCTTAATTTGGTTGTGCAACTGAGAGTCTATTTAACTAAACATGCATATTTGTTTTGCATTACATATCATCATTACTATTTCCTTTTGTTAATTCTAGGATCTAGTCAAGCAGACCAGGACATCTTTCCCCAGGTCAACAGTACATGGAAGGTATGCATGCTTAAAAATGGGGTCCACAAGTCATACCGAAAATTGTGCTTTCCCAGCTAATAATACACTTTCTGGATTAACCTGTTGCAGACATTTAATGAGATCCAAAAGCTATTGAGTAAGACTAATGGCAAAATAGTTGGTGATGTCATGACTCCCGCTCCTCTTGTAGTTCGTGAAACAACTAACCTTGAAGATGCTGCCAGGTACTAATGTTACTGTTTCATTTATAGTTGAGTGTTGAAAATAATTATAATAATCATTGGGTAATTAAAGAAAGATTGTAACACTCTTACCCATGATGAGATTTTGTCTCTGCCCCGCCCCTGAATTACTAGCTTTTCCAGATTCTTTAACAACTTAGCCGCTCGTGGATTTTGGCTTCCACTAGGTCTAAATTAACCTCATGTTAAGCAATTGAATTTCAATCTAATCTAATGCTGGATGTGTGTCACTGAATGCTTATTTCAGTCTTCCTTCCATCTGATGAATTTAAAGACCGTCACATGTGCAACTTCGTGTATTGCAATATTACTTCTTATGTATCTTCTTATTTTTTGTCCCCGAAAGACAGCCATCTTACAAATGCTGCTAACCATATGTATTATCACAGACTATTGCTTGTAACGAAGTACCGCCGGCTTCCTGTGGTTGACAGTGCTGGAAAACTGGTAAGAATACCCATCTTGTATTATGGCCATGTAATTCTTGTTTCTTTTTCTAATGAATATTTGGATAATTTCTGTAGGTGGGGATAATTACAAGAGGAAATGTTGTCAGAGCGGCACTTGACTTTAAGCGCGCCAATGAAGCAAATTCTTGAGGATGTTTGTTTTGTTACACATTTGTTCTTACCAAGTTGAATTGCTCGACCATTGTGGGGGGGATGCCTCAATAGTGTGTGTGTATACCCCCTTTGCTATACTTATAGGAGCGTTTATGTATATGCCCAGTTGTATATGTTATTTTTTACTTTCATGCACTGGAGTCTTAAATAATTATTCTATAATAGATTGCTGTCATTGTTACCTAGTACCTGCTTATTCAGAGACCATATTAGATTATTTTATGCAATGTACTGAAATCTAATCATCTCAAAGTTTTTTAGCTTTTATTTGATTTGATTTTTAAGTGCATATATATTTTCATATCATCATGCATGTTTGATGTTTGGTTGGAGCATGTGCTAGTGGAATGTGTCTCTCTTATTCCTGGTTTAGCTCACGGGATGTAGTTTTAACGATTATCTAATCTATCTATTCTTCGTCTTGATCCAAAGAAAAACTTTGTTATAAATAAATAAATAAATAATGTTGCTTCTCGAAAGTAGTAGTTTCAACTTTCAATTCAGACTATCCATCCATTAACTTCATGTGATATATTCATGTTTGTTTAATGGAGCCGTTAGCATTTTCATTTCACTTTGCTTTTTGTCTCCTCTCCACTCCCTCCCCTTTCTCTTCACGGGACGGGAGTCACGAGTTAAAAGAGTTGAAGCGAAAAACGCGTGAATAAAAAAAAAATATCTGAAGGCTCAACATCACAGTTCAGATTTGATACTTCAAAACCGTCTATATAACACTAACTCCAAAACCTATCAAATCGAGTTCAAATGGTGAATCCAAACCGTTCAAACCGATCTACTTCATTAGTTGTGCGTTTACATGTAAAATTTATAAGTTTTTGAGTTTATTTGGTATCAAGTCAAGCGGTCAAATGTTTGAGTTTTTAAGTTAATTTTAATATATTCATTTTTCAATTTTTTTGCCGCTTGATTTGATACTAAAATAACTCGAAAATATAAAAAGTTTGCATGTAAACACATCACTCATAAAGTAATTAGTTTGAACGGTTTGGATTCACCATTTGAACTCGATTTGATAGGTTTTGGAGTTGGTGTTATATAAACTGAAATGACACTGGTGTTATATTAGCCATACTCCTTATAAATGCCGATTTTTATAAAAATACCCATCTAATCAATAAATTAAATTAAAATGCCCAGGTTTTCACCAAAATTATAAAAATACCCACCCCGCGAATAAAATCCGCGCTCCGGATTTAATATTCCCCCCCGCGGATAAAATCCGCGCTCCGGATTATTAATTCCCCCCCGCGGATAAAATCCGCGCTCCGGGTCGTTTATTATTATTTTTTTTTTTTGCGCAATTTTTTGTTATAAAAGACTAACTTCAGAAAGAGAGAGAGAGAGAGAAGCAGAAGGAAAAGAGGAAGAAGGAAGAGAGGAAGGAGAAGAAGAGAAGAAGAGAGGAAGGAGAAGAAGAGAAGGAAGGAAGAGAAGAACTGTTCAGCTGCTAAATCAGGTTTTTTTTACGTATTGTTGTTTACTATTCATTTACTGCGGATGTACGTATTTACTGTTCATATATGTATTTACTGTTCATTTACTATTCATTTAATGTGCATATACGTATTTACTGTTCATGTATTGTTCATTTACTG
The DNA here is from genome assembly GCF_964058835.1 of Carex rostrata. Classification (NCBI taxonomy): domain Eukaryota; kingdom Viridiplantae; phylum Streptophyta; class Magnoliopsida; order Poales; family Cyperaceae; genus Carex; species Carex rostrata. The sequence continues at coordinate 8,508,644 of NC_135941.1, read as the reverse complement.
TGTACATACGTATATACTGTTCATGTATTGTATTTACTGTTCATATACGTATTTACTGTTCATTTACTGTGCACATACGTATTTACTGTTCAATTACTGTTAATTTACTATTCATTTACTGTGCATATACGTATGTACTGTTCATATACTGTTCGTTTACTGTGTACATACGTATATACTGTTCAGGTATTGTATTTACTGTTCATGTACGTATTTACTGTTCATTCACTGTGCACATACGTTTTTACTGTTCATATACGTATTTAATGTTCATTTACTATTCATTACTGTGCATATACGTATTTACTGTTCATCTGAAATCAGTAAACTTACAAACTATTTCCTTCTCCAAATGTAGTTTATTGGCCATGCCTATTGCAATTTCAGTACATTTTGGAGGGAAATTCATTTTTGACCAGAATGAGGCACGTTACTCCAAACCTCCAGTAAATACGTATTGGGTTGATGAAAATTTCTCATTTGAGCAGTTGCAATCACTTATTTATGAAGTGAGCGGCTACAATAGGAATCGTTGGGAATTACAGATTCAAGCCCGAATGGTCCATGCAGGAAGGTATGTCAGAATCGCATTGGGTGATGACGGGGCATTGAGAGGCCTGATCGCGCAGGTTGTGCGGTCCGGTGAATTATTGGAAGTTTTTGCATGCAGAATTCGCGGAGAGTCAGTGGCTGGGAGTTCAGGCCAAAATTCGGTTGCAGAAAATGATCAACCAAATTATGAACCACACACTCCTTTTATCTCAATGCCAGTAGCAGAACCGGAACCAGAAATATACAGTAATTCACCTCAATCTCCACCTTTTGTCCCACCACAAGTACAATCTCCACCTTTTATCTCACCTATATCCATGCATGGAGGTCCTTCATCCTTACGCTTGAACCAAGTCCTGACCCCAGACCGGCACCAGTACATGAAGATCCAAACGAGTTAGAATTTGAATTTATTAACGAGGTACCAGAGGAAAATCTGCAAACTGGGGATGAATGGGGGGAAGGAGACTGGGACATTAATGATGAAGGAGATGAAGAAGATGAAGAAGAATACACACAGCCCACTGTGAGACAAAATAGAGAGAATATGCCGTTAAGTGGCCGTTCTGAGACTCACCCGTTTGTAAACTTCAATGACACATCTGCTTTTCAAGAAGCAGACGTTTCTTACTACGGTCGTCGGATTGAATACAGGAGTGAGCTTGCAAAAGGCCAATACTTTCCTAACAAAAAACAACTGACCAAAAAGATCAGAGAGTACCATGTTGACAAGAACAAGGAGACATATACGAAGAGAAGTGACACATCCCGGCTGGAAATTAGATGCAGCACTTCGGGTTGTCGTTTCAAACTGAAGGCAAAAGCAACAAATGCAGGAGATACATGGATGATAACCGAGCAAGACACGCCTCACACTTGCACGTCTGAGTACACCAGGACCGACCATGCACAACTGACGACATCAATAATCGCAGATATCATCGAGAGCGGCATTAAGGAAAACCCCACTATGAGCATCCGGAGTGTGGCACACTGTGTGAGGGTTAGGTTTGGCAGTATAACCCCGAAGTACAACAAACTCTGGAGAGGTCGTGAGATTGCAGTTGCCCGTCAATTTGGGAGTTGGGAAGAGTCGTACAACTTTATGAAACTATTGCTTATCGGGATATGTGATAAGAATCCCGGCTCGAGGCACGATTTTTGGACCAAGCCGAGCTTCGATAGAAATACAGGACTGGTCAAGCAAGGTGTTGTGGAATTCGTGGCCGTGGCATGGGCTTATGGACCATGCATCACCGCATTTAATTACTTGAGACCGGTCATCAGTATAGATGCAGCCTTCCTTTCTGGGCGGTATGAGGGCAGACTCTTGATGGCTTGCGGCTATGATGCCGAGAACCAATTAATGCCTCTAGCTTTGCCTCGTGGCCCATGTCCTCAATACAGGGGGCAACCAAGTTCAACATGGCATGCCCGACTGCTCTGTAGCCTACTTTTCCAAGACAGATGATTGAACGCGCGGCACCTTTAAGCGCTACCAGCAGCTAAAAAAAAACAAGGTTCATATTAGGTAAACATTATGCAAAAAAGTTCATATTTCTCAAAATTATGCATTACCTGACGAGCACCTTTCCGGCCAGTGGGGGTGTAACCATCATCTGAGAATATCTTTCCGCGAAGAAAATTACCGTAATCTCCCTCTAGATAAACCGAGGCCATGCAGACACGTACATACCAAGCCTCGTATCTCAACAGAGGATCTCCCTGGAACTGCACCCCATCCTCCGGCATGTGCCACAAGTTGGCAATCATATTTCTGGCCATTCCGTAGTGTATTTCGTAAAACACACTCCAATCTCTGCCGGGGTGATTGCCGTGCGTCATCCTGTAATTAATATGTTAGTTGCAATTTTAAGTCAATAACCAATGTCCGCTACTAACTAATAGAATAACATAACTTACCCGTGTAGCCTCCTGATCTCAGATCTCGGGACGTCTGGATCTGTGGGGATGAGTGGAGGATATCCAAACTGACGGAGCACCCGGTCCGGATAGTGGAACTCCACTATCCAGAAGCACACCAGTGGACCCCTGTATAGCCACACCGCCGAATCATCTGCTACAGTCTGTGGCAGCCTCCCCTCACTGTATAGCTCCTGGTATGGAGTCCATGTCACCTGCGTGTCACCCAGGCTCTGAATCTGTCCTCGGACCAGCCTGATACCTACTGGTTTTCCGTGAGGCTGGTTCTTGTACAGGTGAAGTCCATAAAATTTCTTGCCAAATGCATGACAGTCTTCATTCGTGGGAACTCCCCATTCTAGCGATTCATTCAGCACAGGTACCCCCACCGGTAGCCGTGACCATGCCCAGTGCTGCAGTAGAATTACTGGCCCGTACATAACCTTCTGTTTCTTCTGTAATTTGAAGAATATTAGCCATCACATAGATGTTCAAAAATTTAAAATAAGACAAGAAGAACTTACTGACCTGACAACTCTGGTACAAGTTGAAGTAAAGATGTGCCAGGACTGCCCCACCCCAGTTGTACTTTTTATCCGGCTCAAGGTCCCGCACCAGCTCCAGATACATCAGCGGGACAGTATCACCGCTCGAATCAGGGAACATAATAGAACCAAATAGGTCCATCAGGAAGGCCCGTGTATATCTGTAATATTAAAATTAGAAGGCAACTCATTTTTCGGCATTAATTATAGTACAATTTAAATTTATTGCCTAATAGTTTTTTGAGTACCTCTGAATCTCGAGCTCCGTGGCATGCCGATCCAGACCTCCCGCAAACAGAGCTCGCAGCTTCGTCTTCTTGATAGCGTATCTCGACTTCCCATTATAATCCCGTATATTTCCTTCAGCTCCCAACAGCTCTGCGAGTCTGTCATTGATCATGTCGTCATCCTGCTCAGGGGGGTCAGATATGCCACCAACGGGCTCACCCTAGATGGGCAGACCCCATAGGACACTAACGTCCTGGAGAGTCACTGTCATCTCTCCGAACGGTAGGTGGAACGTCTGAGTCTCAGGGCGCCATCGCTCCACTAGTCCTGCCAAGAGGGACACATTAATGGCCTTAGTCTCCGTCTCCATAATATCGACCAAATGATGCAGTCCCAAATTTTGCAGATACTGGTCCATCAACGAGTAGTACTGTATACTAGGATGCCGACTCCTAGCCTCTACAATCTCCTCACTCTGTGTTGAAAGAAGTAAATAACATAAAAAACTGAAAATACGACAACTCCACAAAATTTAAACTTAAAAAAGTAATCAAGTACCTCAATAGACGCCAGTGAAACTCGGTGCTCTGCGTGAGTCATCCATAATAGAGGACTGAAATGTTCCGTGCTGTTATCCGGAATTGGCTCAAGATCAGGGTCCGGTGGTGGTACTCTCCTAGGCTGTCCCCGTCCCCTAGCAGCCATCCTACGTTAAAATCATTGAAAGCAATAAGAAAACTTTCATTTGTTATAAAAAAATTATAATTAAGACATTTTTTTTTTTTTTTAAAAAGGGACATTTTTGTATGGTACTCGATATGCACTCTCAAATAAAAAAAGAAAGATACATAACTATACCAAAATTTTTATCTTATTAACGATATATAACTATATAATTAATATGTTATACTGTTAATATATTATAATATTATTATAATAATTATTTAATATATTAATATTATATAATTTGTATCTTATTATTAATATATAATTAATACCCTATATTGTTAATATATTAAATAATTATTATAATAATACAATAATATAATAATATATTAATATTATATAATTAATATTTTCTTATTCATAATTATTATTAATATGTAATTATATAATTAATATGTTATACTGTTAATATATTAATAATATGATAATATGTAATTATTATTGATATGATAATATGATAATTAATAATTAATAATTAATTATTATTGATAATTGATAATTAATAATGATTAATATTTGATCATTAATAATTATTAATATTTGATAATTAATAATTATTAATAATTAATAATTAATAATTATTAATTAATAATTATTAATTATTAATACTTAATAATTATTAATTATTAATTATTAATACTTAATATTAATTATTCTTAATATAGTAAATCATTATTATAATTATATTATAATATATTATAGTTGTGATTGATATATTAATATTATATAATTAGTATCTTATTATTAATAATTATTATTAAAATATAATTATAAAATTAATATTTTATATTGTAAATATATTAAATTATTATTTAAAAAATATTATATAATTAGGAATCATTATTAATTTATAATTATACAATGACAATATGACAATATGACATACCTATAATATATTTTCAATTTTATTCAAATTGTTTCAATCTTATCTTCAATATTATCACTGTCAAATAATTGTACTCCTTTATTTGTATCAAGGTAGAAAAAATAATTGCCGCCGTCCAACAACAGTGGTTTTTTACCTTCCTAAAAAAATAGAGACATGAATCCATAGCACAGATAGATCCGTAATATGCATATTATCATAGCCTCACTCTTTTAATAAATATTCACATCCCTAAACTTTACAATATAACATTTAATCACGCAGGAATTTTACAAGTCACTTTAACTAAATTTTACAAGGCAATTAATCATGCAGGAAAGCACAAATGCTATACTATAATTCTTTACAAATAAATCAAACATGTCATAAAAAATCCCTACAATCCTATATATAATGTGTAAATCAACCATACCAGAAAAATTAACCATGATAACCGCACATGCATACAAGCACAATTGCCACACTATAATTATTTACAAATAAATCAAACATGTCAGAAAAAATCCCTATAATCCTATACATAATGTGTAAATCAACCATGTCAGAAAAATCAACCATGGTAACCTGGCATGCATACAAGCACAAATTAAGCAATCAATTCGATTCGAGAAAATCAACCCGGCATGCATACATACACTAATTAAGCACAATTTAAGCAATCAATTCGATTCGGGAAAATCAACCCGGCATGCACTAATTAAGCACAAATTGCCCGAACAAATTAACCCGGCATGCATAGACTAATTAAGCAATTACCATTTTGATCGACTCGGGAAAATCAACAACCCGTCTCGATAACCAATCAATTCGATTCAACACAACAAATTCGAGAGAAGGGTTTACCTTTATCCCGAGATAGCTTCAAGTGCAGTTCGATTGGTGGCTCGTCGCCTCGACAGTGGAGATGATGTTAGGGGCGGCTGCTGGGGCTTCGGGGCGGTGGGGCTGCCACCAGTGAGGTGGAAAAGAGAGAAGAGAGGGGTGGGTGGGTCCAGTGAAGGCGGAAAAGAGAGAGGAGGCCGGAAAAAATGGGTGCAGGGGGCGCCGTGAGGAGACAGAGAGCGAGCAGAGAGCACAGGGGCGGAGAAGGGGAAGGAGGAAGGGGAAGGGAAGGGTTCTGTTTAATTTAAAGGGTCGGGGCGCGGATTTTATCCACGGGGGGGAATTAATAATCCGGAGCGCGGATTTTATCCGCGGGGGGGAATATTAAATCCGGAGCGCGGATTTTATTCGCGGGGTGGGTATTTTTATAATTTTGGTGAAAACCTGGGCATTTTAATTTAATTTATTGATTAGATGGGTATTTTTATAAAAATCGGTTATAAATGTACCGTACTAATAACAGAGGTGAGAACCGCATTGACGCCGGTATTGAAAATCAAGTTCCTGATATTGAATGTTGGTTTTTATCTAGTGTCCCCGAGTAGTTTAATAGAAAAAACTCATCTAACTTTCATTTTCAGCGTTAATATTCAAACATTTAAAGCTCTGTTTATAACATGTTACAATGCTACTTGCAAGCAAATTAACCTCTATCTGCAAGCATTAAAATTCTAAATTTGTATAGTTTTAACTCCTAACTACTTTTGTTTTCAAACCAAAAACGGAAAGATTAATTTCACCCACTTTTTGCATTTTTTTCTCTGATCATTCTCATCCATTTTCTCGACGATCCGTGATGAATTTTGCGAATCTAAAAATATAAACATTTTTTTACCTGATTTTCTCTTTCAAATGAGATCCATGAAGAATAACTTTCGAGTTATATTTGTGTCATAATTTTTTTTACCACTTTAAATCTCTGTGACTTTCAAAAAAAATTTATTTTGCTTTAAAATAATTTAAATATCTGTTTAGAAGCATATAAACCTCATTAATAACACTTTAAATCTCTAGAATAAAACATACAAACCTCATGTACAAAAAATTTAAACCTAAACAATAACACTTCAAACCATATAAACCTCAACAATAACATTGCATTTACAAAGCTCATGTACAAAGCATATAAACCTCATATACAAAGCCTTGAAAATTTTAATGGTTATAGACTGATATTTAAAAACTTAAAAATTTAAAGTGCTCATGAGTTTTACTTAAAAAAAAATAAATGACTTTAAAATTACTCAAAAGTATTTATTCATGGATCTTATTTGAAAGATAAAATCAAATAGAAAACGTTCGTATTTTTAGATTCGTAAAATTCATCACTGGTCGTGTGGACTCTGCGTAGTTAAGGTGCTCAGTTTCTACAACAGGTGGGTTTTGCACGGCCCGTGTGCTGGGCAGTTTGGTCAGCTGACATAGCTGGTCCTTGATAATGGGTCCCACTTCGCATGGTTATAGATTTTACCTCTCCTCTGGGGTTGGGTTCTGGTTGACTGGGTAGTTTTGCAGGAGGTGGTTGTGCAAAGGCAGCTTGTTGACCCAATTGCTCCATCAACTTATTCTGAGCAGTCAGTTGAATATTCATTACCTGCAGTTGCTCGAACATCATCTGGTTCACCTTCCCTTGCTCATGCATGAAATCACTCACAGCGGGAACGATATACGGCTTGGGAGGACCGGATTGAAATGATCAGTTGTTTGAGTCAAGAAAAGAAGCATTGTGGTAAAAATTTCGGTTCTTGTTGCTACTCGAGGGATTGTTGAATGGTGGTCCCGGAAAGTGGGATGGTTCAACTCGGGTTCCTCATCCCTTTGAGCCAGTGGGCAATGCTCATAGGAGTGACCCTTGTCTCCACACATGACACATGGTTGTGGTTGATGGTTGGCAACTGCTTTCACACTCAGCTTGTCAAAAGCCTTCTGCATAGCATCCAGCTTGGCAGTCAGGGCTGTGATCTGATCGACTTCAAGTCGGTCACCTCCTTCAGGTCTGGAGTTGCCGCGGTCGGACCACTGCTGGTTCTAAGCCATGCTGTCGATTAGGTTCATAGCTTCTAGAGGTTCCCTCGACATCAGTGCTCCACCTACAACAGCATCAACAGATGTTCGAGTGCTTTCAGTTAAACCATCATAAAAAGTTTGGATCAACAACCAGTAAGGAATACCATGGTGTGGACAAGAATACTATAACTCCCTAAACCTTTCCCAAGCTTCGTTTAGGGGCTCATCAGACCTTTGCCTAAAACTAGTCAGTTGGGTTCTTACCTAGGCGGTTCTTTTGTAAGGGAAAAACCTAGATAAAAACAAATTAGACAGTTCCCTTCAGTTGGTAATAGAATCCCTTGGTAATGACCCTAACCGATACCTCGCATATTTAGCCTATATTTGACTTGATTTCGTACCAAATTCACGTTCTAAATTGTCAAAATCATGTGCATTTCATTGATATATCCTTAGAATTTGGTACTGCTAAGAGTTTGTTTGTTTTCTGCAGGATTGGAGCAAAATACACGAAGAAACGGTGTTTTTGGACTCCCTGGTACGACCCTTACCAGGCTTGGTACGGGCCGTACCAGACATAGCCGATCCAGCTCTTTCCCATCTTGTACGGCCTAGCCGTACCACCTTGGTACGGGCCGTACATAGATGCCGCCTGACAGAATTCAAATCTTGGCAGAGGCTATTTAAAGCGGGGGATCTCTCCATTTTCGAGGATTCCATTCCATTCCAGATTGAGAGCTCAGAGAAAGAGAGAAAGAGAGCAAAGGAGCAAGGAGAGAAGAAGAAGGAAGAGGAAGAGGCGAAAATCGACGGATCAACCCCTTCTCCACTCCCGATCTTCGATCTAGTTCTATCATGCCTCTCTTTATCTCTTTATTTGTATTTCTGGACAGATCTATGACTTGTGAGTAGTTGATCATTGTTTCTAGGGTTTGTAGATGGATTTTCTTGATTTGTGTTGCTTTTCTTGATTTGGATCTTGTATGAACTCTTTTGATTGTATTGATTGTGTATTTGCTTGTCTTGATTGCTTTGTCTTGCTGTGATTGCATGTGGTGTGCCTATAGTGGTAGATCAACCCTAACAAGGTCATGCGACCATTGCATTCTCTCAACCAAACCAATCCCTTTAGGTAGACTTGTTCGAATTGAAGCCGAAAGGTTGAATTCTCCCCTAATTGACAGATTAGAGGATACCTTAGATCTCCAATCAATCAACTAGAGGATCGGGACCAAAACACGAGAGTTGAGGTTTAGAAACCCTAGAAGGTGAAGAATTGACTCCCAAACCTAGATCTTGAACCAACAAATGAGAGTTGAGGTTTAGGAACCTTAGGTATGGTCAATTGAACCTTTCTCAAGAGTTTAATACGAGGTACCAGCAAGAAATGCATCAACTCGAACTTGTAAGCTCTGTTCTGGTAAATCAGTACGGGTCTTACAAGAGTGGTGCGGCCTACCCGTACCAAGCCCCACACGGCTTGGTCGGACCAGGTTGGTGCGGCCTAGCCGTACCAACTTGGTAAGACCCGTACCACTAGAGGCAAATCAGAGATGAAGTCTGAAACCCTTGAAACATCTTTTATCCTAAATCAAAACACAGTTTATACCTTTCCTTGCACAGTCACTATTCTATTGCATTGTTTGATTGCTTGAATTGATTCTTTAGGAAGATTAAATACCAAAACTCCTTCTTTCTCACTTCTAGTCTTTAGTCAAGATAAGTAGATTCTAGACAAGGAAATCGTCCCTGTGGATCGATACCCGATTATACTCCTCGATAGGGTTGTGCACTTGCAACCCTAATCGGAAGGTGTAACCGCGATCTTAAAAGGTACGCTCCCAAGCGTACCGAAACTTGCGTTGCGCTTTCACGCGAACAAGTTTTTGGCGCCGTTGCCGGGGACGGCTACCATTTTCTGGATTTTTGCTTATCTTAGCTAATCTAGATTTTAACTTGTATCTTTTCCTTTACTTTACTCTTTCTTATTACTAAAAACTGGCTCTTGAACAACCTCCTGCAGGAAAGTTCAGATTGAAATACCAACTGAGGAGCAGAGGGCCACTCTTTGATGAAACTCCTCCAGACGACACTGTCCCTGCTCAGACCTCTCTCGACGCGACTCGAGTCACATCAGACGCGACCCGCATTGAAGAGAAGATGTCTGAACATCCGAGCAGAGAGGACAGGCGTGGGCGAGAGGAGGACAAAGACAGAGAAGCAGAGCTGACCGATCAGTCTGACCACGAGATGGACGACTTCATGCCCCGAACCTTGCGAGAGTTCAATGTGCCGAGGGCTGGAGATGTGAGAGGTGCAATCCGGCTGCCACGCATTCCAGGACAACAACCCAACTTCAATCCGGGGGTTGTCAACATGGTGCAGCAGAACACCTTCCATGGACTCGACCACGAGGACCCGCACTCCCATCTCCAAACCTTCCTCGAGTGCATCACGACCATCAAAACCAACGGTGAGAATGCTGATTACACCAAGCTTGCTCTATTTCCTTTCACTCTTAGGGACAAAGCAAAGAAATGGTTAGGATCTTTACCTAGGGACTCGGTTTTGACTTGGAGGGAATTGTCCAAATTGTTTCTGACCAGATTTTTTCCTCATAAACGAACTGCCAAGGTAAGACATGACCTGACCAGCTTTAGTCAAATTTTTGATGAACCCCTGAATGAGGCATGGGAAAGGTTTAGAGAACTGCAGTACTCTTGTCCACACCACGGTATACCAGACTGGCTCTTGATCCAAACGTTTTATGACGGCTTGAACGAGAGCACTCGTGCTTACGTCGACGCTGTTGCGAGAGGCGCGCTGATGTCAAGGGAGCCTTTAGAGGCTATGAACTTGATAGACAGCATGGCGCAGAACCAGCAGTGGTCCGGCCGTGACAACTCACGACGAAGAGGAGGCCAAGGAGGTAGCCAAGGAGGTGGCAAGTACGAGGTGGATCACATCACGGCTCTCACCGCCAAGATGGACGCCATGCAGAGAGCGATGGACAAGCTCAGCGTCAAAGCAGTCGAACAGCAACCTCAAGTCTGTGTCATGTGCGGAGACGAGAGGCACGCTTACGAGCAGTGCCCGCTGACGCAACAAGACGAGGAAAGCGAGCAGGTCAACTCTCTCAACAGCAAACCTTCCTTCTTCCCGAGACCTCCTTTCAGCCGGTCTTACTCCAAAGATCCGGTTGAGCAGCAGCATTGGAGGTCGAACCAGAACAACCCTGCACCGTTCAACAACTCTTCTTCCAGACCGCCCTTCAACAACAACAACTTTCAGAGGCCGCCATTCAACAACAACCCATGGAACAATCGGGCGAACAACAATTGGAACAACCCTCCTCCCAACAACAACAACTGGGGCAACCCATCTTCGAGCAACAACAACAACAATGGCAACAGGAACTTCTACCAGAACGCTTCCTTTCCCAATCAAGGCAACCGAGCAGCTCCATCTGATCTCCCAAAGTCACATGCGCCTACCGGAGTGAATGATTTCACCCATGAGCAGGGCAAGATGAATCAAATGATGTGGGAGCAGATGCAGAGCATGACGACTCAGATGGCTGCCCAAAGCAAGTTGTTGGAGCAGCTGAGCCAGATGGTCACCTCAAGCCAACCTCAACCTGGGAAGCTTCCAGCTCAACCAGAACCCAACCCGAGAGGAGAGGCTAAGGCGATTACTCTGAGAAGTGGGACCCACTATGATGAACCACCAATGCCGAGTGACATCACAGCTGATCCGGCACCTGACGTGACCCTGACCCCTGTGCAGATTCCAGCAAACGAGGTAAATTCAGGACGTGCTGACCCCATTCCACCTCAAGCGAGTACGGATTGTACCAGCTCAGCGAGACCTGTACAATCTTCATTTGAAGCGTCAGGGAGTCAGAAGAAGAAAGGAAACGAGAAACCACCCCCATACCGGCCACCCGTTCCTTTCCCCCAGAGATTAGCCGAGACCAGATTGAACGAACAATTCGCCAACTTTACAAACCTCATCAAGCAGCTGCACATCACCATTCCTTTCACCGATGCTCTGACTCAAATGCCCACCTACGCCAAGTTTCTGAAAGATATTTTATCCAACAAGCGAAGCTTAGAGGGGCACGAGACGGTCAAGCTGACGGAGCAGTGCAGCGCAATTCTGAAGAGCGAGCTACCCCCCAAACTGGACGACCCTGGAAAGTTCTCCATTCCATGCACCATTGGGAAGGCCACAATCAAGAAAGCTCTGTGTGATCTTGGAGCGAGCGTGAGTCTCATGCCACGCACCATCTATGATCGCATTGGAGTGGGGGAGCTCAAGCCCACAAGAATGACATTGCAATTGGCGGACTCTTCAGTGCGACTTCCACTTGGCATAGTGGAGGATCTGCCAGTCCAAGTCGGGAAGTACTTCGTACTCGTCGATTTTGTAGTCATGGAGATGGAAGAAGACAAGGAAGTCCCCATCATTCTGGGACGACCTTTTCTAAGAACAGCTGGCGCGATAATCGACGTGAGACAAGGAACCCTGACTCTGAATTTTGGAGGGGAGAAGGTGAAATTCCAAATCGAACGTGCCATGAAGTATCCGTCACAATCTGAGACATGTTTCCGGGTTGATGGGATAGAAGAGCTCTTGGCTGATCTGGCTAAGGACTACTTTCTTGACCAAGTCAACAACTCGCTGCGCCATTACTCTGAATTCTTATCCCAGTTGCCAAGTGAAGCGAGCGAGTCAATCTGTGCAGCAGATGTGATTCCTGAAGATCTGGAGGATCTCCGATGCAAGTCGGATGGATCACACGAGGACCGTACGACACACTCTGAGACGAGTGGCGGAGCAGAGCTTGACAAGGCTGACATCTTGACGTTGCACGAGTCAGATCACCCAGACACGACTTGTGTCAATGATCAGCCTAAGCGTCCGTCTCCCGAACTCAAACCTCTCCCAGCTAATCTCAGATACGAGTTCCTCGACCCAGATAAAGCCTGTCCTGTGATTGTCAACGCAAGTTTAAACCCCAATCAAACTGCCAGACTTCTGGAGAAGCTGAGACTTCACAAGGGCGCCATCGGGTACTCAATCAAGGACTTGAAAGGGATCAACCCAGCAATCTGCTCACACCGGATTCTACTCAAGGATGATCACAAGCTGTCTGTGGAGCACCAGCGGCGACTCAACCCCAATCTAAAAGAGGTGGTGAAAAAGGAGATCCTCAAACTCCTAGATGCAGGCATCATCTACCCCATCTCCGATAGCAAGTGGGTGAGTCCCATCCATGTGGTGCCCAAGAAGGGAGGCACAACAGTGGTGAGAAATGAAAAGAATGAGCTGGTCCAGACTCGTGTGGTATCTGGGTACCGCATGTGTATCGACTACAGGAAGCTCAATGCTACCACGCGCAAAGATCATTTCTCACTGCCATTTGTCGACCAACTTCTTGAGAGGCTGGCCAATTATTCTCATTTTTGCTATCTTGACGGGTACTCAGGATTTTTCCAGATCCCCATTCACCCGAACGACCAAGACAAGACCACTTTCATATGCCCCTACGGTACGTTCGCGTACCGTAGGATGCCATTCGGTCTGTGCAATGCACCTGCCACCTTCCAGAGAGCCATGATGGCTATCTTCTCGAATTTCATCGAGAATGAGGTTGAGGTCTTCATGGACGACTTCTCTATCTATGGAGCCAGCTTTGACTCATGTCTAACCAACCTCTGCAAAATCCTGGAGAAGTGTGAAGAGGTCAACCTGATCCTAAACTGGGAGAAATGTCACTTCATGGTCCAAGAAGGAGTTGTCCTTGGACATGTGGTGACATCCAAAGGAATTGAGGTTGATAAAGCCAAGGTGGAGGTGATCGAGAAGCTGGAGATCCCAACAAATGTCAAAGCAGTCCGAAGCTTTCTGGGACACGCTGGCTTCTACCGCCGATTCATCAAGGACTTCTCCAAGATCGCAAAACCGTTGACCAATCTGCTCATCAAGGATTCTGATTTTGTCTTCTCAGAAGATTGTGTCGACTCGTTTCGTAGATTGAAGGAAGCTCTTGTCTCAGCACCCATCTTGCAGCCACCAGACTGGTCCTTGCCATTCGAGCTGATGTGTGATGCGAGCGACTATGCTGTGGGAGCGGTTCTCGGGCAGAGAAAGGAGAACAAGCCATGTGCTATCTACTATGCTAGCAAGGTGCTAGATCCTGCCCAGATGAACTACACGACAACCGAGAAGGAGCTTCTGGCTCTTGTGTTCGCTCTCGACAAGTTCAGATCCTACTTGGTTGGTTCCAAGATAGTGATCTACACTAACCACGCCGCACTCAGGTATTTGGTGAGCAAGCAGGATGCCAAACCTCGCCTGATCAGGTGGATCCTCCTCCTGCAGGAGTTTGATATTGAAATCAGGGACAAAAAGGGAGTCGACAACACTGTGGCTGACCATCTATCCCGGCTTCGCTGGAAAGATGAGGACTATGCCAACCTGCCAATCAATGACTCATTCTCTGATGATCAATTCCATTCGATTTCTGCCATGGAGGAGATCAACTCGGTCGGTACATCGATGCACACGACCCATGCTGTGCAAGATCGGACATTCCATGCCGCGGACCGAGTAAACACCAAATCTGTGCCCTGGTATGTGGACATTGCGAACTTTCTCGCTTCAGGAGTACTCCCTCCTACCATGTCCTACCAGCAAAAGAAGAAGCTTCGATCGGACGCCAAGTTTTACTTCTGGGATGACCCCTTCCGATTCAAAACGGGCGTTGATGGCATCTACAGACGTTGTGTGCCATACGACGCGACGCGCTCCATTCTTGAGCACTACCATTCATCATCATACAGAGGACATGCTTCATCCTCCAAGACTGCTTCAAAGGTCCTACAATCCGGCTTCTTCTGGCCTACCCTTTTCAGAGACGCTAGGTCATTCGTTGCAGCTTGTGACAAATGTCAGCGCACTGGGAACATCACCAAGAGGAATGAGATGCCTCTCCACTCTATTCTTGAGGTAGACATCTTTGATGTCTGGGGCATTGACTTCATGGGACCGTTTTTACCCTCTTGTGGGAACGAGTACATCCTGGTGGCAGTTGACTACGTCTCCAAGTGGGTGGAGGTAGTGGCGTGCAAGAATGCGGACTCCAATGCAGTGAAAAGACTGTTCACTGACATCATCTTCCCTCGCTTTGGAGTTCCGAGAGCCGTCATCAGTGATGGTGGCAAGCACTTCATCAACCGCCAGTTCGACAATCTTCTCAGTCGTCACGGAGTAACTCACAAGGTGACCACTTCCTACCATCCTCAAGCCAACGGTCAAGCTGAGATTTCTAACAGGGAGATCAAGTCTATCTTGGAAAAGACAGTTGCTAAAACGAGGAAGGATTGGTCGCTTAAGCTGAGTGATGCACTGTGGGCCTACCGTATAGCCTTTAAAACGCCAATTGGGATGAGCCCTTTCAAACTGGTGTACAGAAAGTCCTGCCACTTGCCCGTGGAAATTGAGCACGCGGGCCATCAACATGGACTTGCTTCCAGCTGGAGAGAAACGCATCCTTGACTTGCACGAGTTGGAGGAGATGCGCCTGAATGCCTATGAAAACGCGAGAATTTACAAGGAAAGGACCAAACAGATTCACGACAAGCGCATCATGCCTTGTGAGTTCAGTGAGGGAAACCTTGTCCTTCTGTTTAATTCTCAACTGAGGCTCTTTCCAGGAAAGCTGAAGTCCAGGTGGTCTGGTCCATTTCAGGTAAGAACAGTGTTCCCGTTTGGCGCAGTGGAACTTGAGAACAAGGAGGGGCAGACTTTCAAAGTCAATGGTCAGCGTCTCAAGCATTACATTGCTGATCATCCCCAAGAAATGCGCGTCAACTTGGATCTCTCTGATTCCGCCCCAATTGAAGCATAACAGAGAGATGGTCGAGCTCAAGACCTAAAACAAGCGCTCCTTGGGAGGCAGCCCAAGCCCATTTTTCTCGTTTTTTTTGCATCTTAGGAACAGTTAGACATGCATTCATGTTTCTTTTTCTGCATCACGAGCGAGTTTGAGGAGTCTACGAGGGCTAAAGAACAGAAACCTTCCCTGGTACGGCTAGGCCGCACCAACTTGGCACGGCTAGGCCGTATCTAGGGTTGGCACGACCCAAGAAAGGTAGGTACGGCCTGTACCAGATTGGTACGGCCAGGCCGTACCTAGGGCTGGGCGACGCAGAGGTGCATTAACTGCCGCACTTTCCTTTTTAAACCCCCCCGCACCCTTCTCTCTCCCTCAGCCGCACCCCTTCTCTCCCTCTCCCTCACTCTACCGCGCACCCCTCTCCTTCCTCTCTGCCGCGCACCCCTCTCATTCCTCTCTGCCTTCTCTCCTTCTCTTCTGCCGCACCCCGTTCCCCTGCCGCCTCCGTTTCTCTCATACGGCCCCGTACCAGCATCAGCCGCACCTCTTCTCTCTTCGGGTAAGTTGTCCTTTCTCCCTCTCTCTTCTCCATTTTAGTCATTTTCTTTTCGCTTTCGTTTTCTTCTTCATTTCCATTGCCGGTTCTGCCAATTTCCCTGCAAACCCTAACCCTGATACGGCCTACCCGTACCAGGTTGTAAGGCCCGTACCAGCACCAGCATAGGTACCAGACCTTGTACTAGTGCATACCTGTTTCCTTTACTTGACCATTTTTTGTGTTTTGTGCCTGGTTTGAGGTTTTGAGCATTGTCTATACCAGTTTGGTGTTGGTACCAGTTTGTACGGCCCCGTACCAGACTCAGCCCCTTACCAGCACAGGTCCCAAGTCCTGTATGGTCTGTACCAAGTCCTGTACGGCCTACCCGTACCAGTTTGTACGGCCTGCCCATACCTGACTGGTACAACCTACCCGTACCAGACTTGTACACCCTACCCGTACCAGTCTAGTCAGGCCCTCGTCTGCTTAGGTCTTGTGTGGGACGTGCATGTCCGACCCTTACACAGAACGCCAACGCAAGTACGCTCAATAGCAACGCCAAGAGCGTTTTCGCGAGATGCGTCGGCAACTCTCGCACACCCCCACGCCTTCTGGGTCTGAGTCTGAGTCCTCCGTCCCCTCCGCTTCTGGCCCTACGTCGTCTTGTCGCTCCAGCCAGAGTAGCTCCAGGAGCGCATCTCAGTCTGGAGATGGAGGAGAGTCCTCGTCTGAGAGTGCCTCTCAGGCTGGTTCTGGAGATGGGCACGAGAGCCCATCCTACCAGCCTTCTGGTTCACCCTCGAGCGATCATGCTTCCGACTCCTACGGCACTGATGAGGCTGTCTCTGACTCCACCCAGCGCGCTGCGCAGTTCTACCATATCCTGAGTCAGAGAAAGTTTGCAAACACTCGGGTTGTAGACTTCACGGCACTCCAGACTCTGGGACTTGAGCAGGAGTTCCTACGTCTCACGAGTCGGATTGGGATATCCCCTTCCTTCTGGAACATCGCCCAGAGAGGATACTCGGGTCTCACCCTTGAGTTCCTCTCCTCTCTGGAGCTCAAGTATAACAAAAAGGATACTCCTTACATCAAGTTCCGCCTTCGTCAGGTGGTTTACCGTGTTTGGCTCTCCCAGTTGCGCGAGTGGTTTGGTTTTGCACCAAACCCGATGACGGACTCCATCTCATTCTCTGAGGATCTTGATCGCAACCACTTCTGGGAGCTGATCTCTGGCAAGAAAGCGGGCTCCGCGTTTAACCCGGAATTCAAGCAGCTGAATGTCCCTCATCCCGTCCTCCGCTGTATACTGCGGATCCTCGGTGGCACCTTCTTTGCACGTGGCGAGATGATGACCCGTGCCAATGTCGAGGATCTGCAGTTGCTGGATCATATGCTGCGCCCTGCCGGCGCACTCGAGCAGCCCGATCTGATGCTCGCGATGATCCAGCACTGGCTCGGTCTCTAGCGCGCCACCAAGGTTGGTGGCATTGTCTCTATCTCCGCCTACGTCACTCTGATCGCAGAGCGACTGGGTGTCCAGATCGTTGGAGATGAGGAGTGCAAGGGCCCCCGCTATTTCACTCTAACTGCCCTGCACACCTACAAGTTCATCCAGCCAGCCGCAGCACGCGATGGACGAGGTGTTTGGGCATGGCGCATCGGCGACCAGGCCAGCTATGTCATGCCTTTCCCGGTCACTATCTCCTTTGACGATCGGAGCACCTGGCTGTTCACCCGTCCCCCTCGTATCCAGTAGGGCCCCGCAGCACCACCACCACCACCACCACCTACGGACGATGTGGAGATGCCTGACACACACACCTCTCCCGTCCAGGATCAGGATGAGCAGATGCTTCCTCACTCTCCACTCCAGATGCATCTATCTCCCGATCAGGTCCCTCCCTTCTCCCCGCAGGGACCTTTCCCATCTCCTGCTGCAAGTACCTCCGCATTCGGTGCTGGGCCTTCCACATTCCAGACTGGACCATTCCCTTCCACCTTTCAGACTGGCCCATCCACTTCCATACTCCAGACTGGTTCATTCCCTTCCACATTCCAGACTGGACCATTCCCTTCCACATACCAGGCTGGACCATCCACTTCCGCAGCTGGTCCCACTCATGAGCCCACCATGCGTGAGATGTACGCCCTCATCACCTCCATGCAGGCCACCCAGCTCTCCATTCAAGCCTCGCAGCTGGCCATCCAGAAGACTCAGACGAGCTTGCTAGAGTCTCAGCTCGCCATACAGGAGACACAGTCCGCTTAGGGGGACACTATTTTTGACATTCAGGCTGATGTAGCTCAGCAGCGCCAGAGTATTCAACGTATGGAGCGACAGATGACTGACTGGCGATTCTTCATGGACCACGGCCACTGGCCTGACCTCCCACCCCCCTAGACTTCTCAGGTTCGCTTTCTTTTACCCGAGCTTTTACATTTCCTTTATCTTTATGTCTTGAAGCATTGAGGACAATGCTCAGGATAAGCTTGGGGGGGAGACATTTGCATGTAGGACATGTTTACTTTATCGTTATTTTACTTGCATTTTTTCGTATTTTCTTGCATTGTTAGGTGAAAATTTGCGTGAACTGTTAGAATTAAGAGTTACTTTGAAACATTTTTAGTTGTAATTAGGATAGCCCTGAATGAATTGGAACTAACCCATGATTGGTTGTTGAACTGCTTAGGTTGAGATGTTTTTAATGATTGAAAAGATGAAAAATTTAGGATTGCATCGAACAAAATTATTTGAATAAACTGAACTGTGCCTTTAGGAATTGAGATTTTCAATTAAGAAAGTTTGGAATATCCGTTGGTATGAATGAATACCAATGGATGTGTGTATTCATGGTAAAAAAAAAAATGATGAAAAGAGGAGCAATAAGCGAGTACTGGCAATGAGTCTGATTCAAAATGAGTTAGGCGCCTTTGAGCTCGCCTCCCAAACCTAGAAAATTAGAAAAATGAATAAAAAGAACTTTGCTCGTACCAACACACGTCGTTCGCAATTTTCTTACCCAAGTTTATTTCAAGCTTGGGGGAAGTTAAAAATCACCATGAATAAAGGCATAGACTCGGTAAAAGAATAAAATTGTTTCGATCAAACCTAATTATGTAGTCTTTACAATCATTAGAAGCATCTCAAAATATGAAGTCCAATTGACCAATTGGTGGAGTGAATTAAGGTTTATAAAGGGATGTCCAAATTACAACTGAAATGATTCTAGAAATTCTTGACTATAGCAGATTCACGTAAGTTTTCACAATTAGACTTGTAACAGCATTTAGGTTTAGTTGTCCAGCCTCAAACCCAAGTTTGAATCTTTTTGCTTGAGGACAAGCAAAGGTTTAGCTTGGGGGAATTTGATACCTCGCATATTTAGCCTATATTTGACTTGATTTCGTACCAAATTCACGTTCTAAATTGTCAAAATCATGTGCATTTCATTGATATA
Source organism: Carex rostrata (assembly GCF_964058835.1). Taxonomy (NCBI): domain Eukaryota; kingdom Viridiplantae; phylum Streptophyta; class Magnoliopsida; order Poales; family Cyperaceae; genus Carex; species Carex rostrata. Next base: position 8,488,993 of record NC_135941.1, on the reverse strand, counting down.
TCCTTAGAATTTGGTACTGCTGAGAGTTTGTTTGTTTTCTGCAGGATTGGAGCAAAATACACGAAGAAACGGTGTTTTTGGACTCCCTGGTACGACCCATACCAGGCTTGGTACGGGCCGTACCAGACTTAGCCGATCCAGTTCTTTCCCATCTTGTACGGCCTAGCCGTACCACCTTGGTACGGGCCGTACATAGATGCCGCCTGACAGAATTCAAATCTTGGCAGAGGCTATTTAAAGCGGGGGATCTCTCCATTTTCGAGGATTCCATTCCATTCCAGATTGAGAGCTCAGAGAAAGAGAGAAAGAGAGCAAAGGAGCAAGGAGAGAAGAAGAAGGAAGAGGAAGAGGCGAAAATTGACGGATCAACCCCTTCTCCACTCTCGATCTTCGATCTAGTTCTATCATGCCTCTCTTTATCTCTTTATTTGTATTTCTGGACAGATCTATGACTTGTGAGTAGTTGATCATTGTTTCTAGGGTTTGTAGATGGATTTTCTTGATTTGTGTTGCTTTTCTTGATTTGGATCTTGTATGAACTCTTTTGATTGTATTGATTGTGTATTTGCTTGTCTTGATTGCTTTGTCTTGCTGTGATTGCATGTGGTGTGCCTATAGTGGTAGATCAACCCTAACAAGGTCATGCGACCATTGCCTTCTCTCAACCAAACCAATCCCTTTAGGTAGACTTGTTCGAATTGAAGCCGAAAGGTTGAATTCTCCCCTAATTGACAGATTAGAGGATACCTTAGATCTCCAATCAATCAACTAGAGGATCGGGACCAAAACACGAGAGTTGAGGTTTAGAAACCCTAGAAGGTGAAGAATTGACTCCCAAACCTAGATCTTGAACCAACAAACGAGAGTTGAGGTTTAGGAACCTTAGGTATGGTCAATTGAACCTTTCTCAAGAGTCTAATACGAGGTACCAGCAAGAAATGCATCAACTCGAACTTGTAAGCTCTGTTCTGGTAAATCAGTACGGGTCTTACAAGAGTGGTGCGGCCTACCCGTACCAAGCCCCACACGGCTTGGTCGGACCAGGTTGGTGCGGCCTAGCCGTACCAACTTGGTAAGACCCGTACCACTAGAGGCAAATCAGAGATGAAGTCTGAAACCCTTGAAACATCTTTTATCCTAAATCAAAACACAGTTTATACCTTTCCTTGCACAGTCACTATTCTATTGCATTGTTTGATTGCTTGAATTGATTCTTTAGGAAGATTAAATACCAAAACTCCTTCTTTCTCACTTCTAGTCTTTAGTCAAGATAAGTAGATTCTAGACAAGGAAACTGTCCCTGTGGATTGATACCTGATTATACTCCTCGATAGGGTTGTGCACTTGCAACCCTAATCGGAAGGTGTAACCGCGGTTTTAAAAGGTACGCTCCCAAGCGTACCGAAACTTGCGTTGCGCTTTCACGCGAACACTAACCATTTCTTGGCCTTGTCCCTAAGAGTGAAATGAAACAAAGTAAGTCTAGTGTAATCAAGTGTAGCCCCATTGGTCTTTATGGCAGTACAACATTCAAGAATGGTTTGGAGATGGGCATGTGGGTCTTCATGACCCAAGCCATGGAAGGTGTTTTGCTGCACTATGTTAACAACTCCCGGATTGAAGTTCGGCTGTTGTCCTGGAACCCTTGGCAGCCTGATCGCTTCCCTCACATCTCCAGCTCTTGGCACATTGAACTCGCGCAGTGTCATTGGGACGAAATCAGCTATGTCCTCATCATAAGTCAGGTCTGCTTCTCTATCCCTTTCATCTCTTTCCCGGTTGTTCATCCTTGCTTGGCTCAGGTGTTCAGAGTGCGTGGACCGTGTATCTTCTGCGCGGTCCGGGTTGAGTGGTGTTCGTGCAGGAGCTGACTGCACGAACCATGTGTCGTTTGCATGGTCCGTGTAGAGAGGTGGTTGAGCAGAAATAGTTGGCCTCAGAGGAGTATCAGATAATGGGCCTTTGCTCCTCAGTTGGTAATCACCCTTGGGAGGTGGTATGAATGCCAACTTGTTCCTGTAGAGAGAAAAATAAAAGAAGTAGATAAAAATAAAATCTAGAATTTAAATAAAATAAGCGAAAATCTAGAAAATAAATGATGTCGTTCCCGGCAACGGCGCCAAAAACTTGTTCACACAAAAACGTATGTACAAAGTTTCAGTACAGTAAATTGTACCTTTTAAATCTTAAATACACTTTCAAGTCAGATTGCAAGTGCACAATCCTATCGCGTAGTATATTATCGGGTATCGATCACAGGGATGGTTCAAGTCTTAACCATATTATACCTAAATTAGTTAAAGACTAGAAGTGAGAAAATGTTGGTTTTGGGTATTTAAGTTTCCTAAATAGTTCAATAGCAGTAGTTAAATGCAAGAAGGTAAATAACTTGGTTTAAATCAATAATAAAAAGGCGTTTCCAGGGTTTCTGACTCATCTCAGTTCTGCCTTTCAGTCCCTGACACAGGTCGTGTAGTTTCCTACACGGGTCAAGTCAGGTTACATGGGCTGGGTACTTTCGTACACAGTCCGTGTGGACTTCGAGTTAATGCACCAGTTACTGTTTCTTTGTGTTGTTCATTTGTGTAGGGTTCTACTGACCAGACCTAATGTTCCCAAACCTCAACTCTCGTATATTGGTTCATAAAACTTGGTATGGAGTTGCAATATTTACCCTCGTCGGATTCTAGACCTTAACTTTCATATCAGTCCAAATTACCTAGTTGCTTGTTTGGTATTCTAAAGACAACCTCCTATCTGTCGATAAGAGGAAATGTTCACCTTTTTGCTATTATTTGGTTTCACCTTTCGGATCACTAAACCTACCTCATGTACTTAGTTTTGGTTGAAAGATTATAATGGGTGAAATGCGCTTTAGATGTGATCATGCGTCTAGTGACAAACCAATATAAATCAAACAATTTAATCTAAGCAATTAAAATCAAACACAATCAAGCAAACACAAATTTCAATACAAAAATCCAATAACTATCATGCAAAACAAAACATTCGATTACATCTTAACCCTAGAAACAAAGAAATCTACTCAAACATAGTTCTAAACAAATAAAACAGATATGAGTGTGAGAAATCATGATAAAACCCAAAGAAGAAGAAGATCCACAACAAAACTTGCGTCTTTTGCTTCTCAACTTCGCCTCCAAGCAATAGCCACCAATCCAAACCCTAGAAAATGCTTCTCTCCTCCAGAATTAGCTCTCAGGTGCAAGAAATCCCCCTTATAAGCTTTTCTGGCTGACCTTCCCTCAATAGGTCTTGTTTCCAGATTCTGGATTTGCCTGACACGGGCCATGTAGAATTTTCGAAAATGCCTGTGTCTTTTGCTCAGATTGTATATCTTATCGTAAGATTTCCGAAAAGTGGTCATACACTCAAAACGGAGTTACGAGTCAAAATCTATGACTGTTTTAAGTTTAGCTCCTGAAATTTCAGCATCAGGTGTCCTGGTCGTGTCTGCGGTCGGGTAGAGGGTTGTACAGTCCGCTTAGAATGCGGTACGGCCCGTGTAAAAACTTCTCAATTCTAGATTTTTCCTCGATTTCACCCGATTCCTGTAAAATAAGAACAAATTTGCAGCAATACCACATTCTATAGATATTTCAATGAAATACGACCGATTTAATAGTTTTAAACACAGATTTTGGTACAAAATACAGGTCGGGATATAGATAAGTTTGCGAGATATCAAGAGACTTGGTGAAGGACCTAACCGTGAAGTCAAATCCTAATTATGACATCTCAAATTGAATCAGATATTGATATGATGTACTTAATCGTGAAGTACCAATATTCGAGGAGATGAGAGACTAACAAGAGCTTATGGTCTAGATAGCTAGGGTGAAACACCTAACCGTGAAGTACGAATAGATAGAATTATCAAGGGATTGTAGACCGAATACCCTTAGATCTCCTCAACTTGAAAGCAAACCAATCTTTTTTTTATGTATTTTATTTTTATTTATTGTTTAAAATTCTTTTATTTCAGATATTGAACCCAAGGCTAGGATCATTAAAACAACTCCCCCCCCCCCCCCCCCCAATTCTACTTTATTGTACTTTACTTTCTTTTATTTTCTGAAATTAATTAACAAAGTCTAAGCTAAGTATCTACCATACTCTTTGTGGTTCGACATCCTAAGTACTACATTGATAGGTTGTGCACTTGCAACAAACATTTTTTTGAGTATTAAAGGTAATAAATTTAAAGACAAAAAAATATAAATTAAGCACAATTTCATATCTCAAAAATACTCATCAAGTAGTAATTAGTTGCAGAGCCAAAAATTTGCAAGCTTGTCATGTACTTAAAAAAAACGAATGAATTTCATGCAAAGGCACGTTGTTTACTGTAGTTTTTATTTTAATTTCAATATTCTTCTTAAATTCACAACTTTCTTGTTTTTATATATTCTTTCCGTTACTTTTGATATTTTAATATATATTTTTTTTTGAAGGTTAAACAACGTGCCAAAAATTCACAATTCCGTTACTTTCCGTTACTTTTGATATTTTAATATTTAAATTCACATATTTCTTACTTACAAAGATGCTTTCCGTTGCTTTTGGCATGACTCGTTTACATTGAATTATTTTTATTGCTCTGCTAGAAATATTCATGTTTACAAAAAAAAAAAAAAAAGAAGAAGAAAGAATATGATGCTAGAATTTTAAGAAATGAAATTTATTTTATGTAAGATATTAAAGAAAATCAAATAATTCTTACTTATAAGATAACAATTGAATGGGGGACTTACGAGGTAGATAAACACTTCAGCATCATTGGCCACCTTATCCTCTAGTTGCCTAATTCGTTACTTATTCGTGCTTTGTAAATTTTTTGTTTCGTTTATCGCTACGATTAGTTTCAACAACTTGGTGCAGAAATCAAACACAACATTTTTATTAAGACTTTTGTTATATTTATTATGGAACCTAGCTACTCATATAACAAATTTTGTAAGAGGGTTATTTCTCAGTTGTGGAAAAGCTGATGGATTAGCTTATTCACCATTTTTCTTCTTGTACTGGGATAACAAAATAGATTAGAACTTGGACTTTAATAAAAGTGTTGCAAACAATGATCTTGGACACACTTTTTTGTTTGTTTGTTTGTTTTGTTTTGTAGAATGTGGTCATTTGTATTAGAGAAATACAACATTAGTTTAATAAAACTGGTGCATTTGTGTAGTTTATTGAAAACAATATTAACAGTACGGATGCCAAAACCACTTACCACGAAGCATAAACCCAATCCTTTCTTTATTGTATATTAAAATGGAAAAACTTCAACATTTTTAGAAATTTAAAAAAAATTGCATTATATTTTTACTTGTATGGAAAAAGTTTCGATACCTATGCATTTTTATATCTCCATTCTTATATTATGCACGTAGTTGTCCTGATCCACCAACGGTTGAGATTGAAAGATGAATTTTCGAATTGAATATCAACCCTCCAATCACTTAATATGTCTTCTTTTGATTATATACATCTATTTTATGTGTAGAAGTTTACATTTAATTAAAAACATGCTTGCCACACAGACTGTTACATGGTTTATCGCATTAAAATAGAATAAATCCTTAGTAATTCGTTCCTTATTTCTAATTACAGCTATCTTATATTATTCCAATTAAATTATTTCCTTATTGGGGGAGCATACCATCCTTGCTTCCTTAAATCCGCCATAAATTATATTATGTGAGAGAGATAACATGTTCAGAGAAATTAAGTATTCTTTGTCCAAATATTTAGTTTATTTAGATAAAAATTGGAATCGAGTCTCTCAATTGAAGATATTTAATTTGATTCGCTAATTGAGTTTCGAACATATAAACAAACTTTCACACGAAGCGCTATTATAAATGTAAATTATAAATTATGCATGAAGATGTGAATATGGTAATAACGAGGAAGTTAATAATTGAAATTTTTCATAATTTATATCATATGAACTGAAAAATATGGAAAGTGTCAGGGGTTAATATGCAAAAAATCTCAGTTAACAACTTCACATTCTCTTTATGTTGTATTAAATTGCAATGTATTATGTATATACAATATTTATCATCATGATCCTATTATTTAATGCAAAGTGAATACAATTGTGAAATTTAATCACCAAAAATATCATGTAGAGAATCCGAAAGATGTTTAAAGGAGAAATAAAATAAATTATATATAAAATTTAAAAAGGCTACTGAATTAGAATCAGGGGGGAATGGCGGTGAACCTTTTATGGGTGGTTTGGTAGAGATTTTGTTTGATCTTTTTTCTTTTGAGGAAAAAAATGTCTAGAAATTAAGTCATAGACTCATATGGTCATCACCAGAGAGATGCAGAAATAGCAAACAATTATTTATTTTTTTTGAAAGAAAGGCGTAAGCCCGTTTCATTGCCATGAAACATAGAGTTTTACAAACCAAACAAAAACATAAAAGCAACATACAATTAACAGAATGTGTATCAGCCATGCATCAACCCACAAAAAGCATAAAACATGCAAGTAGTAGCTGAAATACAGTCATTATCACAAAAATAAAACTATGCCACCAGAAGGGCAATTGTGAAACGGACGCTCAATCAGCAGAGCCTAAGAAGTGTCACTGGAGATCCATTCCACCATTTGTGCATCGTCTGGGCAGACCACCTGGAGAGGCACTTCATCTAAATCCTGTGGCATCCATTTGTTAGCCGCTACCTGTACTTCCTCCGTCATTTGACCTGTCCAGTAAGAAATAAGAGAAATAATATTTAGTATCACATTACGATATGTGTGAACTACTGAATCTCTAAAGCACAATCGATTACGCTGGTTCCAAATATTCCAGATGACTGCACTAACTACCACCAAAAATGCATTTTGATGAGCTTTATTCATAGTTAGGGCAAACTGGATGACATCGTCCATACAATTCCATTGACCTATGTGTAACTGGCATGAACCCATATAAAACCAAATAGACTTAGCAAAGTGACATTGAAAAAAAAGGTGATCATTAGATTCAGGTTCCCGACAAAACTGACATGTCACATCTCCGGACCAGCCTTTTGATTGGAGTTTAAGTTTAGTAAGAATTTTATTGTTACTCATCAGCCACATGAAAGCTCGAATCTTAGGTGGAACAGAGAGCTTCCACCAAAGCATAAACAATTATTTATTAATACATAAGAATCGTATAGTAATTAATTTAATTTTACTTATCTCCATTCTTATATTATGTACGTAGTTGTCCTGATCCGTCAACAGCTGAGATTGAAAGATTAATTTTTGAATTGAATATTAGCCGTCTAATCACATAATCTGCATTCTTTTGATTGAATACATCTATTTTATAGTTTCGATAATGAAAATTGAAACAATCATATATTTTTCAGATTTTGTTTAGGACCACTATATCTTTGTGAATAGATGAATAGCAGATTTTTTGCAAATATGAATAATTATATCTTTTCGATCTGCAGAGAAAATGAAGAATATCTAGAACTTTCGTTTAGAGAAATGATATGTAGAGAAATTTTCATTGTTAAAATAATTCCCATCAAGAATATATATGTAGAGAAAATCTTTATTTGAATTATTTAATCATTTTTTTTTTAATTTTGTCCAGATCATTTCTCCTCTAAATCGTTTAATGACTTATCTTGCTTGTGGAGAAAATTAGATATTAAATTGCAATGATACTTCAAGATTTTTTTTTTCATGTTATATTTATTTTTTTTAATTTGTTGTTGTTTTTATTGTTATTTATTATTTGTATTTTTTTATTTGTGTCTTTTATTTTCATTTAAATTTTTAAATTTTTTTTATGAATGTCAAATAAAAAGGTCTCTTCATATTCTATTCAATTTTATAATATGTCTCGTTGCAACGCATGGGCACGATACTAGTTCAATATAATATAGATAGCCCGGTATCTATTAAATGCATTTTACATTTTATGGACTGAAAATCCGTAACGGAACTTTTTCCATACATAAAAAATTAATCACAAAAAACAAGTTACTTTTTTTATGGAAGCTGATATCAGTACTTGCGCTACAGTACCCGCACTGTATCCGCAAGGGGGATCACCAAAAATTAAATATGAAAAAATAACTTTTTGTGGGATCGCAAAAACTCCACAATTTGAATTTTTTTCCTAAAGTATTAATATCTATGCACGGAAGTATTTATACCTATGTACGGAAGTATTTATACTTTATAGCTATGAGGTGAATAATTATTTATTGTGCGGGTACTGTAGCGCGAAGATAATAATACCCGCATCACTGTACCCGCGGGGGACCATCGAAAATTAAATGCAGAAAGATAACTTCCTGCAGGGACTGCAAAATCTCCACAATTTTAATTTTTTTTTCATATTATTAATATCTACGTAATATTTTCTTTCAAATGAGATCCATAATGACGTACTTTCAGACTTGTCGTCTTGCAAATATTTTTTTACATGTGACACTGAAAGTATTACTATCTAAGTATTGAAAGTATTTATACGTATGAGGTAAACTATTTTTGTTAGAGGAAGACTGATGCGGGGATGATGGGAGAACTCCAAAAAGGATAATTATAACAAGTCACGCATGAAAATATTAATATTTTTTTAAGTGTTGATATCTTATCTTCTAAGTATTTATAACTACGAAGATATACATATCTAAGTATTTTTTACATATGACACTGAAAGTATTTTATAACTACGAAGGTATACATATCTAAATATTTTTTACATATGACACTGAAAGTATTAATATTTAAGTACTAAAAGTATTTATATCTATGCATTGAAGTATTTATTCCTATGAAGTCAACTATTTTTGTTAGAGAAAAGTTGACGCAAGAACGAGTGCGGGGATTGTAAAAGAGAAACTATATAATTAGTGAGGACCATAGAGAAATGATGCTACTGGAATATTTTTTTTTTGAAACTCTGATAGTGGCTATCAAAAAGGTCACAGTACAATTAATTACAACTCATTTAGAAAAAAAATAAAACACAACTAATATAAATTGCCACTCCCATAATCGTCAGTAGTACTTAGATGCTACTGGAATTTTAGAATAATAATTAGTTGAGACTATATAATTAGTGGAGACCATAATATATCATTTCTCTAAGTACGGTACTGTAGCACGACACTATAGCGAGGGAACTGTAGTGCGGGATTATTCTTTTTTTTTTTATATCTTAAAAATGTTGAATTTTATTTTCTATGTTTGAGAATACAATAAATGAGAGGTTGGAACTGTGCTCCGGAGTTGTTTTTGTTTAAATAAAGATGGAAGTCTTTGTCTTACAATAAATGAATTCGTTTGTCTTGTCTTAGATATCTCAAACTTTGAATGAATCTGTGCAAAAATCTATATCATTCAAATATTTTTTTGCACGAATCTTAAATGATATTAATGCTGACCCCTCCATTTGAAATAGGCAAGAAATAAAAATCCGATGAGATTGATTGAAATTGTGGTCGGACGGACGGTTTGGATCTAAACTGAAAATTTGAGTTACTTGAAAGGATGAGGTACCATCTGCTGCTGCTGCTGCTGCTGCTGCCGCCCCATCTGGACCTGGTCATGCTAATTTTGTATGAGATGATCGAGCACATGAGTCGTGCTACGTGTTCGGACTTGAGCTGAGCTGAGCTGAGCTACCCATTTCCTTGTCCTCCTCAAAAAAATTAAGGTCAGCCAGCGAGTAAACACTCTGATCTGATCTGATATTCTGATCTGATCAATCGTTACACAAAAGGTTAAACCAGTACGGTCTTACTCTTATCCAATTATTCCATCTCTCTCCAAATGTCGTCTCCGACCGATCCCACGCCGCTGCTGTCCCCCAGCGGACGCTTCCCCACCCGACGCCTGCCGTCGCTCACGCTGCGCGGCGCCGTGCGCTTCTTGCAACGCAACACCACTAATCGCCGCACCTTGAGCGATCCGTCGATGCTGGTGCGCGAGGCGGCGGCGGAGCAGCTCGACGAACGCCAAGGCGACTGGGCGTATTCCAAACCGGTTAGTTACTTTACTTTCATTTTTAAGAGATCGACCACCATAACAAATTAACAACAAATAAGTGTTTAGGAAAGGCAATAATAGATTTCACACCTATTATGACCTGGCTATTGGACAAAACCTACTCCAATCAGTTTCTTAGTTATACTCTGATTGACTTCTACTCTGCGTCATAAGTCATAACAGACTACACCATCTATGTTTCTCATATTTGTTCTTCCCACAGGTGGTTATTTTAGACACACTATGGAACCTGGTCTTTGTACTAGGTGCAGTCGGAGTCTTTGCCATGAGTTGGCATGAGAAGCCTGGGGTCCCACTCAGACTCTGGATTGCTGGGTATGCTCTTCAGTGCATTTTACATGTTGTATGTGTGGTTGTAGAGTACCAGAGGAGGATAGCCAGGCGCCGCGGCCTACAATTTTGGGATGGCGACTCAGAACAGAACAGGTAACAATTAAACTAGTGTTTTCTTTTTTTTTATGTTATCAACTTTATATGGTAGCCTGTGGTTTTATAATCTTAAGATCATAAGGTTAATGGCTGTTTTTTTTTTACATACTGGAGCTACTAGCATGTCAATCATCCCCAGTAGACATGGTAACAATCATGCCTGATTATAAGTAAATTAGATCTAATATTTATGTCTGTTTGAGATAACAGTTTAATGTTTATCAGTGCATGGATTTGGTTGTTCTGGATCAGATATCTAGTGGTTTTCCTTAAAAAAGAATTAAGTAACATCTAAATTATTAGCTTTTCTTTCTTTATTTGGATATATGCATGATTATTATTATTCATATTTGCATCAGCAATGAGACATATTTTCAAAGGATATATATAAAAAATAGCTTATTTTTCCTACCTAAGATGCAATGACATGTAAGTTTTTAATTGTTTTATTTAGATTAAAGAATTCAGAAACCATTCCAGACCTGACAATTTGTTTAAGTTGTGTACTATATTTTGGGTCCAAATGTCAGAGAATTTTGAGAAGGTGCCAGTTCCACCAGAGGCACAATGATATTTTTAGGGAACATGTCCGATTATCTGTCCTTGAACCTGTTCCGGTAACACTTATTTTATGTACTTTTGTCTGTACTTGGGTTGCCATGAAGTGGGATTTCCCCTTGAATTTGAGGTTAATCCTACATTTTGTGCATTTGCAGCTTAATTTTAAACAAACCAAATTTTTTGCATCATGTAGTAAACAAGTCTGCAATTTTGCAGAATTCAGCTTCATGTTCTGCCACTTGGCCCTCAATATGCAATATACCTCAACTACCCAACACGATCCTATTTGGACGGAAAGTACCCTATCCAACACGATCCAAGCGGGTTGTGTGGTTAAGTACTCATTTATTACAATGAAGAAGACTAACACCTTTGGGTTTTTTTTTTATTAATTGAGGAAAGAAAATTAAATGGATGATTAGGGGTGGCAAAAAAATTCATAGTTCATGATTCGATTTGAGTTTAGTTCGATTCGAAATTAGTTCGTTCTGAAACAAATCAGACCAGCTCGATTCGAATCTTATTCAAATCAAACTCAAATTGGGTATAATTCGTTCGAAATTGATTCGCAAACTATTTAGGTTCGAATATCAAATAGTACAACTAATGGATTCAACCATTAATCTTTAATAATGCAAGAATCAAACTTATATCATAGCTCAAAATTGTTAATGTAATGGTAACTTATAGGAGGGATCCACTTACACCCTTTTTTGGTGACATCGGATTACGCCCTATATTTTCAAAGTCCAAATAGTCGATCCAAACTGTTCAGCATGATGGATTTGTTAAAATGTGTTTGCAGATCAAATTTTACATTTTTTTGAATTTTTTTACTATTTATTAAGATGGGTACAAAAATTCTATAGTCTGAATATAGCGATTTTGTTAAATACTTAATAGATAGTAAAAAAATTCGAAAAAATGTAAAATGATCTGCAAGCACATCTTAATATATCCATTATATTGAATGGTTTGGATCGACTATTTGAACTTTGAAAAATTTGAAAATGGAGAGTGTAATTCGGTGTCACCAAAAAAGTTATAATTGGATCCCTCCTCAACTCATAATAGGAAAATGTTTCAGCAGTGTAACAAATTAACAATGGAATAAGTTCCATTTGGCTAGGTTCATGCCGTGATTTTAATCAATCCAGCAGCGTAAAAGGTAAGGAAATCTTGACTGGTCCATAATCCATTAGTGTGAATTTGTGAAAGGTAAAAGGAAACCTTGTGAATTTTGTTCTGCGAGAAGAAAACTAATGCATAAGCTATTGGTATAACTAGGGCTGCCAAAAAAATTTGTAGTTCATAATTCGATTGACTTCGATTCGAAAAATGTGTAGTTCACAATTAATTCGATTCGAAATTAGTTCGATTTGAAACAAATAAAACCCAGTTTGATTCGAGTCTTATTCAAACTCAAACTCAAACTAGGGTAAGTTCAATTCGGTTTGATTCGTTGCCACCCCTATGGATGATACAAAAAGAATGCATTGACAAATCCGAGTTTAAAGCAAGATTTAATAAGAAACAACAAACTTCTTTTATGTTTGTTTGATACTCTCTCTGTACTTGTTGCTAAATAGGGTGACAGACTATTTGTTGATATTGGTTTAATATAGTGGTTTAAGCTTTGAACCAGCAAAATTTTTAGAGTAAGGCTTGGGTGCTATCGAACATAAGGCCATCCGTGCTATTGCCACAAAAACCTATCGTGTAAACTTCAAATTTCGATCTAAGTCGCTCAGTAAATTGGTTATATAATGAACTTGTAGAGTACCAATTTTTATTATTTTTGGAATTTTTTTACTATTTTTTATGATTTATGAAAATGGCAAAAAATGACCTAAAATATTGGCAATTTTATTTTATTTTTAAGTCATTTATGCAATCTTTCATAAATCATAAAAAATAGTAAAAAATTCCAAAAAAGTAAAAATTGGTATTATACAAGTTCATTATATAATCATTTTACTGCTCTACTTAGCTCAAAATTTGAAGTTTATATTTTTGAGGCAATAGCATGGATGGCCTTATGCTATCCATAGCACCTAAGCCTTACTCAAATTTTTATATGAGGCCAGTTTAGTGTTTTTCACTAAATTAATGTTCTTTCACCTCTTAGAGTTTTTTCTTTGATCGTTTGATCTTGGAGATATGAAGTATCAATCTGTTCTTCTTGTAGCATGGTAAAGCATCTGGAGTCTGCCAACACAATGTTTTCGTTCATTTGGTGGATTATCGGGTTCTATTGGGTTTCTGCTGGAGGTGAAGATTTGATTCGCAATGCACCCCAACTTTACTGGTACATCTCTTTTTGCCCTTGTAAAATTTCTGTCTTTGTTCCCGGTATTTCCCTACTCAGGATTCAGGAATGTCATTTTAATATTGTTTATTTTACTTTGTTGTTTTATAGGCTATGCATAGTATTTCTGGCATTTGATGTCTTCTTTGTTGTCTTCTGTGTTGCTCTCGCATGCTTCATTGGCATTGCTGTTTGCTGCTGCCTTCCATGTATTATTGCTCTCTTATATGCGGTGGTAGATCAGGTAAACAACTGGCTTGGAGAAAATATTGTTGCTTTAGAAATGCATCTTTAGTTCGTGAACATACCGTTCAGTTGCATATTCAAGGATTTAGCTTCAAACAATGAACTTGAACATTGATCTTTATTGACTTGACGAAGCAAGCATTTTAGGTCCAAATTTTATTCTTTTGAGCTTACTTTTGTATAAAGATCAAGTGGTTGAAAATTGTTGAAAAATGGATGCAACAAAATAATTCATTTTCAACCTCTTGGCTTTACACAAATGAACTCAAAAATGAAAAATTTCAAAGACAAACCTTTGGCTCGTCAAGTAGAATAAAATCAGCAGCTCAACTTCTTCTGTTAAAGCCAATCCATGGGGAGCCTCAAGTTCATATTAGCTTCACTCATCTTAACTAAGCATTAAACTGATTTTTTTTTATTTGAACATGCGTGTTTCATCAAGTAGGTTTTTTTAACTGAATAGCTTTTTTTTTTATGAAATTAAGCAGGAGGGTGCGTCAGAAGAAGACATAAGCCAACTACCAAAATACAAATTTAGAAGTTCTGGAACTAGCATGACAGAGGTGGGAACTGACCAACCTCTTGTTCACACTCTTTCTGAAGAGGATGCAGTAAGTTTACTTTAATTCGCTTCCTGTTAAGAATATGCAGTGTAGGGCATAAATAAAAAAAATTAAAGGGTAGTAGTATCATGAAATTGTAATTAAGAAACTCTCAAGGCATTTGTTAGAGTACCCACTATTTCTGAGCTTGCAGTAGTACTAGACTGGCAAAAATTCTCCCTCGACCTCTCTGATTTCTAATAAAACCATTAATCACCCCTTTATTGTGAACTTAAAATTATCTCATTGAATTGTAGGAATGTTGTATATGCCTATCACAATATGATGATGGGGTTGAGTTGCGGGAGCTCCCTTGTGGTCATCATTTCCACTGCAGCTGCATTGATAAGTGGCTTCATATCAATGCTATTTGTCCGCTCTGCAAGTATAACATTCTCAAACCCACCTTCCCGGCCAGGGAAGATGTCTAGACAGGTGTTTTAAGTTTTTCAAGTAAATTGCATAATGCGGTCCTAGTTTCATGGTTGCAATTTTGGTCCCTGGAGTTTTAAGTTTCTCATATTGTCGATAGTCTAAAGTGGTGATTTAGAAGTACATGAAGTAAATTTTAAATAAGAAAATATATCTGCTAATATCATATTTGGTTCACTTGAGCTGTCAACTAAACATAATAGAATGACCAAAATGGTACAAATATTCACTTCAGGGACAAAATCGTTTTTTTTTTTACTTACGGAACTGGTGGTAGTCTTTATTGTTTTTTTTTTTGATAACTCAGTAGAGGCTACCGAGAGGGTAGTCTTTATTGTTAGTTTTCTTTTTTCCTAGAGGATGGTACTTCATAGTATGTATTTATAGTAGTTGTATGCTGATTTAGCAGTAATGTTCTAATTGTGTTATGTATTTCTCTCTTGATCATTGTACCTTTGAGGAGATCGAGTGATGTATAAATGTGATAAAACCAACAAATATTTATAATTGATGGCTAAAGTGGGTTTGTATATGCCTCAATTTAAAAATACCTGTATGATTTTTGTTTCCGTGACTGTTTTCTCTTGAATTATTTTTTGGGGCTGTCCAGCTACTAATATGCACAGTGCACTGTATTGTATATTGCAGCATTCTTATTAATTGAAGAAAAAAAGTTAATGGGAGGTATCCTAGTCGAGTTCATCAACTAAAAATTTAATGATGGTCATTTTATAAATCTGCTTTTGGCACACGAAAATTGGTACTTGTGTTGGTATTGTAGTAAATTAGCACCAAATACATTCATAAATCTCGTGTGTATAAATGATTTATGATGCACTTTTTAGCTTTTCCATTAAGCTTATTGCATGTGCTTTGTAATAAACAAAAACGCATGGCATGTGATGTGATGTGAGTGTAAAGGCTGGCTTGTACTGCGCCGTGTACTTGGCCAGCATGCCCATTTAGCATTTCATGTGGTTTCGCTCTTTCTAGCATTTCATGTGAGTGTGATCATGAAAAAAGAATGAAAAGGCCACACAAAGCTTTACACTTTGTATACGGGTATGTTATGTATGGTGATTTGCTATAAAGATTTACGCTTTCTATGCGTGTTTGTATTGTGATTTGTTATAATCTATGTAAAGGAACTCAGCTCTCATCCTGATTGACCTCTAACTGTCTAACAGCGAGGCCGACGCGTCTCTTAAGTTACATGATTCGGATAAAAAGCGAAGGTGCAGTTAAGGAATATATACTTTGGATGCCGCGGTAAATTCCATGTTAATTATGCTAATTCTTAGAGGGGCCTCATTTGAGCAAATATAAGTGTAATTAATATAATCAATCAAACATGGAACCAACCCTATTTCTATTTGGGCCAGAATGTTCTTGTGCCAAGATAAAACATGTGACAAATGATTTGATACTACAAACATTTATCATAAAAATATTGCTAAAGCATTTATATTTAGAACTAAAATTCTGACTTCCTATTTCCAAAATTCATTCTAACTACAATCACAACAAAAGGCACCATTCTCAACAAAAGGGGGAAAAAGAGAGTAAAAAGCCTAAAAAAAATATATATATATATATATTGTAGGCAATAAAACTTTATGGGGTTGGTTATACTATTAATCTAGCTTCAAGATCTTGATGAACAATCAATCCTTCAAGTCTTCCTTTGAGTGCATCTGCAAGTACACCTGATCAGACTTATGATGGAGAATAACTTTTACTCTTCATTTCATATCCAAGTCCCTCTTTTGCCTATTTGCCGGGGATTATTAATTTAGTGAATAAAAACAAATTATTGTGAAATAATTAGATCTCATCTGCTTTGGCCACACAAAAATGACCATCAAACTCTCTTCTAACAAAACTGCATCTAATTTTGTGAAGGATTAGACTTGCTTGATGGCCGATTCCTAAGGCTAGCGTTCACCTCCACTTGCGGTTTACTTCTTGATGCCGTTTGAATATCCTTCTGCAGGTTGACATTGTTTGTCTCTCCAGTTTTAGGCACTAGTAGCTTTCTTGAATGAACATCTTCTCTTAGAAAGAGTTCTTTTGATGGAGAAGAAAATGCCAGAAATATATGCATGAGAACTAGTAATGGAAGTAGGAACAAAAAGGCATTGTAAGTGGCTCTCATGTTAGATTCAAGGAGAGAGGATAACACAGAGATGGTTTGTACTTTGAAGGAAGGTGGTGGGGTGGTGAACTTATTTATATACTGGTACTGTTGAAAGCTACCAAATATCTTCTAACTGAATAAGCAAAATTTAATTTTAGATTAAGGCATTAAGCTAATATACTATTGCCACTGGTAATCAATCAACAAATAGGGAAGATTTGTAAGTGATGACATGTGACGGCAGATCATACATTTAGAAAGAATGCATTTTTTAAATGAATAGGTGGAAACATGATGAGAAAATTATAGAAACGGTGTAGTCTACAAGAAATTTCATTTGTTATCTGCTCATTAAGCTGTAAATCGATCAGTAAGTAATAAAAACAGAAGCAATAATTTTGTTCTTTTTGAAGGCACGTTAATTTGTTAGTGATTGACAAAATGATTATTGAATTAATAAACAAACAACTACAAAGTTTTTATAATTACATAAATGTGATGAATATAAGCCAATTGCTAAAATACACTACATTATTTTGAGCTTAATTAAATTAAAAACATTTCAGTCACTTTCTCACTTCACCCTCCATTTCTTCTATAAAAAAAAATGTATCACAAACTGTCGGACAGTGATAGAAACAATGATTACTTGAAATTTTTAACACTGTTTATCATGACAAAAGGCCCGGCAGTATTCTACAAATCAAATTGTTAATTATTATACAATAATATTGTATTGATGACAAATCTCCGAAGAATACACTTGTAAATTATACCTGTAGACAAGAAGAATATTTGGCAAGTAGCCAAGTAATGTCATGTCATGTGATAGAATCAAAACGTGAAATGAAAAGCTTTGTATATATATTTTACATGGCATATGGCCATTTCATCTACAAACACATTTCAAGAAGCTAATAAATTAAGTATGATACAACATATACCAGTAAATAAACACATATCATTTACAGACACATTTCCAAGTTGAATGATCAATTTTCCATTAAAGGACAAAAATTAGTGAGATATGGGGAAATTCGGCGTTCATAAATTATTCAATTAAACCTTTGTCTTAAATAAAAAATTCATTAGTTTTCAATTTTCTATCAGATTCTTATTCTGGTTTCTGGTCCGGTTTTTAAAATTCCAAGCAGTTGCATCATTAAATTAGCAACCGTTGTTTGATTTCTCCTTATTCTTACTAATTTTCTTTTTCGCTGAAAGCATTATAGCATCAATGTTTTCCAGATGAGTATTTGTATATAGTATTCCAAAGCAAGTCAATGTTCTTTCAAGAGCAACTTCAGAAACTCATCATTTGTTTCCTAAAAGAAAGAAAAGGAGATGATATTGATATATCATTTGTTGGGACCCAAGGCATCATGATTTGATTCTAAATTGACTGGGTATGTTTCTCTGACTTCACCTTTTATTTTTGCCAGCTGTTTGTAAATGCAAAAAAAGAAGTCACAGAACATTGACAGAGTTGTAGAGAAACACGGAAATGGCGATTAAAAAATAGGTAATATGATTCTTTAACGCCTTATGCAACATGATTCCAATAAAACATATCAACATGGCAACACATGGTTTATCACATGCAGGAAAGCTCCGCTGTGTTGTGTCATTTTGATTTTGTTTATAATTAAATATTAAAGGACAAGAGAGAGTTTAATAGAGAAAATGTATTATGTGTAGTGAGTCGGAAAACAAGTGCAGTGCCAGTGCCAGTGCCAGTGCCAGTGCCAGTGCTGCTTGAAAAAGGAAAAGTAATAAATAACATTGCGGCATAGTAGTAAAGTAATGTACCCGTGGCCTATTGGGCCCTTATGGGCCTAAAGAGTACCCATGAAAATGTTCAGTATCAGCATCAGCATCAGCATCAGCATCAGCATCAGTATCAGCTTCTGAATTTTCATTTCTTGGAGAGCAGGAATAGCAATCCTTTTGACCGTCTGATTCTGGTCAGACGTTGCAGATCAGTCTTCCGTCTGTACATATATACTACATAGTCAAGATCAAAGTCCTTGTGAATAACAATGAGATAGAAACCTATGCTTAAAAAAAAACAATGAGATAGAATCAAATGGCGCTCAAATTCCTGCTTTCTTTAACATTTAGCATATGCATTGTTTAAAATCTGATCAGACTTCAATCAAAAATCAGAATACACATGCATCCATCTGACAATACAATCTTCTTTAAATCTGACCAGACCTTTACAACCTCTCATCCTCATCTGCCTCCAACAAATCGACCAGTTCGGCATCATCAAGCTCTCCCAATTCCCAATTTGCATTCCTCTCCCTCCTTCGCCTTCTCATTTCCTTAAACTCCAAGTACAGAACAACTGAGACACAAATCAATATCCACAGCATTAGGCCCCACGTAAACCTCTCTGCAATTTCACTATCATGCACCTCCCCAAAATGCGTCAGGCCAGTAAATAGACCGACTATCCCCAACAAAAGAGAGACTCTTCCAATCATGGCATGTGCACATTCCCAAATTACTCTTTTCTTACCACCACTTTCTCCACTTTCTGGTTTTTTCGGCCGAAAGTATCCATTTACAGGCTGATAAAGGGACAACAGTATGGCAACAATTCCAAATTTAACATGAGATGAAGAAAAATCAAGCCCGCCTAAACCGGCTCTAGCTACAATTATGGCAAGAAATGCAATCCCCAAACCAGTGTACTGAAGGTACTGATGCAACTTGAACCATAAATGATCATTAGCATGCTTTAAGAAGCGTGCGGATATTATTCCAGTAGGGAATAAGACCCCCCAGGAAACAAACATAAATAATCCATGAACAGCTAGAGTGATTGCCAGATTTCTCTCCTCTTTTGCCAAGCCGGTCAGAAGGAACACCGGCTCGGGCTGATCGCTCATGTCAAAATGCATGTTCTTCTCTGTTAAATGGGTATTGGACCACTCTTTCCCCATCGACCAAATCACACTCAGAGGCTTGGTCGGATCAATAATGTTATCACACTCAATTCTACCGGTACAGGCGGGGATCAAAGGCCGGGTTAGCTCAAAGGAAATAATGCCATTGTCGGATCGGCACCGCACATGTGAGATATTTTCTGAAGTAGGATGCACACTGGATGCATCACGACTGGAAATCCAGTAGGACCTGACGTGGCATTTGCCGTGCTTTTCGGTCCAGCCGACATATGCATAGCTATTCTTCATTGTTTCCCCAAATCCAATTGCGAGGTAGTTTGATTTTGTGGAGCTTTGTGCTGCCAGAGAGATGGAGGAGTTGGAGAGGGTCCAGTAGAAGGTGACACGGCGGTCGTCAAGGAAGACGCTGTTGTTGTAGTTGTAGAGGTTTTGATGAGTTGAGTGTGATTTTGCTGATATGATTTGGAAGAAGGGAAATAGAAGGGAGAAGAGGAGAAGAGGCGACATTGACATTGTTTTCAAAATTCAGAGCTAAGCTTTCATTTGATTTGATTTGATTTGGGGGAGAAGACCAGTAAAGTAAACCAAGTCACCCTTTGAAAATCGAATTCGCTTCCTCTGAGATATCTCATATTTTGCGTGACTTTTTGGAAAATCTCAACCGTTTCAATACGTTCTGCGCGAATCTAAAAGGTCAAGTAATACTGGCCCCTACGTCACCTCCGAATAGGCACCGGACACGTCGGTCACGCAAAATAAGAGATATCTCAGAGGATACGCACTCTTGAAAATCAGCTTAGACTGTCGGAGGCTCCAGTGAGAATACATATCAGCTAAAGGTATTCCCCCTTTGAGTTTGAATCCGGTCCGTTCATCAAATGTAAAGAGATCCAGATTCTAATCAGACGGTTGGAATCTAAAATACTAACGATAAGGTAACACAGAGGATTCGGACTCCTGGAGCGTTCTTGTGAGTTGTGAGCATCTCTGACTCTGAATACAATATTGCAATGCTTCCACAAATTGCACCAGAGGTGTTTGATATGTGAAAATCCCCGTCCTCGAAGAGCATAATTAGACCTGTAAAAGACATGAGATAGCAAATTTCTTTCAATATTAAATCAACAACAGATATAAAAAAAAAATAGGTTAAACATGAGATGAAAGGCCTTCCCTTTTCAATATACCTTTCGCCTTAATTTAATTAATTGTGCCGAACAGTCTATAAATTAAAATCAATCAAACTATGGATGGTTATATCTTGAGCGGGTTGTTACTAGGTAGGCAACTATGGTCGTCGCCATTAGTATCAATTCATTATTTTTCAACTATTTTTTTTTTTTTTTAAAAGAGGCACAAGCCCATTTCATATTACTGAAATTGAATAATTACAAAAAAACTAGTCTCAGTGTATCAACAACACCTTGACTAGGAGTCATAAAATCTCAAACTACAAAAATAGCAATAAGTTCATACATCAGCCATAATAAAGCTAGAGCTAAGTTCCAAAAGTAATCCATATTAGCTAGAACTAAGTCACTCATAATGGGGCTAGGGTATATTAGATAATTAGAGCAAAATGGTGAGGCTTTCTTCATCATTCATCAAAGGTCCACAGAGTCCTCATCTCCGTCAGTACGCTGGTGTATCACCATAGGTAGAGGCATGAACTGGCTAATAGGAATCGCATCCCCCACTACTGGCATCCACTCTCCAACAGAGTCCTTGGTCTTCTTTTTCAACTGTTTTTGACCATATACAAATCATTTTACGTCTCTCCTCGTTGAACTCCTCGTCGTGAATTCGTATCCTCTGCATTAACTCAAAAGGAATATTTTGAGTTAATAAATATTGACCATCCGATCACCTTTAACATTCGTGCAGACTAAATTCGCACTAATATTAAAGGACCCCCCTATATTATAAGAAGGGCCTCCGGATTGACTCCGATTAAAATCAAACGGTTGAGATTCGTATTCCTTTTTGAGTTAATGCAGAGGATATGCATTCCGTGGTTGTGGGGATAATATTAATTTGCATCGTGTCATTCGTGCATGGAGATCATAACCAAATTGATTTCTTGTTCTAATCAACTAGTCGTCTGTTTTGAACAAGAAAAATGGCACGGCAAAGCCGATTCGTCACAGAACGGTACGGACTCTGTACATATCTGCTTTGGCATAAATATTAAAATTAAGGACAGTGATAACAATCCCCGCAGGTTTATCCCCGCATTTATCCTCGCAGATACTGCCAAAAAAAACATGGAGGGACCGCTCAATCATTAATGAGCGTTTAAAAAACTGCGGGTATTTAACTTGAAGCATTAAAGTATTTACCTTGAATTTGTCAGGTATTAAACCCTATGCAATGATCTCTATTTATGAAAGAATAAATCAATCCATTAATTGTCCTCGCACAAAATTTCCTTTTTTTTTGAATCGTCCCCGCATAACTGGGGACCATTAAACATGGGGGGACCGCTCAATCATTAATGAGCATTTAAAAAACTGTTAGTATTTAACTTGAAGCATCAAAGTATTTAACTTGAATTTATCAGGTATTAAACCCTATGCAATGATCTCTATTTATGAAAGAATAAATCAATCCATTAATTGTTCCCGCACAAAATTTCTTTTTTTTTTTGAATCGTCCCCGCACAACTGAAGACCATTAAATAAACAATCCTCTCACCCAATGATAAATACTCTGAGATATAATGATAAATACTTTATGTTACATGGGTAAATACTTGACATTATATGGATAAATACTTTATGTTACATGGGTAAATATTTCTCAGGCATACTTGCAACTTTCAGTAAAACATCAATGATAAATACTCTCATGCATAATGATAAATACTTTATGTTACATGGATAAATACTTTGTATTGCATAGATAAATATTTCTTAGACATAATTGCAACTTACAGTAAAACATCAATGATAAATATTTTCAGACATAATGATAAATACTCTATGTTACATGGATAAATACTCTATGTTACAAGGGTAAATACTTCTCAGAAATAATGATAAATACTTTTTTGAACATCAATTAACAGATAAGCATTTATTAACAGTGATTGTTATTAGATAACAATATAATTAATGCGCAGATTGTTTTTAAAGCAATAATTAACGCGGGAATTGTTATTAGAGGAATGCATAATTAATGCGGGGATGGGATGAGGGGGTTCTTATAATTAGTGGGGGGATAAAAGGAAACTTTTAGGAAAATTAGTGGGGGATATATGGCAGTTAAGGAAGAGAGAGAGTGCGGGGAAAATGGGGGGATGAGAGTGGGGGGTTTGTTATAATTATTCTAAAATTAAAAGGACTCGGTGCATTTTATTTAAAATTGGATTTACCTGAATTCTAAATCTTGATCGGATCTAAACTCCAAATTTGAGTTGCTTCGGATGAGCTGGACTGGACTTCCTCAGATAATACTAACGTATATTTTAAGGGAAAATTTCCTGTATGCCCATCTAAACTTTTAAAATAGCCAATATTCCTATCAAATCACCATAATATTCAATATCCCCATGAATTTTTTTTTTATATGCCCTTTTTTTTAGTTTAGTATTTATTTAATTATAATTGACCATTATACCCTTATTCTGTAAAAAGAGGTGTCCAGTTATTTTCTTTTCTTTCGCCTTCTTCTTCATCCACCAGCGACTCTCCCAAATCCGAAATCACCTGCAACTATTCTCACCTTGCGCACCGAAGTAATTTCACCCTGACACTCCTCCGCCAGTGCCTAACACTTCTCCGAGGTAACATCATTGCCTCCGTTTGTTACATCTAATTACATCGATCATTGCCTCAGTTTGTATCGTAATCAATCTGTAACTGCTTCCGTTGCTTGTGTGGAGTCCAAACTGGGTGCTTCTATTGTAATCTCATTATTGATGCATCTCTTAGTATGTGTTGACCAAAGACCACTTTGTGTTATAGGGTTTTTAGCCCCACTCTATCTTGTTGCCCACACAGAAGCAATCCTCCGACTCAATGCCTCCTTTTTGTGTTATAGGGTCTTTTGATGTCATCACACATGGATTTTTTTGGATTTGACTTGGAGGGGGTTGATACCTGAGAGGGTTTAAATCGGCACTAGTACAAACATTAGTTTGGCTTGTACCAGTCATCAAGGTGAATTGATATCTGATTATGGTTAAATATAAATTTTAGACCATAAGTGATATGAGGTTTATTCATCTAAAACCGTGCACAGCTTCATGTCCCTTGCAAGCAGAGGCAAAGGCACTCTTGGAGGCCGTCAGATATGCGGTTCAAATGAGCTGCTACCTGTGTGAGTTTAGAACTGATAACTACACTCTGGCAGATGCTGTCATGCATATTCACCTCCCTACAAATGTAGATTGGCGTGCAGCAAGTGAAATCTAGGAAATCTGGTTGATTTTCAAGCACAAGCTCCTTGCATGCTCTCATATTAATAGATGGCACAATGAGATGGCAGACTACTTGGCGAATAGCGCATGAAGAGAGAAGATAGATTATACATTATTTACTTTTCCAATGTTCTTGTAATGTTGTTCTTTGATTAAGTGAAATGTCGTTTCTATCTTATCCAATTGTAATCCTTTTGTTATTTTGGATAGAACCCCTTTGTGAATGGAGGCCGTGGACATACGGTACAGACTACAGACACAGTAAAGTGGATTCTAACACCAAACATATGAGGATAGTTCATAGTTGCTGGCTATTTACAATTTGGAAGAGTCGCTTGTACTCCAGAAGAAGGCGAAAGAAAAGAAAATAAAATAACTGGACGCCTCTGTTTACAAAATAAAGGGTATAATGGTCAATTTAATTTTTTAAATAATTAAATACAAAATTAAATAAACAAAAGGGGATATAAGAAAGAAAATTAGTTTTTGATGGGGATATTGGATATTATGGTGATTTGATGGGGGAAATTGGCTATTTCAAAAGTTTAGATGGGCATACTGGAAATTTTCCCATATTTTAATTATATTTTAACATCTAACATAGTTCTTTTTAATAAATATTATTTTAGTGCACACTTAGCTACTTATAATTTCGACATGTATTTAGGGATTATACTTAATTCATACGAGTGACTATCATCGCACTTTAATAAAGAATTATAAATATTAAAAACTACATAAGTGACAAAAATAACAATTAAAATACACGAGGGTGTGTATCCGCTGCTTTTTTAATAAAAAAAGTAGCTCGCTACTTTTCTGTTCTCCCTATCTCTCTTAAAAAAGAGGAGAGAGAAAAAGAGAATCATGTGGGAGAGAGATAGAGAGAATAGCAAGAGAAAAACAATGGATTGAAGAGCATTGGATCTCGTTCCTCAAATGCCTCTATTTATTGTACCTTCATCATATCTTCATTTTTAAGAACTTTAATAACTCAAAATTTAAAAGTCAAAATAAAATCATTAGATATAATCTACATCATTTTATCCATGCACGTGTAAAAAATTGTGACATTTGAATTTTATTTTGGTTGTTATCAAGAGCTTGTAAAAATATACTAATGGAAATAATTTCTATACATTAATTTTTCCAATAATGGATTTGCATAAAATCAAAATCGAAACATAACTTGAAATAATTAGTTTAGTGTTAAAAATATTAAATCACCCGAGCACGTTTTCAAAAAATATATGTTAAAAACAACAAATTTAAATTTTATAGATCTTGCCAGTGTTGTAAAATGTTTAAATCAATTAATTGTCCAATTAGTTGTTAGCGGTGACTAAACCATCATAGATTTTTTTCGACTAATCAGACGATTATTCCTGAATATAATCAATTATTTTCTATTATTCCTGATTGATCGCTTAACGATATCCTATCCGTCCGACGACAAGATACGGTTATTTACAACAGTGGATCTTACTAACACATAACAACTTAATAAGAAAGAGACCTTTTTAACGCTCAGTCTGTACATAGAAGTATAAACATGTCTTCTATAGTTCTATCCAAAAAGAAAAAGAAAAAGAAAAGAAAAAACTATAAACCGACTTATGGGCTTCACAACAATTGACTTGACTTGTCACCGCCCAACGGGTACAGTACGAATCCATAATTCCATATCCTCTGAGAACTGAGATAACATAATATTTCTGTTTGGATGACGGATGTCCGATCGGAATCCGGTCCGATCCGATCCGAGATGGAACGCAGAGATGGGCTTTAATAGCTGTGTGGATTCTGATCGGACGGTGAAGATCCAAACAGAAATATTCTGTTAACTTGAGGTTGAGGGAAACGAATTTGGACAGTCCAGTACAGGATGAGGATGAGGATGAGTATGTATCTCCTGTCGGCTGTTCCATTGCAACCCATTTATTTCCACTGAAATAATATATAAACTAATTTCTATTGTTTATAGTTTATACATTACGGGCACTTTCTAGAAAAGAAAATATTAAAGAGAGAGAAAAAAAAGTATTGTTTATAATTTTCCATCTCATTTCCACCTGCTTTCCTTTCCTTTCCTTTCCTTTCCTTCCCTTTCCTTCCTGTCTCCCTTCTCTCTCTTTCTCGCTGAACCCACAACTCGAAACTTGGTCCTTGTCCTCTTCAAATTCCCCAAATCGGAACCCTAATCGTCAACCTTCCGACCAACGATGCAAGCGGCGACGCATCATGATGCGAGGGATGACGACCGGGCGCCGCGAATCGAAGATAGGGAGGTAGATGATGAGTCGGAAGTGGACGAGGAGGTGGAGGTGGAGGTGGAGGTGGACGAAGAAGAGGACGAAGAAGGTGATGTTTGTCGGATCTGTCGGAATCCAGGAGACGTCGATAACCCGTTAAGGTACCCATGCGCCTGTAGCGGGAGCATAAAGTATGTGCACCAGGAATGCCTCTTGCAGTGGCTCAATCACAGCAACTCTCGCCAGTGCGAGGTATGCTGCTTCTGATTTTTAATTTACTTTATATAATCTCCTTGATCAATTCTACTATTGGATGGGGATTCAAGAAATTTTCAGAAGGGAACATCTTTTCTAGTCCCTTTGTTGTGCAATGGTTAGTTGAATATTATAAAGTTTTATCTTCTGAATGTTTAATGTTTACCTCCATGTAATTGTCGAGTACGCCTTTACCAGTTGATTAACTGCCCTTAAACCCCTCTTTATATAATTACATTTTACCTTTTCAGAGGACTTCCTATTTTCTCTATTACTTGAATTGTTTCTTGTGCACTATCAGGTATGCAAGCATGCATTCTCTTTCTCACCAGTATATGCCGAAAATGCCCCTGCACGTCTACCCTTCCAAGAGTTCATTATTGGGATGGGCATGAAGACTTACCACGTTCTCCAGTTTATCATTCGCCTTGCCTTTGTCCTGTCAGTCTGGCTGCTCATAATCCCCTTCATCACATACTGGATTGGCCGTCTAACATTTGTCAGAAGCCTTGGCGAGGCTCAGCGCATCTTCCTAAGCCACTTCACAATCCACTTAATCTTCACAGATTGCATTCACGGGTTTTTACTATCAGCCTTGATAGTCTTCATTTTTCTTGGGGCGACCTCTTTGAGGGACTACATAAGGCACTTGAGGGAATTAGGAGGTCAGCAAGAGGTTCAAGAGAGAGGAGAGGACAATATGGGGCAGGAGAGAAATGGTGCTAGAGCAGTGAGGAGGCTGGGTGGGAGAGGGAATAATGCAAATGGGAATGGAGAGGAAGGGGAGGGAAGGGAAATGGAGAGGGGACCAGGGATGCTGAGGAGGAATGCAGAGAACGTGGCAGCAAGGTTGGAGAGACTGGAGGCACATGTGGAGCAGATGTTTGATGTATTAGATGATGCTGATGGAGCAGAGGATGTGCCGTTTGATGAGCTGGTCGGGATGCAGGGGCCTGTTTTCCACTTAGTTGAGAATGCCATCACGGTATGTTTTTTTTTTTTTTTTTTTTTTTTATCTTTGGCAAATATTTCTCATCTGTATTTAGCGCATGGTTTTTGAGAGTAATAGCAAGTAAATAGTCTTAGATGCTGAGAGCTGTACCGGTTAAGCTTGTACATTGAACTGTTCTGCATTTGTACATAACACATACGTCTTCTTATACATGTCTCTATTCTCAAATGTGTCGTGTTCCTTCATTTTATTTTATTTTGGTATTTAAAGAAAGATAAAAATATTGTTTGCTAATTTCTACTGTCAGGTACTAGCTAGCAATGCCATATTTCTTGGAGTGGTTATCTTCATCCCATTCTCACTTGGCAGAATAGTCCTTTACTATCTCTCATGGCTCTTTGCCTCGGCCTCAAGTCCCATTTTAGCTAAGTTCATGCCCTTAACTGAATCTGCTTTATCCCTAGCCAACACATCCTTAAAAACTGCTCTGACAGCTGTCAAGAATCTTTCCACTGAGACTGCCACTGAAGGGGTCCTTGGCCATGTGGTAGATGTGGTCACCACAACGCTCAAAATGAATTCGACCAGTACAGTCAAATCTGCAGTTGATGCCTCCACACTCACTGGTTCATCTCGCCTCTCTGATGTGACCACTCTTGCTGCCGGTTATATCTGCCTCTGTCTTGGTGCCTTGTTCTACTTGGTCTCTATTGCTCTTCTTAGGTATGCAAGAGGAGAGAGGCTGACTATTGGGAGATTGTATGGTATTGCTGCAATAGTCGAGGCAGTGCCTTCTCTCTGCCGTCAGTTTGTGGGGGCCATGAGACATGTCATGACTATGGTCAAGGTCGCATTTTTACTTGTTATTGAACTTGGTGTGTTTCCTTTGATGTGCGGTTGGTGGCTTGATATATGTACTTTGAAGATGTTGGGTGCAACTGTTGCGCAAAGAGTCGAGTTTTTTTCTGCTTCACCCCTAGCCAGCTCTGCCATCCATTGGTTTGTTGGGATTCTCTACATGCTTCAGATCAGTATCTTTGTTACTCTTCTTCGAGGGGTATGTCTATGATTTATTATACTACTATTTTTAACTACAAGTGGATACACTGTTGGTAAGCTCTGATACTTGAGACCAAGCCCTTTCAAAATAACTCCAAGTTAATTATAGTACAAAATGAGCTGTTGAAATTCACAACTCGTAATGTGGATTGAACCTTCTAATTGTTTAGGAGATATTTGATTTGTTTCGGGCCTTTGCACAGTTTTGCTGAACTTGTGATATTTTAAGATAGAAGGGTTAATATATATCATAAATGAATGGCTATGTTCATTATTTCAAATCCTTTATATAATGCTCTGATAAGAAATTAATAATAGATAGTATTGGGGAACAATTTGCAGAGAGGATAATAGTACATACATAGATTCTTGTTATGCTCGAATAATATCATGCTCTTATTTGTAATGCATTTCAATTTTAAATGAAACACATAAAAGTGCAGTATTATTATTTCAAGTACCATTACATGCTGAAATGTTCTAATAATACAAATTATATGCTAATATTATCAATTGATTGCCAAAGAAATGAGATTGAAGAACAATAATGACTGAATTGAAAAATTCAAAATTCAAATAAAAGGATTCAAAGTTACCATAGTGACCGCAAGTCTTGGTAGCAAAAATGGGATCTCTTAGTGGTGGATAAAATTTCTTTCAAAAATAGTAATAACAAAAATCTTTTTATTTGTATTTTTGAAAGAAATATGCTATGTTTTATGGAACCTTAGTTATGCATTATGATTGACATTTTTTATATGTCTGTATTCATTACAGGTGCTTCGCAACGGAGTTCTTTATTTCCTGCGAGACCCAGCTGATCCAAACTATAACCCTTTCCGTGACCTAATCGACGATCCAGTACACAAGCATGCGCGAAGAGTTTTGCTTTCTGTGGCTGTTTACGGGAGCTTAATTGTGATGCTTGTGTACTTGCCTGTCAAACTCGCAATGCGACTGGCCCCCTTCATTTTCCCTCTTGACATTACGTACGTTACTTTTGTGTATTAATTGTTTTATGAAGTGCATTTTTGTTTTAGGCATTTTTATAAATTTCTATCACTAGCTTGTCTGCTTGTGGTAAAGAAGAAGCGTACTTCAGTGGAATATTGAAATTGTTTTGTGTACCCCAAAAAAATGTTACTTGCAAAACTTGAAAGTATCCCTAGCTGTGAAAAGAACAAATGTAATTTGTGCTGCTGTGCATTGAAAATATGCTGGGAAAAAAACAAGTGTAATTCCTTTGCTGTTGAAGAGAAATATAACTGGAAATATTTTGTTTCTTTTAGGATTTCAGACCCATTGATTGAACTCTCAGTAAATGTGCTTCTGGTGCAAATATGCATACCATATGCAATGGAGCACTTTCAGCCACGTGCCACCATAAAATCTATGCTCCGCCATTGGTTCACTGCTGTTGGGTGGGCCCTAGGGTTGACCGATTTTCTCCTTCCGAGGCCAGATGAGAACAACAACAACAACAATAACAACAATGGTGTACAAGATAACTGGAACAATAATAATAATAGAGCTGGGAGACGTGATATAGGTGCTATGGTAAATATGGATGCACGTGATCATGATATAGATGATTTGGCATTAAATAATGAGATTGATGAGGAGTCTGATATTGATGAACAAGCAGATAATGAGTATGTATCTTATTTATTATTACTATTATTATTATCATTATCATTATCATTATCATCATTATTAGTATTGTTACTTTTATCATTATTATCATTTACTTTAGGGTCATAAACAACTCTATGCTGCTTGTACTGTCATATGCCAGCCCTGGACCCAATGACACCACACCGGTACTATACGAAGTTAATTATGGTCTTGAGTTGTAGTTCTTTGGTTTATATTTTATCCTTTTTGCCTGAAAGTAAGCAATTGATCTCCATGAATTCTCTTGTTAACAAAAAAGGAAAAGGAAATAATGGAAGGAAACAAATGATTATTAACTAATTTCTTGGCCTTATTTGAAGGTATGGCTTTGTGGTTCGTATTGTGATACTTCTGGTGACGGCATGGATGACTCTCCTCTTATTCAACTCTGCCATGATTGTGGTCCCCATTTCTCTTGGCCGTGCGGTTTTTGAGATTATCCCTCGGCTTCCCATAACTCACGGTACCAAGTGCAATGGTAAGATTCTGTCAGAAGGCACATCCTATTTAACCTTCATCAGTTAATTTCATATCTTAAATATTTTTCTTGGCAGATCTGTTCTCATTCAGAATAGGATGCTTTATAATATGGGGTTTAGTAGCAGCGACCCGGTATTCAATGGATTACATCAAGTCTCGCCGAGTTGGTCTTTTAATATCACAGGTTGTCAGGTGGTGCGCCATTATCGTAAAGAGTGCAGTTCTTCTTTCTATATGGGTTAGTAAACTAAATACCAAAGTAATTCTATCTTAGACCCCATACTAGATCCAGGAAACTTGTCATTTTTTTGCTTCTTTTTTCGTTGTATGCTGGGTGTTTAATTGTTTAGTTTGATGTCTCAGGCCAAATGAACTCAGAGAACACTGGAATAGCTGTGTAATAGTACATAGTGCCATGGCAACCCTTTCTTGTTTTCTTCCTTCCAATGCCAATAATTTTCTCTTTTTTGATGTGCAGTTATTCATCATACCTGTATTGATTGGGCTACTCTTTGAGCTGCTTGTGCTTGTACCAATGAGAGTTCCCATAGATGAGAGTCCTGTATTTCTACTGTACCAGGATTGGGCTATTGGGCTCATTTTCCTCAAGATATGGACCCGACTGGTAAGTTGTCTTCATTCTTACTTCTTAACACTTTTTATCGGGCAATGTATTGGTTGTGACTGGTATCATGACTAACATACAAAGTTGCTATATGAGAAGTATGATACTTTATGAACTGAATACGACAGAAAAGAACCAATTAAATTTGTTGTCACCCTGCTTGCCAGTCTCTTTTGCTTGTTTTGACTTGGTTTTAACATTTTATTTTGTTTTTAGATGTTATTGTTCAGTTCAGTTAAGTAGAAATTTTTATGTGCCAATCCAAAATCAAGCATACATCTGACAATAAAAAATACCTGCACATATAAAACAGCACAGTTAGCAACAGTGCATCATTTGTGTGATCTAACCTTCATTTCTATGCACCAAACTGTTAGACAGTCTAATTCCACAGTTCTGTTGAACTCAAATCTGTGTTAATGTGAAATGTAGCAGATAATTTAATTTATATTAAATCATCTTCAATGCAAAATGACTATAACCAGTTAAACAGTTAATTTAGAGAAGCGAGTTGGGAGCAAAAGCAGCCTTATATCTCTGTAAAGAACCCAGATCTTTTTTAAGTCCCACCATTAGTTGTTAAATTCCTCAAAAAAGCATGAAGGTATCTACAGAATGTGATTTGTTATTGTGGCGCATGTGATTTTTTTTTTCTCAAGGCCGCATATGATCTTTTAATTAACAGCTATATAATTAATTGTTTTATTATTTCAATTTGTAAAGGTAATGGTGGACCAGATGGCACCACTAGTAAATGAGAGGTGGCGCCGAAAATTTGAACAGGTACGGGATGATGGCTTTTCCCGGTTAAGAGGCCTGTGGGTTTTACGGGAGATTGTGGGGCCCATCATCAGCAAGCTCCTTACTGCCTTGTGTATTCCGTATGTTTTTGCAAAAGGCATATTCCCCATATTTGGTTATTCTCTGATAATTAACTCGGCTGTATACCGTTTCGCATGGCTTGGATGCCTTGTATTTACCGTCGTGTGTTTCTGTGCAAAACGGTTCCATGTGTGGTTCACAAATTTGCATAACTCAATTAGAGATGACCGGTACTTGATCGGTAGAAGGTTGCACAACTTTGGTGAGGATGGGGTGCTTTTGAGTGGGGGCGTTTTAAGGCAAGATATGGGGGATAATCTTAGGTTGAGGAGGGGTAATTTAAGACCAAATAACTTGCAACAGAGACAAGTAATGTAGGGTTGTTTGCAGATGTTTCTTTTTCCCTTTCTTTTCTTATTTTAATATTAATATTATGTTTGTAGGGTTTTTGACTTTTCAAGTGTACCCTGTAGTTTGTATTGTAATATATATATATATGTGTGTGTGTGTGTGTGTGTGTAACATGCGTAATGGATTTGAGAAGATCCCTTCACTGTGTTAATTGCAAAGGTGTATGATATATGAGCAGCTTCACTGTCACAATGTAAATTCGTTTTCAAAAGTTGTAGCTTTCAACTTCCTAGTCTCAGCCAAAAGGTCAAAAAGGTGTAGCCCAATTTTCCTTGTCTTTGAAACTATTGAACAGCTATGGTGTCATGCTTCCGCTGTCTCAACTCGCGCGCTCCTTCGATCACTTCTCAGCTCTGCCTCTCACGCATTCATTCACTCATTCATTCATTTATGAAATGAATTGAAGCCATGTCCCCTCTCAACAATCGCATCTTCTCCTCCTCTCTCCACATCATCTCCTGCCTCCTCTCTCTCTACCTCGGCTTCCGTTTCTCTCGCCTTTTTCTTTACCACCTCTCTCCTTCCTCTTCCTCTTCCCCTTTCCCTATTCCTCATCTTCCCAAACCCCCTCCACTGGTCGGTGGCCGCCACGTCATCTTCGTTCGACCCTTCACCCACCCCAACCCCGCTGAGACCCTCCAGGCTCACCGCATCCTCTCCGCCGTCCAATCCCAACAGCGCCGCCTCCATATTTTACCCACTTTACCATCCCAACCTCGTCAATTTCTCATTGTTACACCCACCTATTCTAGAACCTTCCAGGCTCTCCACCTCACCTCACTAGCTCACTCTTTTTTTATTCTCCCTTTCCCCTTCACATGGATTCTAGTCGAGCCGCATACCTCAGTCAATCACACGTCAGCACTTCTTGCTCAGTTTCCCAGGCTGCAACTTCTGCGGCTCACCTATCCTGCTACAATGCCTAACACATGGCCTCAGCGTACCAGGGTCGAAGCTCAGATGAGACTCATGGCTCTAAGGTTTGCTTGTCTGTTCAATACATTTCTAATTTTCTAGAGAAATAACTGTACAAAGAAAGCTCATTAGACCTTGTTGGCATTCTACTATTTCTAATTTAGTTATTGTTATTTCAAACACTACTCCATGTGGATAAAATCACAAATAACTATATAATATAAATAGCTACTTCTAATTAGTTTTATTTTGGACTTACTTACCTTATGAGGTAATTCTCATCACTTACCAAACTTCTACTTACTAAATGGCTTCTAATTGTCTTTCGACTTGCCTGTATTTTGCGTAATGTGTCCTACTGTAGCTCTATTTTATGCTGCCTTGTTAATCAGTAACAAGTAAAATTGTTATTTGATCGTTAGGCATAATACAACGCGTTTATATATATTCTGAAAAGAGCTTTGCAGTTGGCATGGTAAATTATTAGCTCATAGAACATCTTACTTTTCACCCATCTGGTGATCATTATTAACGGAAAAGAACATAACACAAATGCAAAGTT
This sequence comes from Carex rostrata, assembly GCF_964058835.1. Taxonomy (NCBI): domain Eukaryota; kingdom Viridiplantae; phylum Streptophyta; class Magnoliopsida; order Poales; family Cyperaceae; genus Carex; species Carex rostrata. Next base: position 8,454,876 of record NC_135941.1, on the reverse strand, counting down.
CTAATATTGTCCTTTTTTTTTAATTTTGTTTTGTAAAGAGAAATCAGGCATCGTCGGCTTGATGGAATTATAGTGTTTGCTGATGAGAGTAATGTCCACACCATGGAGTTTTTTGATGAGGCGCAAATGGTGAAGCATATCGCATCTGTGTCTGTCGGGATTCTTGTGCACACAGGAGGTTTAGAAAAGGAGATTCAAGAAACAGAGAGGGGAAAGAAGGGGACCTCTGGCCTTGGATTCCCTGTCATTGGTCCCGCTTGTAATTCATCTGGTCATATTGTTGGTTGGCATTCTTTTGACACATTGAATTATACTGGTATGTCCTAACTACTAAAAGCGTTACCAGGTCTTGATCAATCGCAATCTGGACAAAAAAAATATAAATCATAAATCTGACACATAATTATAGAACAAAGATTCTATTAACAAATCCAAAAATTTGGTATTTTCACTATTGGCTAAAGGAAAATAAAATTGTTCCATACTGGTACTGGAGCAGGTGCTGTTCAGGTAGTTCCAAACCAAGTACTGTACATAACAGCACTTACCTGTAAAATGCTTAATTTGATTTTCTTTTCTCCAAAGTCGGTTGCGGCCAGTATGTTATTCATTATTGATCTTTTCTAAAATAATGGGAAAGGCTTACAAGTCCCATATCCATAATTTATGCACGTGAATAACCATTTGCTGGCTGGTTTTTTATTGAATTTTGGTGCTGAAATTATTAGTTATAAGACGTCACCCCTAATTAACTTATCTGTATAAATCATGCGACAGGTAAAATTGCTAATTTTGTGGGAGAGGAGGGGTTGGTGGTACCTGGTCGGTTTGAGTGGGCTGGATTTGTGATGAACTCAAGGCTGGTATGGGAGGAATCAGAGAGGCCAGACTGGGTGCATGCATTTAATGCGGTGGTACCCGATGGAGATGAGAGAGGGATAGAGAGCCCGATGAATTTAGTTAAGGATGTGAGCTTTGTGGAGCCTCTTGGGAGGTGTGGTAAGAAGGTTCTTCTTTGGTGGGCTCGGGCTGAGGCCCGGTTCGATAGCAAGTTCCCAACTCGGTTAGTTTTGGAAGCCTCTTCATTTTTGTTTAATTAAAAGTTAGGAGCATAGTAATATGTCAAGGCCATTTTGTTACGAGTCAGGTTCAAATGCCTCACGTCTTTCATGTCTCAATCGTGCCTGACATCCTATCTCTATTTTCAAAGTCCAAACAGTCGATCTGAATGGTCAAACATGATCTTTATTAAAATGTGCTTGGAGACTAAATTTTATAATTTTTGGAATTTTTTTACTATTTGTTTATAAAGGCACAAAATTATGTTTTTTCAGGAGATTCTGGACCATCCAAAGATAGTGATTTTGTACCTATCTAAAAAAAAATAGTAAAAATTTCTATAAAATATAAAATTTGGTATAAAAGCACATTTTAATACGAAGATCATGATGAGTGGTTCATATCGACTGATTGGATTTTGAAAACAGAGATAAGAATGTGAGGCATGATTGATGCATGAAAGACATGAAGCATTCAAACATGGCTCTTTAGCATTCAAACCTTGCTTTGATCATTTGTACAAGTTTGACGAAACAATGTTCTTCTGTGATTGGACGACACCTTTACTCTTTTGTTTTGTTTTTGCATGCAGATGGATTATAGATAAACCTCTTCACATAACCCTTCCATCGAAACAAGATCCCTGGCCAGATGCACCTCCTGAAATTGTTATTCCTGCAACTCCAACTCCAACTCTAGCACATCAAAATTTGACAGGGAAGCAGCATTCTAAGACTGCCAAATCCTCTAGGCCTAAGCACAGATCTCGAGGCAAAAGAAATCGCCAATCACGTGTAAATAATTTATAGATATGAAGTTATTAGGGGGGGAGTGGAGCTGGGAGAATTCTTTGACTGTGATTGTGTATTTTTCATGAACAATACAGTCAGGGCCGGAAGATATTAGGAAAGGTAATAAATTATATAATATATTGTAGTAGTGTAATTTTAATTTTATTTCAAGAGGGAGGTTAAAAAAATATAAATATAAAGAATAAAATTGTTAATTTTTATTTATATATAGGATGGTTTAGAGCTTGAATATAGTCACTGTCACTGCAACTTTGGACCCATGTGGTGTGGTGTGGAGATAAAATTTGAATGATCAATTCATTCATGGGCGGATGACAATATTATATTGTATTATATTTACATTAGGAATATTATAAAACTTGATGTATTGTCATGATTAAAATTGTAGGAAATGATCATCTCGACAATATCGATTCACAAACCCACCCTTTCTCATGCTCTAAGAATTAATACATATTGAACCGCCAGCTTTGCAAGGAGAGCAGAGCATATCTCTCTCTCTCTCTCTCTGCCTCTGGAGATCAACACGGAATGTAATACCCAAAATGGGCCGGATAGAAATTAGCTTTATTTTGTGGTTGCTTCATCTCCAACTGAACCTTTTAGTCATCAAACCTTGACCCATCACAGATAAATAAATAAATAAATATATTACGAGGCATATCATATGAAAAAAGGACACTTTGTTTCAAGTGCTTTAGCCTGTTGGACGTACTATGGCCTATGGGGCTATGGGGCATGGCCAGTTTAAAGAACACTAATTAATTTGAGATCTGAATTTAAAAGAGAGAGAAAATAAAATAAAAAAAAAGGACATTAAAGGTATTGGAATCCTTTAATTGTCTGATTGTTTCCCATTCTAGTCTTCCAGGCAAAGCAAAATTAAGAACCGACACAATCGATACTTCATCTCCCATGTTAATTTCAGTTTTGATTGTGAGACAAATGATAATATGATCTGATTTTCAATTTAATTTTTTTCTCGCTGGTGCTACAATAGCGTTATTTTATTTCTTTTTTAACTTCATTTCTTCACTATTCATTCTTTTTTCATTCAAAACTTTAGCTCGTAAATGTAGTATGTTTTTAGTCTCAGTTAAATTGATTTTAGTCATTGTTTATAGACATCAATAAGACACTCTTTTGTATCTTACAGTGTATAACTCAATTATCCGACAATTATTCGTTTTGTATCCGTATTCGTAAATTATTTGCTCCATATCAGTATCTGTTTAAGGCGTATTTAGTTTTAAATTTTGATATTTGTTTATTATCCGTATCTGCTCATTGAAAAGCGGATACAGATATAATATTAGCATTATCCACTCTGAATCCGCTCCGTATACCCCTACTACGTAGAATCTGACAATTAATTATTGGTTCAACTTTGCAATATCTACTATGAAAACTATTAACTTTAGTGTTTTAAATTAACGTCTTTTTATTTTATTTTTTTGTCTGTTTTATTCAAAAAGATTATTATGTTCACAGTGTTTCCTCATTCTTCAGGAAATTAAAAATATATGACATGTCTAATGAACAATAAATTTAAAACAATGCAACTCTTCTATATTTATTGCCATGAATTTTTATATTAACTTTGCAACTTTTAAATCCCTGTCGTATTTTGTTTTTAATAAAGTTGGAGAAGTTATTTTAATCTTTTCGTAAAAGATAAAATAAAAAGGGAACTTTGATTAAACATTATCGTGGTAGTAACCATGATATGACGTGACAGGAATCTGAAGCAGAAGCAGCGTTGGTCGAAATTTTCACCCAATAGCTAAGCTAAGTAGCTAACCGGTTACTTTCAAGTTTCAATTATAAAAAGGAATAAAATTAAAAACAAACGATCGACTACTTGGAAATTTTTTTATAAACCATAATGAATGAATAAATTCTTCCGGAACCAGCATGATTACTTTGTTTTTTTGAAAAACCAGAAGGACCGAGTGCTCTATTCGGTCTCCAGTTTTCCCTTTTCTCCAGACCGAATCGAGCACTCGGTCTCAACCTTTTTTTCACGTTTTCCCTGCAGGCGCCACAGAAGATCCTGAAAAAGCCAGACCGAGTAGACCATTCGGTCTTGAGATTTATTAAACTGACCCCCTCTCTGTGTTGCGTTCCCCATTCCCCCCTTCACCATTTTTCCTCCCCCCCTGTCTCTCTTCTCTCTCCGTGGCTGCCTCAAAAAAAAAAATTTACTCTCTAATTATTAGTTTAATTTTAATTGTAATTATATAGGTTTGTGTATTTTTGAAAGGAGAACAAGAAGAGCTTCAGATCTACAAGTTTCGTTAGGTATGTAGTTTAATTCTATTATTTTTGATTAATAATCCGAAATTATAAATAAATAGTTAGAATAAATGGTTTAGTAGCATAAATGATATATGTAATAATGGTAGTATAAATAAATAGTTTTTGTGTAATTTTTTCTTTTTGTAGTATAAATGATTTATGTGTATTTTTTTAGTAGTATAAATGGCTTATGGACTAATTGTAGTATAAATAAATGTTTATGTAGGAATTGTAGTATAAAAAATGATTTATATAGTAATTTATTTGCATGTAGTTTATGTAATAATTGTAGTTTAACTAAATAGTTTATGTTGTAATTTATTTGTATGTAGTTTGCATGTAGTATAAATAATTGTATTAATTTATATTTATTTGCATGTAGTATAAATAATTGTATTAAATAGTTTATGTTGTAATTTATTTGTATATAGTAATTTATTTGCATGTAGTTTATGTAATAATTGTAGTTTAACTAAATAGTTTATGTTGTAATTTATTTGTATGTAGTTTGCATGTAGTTTATGTTGTAATTTAATTGTAGTATAAATTATTTTTGTAGTAATTGTATTAATTTATATTTATTTTTCTAGCGTAATTTAAGTTTATATATTGTAACTATTAATTGTAGAATTATTTAGTGTACAAGCATTTAGTAATTGTTGCAATCATTTATTTTTTTAGTGTAATTTAGATTTTTCCAATGTAATTGTAGAATAATGAAAAATAATAGAATGAATGTTAATATTTAATTCAATATTTGCATGTCAATATTGAATTGGAATTGCATGTTAATATTTTTTTTGTATGAATTTATTTATATTGTAGTGGAAAATGGAAGGTGAACAATCTTTATTGCAGTTGCCCCAAAAGCAACATAAATTATATGCGGCGACTACGAAGGTATTTATTTAATATCGGTTTGAATTTAAATTTACTTATTAAATTTTTGAATTCTAAATCTAATTTTTGTAAAAAAAATTTTGCATGTCAATTATCGTTCCAGCCTGATTTTGAACTGCGTACTGGTAGTTGCAAAATGGCAGTTAGGTACCAGCCTAAGATGAAAGAAGGTTTAAAAAATTTAGGCTTGTATCAGATGGTTCATGTCCATCACTGTCTGATAGATAAAGGGTTGATCACTGCTCTCGTTGAGAGGTGGAGGCCCGAGACAAATACTTTTCATCTTCCGGTGGGGGAGTGCACAGTGACATTGGAAGATGTTAGCTGTTTGTGGGGCTTATCTGTTACTGGTAAAATATTTTTTGTTGCTAATTTATACTTTTGTTATTAATTGAAATTTTGTACTAGTATAATTTTGTTTAACATCTATGTTTACAGGGAAGGCTATCTGTGGATGTACCGATGATGAATATTCACAATTGATCTTAGATTGTCTAGGACACGAAGTGTATGATGGTTATGAATGGGATGATGATGAATTTTATCATAAAAAGGTGGAGAATAAGGGTGAACCCAATGAAAAGGTATCAATCTCAAAAAACTATATGCGTCTGATATGGTTGAAAAAAAAATTTAATGATACGAATTTGGCACTAGTGGATAACCGGGATATAATAGATCGGCACACACGAGCATATGCAATGTACTTGTTCGGGTCTATAATGTTTCCGGATTCGAATTCAAGTTCCGTCTCGTTAATGTACTTACCATTCTTGGAATATTTGGGACCTCGAGGTGAGAACCACTACAACTGGGGAGGCGCTGTGCTCGCTTGCCTGTATCGCCAGTTGTCACGGGCATGCAGGTATAAAGTGGGATCAATTAATGGTCCATTACTGCTGCTTCAGATGTGGTCTTGGACCCGGTTTGCTATAGCCCGGCCCGTACCACACGATGTACACTTTGGCAACAATATCATAGATGAGAGACTGGCTTATGGAGCAACGTGGACTATTCCGCATCAGTGGGAGGGTAACCCTGCGAGAGGTACATTTTAATAATAATTATTATGTTTTTCCATATAAATATGTATTGATTCAATATGTAATTGTCATATGTTTACAACGTAGGTATTGAGCAAATTCGGAATCAGTTTGAGCGTTTGAGGTCCGATGTTGTCAATTGGAGGCCGTACATATCTTATGTAAATAATTTACATGGGGCCGGGATAAGAGACCAGGCGTACTTTGCATGTCGCGTGTGGTGCATCCATTTCTGGGAGGTAGAGGTTCACTTTCCCGAGAGGGTTTTTCGGCAGTTCGGATTATATCAGGCAGTTCCTCCGCCGGCTCCTCTACCCTTCAGCCATCTTGAAGAGATTCGCAAATACACACGAGCGCACGGGTTGTTTGATGATCACTCTGTGGACTGGAGTGACCACTGGCTGAGTCATATCGACACACATCCCCAGTTGTTAGCACAACTTTCTGAAGATGGACAGCTTATTCCTTATCTTCCGGACAGGTACGATTAAATTTTTGAAAATAAAATATTCACATTTAACAATGGTAGAAATTTTTTGTTAAGTTTCACTTTTATCCAAGGTATGACGGGTATATGCAATGGTTCTTCGACAATGGCATGTATTCAGTGTTTCCAAATCAAAACAACGAAGAAATTCTGAGCCAGAACGTGCCCGAACCGGAAGGAGATGTAGCAAATCTTGGGTATGTCTCAGATGCCCTAATTCAAGCCCGTGCCGTAAGTATTTTAATTTTTCTTTTTAACATGTTATTTTATTTTATTGGATTACACAAATAATATTTTTAAAATATCATTTTCTTGTAGAGATTTCGCATGTTGAAACAGACCGCAAGAGGAATTATCATGGTGCAGACACCTGGACAAAAGGCTTTTGGACGACTTTTGCTTGAAAGTAGTCGTGATTTCCTATCTGATCTCGGGCATATCGCACTGTTCAGAGCCATGCTTGAGAGGGCAGGAGTACCAACCGATCTAAGTCTTATCGACATTAGCGATGATATCCCAAACCAATTTCCAATTAATCCAGATGTCCATATTCCAGAAACTGCCATGCATGATGATATGTCTGACATTTTCAACTCTATAGCATCCATTAGAATAGAAGGGCATCCATTAGAAAGTGGTGCCCTAAATCATACCCTCCATGGACAACCCTCTGCTCTACATATAACTATATAGCCAGTACGATTGGTATGGGTTTGTTGTAATTCTAAGTTATGATTTAGGGCAAATTCACCCAACTGAGATTTAAGATCGGCTTTGGAGTCAAACATCTGTCCCACTGAAAATTGACCGTCAATTCTGGGTGGATAACCAAAAAATGCTTCATCCTTGTACGGCATCGGCACATCGTCATTAAATGCCGGAAAAGGATGCTGCAATCCTCGATTAATAAAGGGAATAGAATTTACCCACTCCTTCATTACATCTTGCATTCTAATTTGATCCTCCATTTCAGCCATATCATCTTCCCCGACAGCTGAGCCACCAAGGTCAGAGTTTGTGTCTGAGCTAGAGTTTGTGTCTGAGCTAGTATTATTATTCATCTCATTAAAACGAGTTACCAAATCATCCACTATCGGTATTTCGGCTGGGTTATCACAATATATGGGTGAATCAGACACCGTTGGGTCTCTGCTACTTCCAGGTACACTACCCGGATATGGGTCATAATTGGTCTGATTAACAAATGGTACTGACTCAACCACTAAATCAAGAAGTTCAAAATTCAGTACCGGAGTGGCATGTTCAAGCACCATGTGCCATATCGTTCCGTTGTCTATGCTAAACAACTGGTATTTTTCTGCTGAGCCAGGGGGTGCGGTATTCAAACGTGCCCTGATTGTCAATTCGAACTGGCTAGGAAGCAAACGAATGCCAAGATATATATTTTTTCTTAACTCATCAAGACTCGTTAAGTTAGTAATAGCAAATGTGCAGGTCGGTGCGTCTGAAATTTCGCGTTCATGATAAACATTTATTATTACTTGAGACATTACCTGAAAAAAACAAATTTCACAATCAATCATCGATATCATTTTTAATTTTACAACATATTTAAGTGGGATTTATAATTTTATAATTTAGATTTATTTTAAGTCGAATTTAATTTAATTTAAGTTTTGTGTCAGGTTAAAATAATAATTTGACTATTCAAAAAGCAGTATATCACCACAAAAATTGCTAAGAACTGTCAAAACTATCTAATTAATTATTTATCAGTATATCACCACACAAAAAATTATCATTCAAAAGCAGCAAGCGCTTGTGAAACAATATACCTTAGTCTTTATATTATTTTTTCAAACTGAGAATTTATAAAAGTTATGAAGTTGCATGTAACTTTTATTTTCTTATCATGTCAGAATGTTAAAAAATATAGTTCATTTTATATAAAATCACGAAATGGTAAACCCTCAAGATCAATAAAAAAAAAAAACTTTTCAACTTCATTACTTTGTATAAAAAAAACTAAATAATTATAACTTTTTTGAAGTTACATTTTTCTTTTAAAATCTTAATTTTCTAATGCAAGAAAATTTGACCATATACAGTGGAGCATAAGAAATGGTAAACATTTTGACTCCTTCTATAAAATATAATTACGTGTATGTTTTGTCTTAAAAAGTATTTAGCTAATGTCAATCAATATTTATATATCGATTTATTTATTTTATATGATTTTTCTAATGAAAATAAAAATACAGTTAATATCTTCAAATAAAAGATGCTCTTATGAACGTAATTAAAAAAAAAACTTACTATAATCTTTAGATGAAAGCTACCAACACAATGCAGAGGCCGATATGTAAAAACACAATATTGTGATGGAGCTTGATTTTCAGCTATAAATGGTGAAAATGGAAGAGTGAATTGGAGAAGCAAAACTTGAGAAAGGAGTGAATTGGATACGCTTGGGAGAATTGATTTTCAGCTAACATAATGCTCTATGTCTTATATAGACGGATTATGTCGGTGCGTGCACAGAAACAAAAGGTGAAAGTGCTATCATATACTGCACCATTTCTAACTTCTAATGCACCATTTCTAACTTCTAATGATGTGAATTGTCGGTGGAAATGGACTTTATTGGAAAAAAAAAATCAAGACCGAATGCTGTATTCGGTCTGGAGGCATATACCGCACCATCCGCTACACAGGAAATTGGAAAAAGTTGAAAAAATAGTTGAGACCGAGTGCTCGATTCGGTCTGGAGAAAAGGGTAAATTGGAGACCGAATGGAGCACTCGGTCCTTCTGGTTTTTCAAAAAAACAAAGTAATCATGCTGGTTCCGGAAGAATTGATTTATTCATTATGGTTTATAAAAAAATTTCGACTACTTGAGTCTTTAACTCTTAACTCTTAAGTATGTTTTCTGACGGATAATCATCGATTTTATGTGTCACATGAAAACTATCACTTCGGTGTGTTCCTTAACTGTGGGCTGTGGCATCCTTTCCTTTGTCTACTTTGTTACCGCGTTTTATATTTCTACCAACAGGCAACAGGTGGAAGACCCATGAATGGGTAAGCAACCAGTCAGAGGAATTAAGACACATGTCATGGTCTAGATCTAGAGGGCTCTCATATTTCTAATTAACTTCTCGACCGTTCTGACTATAATATATGCTGTTGATTTTGGTTCTTCTAGCTCTAATTCTTTTGCTAATATAATGCCTTTACTCGTTCTATTGTCAGGATTAATTGATTAGTCTGTGCTTGTCAAGTTTCTTTTGCTAATATTAATATTCACGGTACTCTAATATTTTAATCTCCATCTTGTACCACAATTAGATTTGTTTCTTCGATCGCTGCTGCGCTCCGACGATGATCAGATCTATTCTCCGTCACGCTCTAATCAAAATGGAAACTCTATGCTTTATCTTCGATGATACTGCACTTTTGACTCCAATCGGCTATGCTCGACTATGGTCCCCACTTTGTTTTGTTATCCGAAATGATGTATAAGCAGCCGGATTTAAGAATTGATTAAAAATTTAATTACATGTAACGCATGACACATGTTGGTTTATTTCCATTCATTTTTCCTTTCCATTTACACACTTAATTAATATTTTTTACTGTAATATTTAAACCCCTGTGGTGTTTTGCTTTTAATAAAGCAGGAGAACTTGATCTTTATTTTTTCGTTAAAAACAAAAATGAAGCTTTTATTTAATTATATCGCGATCTAGATCCAATTCAGTTCTGAACATAAACAAAATGCAAAATGAATCTGATCAACTGGACGTTAAAATTTTATTTATAAAGTTAACCTTTTTTGTTTGAAAAAGAATAAATAAAATTAAAGTGAATGTTCGGTCTAGAATAATTTATTCTAGCCCATGATTTATGCACCTTTAACATGTCATTTAAGAATACTTATAATTGGGATGGACTAACAGTACCTCCATATCAGTCTCCTAAATGTCTCCCACGCTAAAAGACAAAAAACGTGCGACAGGGGACCACTAACTGACTTGGACAAAAAACGTGTGATAGGCAACCTGCAGGGCTAACGCGATTTTTCATTGTTGACAAGCATAATATTCATACCTATGGACTTAAGTAGTCTTACTTATTATCTATAATATTGGTCAAATATAAACACAAACTGTTGGGGGACCACTAATTTTGGGGACCAGTAACGACCAGGAGGACCACTGACAGCCTGGATTGGGGACCGCAACCGTTTGAAAGCAACATTTGCCAAGATTGGGAACCACTACAGAGAATCTATACAATGAAGTATTCATATCAAACTAATGAAATATTCATATCTAAACAATGAAGTATTTATATCTAACAAATGAAGTACTCATGTGTTGACAATATGAAATATTCATATGTTGACAACATGAAATATTCATATTTAATTAATGAAGTATTCATACATATAAAAAATAATTTATACAATTCAAAATTAGACACCTCTTCTGGGACATCTCTTCCAATACCTCTTCAATCCACTTAAAATCTTTTTTATAGTAAGTATTCACACCTGACATTAATACTATTCATATTGAAGGTATAAAGTATTCATATCTAACAAATAATGAAGTATTTATAACTAATTAATGTAGATATGAAGTATTTATATCTAACAACATAAAATATGCATCTCCAACTAATGAAGTATTCATATCTTGCACTCTGACAACCTTTGTTGGACTAGCGTGGACCCCCTCCAATGGTGCACCACGCTCTCCCCACCAGATCTCGACGATGCACCACGCTCTCCTCGCCAGATCTCAACAGTGCACCATGCTCTCCTTGCCAGATCTCAACGGTGCACCACGCCGAGAAAGAGAAGGGGCGGAGCCTGTGAAGGCTGTGAAAAGCGTGATTTTTTTTTTTTTTTTGGGTTGATCAGGAGAGAAAGAGGGGTCAAAACAGTTAAAAAGACTAACTAGAATGAAAAAAATAGTTACCATAAGTAGTTAATGGTCAGGGGAACTGCTAGGGGACTAGAATGGGGGGATGAAATCATTACTCTTTATAATTAGCATGTAATTTATTCAAATTTAATTCCAGAAAGCGTTTCTATTGTGCAAAAAAATATTTATCACTTTTTGTCATTAGAAAAGGAAGTTTATCATTAAAAATTTACTGAATAAGTAAAAATAATTTTTTTTAACGTTTTATTTTCAGCAATGTAAGGGATAAATAATTATATAATCTCATTTTTTAACAAAAAATTTAAACACATCTGACATTCACACAAATAAAAACGCTGAAAATTGTAAAATTTATTATATTAAGAAACAATTAATTTTGTTCAAAATTTTGAAACTTAAGAATAAAAAATATAATTAAATGCTGACTAGTAACAATTACAAGTCCTTTTGAAAGTCTTGGTAGGAGTTTCAACTTATTGACTTGTAATAGTTAGTTTGTGGTTGTAAGTTGTAACTATTACAATTTACAATTTACAAGTCAATAAGTTTTTTTGAACGGTCGTAGAGAAACCAACAGACTTGCTGATTCAACGCGTAGTTTTCACTTCATGTGGTGCAAATATCATATTCAGTGCTGTTTTGATTCTACAGTAGCTCATCTGCATGAAGTAAAATCTGCTCTATTAAACTCTTTACCCGAGTGTAATCATGACATCCCAGGAATCTGAAGCGGCTCGCCTCTGCTCCAAATTTCCACGCAATTGCTGAGTAACTGGAAATTTTTTTTTTGTTAAACCAAATTAATTTTTTTTTTTTTTACCAATCCTAACATAATTATTTTAAAAAAAAAAAACCATAAGAGTCGAATTACTATTTTGGTCTCAATTTTTTTTTTTTTTTGGATCAAAGAGATATTTCGGTCCCTAGTAATTTTATATTTTTTTATAAAAAAATGGTGTAGCCGTTGGTGTAATATGTTGGACCGAGATGCCATTTCAGTCCACTATTTTTTAACTGGGACAGAATTGGCATCTCATGTATTTTTTTTTTCTTTTATGCGCCTCTATTTCAGCTCAGTTTCGGCCAAGACCCCCGTTTTAGCCAGGAACAATTCTTGTTTCTGCCGGAACTCTAAGTTTAGGACTTTCTATGGCTGCAGGTCTGAAAAAATTGTAAAATCACTAGAGACCGAAATGTCATTTCGGTTCAAAAAAAAATTCGAGACCGAAATGGCATTTGAGTTCTTAATGATATTGGTTTGATAAAACATTTTTTTTAATTATGGTTTATAAAAAAAATCCGAGTAACTGACTAGTTTCTTTTCTCCAAAACAAAAAACAAACTAGTTTGAATTGTAAAAAAAAGTGACTACTTGGGTCTTAAGTATGGTCATAATGAGAGATTTTATGTGGCACATGAAAAGTATCCCGTGGGTGTGTTCGTTTCTGGCCACTCCAGTCATAAACCAAGTGATGAACCATATATACATATATAAGGAAAGGTTATATGAAGAGAAGAGAAGAGAAGAGAAGATCCCTTAAGTTAAAGTAAGTCATAACTTGGAGCCGAGGGCTTAGGCTTACTGTTACTGGCTTAGGCACCAAGTCATCAAGTCATAAGGAAGGAAGGAAGGAATGCCTTATGCCTACTATGCCTACTTTCTTTCTGAGTCAGTCTCCAGTCTCCTCCTACCTTTTTAGTTGAGAAAATATATTTAAATATTAATTAATAAGGACATTTCAGATCTCCTTTAAACCACTTTGTTTCCCCGTTTTAGACAAAGGAAAATAAAATTAGATTCCAAAGGAACTGAAACTGAAAGAGAGAGAGAGAGAGTGGGACCTGTGCACTGCTTATTCATTTCACGGGCATTTATTGAGCTCAACAATTTTCTGTTACCATTGCCATTGCCACAACAAATTAAAATTAATTACCTCTCAAAATTTGATTTTAATAAATTCAATTACCTCTCAAAATTTCTGTAAATTTTAAATTGTACAATTGAAAAAATGAATAATTATCTATGCCAATTACCAATATATAAATTCTACTGAAGCAATTTTTAATTATAAAGTACGTACGTACCTTATCTTAATTTCTTTCTTTCTTTTCTCTACTTTTTAGTTACATCTTCTTGTAACAAACATCATATATATATAGATAAAATTCTGATATAAAATAGAATTTAAAACAAAATAAAAATAATTAAGAGTGGTACTATAAATTTATTTTGGCAATTAAAAAAGAAATACCAAAGGACTTGCTTATAAATTAAGCATTTACTGAAATGCTTCCAATCCAACTTTATAAATGACCAATTAAGTTTGGCGACTATTCTTCTATCTTCTATCTCCCAGAATTATTAATTCTAGATAGACAACTAAAGAGGCCGGCCGGGTAGAAGAAATTAAATAGCTAGAGAGAATTAAAATGAGTGATTTTGGCAGCGGAGAGTTCGTTCCATTTGAATTTAGTGTAAACGATATTGTAAAAGATGATCATAAGAAGAAAGAACGTAAAGACTTGGCGCAAGTAGTTTTTACCTGGTCAATGAATGATGTATTCAACATAAATCTCTTCAAGAACAAGGTATCATCCATGCATCCATCTATATATATATATATATATATCTTTTGTAGCTAGCTAGATCATGTCTTCTGACACAAATTAATTAATTAAATGTCTAGTCTATATATTAATTAATTACTTATTTTCCAGATTAAGAAGATACCGAAGACATTTGAATCTTGTGAAGACTATGTGAACTATTTCAGTTTTCCTCTGATGGAGGAGACCCGAACTGACATGTGCTCAGCAATGAAAGCCTTTTCTCATGCTCCATACATTGAAATACTCACAGTGCATCATGAAAAGGATAAACATTCATACCGGATTGCAGTTGCAAATCCTACAAAAGAATTAAACTCAACAGCAATTTATGTGCCTAAGGAGGCAGACATAGTTATTCTCTCCAAAGAAAAACCCAAACATATATCTGATTTGTCGCGAAATGGATGGCGCTATACACTAGCATTCATTAGTAAAACTGGCGACGCTGGGTCTTTGTCTGATAACCAAGCCATTATTAGGGTTTCAAATCCATTTTCTATTGATGTTCATTTTAAGACCAATCGCCTCAAACAACCTCTCTTTGCAGTGTTTTCCTTTAACATCCTAACATATAATCGGATTTGGAAAATGCTCGATCCTGCGTATTTCAGCAGCAACACCATTATCAACAAGGTCTTGAGTTTCAATTCAGTGGTGAGTGAGTATCTTACAAAGAAGATTAATATTTAATTTGTATGTTGAATGCTTAGTAATCGGTGTCCCATATGCATGCATACAAATTACAAAGAGAAATATCTAGTGTTCAGTGAATTCCACATTTCATACAATATGTTTGCATGACATTTTTGCAATATAATATTAATTTCTATATCCTGACTTAATTAATATCCAACCATGGACAGTACGTGTTTATCTTTTGTGGGAAGATGCCTGCCTCGATTTGACATGTCATGCAAATACCAGATTAATTATTAAAGAAAATAGACAGCTAGCATTCAAATGATTTAAGCCTTGTATGGTGCATCATTGTTGTTCTTATTGTTTATTCTAATGATTTAATCGTTTCTGCACAGGGTACCATGGAAGACAGTATGTTCTCTTCATCAAGATTTTTGCAAAATGTACCTGACAAGGAAGCTGTGCATTTCTTATCAAGATGGGGTCTGAATGACTCTCAGTTGAATGCTGTTCTAGATTGTGCTTCTTCGACAAAAAATCTAACAAGCTCTCTCAAGCTCATCTGGGGGCCACCCGGCACTGGGAAAACCAAAACAATTAGCATGCTCTTAGCACTCATGCTAATTAAAAATTGCCGAACAGTTACATGTGCACCTACAAATACAGCTGTGGTAGAGGTGGCCTCTCGGCTTCTGAAACTAACCGAGGATTCATCTGATCTCTTCCAAAGTGACATTGTGTTATTTGGAAACAAAGATCGCATGAAAATTGATGAAGGTCTATCGAAAGTATTCTTGGAGGACCGTGCTGCCCGGCTCTTGGAATGCTTCATGCCACATTCGGGCATTCGAAACTGCATCAATTCCATGATTGATATATTTGAGAATTGCTATTTGAAATATAAAATGTATCTGGATGATCAAAAGGGGGAAGATGATTGTAAAAAACTAGTGAGGGGTGATGAGTGTGGGGAAGTTGTAGAAGAAGTTGTGAGTGATGAGTGTGGGGAAGTTATAGAAGAAGTTGTGGGTGATGAGTGTGGGGAAGTTATAGAAGAAGTTGCCAGAGAAGTAATGGATGATAAGTCCCTAGAAGTGATGTCCCTTACCGAGTATGTTAAAACCCGGTTTGGTTCATTAGCAGAAGACTTGAAATATTTCATACAAATATTCTTAGATGATTTCCCGAGAGCATTAATTTCTCGACAGACACTAAGAGAAATGTGTGACATGCTCAATCTGTTACCAATCATGGAGAAGATACTGCAACAAGGCAGTAAATCTGACAGAGTTTTGGATGTGCAACTGAAGATTGAAGTGAGCAACCCCCCCGACATTTCATCACTAGGCAATTTGAAAGAAGTTATAGCAAGAAGCAACAAAAGCTTCTTCCATCTGGTGTATGCAAGAGATCTTTTGCTTTCAAAACTGCGATTTTTATCAGAGCACTTGACTATTCCAGACATGTTTGGGCAGCGCTCGGTTGAAGAGTTTGTGTTGCAACATGTGAAAAGTGTTCTGTGCACTGCTTCTAGTTCTTTCAGGCTGCTCCGTTGTGTGAAAACAGAAAATGAAACCAGGCCACTTGAAGTTTTGGTTGTTGATGAGGCGGCACAGCTGAAAGAATCTGAATCTTTGATTCCTCTCCTGCTACCCGAGATCAAGAACGTTGTGCTTATTGGAGATGAGTTTCAACTTCCTGCTCTGGTCAAAAGCAAGGTATGTGTTGCTTATTAATATATGAAACCAGTTAATAGATAGACACCCAGAAGCATAGTTATAGCGAGTGCATGATTTTTTTAGTTTATTTAATCTTTTTCCAAAAATTGATGAGCAATAGTCATATACATTTATGACAAAAACAGGTGAGTACGTATGAGAAACTTAGATTGGATATACTTGATAGTTGAGTTGCCTATTGCGTGCTTGCATATTGCCTTTGCCTGTTTTTACGAATTATAACTTCAATTTTGAAAAAATGTATGACAAGATTGTGCTTAGCTGACGATATTTATATTCAATTGTAGCTGCCCATGCCAATGATTTTTTAATAGAAATTATATATGAACACATTCAAAATTTGAAGTTATTAATTATCACTATATTGCATGATTTCACTTAAGTTAGCATTGCAGATTTCTGACGAGGCTGATTTCGGGAGGAGTCTTTTTGAGCGACTGAGCTCTTTGGGATACCATAAGCACCTTCTCAATGTTCAGTACAGAATGCATCCCTTGATTAGTAAATTTCCAGTTTCCAATTTCTACAAGAACCGCATATCAGATGGCCCAAATGTTAGATGCGCAGCATATGAGAGGCAGTACTTGAAGGGGAAAATGTATGGCCCCTATTCATTTATAGATGTTGAACAGGGGAAGGAAACAACTGATAAGTATGGAAGGAGCTTGAGAAACCCAATTGAAGTTGCTGCTGTCGTTCACATTGTAAAGAAATTGTTCAAAGGTAAAATACTCAACTGCCATTTTAAGAGATTTAAAACCGTTATTTTGAATTTGACCCTTTGTTGGTTATTATGTATTACTAGTTACTTCTATGCATTGAGGCATTGAGGCATTGAGTACACTGATATATCTCCACTTTGGAAGCAAACAAATCTTTCTATTTTGTTAGAATAATTGCATAAAAATTCAAAATATTAGATATATATGGATGAGCTTTCTATTTTCTTATAGTTGGGCATTGTAAATTTATTGTGCTTCTATGATTGTGAATTTATTATTGAAACAGAATCTTTCAACTTGGGAGAAAATATCAATGTGGGTGTGGTGTCGCCATATAACGCCCAAGTCAAATTAATTCAGGAGAAACTCGGGACGACATATGACATGTATGACAGATTCAAGGTGAAGGTGAGGTCCATTGATGGGTTTCAAGGCGGAGAGGAGGATATAATAATATTTTCTACTGTCCGAAGCAACATTTCAGGATCTGTTGGGTTCTTATCCAACATCAACCGTATCAATGTTGCTCTTACAAGGGCCAAGTAAGTCCCTCGTGACTAAAAAGTTGTTAAAATATATATCAACTAATTAAATTAATCTTATGCTGCTTTCGATTAATTAAATGATTAATTGTTAGCATTGGTTAGTCCTCAACTCACAGCTAGCTTACTGTATATATAATCCTCATTGATAAAGATCACAGATGATTCAGTAATTGAATTGGCTTACTGTATAGCATCAATTAATTAAATGTTTTATTTTTTTGCCTGTTAGTTGTTCCAACTTTATTAATTATGCTTGACTGAAGTGGAGGTACTAATTATATATTGTATTTAGGCATTGCCTCTATATAATAGGAAATGCAAGCACTCTTTCGAAGAGTGAGTCTGTTTGGCAAAAGATTATTTCTGACGCCAAAAACCGGGATTGCCTTTTCAAATCTGAAGAAGACAGAGAGCTGAACAATGCAATAATTAGAGCAGTGATAGAAGAAGATGAGCTTGAAACTCATTTTGATTCTCTTCACATAAGTGGACCGAGGTCCAAGGTAAATGTCAAAATATTATTTCTCTTTGAGAAAAACATTTGATGGGTTAACATTAATTTGTATATATATAATTAATTAGTCTCTAACACAATTAAGTTTGGTTTTTAATTTGTTTTTGTGCAGGGTTTTAATGGGCGGTCAAGCTCATCCGGTAAAAAGATGAATAAATGGTAGATGGATCGATGCATGCTGAAGGCCCTGGAATTAAGACCCTAATGTTATCTAAATTTGGATCATTTTTAGTATTTTAAATTTCACTAAATTACGCCAAGCTTTAAAATTAATTGTTTCATATATCTCATGCATATTAAATCTCAGGTGATTGCTTCTTGAATTTTTAATATTTTGTTTCAAAGTAACTGGTTTGTTAATTTGGTACTTTATCTTAATTTGATGGATATATTGATGCTGGCTTGCTTAATTATATACTCTACATTCAATTTGCACTATAGTGTCAATTAATCTTCTTATAATCTCACAGTTACGTACATATTAATTTTGGGCAATATAAATACATAAAATTAAGCAAGCAAACCAGTGAGACAATTCTTAAAAGATACAACCTTCTGTATGCTAATTAATTAGCAAAATATATATATAGCTCAGTGGACATGCATGTAATGGTTAATCGATCCTAGCTGAATGCTTGACACTTAGATTCAACGGCAAAAAGTTTATATACAGTAGAGACAGCCAGCATGCATGATTTTTATCCTTCACCTCCTTAATTAATTAATTAATAAAATGAAGGTGTAGACTGTAGAATGAGGAATGACTGGCAAGATTTTTATTACTTGATCGATCGATCGATCGATCTCTTAAGAAATAAATGATCAATTAAGTACTTAATTAGTTTGCACTTTGCATGCATAGTTATATTAATTCACAGCGACTCCTCGGCTTCAGCAATGCAAATAATTATAATTAATAACACAACTTTAACCAGAGAATTTAGAGAAGCTAGCGGAATCGTTTAAAAGAGATGAGAGAGATTAAAATTAATTAAGGATAAAGAAAGAGGAAAACTAATTAAGTCTTGACTCTTGAGATCCAAGTGAGACGGTCACTTGTGTACGTGGTTAATTGTTCCCTCAATTAAAATATAAAAAAACATATATTTGTTGACAAAATATTATTTAATTGGAATCCTTCTCAAACCGAACTCAATTTGCGAGATCCAGATCCGATAATACTCGCTCCTAAGTCCTAACCAGATACGAAACAGTGCACACCAGTACTATTATTAATGGAAAAAAATAGTATCTGATTGGCATATATATATATATATATATATATTGACTCTGCATGTACCTTGTTCAATTTTCCGATTGGGTCACAAGTCACAACAGAAACCTCAAATCAAAACCTATTTTCCTTCCTCATCCGAAAAAAATTACATGAGAAATTGAGAATTCAATAGCTAGCGCAGGGCAGGAGCCAGGAAGCTTCTCTTGTAACTTCTCTTGTAATTATTTAATTGCCTAGGATCCTGCCTTTTTTAGAATGGTAGGTAGAATCTGGCAAATCAATAGCTGGAGTTGTTAGATCACCTCACCAGTATACAAGGGTATTATTGTCAAAATAATATTTCAAATAATTAAATTAAGAGTTAAATAAATAGATAAAAGGGGTAAAAGAAACAATATAAAGAAACATTATGTTGTTTTGATGGAAAATTTGGTTATTTTAAAAGTTTATATGGACACAGAAGAAATTTTACCTTTTTTCTCTACTTTTTAGCTGCATCTTCTTGTAATATATAATATTTTCCCTACTCTAAAATATTGTAACAAACATCATAGATAAAATTCTTTAATAAAATTGAAAAAGGCTTTTTATTTAAAAAAATAAAGAGTGGTACTATATATTTATTTTGCCAAAAAAGAAATAACAAAGGACTTGCTTATAAATTAAGTATTCAATGCTTCCAACTTGATAAATTCTCTCCGTCTCAGTCTCAGTCTCAGTCTCAGTCAACTACTCTGCTTCTAGTTCTAGATAGTCTACATAAAGAGGGGAGAAGAAAGAGAGAAGTGAAAAATTAATACAGAGAAGAAAATTCAAGATGAGTTATTTTGAGAGCGGAAAGTTCGTTTCATTTTGTGTAAAAGATGTAAAAGATGACAAGAAGAAACAACGAAACTTGGCTCATATAGTTTTCACCTGGTCATTGGATGATATATTCAACACAAATCTCTTCAAGAGCAAGGTATATATCTAAAGCAAAATCATCTTTTAGACAAAATAGATTTTTTTTTTTTTTTTTTTGGATTTTTTTTTTTGAGGAAAGAACAAGGATCTTGTCCCTGTTTCTATTGATAGAAAGCAATTCTTACAACAAAGAAATCACCAGCAAAAATACACAACATATTTGCTCAATGAGGATTGAGCCATAAAAGAAAGAAAGAAAGAAAGAAAGAAAGAAAGAGAAGGGAAAATAGAGATTAGTAAAGTAAATCTGTTGTTTTGATTTCCAACTGTTGCCGTGGTACCGCACATGTGTGTCTCCATTGGGTAAACTAAACACCTGATCCAGTAATTGATGCGGCGAGCTAGCTCTCCATTTCACAAAATTAATTCCCTCATACACCTTTCTCTCCAAAGTATAAAGCATGTGATCAATGTTCACCATCTTTCCTTGATTGTGTTTGTCCCATCCAGAATTGCTTCTACCGGCCTGGTACTGGGTCCCCTTACCCGATAAGCATACGCGACTCTTATTGCACGATTGAAACTTTGAAAGTTGAAACTTGAAGCTGAACAAATTATCAAAATAATAATAATAATAGTAATAATGTTAACAATAATATATATTATTATTAATCGTGTTTTATTGTCTTCTAGATTAAGAAGATACCGAAGACATTTAAATCTTCCGAAGACTATGTCAACTATTTCACTTTTCCTCTGATGGAGGAGACCCGAGCTGACATGTTCTCAGCAATGGAAGGCTTTTCCCATGCTCAATACATTGAAATACTTAGAGTGAATCATGAAAAGGATAATTCATACCGGATTACAGTTGCAAATCCGGTGAAGGAATTAAACTCGAGAGGAACTTATGTGCCTAAGGAGGCAGACATAATTATTCTGTCCAAAGAAAAATCAAAGCATATATCTGATTTGTCGCGAAATGGATGGTGCTATACTGTAGCATTAATTAGTAAAAATGGCAAAGAGGGGGCTCTGTCAGATAACCATGCAATTATTAGAGTTTCAAATTCATTTTCAGTTGATGTTGATTTTAAGACCAATCAGCTCAAAGAACCTTTGTATGCAGTGTTTTCGTTTAACATCCTAACATATAATCGGATTTGGAAAATGCTCGACCCCAATTCTAATTATTTCAGCAGCAGCACCATTATCAAGAAGGTCTTAAGTTTCAATTCTGTGGTGAGTGAGTAACAAAGAAGATTAGTAATTTGTATGTTGAATGCTTAGTAATCGGTGTCCCGTATGCATGCATACAAATTACAAAGAGAAATATCTAGTGTTCAGTGAATTGCACATTTCCTACAGTATATTTGCATGTCATTCTATATTTATATCCTGACTTTACACCATGGCCAGTGTTTTTCTTTTATGGTAAGATGCCAATACCAGCTGATAATTAAAGAAAATAGACAACATTCAAATAATTTCATTTTCATACTAACTTTTGTCAAGCATTGTATGGTGCATCATTGTTGTTCTTATTGTTTCTTCTAATGATTTAAGCGTTTCTGCACAGGGTACCATGGAAGACAGTATGTTCTCTTCATCAAGATTTTTGCAAAATGTACCTGACATGGAAGCTGTGCATTTCTTATCAAGATGGGGTCTGAATGACTCTCAGTTGAATGCTGTTCTAGATTGTGCTTCTTCGAGAGAAAATCTAACAAGCTCTCTCAAGCTCATCTGGGGGCCACCCGGCACTGGGAAAACCAAAACAATTAGCATGCTCTTAGCACTCATGCTAATTAAAAATTGCCGAACAGTTACATGTGCACCTACAAATACAGCTGTGGTAGAGGTGGCCTCTCGGCTTCTGAAACTAACCGGGGATTCATCTAATCTCTTCCAAAGTGACATTGTGTTATTTGGAAACAAGGATCGCATGAAAATTGATGAAGGTCTATCAAAAGTATTCTTGGAGAACCGTGCTGCCCGGCTCTTGAAATGCTTCATACCACTTTCCGGCATTCGACACTGCATCAATTCCATGATTGATATTTTTGAGAATTGCTATTTGAAATATAAATTGTACCTGGATGATCAAAAGGGCAAATATGAGTGCGTTAAAACCCGAGAAGAGATGTCACTTACTGAGTATGTTAAAACTTGGTTTTTCAATAAATTGTACCTGGGTGATCAAAAGGGCGAAGATGAGTGTGTTAAAACAGAAGTTATGTCACTTACCGAGTATGTTAAAACCCGGTTTGGTTCATTAGCAGAAGATTTGAAATATTTCATACAAATATTCTTAGATGATTTCCCAAGAGCATTAATTTCTCGAGAGACACTACAAAAAATGCACGACACGCTCAATTTGATACCAATCATGGAGGAGGTACTCCAACAAGGCAGTAAATCTGACAAAATTTTGGAAATGCAATTGAAGATTGAAGTGAGAAACCCCCCAGACAATTCATCACTAGGCAATTTGAAAGAAGTTATAGCAAGAAGCAACGAAAGCTTCTTACATCTGGTGTATGCAAGAGATCTTTTGCTTGAAAAACTGCGGTTTTTATCGGGACACTTGACTGTTCCTAACACGTTCACGCAGTGCTCAGTTGAAGAGTTTGTGTTGCAAAATGTGAAGAGTGTTCTGTGCACAGCTTGTAGTTCTTTCAAGCTGCGTGGTTTGAAAATGGAAAACAGCAGGCCACTTGAAGTTTTGGTTGTTGATGAGGCGGCACAGCTGAAAGAATCTGAGTCTTTGATTCCTCTCCTGCTACCTGGGATCAAGAGCGTTGTGCTTATTGGAGATGAGTGTCAACTTCCTGCTATGGTCCAAAGCACGGTATGTGTTACTTATTACTATATGAAACCAGTTAATAGGTAGACACCCAGAAGCATAGTTATAGCGAGTGCATGATTTTTTTAGTTTATATAATCTTTTTCCAAAAATTGATGAGCAACAGTCATTATAAATCTATGACAAAAAAACAGATGAGTATGAGAAATTTCAATTGGATATGCTTGATAGTTGAGTTGACTCTTATGTGCTTGCCTGTTTTTACAAGTTTGAGATGATATATGAACAAATTTGAAATTTGAAATTTGAAATTAATTATAACCATATGTATTGCATGATATCAATTGTAGATTTCTGCTGAGGCTGATTTTGGGAGGAGTCTTTTTGAGCGACTAAGCTCGATGGGATACCATAAGCACCTTCTCAATGTTCAGTACAGAATGCATCCCTCGATTAGTAAATTTCCTGTTTCCAATTTCTACAAGAACCGCATATCAGATGGCCCAAATGTTAGATGCGCAGCATATGAGAGGCAGTACTTGAAGGGGAAAATGTATGGCCCCTATTCATTTATAGATGTTGAACAGGGGAAGGAAACAACTGATAAGTATGGAAGGAGCATGAGAAATCCAATTGAAGCTGCTGCCGTCATTTACATTGTAAAGAAATTGTTCAAAGGTGATCCAGTACTCAATTGGCATTTATAAAGATGCTTTCAAATTGGACCTTTAGTTGGTTAATTGTTAATTATATGCATTATTGCACACACTGATACATATATCTCCACTTTGCTTTCTTTTAATTGCCCGTTTATCATTGAAACAGATTCTTTCAACTCGGGGCAAAATCTCACTGTGGGTGTGGTGTCGCCGTATAAGGCACAAGTCAACTTAATTGAGGAGAAACTCGGGACGACATACGACATGCATGAAAGATTCAAGGTGAAGGTTAGGTCTATTGATGGGTTTCAAGGCGGAGAGGAGGATATAATAATATTTTCTACTGTGAGAAGCAACAGTGCAGGATCTATTGGGTTCTTATACAAGATCAACCGGATCAATGTTGCTCTTACAAGGGCTAAGTAAGTCTCTTGTAACTAACAAGTTGTTAAAATTGTTTGACTCATGAAGTGGAGGTACTAATTAATTAATTTATTTTATTTTATTGTATTTTTAGGCATTGCCTCTATATAATAGGAAATGCAAGCACTCTTTCGAAGAGAAAGTCTGTTTGGCAAAAGATCATTTGTGACGCCAAAAACCGTGATTGCCTTTTCAAATCTGAAGAAGACAAAGAGCTTCACAGTGCAATAATTAGAGCTAGAGCTGTGATAGAAGAAGATGAGCTTCAAACTCATTTCGATTCTCTACACATAAGTGGACCCAAGTCCAAGGTAAATTAATTAATGTCACAAGATTATTTTAATTTTGAGAAAAATATATAGTTGAGATCGAAATTGTTGCATGTGAAGAAGCGTCGATCAGATGTAATATAGTGTTGGTTTTTGTGTGCAGGGTAATAACATTAACAGGCCATCAGGCTCACGTGGTTGAAGGCCCAGGAACTAAGACCTAAATTAATTTGTTGTTCTAAATTTTAGTAAATTTGCAATACCAAGCTTTAAAACCTAATGCTAATACTAATAGTAGCTTGTTTTGTACTATATATATATATATATATATCTTGGATTGATTGATGCTGAGTCAGGTTCTTCATCAATTTGCACTATATATAGTGCCAGTCTTCTTAATCTCACATGCAGTTACATTTTATTTATGGGTAATTAAATACATAAAAACAAGCCAATCAGACAATTGTTAACAATCAATTCAATTCAATTTTAATATTTTAAAATCATAGGAGTATCTACATATACTTATTTTCTATACTAGGAGAAGGTATGAAACTAAAGGAGGCAGAGAGAAAATTTATTTTTTGGTTTGAGTTAATGTTATTAGTTGAATCTACATATTTCTGTCAAATCCATATTGATGTATAATAAAAGATTAAAAACAATGTAGCAACCAGAAAGATAAATGAAGGGAAAACAGATATCTCTTTTTCCATTTTATTCCATTAATTAATTTCTATCTTTTTTTCTCTTAACATGGTGTAAGTAAGGTTGGAGGTACTTGATCATTTGATGGGTCACACTCACACTCACACTCACACTCACACTGTGCTTAGAGCTGGCTTTATACCGACATTTTTATTTTTACCCCATTAAAAAATTATTTTAATAATAATAACCAAAGTTTAGTAATAATTTTAAAAATATCCCACCCGTGGAATTTTTCCACGGGTTGGAATTTTAATTCCAATTTTTTTTTTTATAAAACAGAAATTTGTTTTTATTTTTTTTTGTATTGAAATATTAGAAATGTTGGATATATTTCTTTGAAAATAGATGGAATACAATATAATTTGATTTATTAGAAAGACTGCAACAAATAATCCGGATCAATATTTTTCAGGCTGGATTTTTTGCGGTTGTAAGAAAAAATAATATATTTCTTTATGTGTTATTGGAAAAAAATAAAAATGCTTAGATTCTGAGTTATTGATCCCGGTTCAAAAGTCACTTCTATGTAATCTAGAAAATATTGTGATCCTTTTAGGATATTTAATTTATGAAAAGTTGTATCTATTTTTGAAAAAAAACAAAAACTTTAAGTTATTTAATAATTATTATTCAAAAAGAATTCTCAAAATAGATACAACTTTTTATAAATTAAATGTCCTAGAAGGATCACAATATTTTCTAGATTACATAGAAGTAACTTTTGAACCGGGATCAATAACTCATAATCTAAGTATTTTTATTTTTTTCCAATAACAAATAAAGAAATATATTAATTTTTCTTACAGCCGCGAAAAATCCGGCCTGAAAAATATTGATCCGGGTTATTTGTTATAGTCTTTCTAATAAATCAAATTATATTGTATTTCATCTATTTTCAAAGAAATATATCCAACATTTCTAATATTTCAATACAAAAAAATAAAAATAAAAACAAATTTCTGTTTTATAAAAAAAAAAAAATTGGAATTAAAATTTCACGGGTGGGATATTTTTAAAATTATTACTAAAATTTGATTATTATTATTAAAGTAATTTTTAATGGGGTAAAACTAAAAATGTCGGGGCTTTATATGTTTACTCTTAAATTCTTTTCTTCCAACTGTAACATCTATAGTAACATCCCAAATTTTTAATAACTTTTTGATAATTTATTTTGTACCTTTGATAATTTTGGAAAACTTGTGGGCGACTTTCAAAAGTAAAATTTAGAAAACAAGAAAAGGTATCACGACATGTTGTCTCCCACTGGACTCGATCGGTCAGTCATCACTTAGCTACGCTAGTCAGTCGGCACCAGTGAGAAATTTGGTCTCCAAACGCATATTAATATGGAGAACAAGATGAACGGTTCGGATCGACCGTTAGGATTTTGAAAACTCAAAATCTGAGCCGTTGCATGGAGGGTCTCTATGCTATGCATAGCATGCTAGCATATTCCTATATATATATATATGTGATGAATTTAGACATGTTTAGGTCCGATTTTTTTAAAAATACCCCAATATTAAATAAAATTATTAAAAATAACCACGTTATCCCTAAAATTTTAAAAATACCCCCCCCCCCCCCCCCCCCGCAGATATTATCTGCGCTCCATAATATTAATTCCCCCCCGCGGATAATATCCGCGCCCCGGATTAAAAAATCCCCCCCGCAGATTTTATCCGCGCCCCGACCCTTTTATTATTTTTTTTTTGGCACAATTTTTTGTTATAAATATTCAGATCAGAAGTCAGATAGAGAAGGAGAAAGAGAAAGAGAAGGAGAAGAAGAGAGAAAGGAGAAGAAGAGAGAGGAAGAGAAGGAAAAGAAGGAGATGTGTTCAGCTGGTAAATCAGGTATGCACTGTTCATATACATATACGTATTTACTATTTATGTTTTTATGTATTTTCTTTTCATGCACTATTCATATACATGTACGTATACGTATTGACTGTTCACGTACTGTTCACAGATTATTCACCGACTGTTTGTTCACTGTTCACGTACTGTTCATATATACTGTTCAAATACTGTTCATAAATAATGTTCAAATACTGTTTATATATACTGTTTAAAAACTGTTCATTAACTGTAGGAATACTGTTCATATATACTGTTCAAGTACTATTCTCAACTGTTGACAATTGAAATCAGTAAAATAACCAAATATTTGACATTTATGAATGTAGTTCATTGGCCATGTCTATTGGAATTTCAGTACATTTTGGAGGGAAGTTCATAAATGATCAGTATGGTGTACGTTACTCCAAACCTCAAATAAATACGTATTGGGTTGAAGAAAATTTCTCATTCGAGGAGTTGCATTCGCTTATTTATGAAGCGAGCGGCTACAATAGGAATCAATGGAAATTAGAAATACTGGCCCGTATGCTCCAAGCAGGAAAGTATCTCAGAATCACATTAATTGGGTCTGTCGCGGAGGGGGGGGGGTATTAATTGGGTCGGGGCGCGGATATTATCCGCGGGGGGAATTAAAATTATGGGGCGCGGATATTATCCGCGAGGGGGAATTAAAATTACGGGGCGCGGATAATATCCGCGGGGGGGGGTATTTTTAAAATTTTAGGGATAATGTGGTCATTTTTAATAATTTTATTTAATATTTGGGTATTTTAAAAAAAATCGGTGTTTAGGTGTATGTTCGTTAAAAGAAATTTCTTACTCATAAGAAATCGGTGAATTAGATTTCACTTATCTCTTTAAAAAAAAAATGGGGAGCAGTCGTTTAACTCGAATTCGTATCACCTAAGATAGCAGAATATTTCTGTTTGAACCTGCACTGTTCAATAATAATTCACACGATTATTAAAGCTACTCAGTACATTCTATTTCGAACTGAGTTAGTTCGGATTCCAATCAAACGGCTGTGATCCAAACAAAAATATTTGTTTAACCCAACGGAGAGAGAAAGATATTGAATGAACTATCTTGACACGTGGCACATATATAGAATGGAAAAAAGTATATAATTAATACATTGCGTAAAATTAAGATAGTTATGTTAATATTTGTATCCAAACTAAAATACTAAGTTTAGATGGTAAATGAATTAATAAAAGTTGAAGAATTCAATTTAATTAATATTTACATTGATAATGAGTTGAAGACTTGAACTTTCATCTCATTTTAAAAAAGGCCCTGATAATTGTCCTCCCCACTCTCATCCTTCCATTATTCTCTAATTTTATTTGTTCAATTTCGTCTACATTTCTCACGATCTACAAGGAATTTTGCAAATCTAAAATCGTGAACGTCTTTTACGCAATTTTATCTTTCAAATGGATTTATAAAGCTGTTGTTTGAAGGGCACATGAAAGCTTGTCATCAAGTCCGTTCTTTCCAATAGCTTCATGAATGTATAAAGCTGGTACATATTTAAACTCTATTTATGTTCTTTTGCAGTGTCCAGATTCAAATTTCATGTGTTTGTTCGACTTATATCCTCTTTGCTTAATATAATTCTTAAAATTTTAATGCACTCTTAAAATCAGAAATATATTTGTTGATCGATAATAACTTATGATGATGAAGCTACAGGAGCCTGATGTCTTGTTCAATTAAATTGTAGGAAGCGCACAGGAATATACAAGTCTGCATTTCTTTTTGGCTTATAGAACTGACTCCATCCTCTTCGTGCCTTTGACATTTCTTATATTGAATCCATTATTTAGAGGTACATTATTTTCTTTTTCCTTTCTATTCCAATTTTCTTTCTTTTTTATTCATATTTTCAGAAATATATATATAGAGTTAGGCTGGGGTGCTATGGATAGCATAGTGGCCTCTATGCTACGGCTCAATATTCGAGTTTTCAAAATCCAAACGGTCGATCCGAACCGTTCATCTTATTCTCCATATTAATATCTGCTTGGAGACCAAATTTTATAATTTTCTGAATTTTTTTACTATTTATTAAGCCACTTTGAAAATCGCTAATCCAACGGTTTTACTGTTTTGTGCAGCCACCGTTGGATCAACAATTTTGTAAAATACTTAATAAATAGTAAAAAAATTCAGAAAAATGTAAAATTTGGTCTCCAAGCAGATATTAATATGGAGAATAAGATGAACAGTTCGGATCGACCGTTTGGATTTTGAAAACTCGAATATTGAGCCGTAGCATAGAGGCCACTATGCTATCCATAGCACCCCAGCCTAACTCTATATATATATATATATATATATATATAGGACATGGAATTGTCAAAACCCGATAACATTCTTCTTGATGCAAACTTCTATACAAAATTGCAGACTTCTTATTGATACTTGTTCACAAGTATTGGTCTTGGTGTTAGGCATGTCTTAGAAACTGAAACAATTCACAGGTATTGATATTAATCAGAGAATTTTCAATGCTTTGTTTATGTTGTTTGCTTGCCAGTGCATATTGGTTTACATGCTTTACTTGTTCACATGTACTGTTCCTGGCACATTATGTACAAATGAAAACAAAAATGAGCTGGGGGACGCCCTCGGGGATTAGTACAAATTTAGAGTTGTAAATTTCGTCCTCGGGGATGCGCTTGGGGATTGGTTCAAATTTAGAGCTGTAAATTTTTGCTCAAGGACGAATTTGGGGATTCGTTTTTTTTAAATGAAAATTTAACTCATTTACAACGAAAGTTAAACACTTGAATGCAGTTGATTAAACACTTTCCTTTATATGTTTAAATTATACGATTGTTTTGCTGCATTTGGCTGTGCTTTTGTTAAACTTTTTTAACAGAGCGTTTTTCTCTTCATACAACGAAATTTTATACAATAAAGAAAGATTGGTACTGTTATTGTGCTATATGAAGTAAAACCTGATCTTTTTATCGCTGACATTCTAGAAGGTTGGGGGACGCGGACGGATACTTTGTTTGGGGTACAATTATCAGCTTCCTTATTCTAATTACTATTAATTATTCTATAGTCTCTTTTAATTTTGTATTTTGACACTTCTTATTAATTTAAAAAAATATAGTAAAAATAGCGACCTATTATAAAAAGAAATTAATTAGGATAAATTGGGAAAATAAAAGTGAAAGCTAATAAGTGAAAATAATTTTATATATTAAGAATTGAGAAAGCAGTTCGTTCGAAGGAAAAGCGACTCTTTTGTTAATAAGAAGTGTAGGACAGACAGACACAGACACAGACACAGACACAGACACAGACGAGTCCGAATTCCCCCAGGTACCTGAGGTGCAATTAATAAAAATGGACGGTCCAGATTAATTTCATCCAGGCTAAACTCAATCCGGTAGTTGTTGAAGCTATGGGGCTTCCTTTGAGATTCGCGCCAAGTGAAATGAATGATCAAGATTCACCACTTGCACTACCTGGGGTGATGCGGACTCGACACAGACACAGACACAGACACAGACACACAGTGCTTTGCTTTAGTTGCTGCAAGTCTGCAACAAAAAAAAAAAAAAAAAAAATCTTGACCATCTGACGAGCGTCTATTCTATCTCCTCTCAAAAAATCACATCACCGTTCAATGGAAAACCCTCCCCCTCCCTCTGCCACCGCCCCCGCCGTCGCCACCGCTCCCGTCGCTGACGACACTGATCCGGCTTCCCAGGCGCGGGAGTTAGTTGTCTCCTTCTCGCGGCGATACCAGCACCTCCTCGACCGCGCCACTCCGTTCGTGCGCGAGCGCTGGCTCGGCCTTGGCTGCCTGGCGTTGCTCTATCTCTTGCGCGTGTGGCTCGTTGAGGGGTTTTATATCGTCACCTATGCATTGGGCATCTATTCGCTGGGTCAGCTGGTCGCGTTTCTCTCCCCCATGGTTGACCCCGAGATCCAGGAATTTGTCGATGGTTCCACTCCATCGTTGCCCACGCGATCGACTGACGAGTATCGCCCCTTCGTCAGGAGATTGCCTGAGTTCAAATTTTGGTATGTTATGTTTTCCTTTCATGCAAGTAAGTACTTCTCACGCTGGTAAATCGCCAGAACACTGGTACTTGGTGTGAACTTGAGGTGCTTATATTCAAATCTTACTCTTTTTCTTTCAGTTGTCATATTGTTCAAGATCTTGTGCGGTTCCTTGATTAGTTGAATTTATTAATAGGTTTCCTGTTCCTGTTCCTGTTCGTCTTTGCTGGTTTAGTTCAATATATATGACCAAATTCCCTGGAACATAACATAAATTGATCCAAATCTAAGACTGAAGACTGAAGACTGGACGTAGTAATGTCTTATGTATTTATTTTTGTCTCCTGTGCAGGTATGCTGTGACGAGGGCTTTTTGCATAGCATTTCTGATGACATTTTTCAGTATTTTCGACGTACCAGTGTTCTGGCCAATTCTACTCTTTTACTTTTGCACGCTAACTTTTGTCACAATGAAGCGTCAGATTCAGCATATGATCAAGTACAAATATGTACCATTCTCCTTTGGAAAACAGGCAAGTATCATTTCTTATTGCCACAAAAATCAATACTCCCTATACTTTTTCTTTACACACTATTTCCTATTGGTGCACAGCAAACATCATATGTAGGAGCATAATCTTGTTATCATAACTGGTCATGGCTTCAAATTTTTAGTTGAAGAAAATCATGGAAATAAAAAAACACATCTCCATTGCAAAATCTTAATATATATTATTGTTGTGTATACTAAACTCTCTTTCCCTCCTCTCTCTCCAAAGCGATATGGTCGAAAGAAAGCAAGTGCAACAGAGGATGCAAGTCTTATGAAAGAATAAAATAAAAGATGCAAGTGGTGGTGTCTATTGGAAAAGGATGTAGCATTTTTGATTAATTGGTTAATCTTTTTTTTTTCAATAATTTTAGAGGTTTTATGGAATATCTTTTACATTATCAGTATTAGGTCAGATAAGCCCTGTAGCGCAATAATGTGTTTGTTTATTGCTTCTCTTTTTAAGTGTGGCTCTATTATTTTATAGGTAATAGTAATCTATGGGAAGTGCTTATAGTTGATTAGTGTACACTGGATATATATTATTGGGTATTTTTTTTGGTACAGTTTGCAGCAATAAGTGCTGCCTGGTCACTGCTATACTACTAGCCAGTTTGTTTGTACCAGTATCAGCCCAAGTGGTCCTGGACAGATCTAGATACTGAGTTACTTGATGCTATAGGACCAATGTTTCCATTGAATTAGAATTTTTACTTGAACCTTGTTTGCTTAAGCATGTGTATGCCTCAAGTGTTAGAACATACTAGTCAAGTATAGCGAGCTAATTATAGTTATGGTGATTTTTCTAAAGATAATAACAATGGAACATCCTTTCTTCCTATATTTTTCCTTTTTATTAGAAAGAGAGATTTGTTTCTAGTTTGATGACTTGACTTGGGCTCTATCTGTTTTAACTTGTAAATATATATATCTCTTCGTAGAGGGATAAGATGTATCAATAATAATATTCGTGTTAGATTTACAGTTGTGCTAGCCTCAGCTCTCTGAAGCTGCTTAGTGGATTTGTGTATAAGAAATATATAGATAATGGTCCTGATTTTGTCCTAAACTAAACAGATACATACTGTGAATGTGATACACAGTTAGTTCAAATGGAATAACCGGACCCTGTTATTTCAAATTCAACCGTTGGATTTATTCATGTGGGAATCTCAATGAAGATCAATGGTTAGATTCATTTGGAACAACAAACAAGTTCCTGTTCCTGTTATTCCATTTCGATAACAACAGATTTGAATTCAGGTAGAGGACTAGCGGAGGTGTGGATTCGAAATTCTGATATCACTCCTTAACACAAATCATCAAATCGAATTATTAAAATTATTCCTTTCAATATCAAACTTAATTATTATTGAGAACGGTATGTAGTAATGTATCGTCTTATTAAATGAATTCAATAGGGGCCCTTCAATTGGTAAGAATTGGTTATGAAAACAGTTTAGCTAGGAGTCATGAATGAAATTGATCAAGAAACGATTCATAATATATTATTGTATTACTAAACGGAATTAATGCAAAAGACAAAGTTGCTGCATAAAAAAGAAAGTGTCGAACAAATTTGTGAATTGACTGTCGACAATTCTACTTGCTCTACCTGGACAAATAAAAAAAAAAGAAAAAAAAAAAGAGTAAAGATATTATTCCCTACTTCTAGTTCTCGGATGGTCTCTCGGCCTCCAATTCAGTTATCTAACAAACCTTATCCATATCCAAAAAAATAAGGACACGTCTCTCCCACCCCATCACTTTTGACAGTCGATGCCTCACCGCTCTCCTCTTCGATCCCAAAGTTCCTTCATCGCCGACCACAGAAGAGCGTGGTGCACTGTTGGAGGGGGGATCCATGCTAACCCGGCAAAAGTTGTCAGAGTGCAACATATGAATACTTTATTAGTTAGATATAAATAATTCATTAGTTAGAAATGAATACTTCATTAGTTAGATATACATACTTCATGTTATTAGATATGAATAATTCATATTTACATTAATTAGTTATAAATACTTCTATAGTTAAATATGAACAGTTCATTAGTTAGATATGAACACAATATGCTTACCATAAAAAAAAGACTTTTTAAGTGAATTGAAAATGTGTCTTGGAATATGTGTCCCATAAGAGGTGTCTGATTTTGAATTGTATAAATTATTTCATACATATGAATATTTCATTAGTTAAATATGAATGCTTCATGTTCTCAACATATGTTATAAGTAATAAAGATTATATGAATACTTTATTAATTAGATATGAATACTTAATAATTAATGGTCCCCAATCTTGGTAGTGGTCCCCCAATCTTGGGGTGATGATATTAAAACAACTCAATTTTATATTAACACAACATCATCAAAATATTTTACTCTATAGACAATTTTATCCTTCATTAAGTGTTTCCTTTAAAAACTGATTCTCTCTCATATATTAATACATAATTGTTTTTCCTTAAAAGTTATGTTTTATAAAGTATGTTATTTTGTTTAAATATATTTTTCTGTCATATATTATTTAAAAATTTGTTCCTTAAAAGTTACTATAAAATATGTTTATGAACTTTATGTTATCGCATAATAAGTATTCATTGTTTATTTTAATCAAATCTTTATCGGAATTAAAAAAGTGAATTGATTTTATTATATTATCACAATCTATCAACATTGTATATATCGATTTAACATAATGCAAAATGTAAAAAATGTAAGATCAACGAAATTCTGTAGCTTTTGATTTAACATAATGCAAAATATAAAAACAGAAAAAAAATATCTAGCAATTATGGAAACCAAATAATTTAATAATCATTATATTAATTACATTATGAAAAAAAATATGGTAGTTAGGAAGACATTTAATGAAGGTTAAAATTGTCCACACATTAATTTTTTGTAAAGATATTGTGTTAATATAAATATGTGTGGTGTCGATATACCTAGCCAAAAAGTAGGACTCACAATGGTATTTTGTCAATAATTTTTGAGGAGGGGTATTTTGTTTGATGATTTTTGAAAGTAGGGTATTCTATCAAATTTCTCGTAATTTATTAGTCTGAAATCTCAGTTCTTGACACAGAACAAAAAAAATTGTTAAAACGTCTCGGGCCAAATAGACATCTTGGCATAAGAAAAAAAAAGAAAGGATGGCATCTCAGTGTTTATGAATTTTATAAAAAAAAAAAAAATCAATCAATTTCTTTTACTTTATTTATGAATTTTGTAAAAAAAAAATCAATCAGTGTTTATGAATTTGATAAATTCCTTTTACTTTATTTATGGTTAATTTCTAAAAAAAAAAATCACACTAACTCGTCAATGAAACTATACCGATGGGATATATTTGTACATCTTTGAGGATATTGATTCGATCAAATAATGGCCGTTGTAATTATAAATCATAAAAGGAGAATGGGGTGTTACTGTAGCAAGGAACAGTGACACCCCCATTCTCTGCCCTTTGATTCTTATCCTACGGTCTAGATTGATTCCTGTGATGTCATCTTACGCCACCAGCAAAAATTTCCCAATCTGCTCGTATCTCAAGTTCCATCCCGCCTTCGATTTACTACCTTCGCTCTCTTTCAAATTTTTTCGCCGCGTGGCTCTCAGTTCACGCCACCTGCCCCTTCCATTTGAGTACTACCTCCCTCCGTCACCGCCATGTCCACCTCTTTCATTTGCGCCATCCAACACATCGGACTCCCTTCTTCCACCCACCTCCAGCTGGTCCCCGTTTCTCTATTCGTTTTTTCTCCCACCTTCCTTCTCTGTCGGCAATCTCGTACCTGACAACTCTGCCCGCCGTCGTTCTCTCTGCCTCATCGGTCTTCCTCTCCGTCGATCAGTAAGTTCTTCTCCACTATACCGTTGCATAGGCCACAATGGTTTCGGTAATTGGAGACATTCTTGGTAATGATTTCAATTTTCGCCCCCCTTCCAGCTCCATGCTTCACAAATTTAAACAATGTTTCCTTGTATAGTCCTACCAAATTTGTCTCACAAATTTCAGCTCCATGCCCCACCATTTTACGATACTAGTACGTGGTATACCAGTACCAGTACGTAGTGGTGGTTCTGTCATTAACACTATCGAGAGGTTCTTCATGGATTACTATCCATCTACATATTTGTCCCGCATAGTTGTTCGCTAAACTAGCAAGTTATGTCACCTCATAGTAAGTCAATTTGACCCAATACAATTTCATTTGTAAAAATTTCCAGAATTTACATATATCCGTGCAAAACAGGAAAATCATGCAGTAACCTGCAAAGTGCAGGAATTATCAGATATGCCCTATTGTGACCATACCAGTATCAGTTGGTGCATGACTGTGTGTGTAAATTATAATGACAGGTGGCAGAAATAGTTCCGACAGCGCATCCGACTCAGATTAATTGAAGTTCCCTTCAATACTAGCACATCAGACTTACAGTAGATAAAAAAAACTACTGATCTTTTTCTCATTTTGTATATAATAAATTGCCAAACCATTTTTACTAAGATAATGGTCATTATTTCATTTTTTTTGTCGAGTAGCACTTTTTGGAATTCAACGAGCCTAAAGATCTCAGCAGAGAGGACAAGGATATGCTAATTGATGACATGGTAAATAGATAAACTTCTATTTTCTCTTTGTATCTTTCTCACATTTATGGTAAAATTAATACTTGAATTATAATCATTATGCATAGGTGAGAGAGAGTTGGTTTTAATTTTCTAATCCTTCTTTCCTTATTTTCCTTCTTATTATTTTATTTTTTTACATTTTTTTCCCATTAGTTTTGTTGATTGCCTTGAACATTTTCTAAAAAGTATGGCTTCGCCAACAGTTTGGATTTTTAAGAAAAATGAATTTCAAATATGCATGGACAATAATGAAGTTCCTTATTCCATACATGTAAACTGATACCCTTAAGTCAACCCGCTATGCATTTGCTTCCCAATACTTGGTTTGGATTTTGAGAGATTATGAGAAGTTGATAATGTTATTGGGTTTGAATTTCAGAGGTTTCCATTGAAACCCCAAATTCTGGATACAGTGAATAATATAAATGAATGATTAAAATTTCAAACGGATTTTTGATCAGCATTTGTAGGAAGCATAACAAGTCTGTATCCGAGCTACTACCAGTATCTGACAGTACCAATCATACTTGCATATCAGCTCAGGCAAGGTTTATAGTAATAAAAACTTGATTATGAGCTTCTGCATATAAATTTGAAGTGCTGAAAATAGCTCTCCAAAGAAAAGTTTGCTCAAAACTTCCTGTAACTCTAATTGTCCTTTCCCTTAAATTCATATCTGATCAAACTGTAAATCTTTCCTAAATTTTGTAAATTTTGATAATTTAACTGTTTTGTGTGTTGTCATGCAATCAAGAGGGAGAAGATGCCCCTCAATAAGGCAAGGAACCTGTGCAGGAAGAGAAAGAAGAGTTGCCTTAAGAACCAGATTAGAAGTTGAGCCCCCTGAATCAGAACCAGAGCCTCAACCGGCTACCACAGGCGATTTATTAGTATTTTTTTCTTAGATAATTATTATTTTGAAAGAAGCACCAAAATCCTGAATTATTAATGCCCGAATGTTGAAAAACTAGCATAGTTGTTGCTCAACTAATTTGTAATATTTCAACTCAACTGCTCTCAAATGTAATTGTTTCTGTAATATTGTGCCCAATCTAAAGTCACTTGCTAACTATATGGAGTTGGAACTAGGCCTACTGTTGAGATATAGAAGGAACAAACTAAAAAGCTCTATATGTACAGTTCACTAAAATTTATGGTAAGACATTTTCCGCCACTGATGGAGATGGATTTGGTGTAGTGGGAGGTTGGATATTTGTTGTTCTTTATACTACACAAGCCTAACATTTGTCTTCTTATCTTCCTACAATGAAGGGTTTTGGTCGAGAGATGAATCCAGTTGCCACTGAGCTTGAACAAAGCAATGCTTCAGCTCTAGATATTATCTCAACAGGTTTAATATTGTTATTATTTTTATTATTTAATATAGCATTTCTATATATAATTCATATGAATTCATTAATTTTCTTTCTTAATTAAGAATTATATTTTTTTTATATCCATTGCAGCATCTAGACCACATAAATAATGTTACCAACTTCTCAACAGTTACAAAGATATCATAGACTTCAACATCAAATAATAGTAAAAAATAATTAACAACTATCCGTTATAATCTTTCGTATTGCAAAAAGGGAAAAAAAATCAAAGAGAGTACGTGTGAGCAAAAGAAGAATACACAATTTTGACGTAGCAGGCAACTACTTCCGAAGCTTATATTGTTTTCTGTTTTCCTCATGTTAGATCAGTATGTGCATTAGGCTCATACCCTTTGGAAATCATGTCATCAAGAAAATCCAATTTCTCAATTTCACCTTTCTTGCACAGCACAGCTAAGAGTATTGTAGGTTACTACATTAGGCTCATGTCACTCATGACATGTACAAAATACAATGCTTTCCTAATTTCATCTTTCTTGCACAGCCCAGCTATAAGAGTGTTGTAGGTCACTACTAGCAAAAATGTTCTTAAAAGCATTTGCTACCTTGTCAGGATCTGTCAAAGGTCACCTGAACGGATGCCGTGACATTTGCCTTTACCCAGGTAATTATAGAGGGTTGAGCTGCCACATACGGAACCTTAATAAATTCTATGAAGGCTACTATTAGACACACAAACTTTCTGGACACTGCAGGTCGTGTAACTTCTCGATTTATCCAAAAATAGTTTTTGGTATTAAGCTTATGCAACACAAATTATTTTTTCCAGGACAGTAGTTGCTTAGAAGATCGATAGGTTTTTTCTTACGCAGGTGTGGATCAAAGGAATGCTACTTCTCAGGTAAACTTCTTTTTGTTCGGCTAATCCACAAAGAATGATTCAAATTTCCACTGTGCATGCTTCCAATTGTCATATCAGGTATGCATGATCTGATTTCTGGTATGACACAAAGGATCGCTAGAAGGAGATGATGTCCATGGAAATACAATAGACACATTGTCAATATTGCAAATTGAATCACAATCTAAATAGAAAAATCTGTGAATGTCATAAGGGACTGCATGCTTTCATTTTTCTGATTAGGTATGCATGATCTGATTTCTGGTACGAAATTTTATGGTTTGATACCATTCAAACGTTTAGTTCTAGGATAGAAACTTCTTTACTTGAGTGACCAAGACAGAACCCTTGGGATTAACAATGCTTCTCATAACAAGCGAGTTAGCACCCATACAGTATGCTTCTTTTACCATTCAAATTTGAGTTTCACCTATAGTCTTGGCATTAAAAATTGACTATTCTTTCTTTTTTGTTTTTGTTAAGAAAACAAAATCAATTCTGTATTGTAAATTATGATGCAGATGACAGAAGGCAGAATAGTTTCATGTGGAATAAGGCACTGTTTGGTCTGATGAGGCCGGTGATTAATTCTTCATGGGAAGGCTTATCATCATCAGATTTGAAGTTCTCGAACTCAAATGGGAAAGAAGTTTGGATGAAGCCGGCAAATGGCAAATGTTTAGTAGATGGTGAGATGCTTCATCTAGGATGTCAAAATGGAAGTCCATAACACTAATCTAAATCCTTACTTGACTCTCAGCCATGATGTAGACGGGCTCTTGGAGCATACCACTGGAAAGTTTATCTTTCATTTTATTTTATTTTACTTTTGAGATGATGGTTATATTATGGATTTTGGATCAGTACTATTTTTTTTTTGGGGTGACGATTAGAAAATGGATGTTGAATCAGTTGACATAGTGTTCTGGTATGTATTATATCTATTAGAAAATAATTAAACTTAATGAATGATTAAATTCCCAAATTGAAAGAAGTGAAGCTAACAGAAAATAATCAAGTCATTGCAGTATGGGACAAGAATAACCCTATGTATACCAACGTACAAGCAAAAAAGAATACACAGCAAGATTTATTTCCATATATAAAGGTCACTATTATGTTTACTTGATTAATGCAATTGCTGAAAATAATATAGGAAACCAAAAAGGTCACCTACAAAAACCAACAACAAAAATGACAGTTGCGGCGGAGCCGCAACAAGGTTACTAGTTTACTGTCTCAAATCTCAATCCTTGACCCCTAAGAAAAATCAATCGGTAGCTTGAATTCCCATGGGTTTAAATAGGAAAAATAACAATTAATGACGTGAAGCATTGGTTGGGTAGCATGGTTTTATTTCTCATTTTAATTCCCTAGAAAGGTTTATTACCCAACCAGCTTCAGTTTTTGCAGGGAAAATAACAATTAATGAGTGAAGTGAAGCGTGATGACGATTCATTTTAGGGAAAAAATTTTATTTGAAACTCCAAAATTTGAAAATTAGTTATTTATCACCCTAAAACTTGAAATTAGTTATTTGCCACCCCAGAATTATTAAATTAAGCTATTTGTCACAAATATACACTAAATTCAGATTTTTGATTCAAATAATTCTGAAAATTAGCATATAAAAAACCGTATTTTAGTATTTTCAATATTACCCTTCAATTTCAATTGAACAGATCTAATTTAGATCGGAAGCTAAACAGATCAGATCCCTTCTTCGCCTCTCTTCTTCTTCGACAATTGAAACAGATCCCTTCTCCAAAACTCTTCGCCTCTCTTCTTCTTTGCTAAACAGATTCCCCACTTCTTCGCTTCTCTAGCGAGCCTCTCTTCTTCTTCTTTGCTAAACAGTTCCGCGGATTGCCCACTTCTCCAATTGAACTGAATAGCTCTCGACGCCCACTTCTCCAGCGAGAACCGCTCCTCTCCATCGACAGCGAGATCCCCTTCTCCTTCCGTCGAGCCAATCCGCTACTATAGAGTGTAAGAATCTCGACTTCAATTTAGAATTTGTTTTTGCTTCCTCTTTTTCTCGTGAAATTGTCTGAGTTCTGAGATTCTGGTATTCTGATATTGAACTACTCTGACAATATAATTTACAAACTTATGTGTATTCTCTTGCAACTATTTTATGTGTATTATCTTTTGTTCTTTCTTTTCAGGAAAATCTGACAATCAATGGCATGTTTGGAGAATATTCTTTGATTTGAAGCTGCAGAATTTTTTTTTAGAGTTTGAATATAGTTGGATGCTTGTATCAACTGGGCAGTAAAAGTGAATTTATGCATGTGATTGTGATAATAGAGTTGTGATATCAGAAGTATGCTTTATCAATGTAAACTGGGGTTGCTCCATGATTCTTTATTTTTTTTATTCGGATAATTAATTAAATTTGGAAGCCTTAGATGTTGTAAATTTGTAATGAATTCTTTGTGGAATATAGAGAGTACTTTATTTTAATATTTTCTTTGATTGTTGTTAATATGTGGTTGTTTTCTTTAGGCATTGTTGAGGTATTGTTGAGATAGATATATAACCGGCCACATTATGAAAATATTGAAATAAACATAGTAAAGATTATTGCAACTATACTAATGCATACCACAATTATAGATTACACTTAAAGTTTTATGGATTTCACTTAAGACAAATCAAATATCCAAGGCAACCATACTATCTATGACCATCTATGTATTGGTACAAAATAAGTACCAGTTCTTACAAATAGTAATTAACAAATTGTAAATATTGTTATCATGGAACGAAATGAATAAACAAAACAAATTGAATATTATCCATGAAACTGGACAAGCTGGAGAACAAGGTGGTCACCAGTGCATTATGTAAAAGTTGCAAAGAAGCCCTTCTAAAGTTTTCGTTTAACAGATTTAGCAAATGACACTTATTAGCTAAACCATGTATGCAAGACATCTATCATTTTATCAACTTTTTGCAAAAAAAGCAGAATAAAACAAAAAGATTAATTAATCTGACATATATCTTCATTAGGTCAATCTAAGTGAATATAATTGGATGCTTGTATCAAATTCAAGCACATACCAAAAGAGCACATTAGCATATATACCAAAAAAGAGCAATCTAAGTTCTGTACAAAAGAGAGCTCTATCTATCAAAAATACACAAGTAATTTGTAATATTTTCCTTGCTATTATTTATATCAACTTCATTCATTCAAGGGCTTCATAAGTTTTGTAGAAGATGGATGGCCATTTTCTTCATCTACAATCATATCCTGCATAGAAGTAACAAGACATATCAGTAGATAATGCTCCTGAGCTCCAATAATTTTGAAATTTTATGAGACTAATAACAGTAGACTTTTCATTGATTTAAAACTAAAAAATCATTACATGAGCAAAGTTACATAAATAGATGAAAACTGGTTATATAAACTGCTTAGGACATAGCCTAGCTAAAATTACATAAACTCTCAAGTTACACATAGCCCAACTAAAGTTAGACTTTTCCATTCAAGCTCATTTCATATATAGTCAGGAGAAGAAGGGATGAATTTATAACTAAGATGTACACTAAATTGGATTGATTGTAGTCTAATTAGAGCTATTTTTTAGTGGATCGCTGCACAAATTAGAGCTAATGGAGCAATGATTCATTAAAATAAAGCTAATCACACAATTAAGGTTAATTCAAGCAACAAAGGTAAACTATCATGATACTGTTTATCATGATCCTAATTGAGGGACATGA
Source organism: Carex rostrata (assembly GCF_964058835.1). NCBI lineage: Eukaryota > Viridiplantae > Streptophyta > Magnoliopsida > Poales > Cyperaceae > Carex > Carex rostrata. Next base: position 8,412,527 of record NC_135941.1, on the reverse strand, counting down.
AACTATTGCTCAACAATCCACTAAATTTTTTTGTATAATTGAGGTTTAATACAATATATCAGCATCAAGTAGTCAGTTTGATTGATAAAGATTGATCTTGAAGTTGCAAGGGCGGAACTTCTACCAGGGGTGCCAACAGATTTATGTTGCTTCCAATAGATTTACTGCTGGCGGAGAAAGAACCAACGGAGGAGGAACTGGCGGGCGGAGGAGAGACAGGCGGGCGGAGGAGGGAGGATCCGTGGTTCTCAGGCGGGCGGAGTAGGGAGGATTCGTGGTTGTCTTCTCTTTCTCTTGTCAGGCTGGCGGAGGAGGGTCTGGCCCTGCTCTCTTCGTCTTAGGATCCAACTATCGAGCAAACAGATCCAAGCAGCTAAAAATTTGATTAGCACGGATATTTTGATTACTGTTAAAATTTATTGTATTTTCAGAATAATTTAAATTAAAAATCTGAATTTAGTATATAATTATACAATGAAGGGGAAGTTTTTAACGTTACCTTATTAATTAGCCTTAGCCGGGTCAAGTCACGTGTCGATCATGTGATCATGTCCTTTCGTCTACGTTAGTATGTATTGACACAAAGCACTTATTATTATTATTCTACGGAGAACGGAGTAATGTATGATTGGTTAATCACTTATCATTCCACCAATAGAATCTGATGCTTGACATTTTATGTAGAATAGCGTAAGATCTGATGGATTAATTGCCCAAAGAGAAGTTCCTCTCCTCGGGTTTCACTACTGATTCCCTGGTTGACCTCGTTTTAGAAATCCATTGTTTTTCCTTTCCTTTCCTTGGGTTTACCTCTCCTCAACGCGCTTCACCCGAATTAAAATAGAATAGTCCGAATCCGACTCCAGTTGAGCAATTACCATACCCAGCCAGATCTCATCTCATCTCCTCTCTTCTCTTCTCTTCTCTTTTTCTGAATTGCACTCCCTTTTTTGCCATGAACACAATTTGTGGTATTCAAGGACAGCTCCTCGATGTAACAGGTACTTTACTTTCCCCATTTTTAATTCTCTTGTTCAGGGGTCAATTTCAATTAGAGGAAGGAAGGGATTAAGGGATGCTATGCTGGATAGATAGATAGATACTATCTTTTATTTATTTAAAACGCTTAATTAGAGGAAGAGAATATTATTGATTGATGTTATTTGACGATAATCTTTTCCTCTCTCAGTTGTAGCTTGTAACAAGTTGAGAGATACGGAGCTGTTCTCGCGGCAGGATCCATATGTCTGCCTTGAGTATGCCAATTCTAGATTTCGCACCCGTACCTGCACTGGTATTCTACTTCATTTTTTTCTCTCCTCTTCTCTTCTCTTCTCTTCTCTTATTGCATTGCAAAATTAACCTCAGTTATTTAATATTTTGGTTTTAGCATTCCCTTTTTGGTGTTTAGCTGCAACAAAAAGGATTTTTATGAGATATATTCAAATGTAACTTCAAAGGATTTTTATGAAATTGCAATGCCTTTATGAAATTATTGGTACAGATGGAGGTAAAAACCCAACTTTCCAAGAGAAGTTTCAGATTCCATTGATTGAAGGTTTGAGAGAATTTAATGTCGCAGTCTGGAATAGTAACACTATCAAGAATGATGATTTTATTGGAAGTGGAAGGTACATCTTAATTGGAAAATGTATTCAGCCCACTCCTAAATGTCCACTTTGGATGTGTCCACTATCTAATATATATATATATATATATATATTTTTTAACAAATTGTATATATAGATAAGTTGTCTCAACAGTAAAAATTATTTGTCTTTTAATCAATGAAACGAGGGCTTTGACCATTAGTTTTTCTCAAAATAAAACAGTAAGTTTATTGTTTAAACATAAAATTATAAAAAAGTTACTCTGTGATTGTGTGCTTTTAACATTAAATTAGTTAGTTTTGACAAAAATATTGTTCTTGTAAAACCTTAGTTTCTAAAGGTCACAGAAGTGCAATGATGGCAACTGATGTGACTTCCATATCACTACCCGACACGCTTTGAGAATTGTAACTATATATGTTAAGGGGAACTAGAAAATGTTAAAAAGTAATTAGCTAAGTTATTATAAAAGCCATATTTTGTTAAAAGTGACCCATTCAGTATTTGTAAAAACACGGTCACATGATTATATGTTAAAAGCAACTAATTTAGTTTTAAAACTAATCACTTAAGCGTTTATTGGTACAATGTTTTTTAAAAGAAACTGGTACAGGACACAACGATGGACACTTCAGAAATTGAGTCCTCTCATGACTCCTTTTCATTTGGTTTTCTTTAGTGCTACAAGTTATTGAATAATTGTATTCAAAATTTCTAGATAATTAATTTTTGATGAATACTTTTTTGTGTTTCCCAGAGTTCAACTTCACAAAGTTCTAACACAAGGTTACGATGATTCCTCTTGGCCAATCCAAACCCGGAACCTCAAGTAATTTTATCCTCTTCTTGTAGATGTGAATATCTTAAAAATACATTTGAAGAATAGAATTCCAATTTTCATGGTGGTTGGACTGAATGCAGGGCTGGAGGAGAAGTGAAGCTCATCATGCATTTTTCTGGTGCATCGGTAAGTATTTTTTAATTTTCTTTTTCTTAGTAGTAGTGTACTATTTGAAAGCATAATATGTGCTAACACTAGTACTTGAGAGCCTAAATATAGTATACATCTTATGATAGTGATACTGCTTCCAGCATCAGTTGTTACAGAAAAATAACCATCTAGGTTTCTCAAAGCCTTTGACTTATTTGTTCGTGCCCCATGTGTTACTGTGCCTACTGATTTAACTTCTAATTTCTAGAGAAGGTTGCTATTTTTCTTCTTTTCCTAATTAAAGCAATTCTAGGCTAGAAGGGTTGAATGATTGTTTTATTGGGTATCATAATGTGATATCAGAATCTCTAGTTCATCCTGTGCTTTCAGACAAAACACTGAAATATGCCTAGTTTTAAACATCTGAAGAAGATTTGCTTGATACTGTCTTAATTGTTTGGAGATCTCAATACTGTTCATATATGGTAATGATAGTGGTTTATGTTGATAGACTTTCTTTTTCATTCCTTAAAGAATAAACATAAGCCATCAGCATACGACCCATATGCACATACAGCTCCACCGGCATCACCATACGGGTCGATGCCACCATATGGCCAGCCACCTCCTCCATATGGATACCCTCCAGTTGGTGGGTATCCTTACCCAGCCCCACCTTCTGGCCCGCCTTCATACCCGAGTGCAGGTTACCCGCCTCCGCCTATGACCAACCCATACCCACCAAATGCATATCCTCCTGCCCCATATGGACAGCCCTACCAACCTCCACCTACAGGACAGCCTCCTTACTACCCACAACCAGGTACAACTTGTATATTGAATTTCTTTTTCATGGTATTTTCCTGCATTTTGGTATCTGGTAATTTGTGTGTTCTTTTATGTCCAAGCTAAATCTCCTGGAACGAGCTCATTAAATTGGAAAACCAACATAGAAATCCTCTTGGTTTGATTTTAATTTTAATTTGGAGTTTTGGAAGAAACTAAGCAAAAGAGCTTTGCCAAGAGCAGATATGCCACCATAGAACTATATCTTTCCCATTACAATCTGCTGCTTCTGATCGATTGTTGTTTACAAATTATTTTGAGCAATGCCTTTTGTGTATTAATTGTGAGTATGAGAAATGCTGGGTAATTAAAATGATAAAACATCAAATTTATATTTTAAAGAAAAAGGAAAACAGAAATTTGTTTTGTGAAGGGCTTATTGTTACTTCTTTTTCAGGACCATATCCGGGAAGATATCCTCCGCCATATTAGTTGTAAAACTTTAAAATCAAGATATGGATCTTTAGAATGGTGAGAAGACCACAGCCACAAATTTGTAGTACAAGTTGTTCTTACTGTAATTTGTAGACTGTTTACTGTTTTGCTGTTAAATATCAGATATCTTCATATTTTGTGTGAATAAGAACGAGGAATCAGTAGTTATTATTGTTTGGTAAATCTATTGTAAATATGGAATTTATTTTTGTTATTTCACTGCAGTATCGAAGTCACATGGATCCTCAAAATAATTGAACAATGGAAAGATTAAACAGGAGAGCACACAAGCGAGAAAACTGGGAATGCCTTTGCAATTTAATTTTGTTTTTTCATCCTCAAAATTATTTAGTATTCACAAGAAGTTTTTTCATCTAAATTTTGAACTTATAATCTTCCTTACAGAGAATATTGTCTTTGTTACTAGACCACAAGCAAATTCTCTCAAATTTCTTTTTTGAAAAATAATTTTCAAATATACGTATCATAAGTGTTTGATGTAACGATAAAAAAAAATAGTAGTGTGATAAATTCATCCTAAGTTTTCACTTTTCAACTCTCTCATACATGTTTTTCTCAATCCTAACACCCATATCCATCCATAATTTTCAAGAGAAATGTTCTTGGTCCACTGACCTTTGTCCATTGACTATTCACAGCCTTATCCAATTCCGGGTTCAACTGTCGTTTAACTTCCGACAGTCCCACCTTCTAATGGGTCTCGTCTCCTCCTATTTAAACAACACGGAACCTTCCTTTTCTGAATTTCATTTCCGAATCTTCCATTTCCGATCAGATCTGCTTTGCGATTTCCTTCCTTTTTTGTCTCGAGGGAAGATTCAAGCGTGCTTTTCCTTCCTCTTTTCGTCTCAAGTGAAAATTCAAGGGTTCCTAGTCGCCATTTCATCGGTACTGACTATCATTCAAACGAAATCGTATTTTTTTGTTTTTTTGTATTTTTCTTCTCTCATTCAATTTTCCTTTGCAATGATGATTTTTTTTGAGATATATTGACTCGATCTTGTTTTTTAAACATGATCCCGATGGAACCTTTAGGAGTGGATCTCGATCGGATATAAGACGACGAAATTCAAATCTAGTAAGTTTTTCTGTTGAACTTGTTGTTTTCATTGTATGCAATGACAGATTTAGCATTTTAACATAATTTTTTTTTAATTCCATTGGATTGTTGTAATTTCGTTTGATTTTGTATTTTCTGTTTTTTTTTAAGTACATATATATCTGAATTACAAGATATATGTCACATTTTACAGGATATCGCACATTGAAATGTTATGTTGTAATTGTTTTTTTTTTGTATTTACCTTCTCTTATTCATTTTTCCTTTGCAATGACGAATTAATTTGATCTATTATTTTTACAGTATTTTTCCTGTTAATTTTACAATATCCATCATGTGATTTTTCAATATTCATCTTGTGAAAATCTGGAGGAAAGAGATGATAGAGATGCGATATGGAGTATTGATATTGTCATTTTACAGTATTCACCATGTTAATTTTACAGTATTCATCTTGTGAATAGTTTTTAATGTTTAATAATGTGGTTGTGAATATTTGATGTATTGATGATTTATAGTTTGCATCTGTTAGTTTTACTGTTTACATCTTCTAAATTTATAGTATTGAATTTTGTAGTGTGTTTATCTCAGTTTTATAGTGTTTTAGGTTTCAAATTTACAGTTTTATAATTTGCATCTGTTAGTTTTATAGTTTACATTTGAAAATTTTACAGTATTGAAGTTCTATAGTTTGCATCTTTATGTTTTATAGTATGTGTAGTTTTAATTTATAGGATATAGATGCATATATAAATATTAATAATTGAAGAAAAATATTAAATTAATTTTAATTTTGAAAAAGAAAATGTGATTCAAAAAAATTAATTTTGTATAATTTCCGGGACTATTTTGAAAAAACTGTAAGTTTGAGAAGTGATTCAATTTTAAAATGTTCTAGAAGGTTTTAAAACTGTCATTAACTATAAGTTAGAGAAGTATATCAAGTGGTCACGTATCAAGTACAGTTAGTTTGGCAAGTTGTGCAAGTTGCAAGTACACAAAGTGGTCCCACTGAATATTAGAAATTTAAAGTGCATTTTTTATAAGATTTGTTATACAAGTTACAACATTGAATTAGTAATTCTATAGAATTAGCGCAAGTCAAATGATAGTTTTTCTGTGAACAAACAGTGGACTTAGACTTCCAATTTTCAATTTACTAATCACATTCGCATAGTTGCTTGTCTGAGAAAAGTAGCTCTTCTATCATGAATTGCTTTCTCTACCCACTTCTTGTTCTTATTTTTGATATATTATTTAGGGTGCATTTGGTTGTAGCAATAATAGAGCTAACTCGAAAATAACACTATTATTTTGAGCTAATCCACATTTGAATTAAGAACTACTCACTATTATTTGTTTGTCTTTTATAAATTAACTCACTATTTTACTAACCCAACAAAATATTAAATTAGCTACTATTCTCAATTTGAATTTAGCTCACTATTCTCAATTTGCATGTCAATATTCCTGACGACATCATCTAAGCCAAATTAAATAAACTGTCTACATCTTGTGTGGTTGGTGTTACATCATTCTCATTTTATTGTCCAACAATATTGTACTTCATGAAGTAATGGGTAAGTTTTCATGAAGGGCATGTTTTATTTTATGCTCATATCTTTGTTTCTAAAATTCAAAAAGTCAACTCGGATCGTTTAATGTCTGGAATTTTTATATATAAGAAAATAAATAAATAAAATATTAAAAATAAGAAAGGTACCGCGGAAATTATAAAAATGGAAAGGCAGGAGGTTGCCATGGCATCCCAGCGGGACGCCATGGCATACCTAGTCTCATATACAAAAGCTGAAAAAGAAACTTTACTTAGCGTTTTTCAACTGAAAAAAGAGCTTTCGTGAGGTTTGTATATGGGACTGGATATGCCATGGAGTCCCTAGAATTTAATTAATTTTCTTTTTAGCTGAAATTCTTGGACTGGGATATGCCATGGCGTCCGGTTGGGACGCCATGGCAACCTCTTGCCTTCTTATTTTTCAAATTTTCATCGTACCTTTCTTATTTTTAATATTTTATTTATTTATTTTTTTATATATATAAAAATTCCGGGTATAATGTGCTTGGAGACCAAAATTTACATTTTTTTTAAAATTGTTTTACTATTTTTTTAGAATTTTTTAAAATCGATATGTTTCATAAAATTCTAGACCATTAAAAAAAGGGATTTTCAAAAATTGTACAAAAATAGTAAAACAATTTCCAAAAAAATGTAAAATTTAGTCTCCTAGCACAATTTAATATACAGATGATGTTGAATGATTTGGATCGACGAACTTTAATATCACAAAATATGAGCAAGAAGTAAATACACACAAACAACACACACTTCTTCTGATATATATAGCAAATGTATAGTATTTATTTGATAAGGATGCATCGAATAGGAGAACCCTCGGCACCGACTAATCTAAGCGGCAAGCAGTGCAAAGAGTATATTCCGGGTTCCACACCATCCAGCTTCAAAGCTTCTACAATTATTATTTCCTATCAAGCATACAAAGAAACTTCATCAGACTACACACAAAGACGGCAAGATAACACTTAATCTTAGATAAACTCAATAAACAACCCTATAGCATTATCTTATGGTTCTGTTCTAGTGTTTAAAGCTTCGGATGATCATCTTTCGGATTTCTACACACTTATGGATAAAATAGTTGTTACAAAATAAATATATTCAAATTGGAAAATTTAGACAAAACAGGAACATCAAAAAAGCCGTATTAGAACAAGTATGAAAGATGCTTGAGAAATGAGGGAGCATCTAAATTGTCAACTATTGATGATTGCAATACAGAGTTATCTTACCCTGCTTTTGAGAAATACCAAATGAGCAGGGATTAAATCATCAAATGCTGCAACTGACAGGTAATCCACTCCTGCAAATATATCTTGGTTAAACATTAGGATAGAAATTGTATGGGAATAAGACTACGAAAATAAATCCAATCCTGCAAATGTATAAAGAATTCACATCTTATAACATCTACCAGTACAAAAAGGAATTGGACACAGAAATTTGGGAATCATTAATCCAAAATTAAACACAAAAATAACTTATATATTACAATATTTATAAATTAGGAAAACATAATTCTTACTGTATGCTAACAATTTCTCAGAGTTGATACATCAGTGCAGTTAAATAATTATAAACTCACCAACAAGTTTAATGTCGGTATTATCAACCAACCATTGTGCACCATCCTTCATGAATCCAACAAAGCTTGAGTCACATTCTCTCTTCCACATCAGCTTCCTGCATAGATATGCTATATTTTTATTCTAATAATTATATTATTTTATTGTGAATTAACTAAGACAATATCAAATCTGGTAACATGCCTTTGTACCTGTCAGTGTTTAATGTTCTGAAAATCACCCGCTGTACTCCTCTTGGGATGTGTAATGATTCCATCACTTCAGCTGCAAAACCAAATATAGAGAGAAATAAAGAAAACTGTCTGTCATGAGTCATGACATTCACTAAAAAAGTTTCTCTATTTTACAAATTAAATATCACAACACAATACAATGAACAGACCACAGTTAGATGAGGTGGTTGGGGTAAATTCTCCCATAAAGGAGGTTGCAGGTTCAAGCCCCATTTGAGACAGAAAGGGTTGACTGGTCTCTTTAAGGTGTGGGATGAAAAAATGTCGGGTTCCAGTGCCTTATTTCAAAAAGACAAAAAAAAAAAAAAAAATACTTTGCAAAATTATTACCTGTTATATTCTTGTCTCTTGGGACATCAACTAGCAAAGCAGGACCTATCAAAAAGGAAAAGAAAGAAAAACATGAATGAGTAAGAATATCAAAGGAAATTACAACTGAACAATTAACGAGCAAAACTTAAAAGGACATAAGTGCAAAAATGAACTTTCCTCAAGAAAGAAAGTTTTGAAATGAAATAACTAAAAACAAAAGATATATCTTGCAGATACCAGAATTTTCAGGATATAAGGGTAAATATCATTTTCCAAACATAAAAATGCTGCCAAAGACTTAGCAATAACAAAGTTATATGCAATTTTGGCATCATATCAGTACCATTCCAGCAATAGTATGGTACTGGTACTGGTATTGATATCAGAATTGTTACTGTTTAATGTTCTGTTACTAACTGTCGTGTCAGGATTTATACGTACCATTGAGTACTTGAAGATCAAGGGAGTCGACATCATAACCTCCCTCAAAATACTCCTGGTACATGTGCCCTGGCGCATCGACATGCGTGCCAGAATGCACAACCATCCTTAATTCTGACATATTGTGCACTGATCCATTAGCCATGGATTCGTGCAACCAGAGAAATTGGCCAAGGCCGTCGGAGGAGGGACACGTCGGCATGCCCCCGACCCTGTACGGGTGTGTGATGTCCAGTATCTGTGTGCCACGTGGCACCGAATCAGACGTAGTGCTGGTGGTTGGGCGAATGGGGTTGACAGTGCAAGTGGTAGGTTCATCGTAGGCAGGGTGGGGAGAGAGAGAGGCCAGGTTTTTGAGCGGAAGAAGGAAGAGAAGGAAGAGAAACAACGAAGATAAGTTTGCCATGGCGAGTGTGTGTTGAGAGTTTGGGCAAATATTAGAGTTGAGAGGCAAGATTTGGTATATATAGATGGAAGAGAAGGAAGAGAAACAACGAAGATAAGTTTGCCATGGCGAGTGACGAGGAGAGTGTGTTGACTAAGGGCTGGGAAAAAGCCCGAACTCGTCACTCGCTCGTTTACGGCTCGTTTAATTCGCCTCGTTTATAACTCAGTTGATTTAAAACTCGAGTTGGCCAACTCGTTTAATAAATGAGCTGAGTTCGAATTGATTTTAACTTGTTCATTTATAACTCGAGTTACATAAAATTACATAGCATTGGTCACAATAAATATCAAAATAATCAAACCTGAATCTTATTTGTGCTTCGAGATTCGTGTAAAATATATTTGAACTTATGTTATAATACTATTATTGGTTAAACGAGTTATAAACGAGTTGTGAGCCAACTCGAGTTGATAACGAGCTGAGTTTGAATTGGTTCTACAACTCGTTATTATCATCTCAACTCGAGTTGGCTCGCTCGTTTATTAAACGAGCCAAGTTCGAGTTGGAGGTAACTCACTCAAACTCGGCTCATTTACAACTCTAACTCTAGTTGACTGTTGAAGGTTTGGGCAAATATTCGAGCAAAATGTTCGCGTAATTTACTGAGAATTTTTTATTGATAACAAAAATATTATTAAATAATAAATGAAAACACAAAGAGAACTTTTTTTTATGTCATACGATAAAAAAAAGAGAAATTTGGATATATACCCATCACAACTTCGTTAATTAGATATTTACCCATCCAAAATTAAAATTTAGGTATTTATCCATCTAAACACATCCAAATTATTAATATACCCATTTTGAAATTTTTTCACTAAAAAATGTAAATCAATATTCATAAAATATTTGAATGACAATTTTACCCTTAGCAGTTATTTCCTAAAAACTTTCATCGCTGTGTTCTTGTACAAGTACGATCTCTTCCTCCTCCGTCCTCCCTCTGGCCCATCCTACCCTTCCTCTCCTTGCCTTCCCTCTCCTCCACCCCGACGATACCACTGCTGGTACGAGTGTAAAACTATTATAGAGTTTAAGAACTTGTAAAAAAAAAAATTATAAATACAGCTTAGCTCGTAATAGATGAAAAAGATCAAATATGATGTATTTATCAGCTCTTGAAGCATTATAGAGTAACCAATCAAGATCTCTCTATTTGAATAAGGAGCACGGCTTCTGAGTAGAAGAGGAGAAAACTGGTAAAAGCATTACAAGTACTACTGAACTTCACTGAGAGCATGCAAATTAATCAAGTTTTTCTTTCAATTTATCAACACTTCTTCAATTGATTGGCATACAAACAAGCTACACCACTCACTGGTCCAAAATCAGGAGCATAGAGATGAAATAGGGACGTCGTTTGCACTTGCTGATAAGAGGAGATGGATTGTCAGAAACACAAGGAGAAGTTTTCAAATGGATCCTCCAACTTTACATTTTTTACAAGTAATAAGGGGCGGGTAGTTTTAGGGGCCGGGGGAGAAGGAAGACAGGGAGAGGAAGGGCGGGCTGGGGCAGAGGGTGAACGGAGGAGGAAGGGGTCGCACTTGCACATGAACATAGCGATGGAAGTTTTTAGAAAATAAATGATAAGGGTAAAATTGTCATTTAAATATTTTATGAATATTGATTTATATTTTTTAGTGAAAAAATTTAAACATGGGTATATTAATAATTTGGTTATATTTAGATGGGTAAATATCTAATTTTTAATTTTGGATGAGTAAATATCTAATTAACGAAGTTGTGATGGGTATATATCCAAATTTCTCTAAAAAAAAGAGCGATGCTGCTGTGCAAACTAACTTTTAGCAACTGTTTTAGTAAAAATTTTGCAGAATCGATTACAATCATTGATTTCTAAAATGGCACTTTTGGTATAAGATTGTGTGTTGAAATCTCTGTTAGGCTCTGTTAGGCTTTCTTTCTTCCCACCCATTTGCTCCGTGTCTCTCTCTCTCGTTCGGTCGCCCCCTTTCTCCCTCATTCTCTCCATTCGCTCTGTATCCCTGTTCGTGTGACCCGCCTCTCCTTAAAGGAATCCAAGGAACCCCACCATCTGACCACTTCGCCTCCACATAGCTCGCGATCAGTCGCCTTTTCTCCGCCTCCGCCTCCGCCTCGATCTGACCATGTCGCCTCGCACCTCCTAACAATTGCCCTTGATTTCGAAAGGTATTAAGTTTAATTTACCTATCTCTCACATTCCAATTGGTCTTCAATAAACCTGGCCTTATGCTTTACAAATGGAAAATGGTACCTTAATGCCTAAATTGTCCTCCTTTGTGTGTGAGTTCTATACTGATACTTGGTAGTTGCGAGAAGGAACTACGGCATGGGTTATATGATAGCAGGTATGAAGTAAGTTAGTAACTACAAGGTTCTATTTTGGTTCATTCATGCTTACTTTCAGATTGCAAGTACAATAGGATTAGCACTAAGCCAGTTTCTTACCATTAATGTTTTGAAGCTACCTCTGTAAGGTTCATGAGTTTGTTTTTCCTACTGTACAAGTTGTAGACTGCCTGATCTGAACAACACCTGTTGAAAGAGAATGGCAACTTCGGGACAAGTAAGAATAATTACAAGGGCAAAGAAGTGGCAGCTGATGTTTCGCCAATGAACACTCGTTGTGAGCACAGAACACATGATACAAATACAAACGTAAGTAATTCTTCATTATATTTCTTTACTAAATATTTTAAGGGGTAATGGACTAATGGTACAGTGATGATACCAGTAAAGGGTGAAACTCGATAAGTGTTCTGGTCATACTTCACTGAACTTGAAGGGGTATTCTGTATTGATATTGGCATTTCCAATACAGAAAACTATAATGTAATGGAATTCCAAAAGATTGATCCTAGCTTTCATGAACTTTTTTTTATTTTAATAAGTTCAATTATCTGTCTTTTAGTATTTGTCAACTATCAAATTAATATTTTTTTAGTGTATGAGTTTGGGTATGTTTCTAAAAACACTTTTGGTTCCAAATTTCAACTTTTTGAATCAATATTTTGAACATTCTTCTTTGCAAACACTTCCTTCTTTCCAATTTAGTTGATTTAGTCAATTAGAGTTGCCATAACAGTAGATAGTTACTCGTTAGGGAATTGACACAATCAAAGTCTGAATATGGGCATCTTCCAATTTAAAAAGAAGTAGAATTTTTTTTTTTCGAATTTAACCAATGAAGATGCCTTTAATTCTGACTTTGACCAATTAGGAATTGACTCAATCAAAGTCAGAATACACTGTCATATTGACTCATCAAAGTCAGAATACATGGTTAAATTAGAAAGTTTTTTTTGTGCAGCTTGGACCTTGATATAATGTCATTTGTAAACTTTTTTAAATACTTACCAAATTAAGCAATAGTAGATAGTTAGAGAATTGAGCTGAATTTTTAAGTACCTACCAGAAACCAAGGATTAAACAGCACTATTGCTAGTTTAATCAGAGTAATTCATAACTTAAGATAAATTTCAACCCACAAGAACCCTAAATAATTTCAGTGCTTAATTTCAAGTTCAACTAGACACGTACGATGTCTTCTTTTCTTGTGTGTCATTAATTCTTTGTTAAGATTTTCTCCTTCTCTCTTATTATGACAGTGTTTATGGAGAAGAGCCGACAGGTGATGCGCCCTTCGCCTCGGAAGTCTACTGCAGAAGAAAATCTCATGGTTCGTTTCCGACTAAATTTTAATATCTTACTATTCTAGACTGCTTGGTAGGAAAACACTAATATATCAGAAATGCACTTTCCCTCTTTCCTCCGAACCCCAACCCAACTTGCATTTCTTGAGAAAGAGGGAAGTATGACAAATTCAGTTGGCTTTCTGTTTTTTTGTTTTTCTGATTTGCTGGTTTGAACATGTACAATGGTTTTGCTGATTATCTTTGTGTGTGCAGCGGATTCTAGTTTTTACTACTACAGCCTTTTATTTTTGATGTTTGTCAATACCAGTTTTTCTAATTTGTTGTATATATTTCTGGCAGTTTCTTATAGGACCAGATTGCTGATGAGAACAAATACGTACTATCCTTTAATTTCTTGGTTTCTTCTTGTTCTCTATGGTTTCTATTTTTTTTTTTGGTACGAGTACTTTCTTATTCTTACTATGAATTCAAAATGACTTCCTATTGTTTTTTTTAATGGTCCCAGTATTTGCTATTTTGCAAGATATTTGGCGATACCAGTGTTTACTCTCTTTGTTATTTGGATTTTTTTTATAAGCTTGTTAGATATTTCTAGTAATGGATGAGCTGTTCCTTCCTTTTATTTAAAAATAAATACTCAAAGTCTTTGTTCGGTTCAACCAAATAAACTGCAGTTTAATTCGGTTTAATTGGTTCGGTTTTAGTTCGGTTGGTCCTTTTAATTCGATCGGTTCGGTTGAGTGTTTAATTATGAGTGAAAAAAATTTGATTTGATTATTTTAGTTCGATTTAAACCGAACCGACCGATTGAACACCCCTAATTAAAAGTTAGAGATTGATACACGACAGTGTCTCCTTGACATGTAGCTATGCAGAGGAATGAAAAAAGTTTTTTAATTAGCAAAATAGAGAGCTTGACAGCCTCTTAACTGTCCCATTGGCATGATTAGTGAATGAGAGCAAATGAGATAAGATTTATGTGAAATCCAAGGATTCAATTCTCTAAGACCATTCATTACACCACTGTTCTGTCATAAGAGCATGTGAGATGAATAATTATGCTAAAATAAGGGATCATATTGTAAAAAAGCACTTTCTGGTAAAGCTTTTAAGTTACTGGTATCAAGTTCTTATTGATTCATGGTGTCTCAGTATGGTGGCCATGCTAAACCAGTTACTGATATGCCAAACAAAGAATAACCAGGCTTGTATTAGCTGTAGATAGAAGCTGTGCCTAATTGATACTCAACTGGTAGTCAAAAGTACCTCAAATACCTCTTACCAGTGAATTGTCTCTGCTGGTCAAACCAAGCCAAGTCTGTTCAAACCTGTTGTATCACTGATAAAGAACTCAGAGATGAGTAAAATGGTGAAATAATTACTCAATTTGAGTATACCAACTGAAAATGTCAGCAGATAAAAATTCATATTTTCAAAATATGAAAAGCTATAAAATGTATATGATAACATGCTCAACTGTCACAACTTTGCATTACTATTCATCATCGTTCTACATCATATAAAAATTAGATATTTGGCCAATAAGTTTATTTATCAAATAATCTAGTTTAATTTTGATTATACCCTAGATTATTTATGGAGGGGATAATAGCATACATTGAAAGATCCACGAAATGTTGAAAATTATTTGTACTTATTATGGTTTCATTCCACCAATTTTTGTAGGCTAATGAAGTCGGTATAGGATCATTGAGAGAGTATGAAAGGGTTGTTAATATGACATTTTCAAGCCAAGAAGAAGCTTACGAATTTTACAACGATTATGCAAAAAAAATGGTTTAGCATAAGGAAGAACATAATTAAAAGACACCCACATAATGACACCATTACATTATGTTGGTTTTGCTGCAACAAATCTGGTTTTTGAGATAAAAAGAATTTGGATAAGCCAGATCAAAAAAGAGCGACCTCAGCACTCTCTCGTTGTGGCTGCCCCGTTAAGCTCTGTATCAAATTTGATCCGAAAATTGATAAATGGTGGGTGACAAACTATGTAGATGTTCACAATCACAGTTTAGCATCTAGTGATACTACTCATTTCCTCCAATCTCACTGTTCTATTAATGAAGCTGAGAAGGTCGAGATAGTTACTCTTGGAAGCTCAGGTATCCGCAACTATCAAATATTAGATTACACAGAACGAAGGAGTGGTGGATACGAACACCGTGGTTATCAGTTGAAGAATTTGTATAACTTTACCTCTATGCACGAGCGGGCTGCGATGCTTGCAAATGATGCGGATTCAGTGATAAAGTACTTCAAGGAGAGGACGAAAGCACATGCAGATTTCTTTTTCAAATATGAAACAGAAGAAGATCATTTGACAAGTCTCTTTTGGGTCGATGCTCAATCAGTGCTCGATTATTCTAGCTTTGGAGATGTAGTTGTCTTTGACAGCACATACCAGCTAAACTGGTATAAAATGATAGTCGTTCCTTTTTTAGGCGTCAATCGTCATTGGAGCACAATTATTTTTGCATGCGGCATTGTTTCTCGTGAGAATAAAAAATCATACGAATGGCTTCTTAAAGCATTTATGGAGGCCATGTATCAAGTACGACCTAAGGCTGTAATTACAAATGGTGATCTTGCTATGCGTGAGACCATTCAATCAGTATTACCAGGCACAACACACCAGATATGCACATGGCATATGGGGGAGAATGCGAAAAAATATATTCGTGATTCAGAAGTCATGCGAATGTTCCACAAGCTGATGAGTAAGGTATACAGTCCTGAATAATTTGAGAACAAGTGGCAGGAGTTTGATGATAATGTGAGTGAAAGACCAAAAAGTAGAAAGTGGTTGCAGAAGATTTATGCGTCAAAACAATTATGGGACGGGGCTTTTGTAAAGAATAAGATGTTCTTAGGAATGTCCACTAATCAGAGAAGCGAGAGCCTCAATTCCAAGATCCACAAGTACATGAATAGTAGGTTGTATTTGTGTAAGGCTGTAGAGCAGCTTGAGCGATGTGTTACGAGCATGCGCACAAAAGAGACCGAGTTAGATTGCAGATCATCTCAGACATTTTCAGTTTTAACATCTCCTTTCTACAATCTCGAGAAATCTGCATCAAACAACTACACACGAAAAGTCTTTGCTATTATTCGTGAGGAAATTGAAAAATCAGAGAAATTTGTGGTTATTCAAGAACCCGAGAGCAACACGTCCTCAACGTACATCCTTGCTCCAAAAAGTAAACTGGAGAGTCGGGTAAATGTGGAGTGCTTTGTTTCTGAGGGCAATATCGAAAAAATTACATGTGCGTGTTACAAATTGGAATGTGAGAAAATACCATGCAGTTACGTGTTTGTTGTATTGATACACTTGGATGTCCCGTTCATTCCTCAGTGTTGCATTGATGAAAGATGGACCAAAACTGCTAAGTCGATGTTTTCTTTGGACAAAAAGGGTGGGAATTTTCAGGTTTCCGAGCAGGTCCAAATGTGCCATGAGCTGACAGAGCTATGCAAACAAATATGCTACCAAGCATCTAAGTCGAGGGCATAATTTGTGAAAACAAAAGAGTTGTTAAAAGAAGAGCAACGACGGCTTAATGAAATTGCGAAAGAAATCGAGAAGCCTAAGGTGAAAAAGGATGTTGTTTCAAGTGATAAGAAATCACCCCAAAAGATCGGGAATTCGAAACCTGTTGTGACGAAAGGTGCACCCAAAAAAAAAGTACGAGATGATGAAGTCTTCACTTGAAGGAAGGAGGAAGAACAAATGTGGGCATTGTGGTATGCTAGGCCATAATCGACAAAGATGTCAACTTCTCCAAGCAGTACGTGAAGAACAATTATGTAGTGTTTTTTTTATGAGTTGGCAGAGGCTTCCACAAAAATTTTATTAAACAAGAATTAAATATTTACAAACTCCACTGATTAGAGGGGATCTGTAGTCTATACAGTATTTTATCACCCCATCGGATTTGTATTAATCTTCTCAATTGTGTGCAGGAAAATGATGCTCATAGGAATATCAAAAAACTCCACGAATTATCGTAGTGGTCTGAAGAACTTGTCTTCAACAATATGTACATGTCTAAAATTACCGTGTTTGGTCTTTGCTTTCATTACATTTGTTTTTTCTCCTTATCCTAAGAAAAAAAATTCTAACTCATTTTTTAAAATAATTTCTTCTTTAAAAGCAGGTATTAGAAAGAATGGTGATGAAGTAGCAGATGTAATCAGGACACCATGAAGTTGAGTTGTTGAAGTATGAGAAAAGAAGTAGGGTTAATATTGTTCTTTTATTTATTTTGATATGAATCCATGAATAGTTTCAGTAGTTGCATTTACAATACCTGAAATGTAACATATGCTTTCTGTGAAGGTCCTGGAAGGGTATTTGTCTTTTGTTAATTCTTATGATTTCTTATGCTTTCTTGTCTTTTGTTAATTGTTTGGTGACAGTGATAATGTTTCTCATATCATGGGCATTTATCAGTGAATACAACTTATGAAGCATAGTTTTAGAAATTATGTCATGTTGAATTATTGCCCTTTTGTTTGATGCTATATAGTATGACTTGTTGTTCAACTGATTGATCATGTAAATTAATAATAAAATATATTTTCTAAATTGTTTTGTATTAATGTTTTCATCCCATCATTAAAAAAATAGACATTTGCCAATCATTTTCTTAGATAAAATCCAACCTAAATAAATTAATTTTGAATGTCCAAGTTAATTTGCCAAAATTTTCACTGATCTCTTAAATTATTGTAAAAAATATTATTTTTAGATAAAGTTCAATCTAAATAAACTGATTCTATATGTCTAAATTTTTGTTGTCAAATTTTTTTCTTTCCTCTATATTTTTTGCTAAAATTTTGAATCCTTTATATTTTTTTTTTCTTCACCCCCTCACTGCCTCTTTCTCTCCCTCTTACGAGTGTCCAAAATTTTCATTTCCCCCAAAAACCCTCCCCACCGCTCTCATTTGATAAATTTTCATTTCTAAGCATATGCAATGTCCAGCTAAATCTTATGGATCATGCAAAAATGGCCCTGAAAGACTCAATGTCCAGCTAAATGTCATTTAATAAATTATTTAACACAACAATTTTAACATTTTTTATAATTTCAGAATTACTTAATAAAATTATATAATTAGATTAGCCATTGCTCATGTGAAAACGAACGGTTCACAAATATTAGTACATATTGAAGGAACAAATAACGATGAAATTCAATAAAATTGACAATTATACGTATGATTTGGCCATAGAAGTTGTAAAAAATTAGAACATATTTTTGTTGAAATTTTTTCAGATCATCCATTTTCAGTTTCTTACTCTAGTCGCGTGCAATTTGTGTCCAAACCGCATAAAAATATTATTTAATAAGAATACTTCGTTTTTGACCCGAAATCACTAAATTCTCTTAATACACAAAATCACTAAAAATCCTCCCAAAAGAATGTGCAACCTACATAAAAAACTAAAATAATTTTTGTTTTTTTTTCTTTTTTTCTATTTCTGATTAAATAATGGGTATCATTCTATCAGTCACTCCTTGTAAAAAACAAGATATGTATTATGAACTTAAATAATTTATAAGAAACTTTTTAAACATTTCTCTTAAAAATGGTAAAAGAATTCTCCAAATGGAAAAAAAAATTTAGAAATTCAATTTAGAACACGGACTAACATGCCTTTTCCAGTGCTTACTTTGATAAAGAAAGAATAAAATAAAAAGAATTGTACAAGAAGAAATGCGCAAATCAACATGGGATTTTAGTCAAATCGATAAAACAATAATCAAATTACAGCTTTATTATAGACGATTCTATTGCTATTAAGATTCATTTAAATGATGCAATTATGAGTAAATTCCTCTGACATTGAAGACTTGTTATTATTGCATATTAGTCCTTATAGATGTTTAATATACGTACAAACTACAAAGCATATGGAATTCATTTTAAAGCAATTTACAAGTTTAATATTACTAATCAATTAAATGTAAGAAAACATCATTAATAATTAGAAAAAAGGAGAATGACATGAAATACGCAAATAGGCCCTTTACAGTTATATTGGATGTAGATCTAAATAATGAAAACTGACAACAATATGTAAAATTTACAAATGGAACCCTTATATTTTTACTATTATCATATCTTATTAACTAATGAATATAATCTACACAAGTAAAATTAGAAACAAAAACAACAAGCATAGTATTACTATTGAAGTATAATGGACCTGGACTTTAGCTCTCTTTATTTTTTTTTATCTAATCAAAAACAAAAAAATGAGAGATAAAAGAAAAAAAAAACGGTATCAGCTTTTCTGCATGAGTCGGCCGATCATCGGGAAAAAAAAAAGGTATCAGCTTTTCGCTGGACAAGATTTCTGAACAAAACCAAACAGTTCAATTATACTTATTATGACAGATTTATACGACTGTAAGGACTAACCTGTACGAATTTGTAATCAAACGACGCTTGAGCAGAAGATGGAACTGATGCATTAACAACTTCATGCAATTAAATAATGCACGAGTTTAAGTTGATGGAGTTGATTTTATCGAATATTTCAAGAATATTCTGCTAATATTGAACTAGTACGGTAGTACTAAGAATGCATGACAACTAGTATGTAATTGAAAAAAAGAGGGAAAAAAAGAGGCAAAACAAGAACAAATTACTGCCTACCAGAGTGATTCTGTACTGTACCAGTACTAAACTCAAACAGCATGTTAAATCCTGTGGTTCAGAAGAAAATCTGACAAACCTTAACTGTGAGGTGGAGAGTGGAGAGTGGCATATACATACTAGTTAATCAAAGGGAGGTGGAGAGTGGCATATACAGTATGCCTAGCATAGCCGATTTCCCTGCATTTCATTTTAAGCGAATGATATCAGATAACATATAAATCCAGAAAAAAAAGTAACTCTATTTGATAAAACATATTTGTTGTAAGCAATTTTTTATTTAGAAAATAACAGCGAGATAGAGGGCATGTTTGTCTTTTTAATTGGCCAAAACCAAAAAATGTTGTCTTGTGTACTGAAAACACATCAGTAAGCTTTAAAAGAAACTTAATTTTTTTTTTTTTTTGCTTAATAAATGAAGCCATTGGATAAAAAACTAGCTCGAACTAACTCATTGGAACATACATCGGACAAACTAATGATTTCACTTTCAAATTTTTTTTTAGCAAATTAGAACTAATGATCCAAAATACAAAATCTGAAGAAATAATAAAAAATGAAAAGGTCAACTTAAACTATACAATGAATGATTTATATATAATATAGAATAAGTAAAAGCAATGAAATTCATACATAAAAGTCGAAAAATGTTGAGTATCGTGATGACCAGAACAAGTTCCATCAACCAAAAAAGAAAAGGCATGACCAAATGCACTTGATTGAAATCTATCGTGATGACCGATACCATTTTGCTAAACCTGATTTACCAGTAACAATTATGTAAGATTGAATAAAGGAAACGTGCTACCTTGATACACCATATTACTATTTACTAACCCTGCCCAAACTGGCTAGTTTGTGGGCCAATCCTTATGCTCCCTGCCTATGTGAGTACATTCGAAACTTTCATGTCTTCCTATGATATTCCCAACTTGCATAACCTCACCATGTGTCCTCCAGTCCACACTCGCCTATGTTAGTACACAGTGCTTCAATCTCAAATTTAGTACAACACCGTCACTGGTATACCAGAGGCTCCACAACTATGCATGACCTGACCGCTTGAAGAAACAAGTTTGACGCTCCAAACTACAAATAAAAAAAATGTAATTTCAACCTTTCAAATGACATATGTACGGATGTACCAGTATCACCGAACATAGTGAATAAGAAAAAAAAATGCCACTTATATTTACATATGTACGGATGTACCAGTATCCTAATTTTTTTTGAAGGTTTGTATAAAAAAAAAAAACAAAGTTATGTACAGCAACATCCAAATGCCACTTATATTTACACATACCAGCACCGGTATCCTATCCTAGTAAAATCTCTATACAATTTATTCTCCAATTTGATAACCTGATCAGCCTATCTAATCGAAGTTAGAGCATTGTTTTTTTTTATCTAGTACTCAATTAGATAATGAGTTTGAATCCAATTAGTTATGTAAACTCAATTCATTATTTTATTATTGACAAATTCTGAATCTGTCATTGCATGTAGATTTCAAACATAAGACTTACTGCACAAATAAAAAAAATTGTCACCCAACCAAATTCTGATTTTTATAATGATCTTTTTTAATTGTACATGTTCAATCAGTTACCTCTTTATATATTCCTTTCTTATGGATATGAACTTGCTTTGTTTTTGCTATTTTTTAATTAATTCCAATGAGAAGCACTTTTTTGTGAATAGACTGGAGACCTTCTGTCTTGTACTTTTTTTGACATGGATTTTTCTGCCAACAGAAGTAAAAAATTGGAAGGTATCTTAATCAGTACACATTCATGCGTATAAAACAAGTTTTATCGGTTTGTCTGTAACATGACATTTACTGGTAAATTCATTTCTTAAATGCTTGTACTTTATTTTTTTGTAAAAGTTATCATACTTCATAAAACAATTATTTATACCTTATGTTGTTAATTAGAAGTAAAAAAAAATGAATGTTGTATTTATATTTCGACAAAGTATGAATTTCTTATTAATATTTAGAAAAAGAAAAAGTGATGAATACTTTAAATACTATGTATAAATATTTATAAATTAAACGTAAGATTTTTAAAATGCAGATAAAAGATAAAAAAATATGAGATGTAAAATAAGTTCCTCTTTAATAAAAGAACCTTCAATTGTAAAAGAAACTTTAAGGAGAACTTAAAGGCGTGCCTAAAAATGCTTACATTAAACTTAACAAGCTTTTGATTTTTTATAAATATATGTGATCATAAATTAATTCAATAAATTGGTCCGAAGCAAAGTAATGCATCAAAGCTAGTAAATTTGGTAATTTTGATAAGAATCAAAATAATTGCATTTATTTCTTCTAAAAACATCCTTCTTAATTATCTGCAAGGCTGGGCATTTCATATGTAAATGGATGGTTCCAGTTGCGTCTAGAACCGGAGGCTCCAGTATTACTATTGAATAAGGTCTTAAACTGGAGGCTCCAGTAAATATTCTGTCTATCCATTATTCATACAATTGGAGATGAACAGGATTGTTGTCTGTTGTTTGGGAGCTGTCTCAGTGTACCAACAGTTCCATTATCCAATGTCTGATAAAATTTCATGGGTACTCCCATAAAACCACAAAATAAGATACAAAACCTTTCATTTGAGAAAAGTTCTAAACATGTAAATCATGTAATATTTAATAGCAGAGTAGAATTAAGTTGTTTTTCAAAATTTATTGAATTAGTTTTAAACAATGTATTCAAGTTGTTGAAATCAATTTATTTTCCAAATGATATATTTATGTACAAAATTTATAAATTTTTTGAATTAATTTAGTATAAAGTCAACCAATTAAAAAAAAATTATAAGTTAATTTTAATGCTTTCTGTTTTCCTCGTTTTTTATACACTTGACTTTATAATAAATTAATTCGAAAATGTATAAATTTTGTTTGCAAACGCATCACTAGTAAAGTAGATTGATTTCAACGTTTTGAATTTGTTATTTGAAATCAATTCGATATGATAGATTTTTGAAGGTAATCTCATTAAAAGATTTGTTGGGCTTAAGAACACTCTAATTTTATTCTTAATAGCATTGTTGTCATTGCAAATACAGTGTTTCAAAAGTTTTGTAGGGGAATATGTAAAAATTGTGCATGATAGAAAATGGTCAACTGTCTTTGTTAATCAGACTGCTTCATGACAATATTAATTTATTTATTAATAGCAATATTTATGTTAAATAAATTGATCTATGAAAGTAACAAAACATGAATGCATGTAAGTACAAACAAAACATTATTTTTCTTGATGAAGCTTTCAGAAATCTTATATTTATTTTGGGAATAGAAAAATGTCATTATATTTGTATTTTATTAGTAATTTATGGTGGGTCTTTGTTTGCTTTAAAGTTAATAAAGAGAAGGTACATTGTACCATCTCTATTAATGTCACCACATTTATTATTCTAGTTTCTTTCCACCTAAAAATCAAATTGTTATTAAAAGATGTACCATGTTATCTTACCTTGGTTTCATGAATGTTTTTTTGTTTGTGGTTGATTATGAAAAAAAGTTATTGACAATACTACTTGGTCTTGAATTATTTTATATTTTGAAATATAGTAATTGCATAAAAGACCCTGGAAAAAGTCAAATTATATAATGATTTTATAAAATATTTATATATCTTATCTTACCATTGTTTCGTGAATGTTTTTCATCTGTCTGATTACAAGAAAAGTTGTTGACATTAGTACTACTTGGTCTTGAATTATTTTATATTTTGAAATAGAATAAATTTAGAAAGACCATGGGAAACCACAAATTAGATAGCAATTTGATAAAATATTTATATATCTTATGTTTCATGAATGTTTTTCATTTGTGTGATTATATGAAAAAGTTGTTGACATTAGTACTACTTGGTCTTGAATTATTTTATATTTTGAAATAGAATAAATTTAGAAAGACCATGGGAAACCTCAAATTAGATAGCAATTTGATAAAATATTTATATATCTTATGTTTCGTGAATGTTTTTCATCTGTCTGATTACAAGAAAAGTTGTTGACATTAGTACTATTTGGTCTTAAATTATTTTATATATTGAAATAGAATAATTATTGTTGATAGAATATTTCATATATCCTTATAAAAAAAATTTAATATATCTCTCTTCTAGAACGATGAATATATCTAATAAATATTTAAGATAGATCGTCTTATTTGGCCATTTAGTTTAGTTTTTAAATATACTTCTCTCCGTATGGTTCCTTGTTACTTATTTTAGTTTCATTCTAGTGGGCTAAATAAATAATTTTTTTTTCACTAGTACTTATAATGTTTTTCGTATGAATGATTATAAATTCAAAATTCGGTATCATTTGTGGATATTAAACAGTTTGATGATTTGATATTCAATTTTTATTAAAAAAAGAAAAAAGAAATTCATTACGGAATAACTACTTTGTTGTATTTTATTTAGTTTAAAATATTTTTACCTTGTATATTGTAACTTTTTTATTTTGTTGAAATATCGATTGGTAATCTTCGGTGAACTTTTAAAAAAAATCTAAAATATTTAACCCATTTACAATCTCAATACACAAATCTTAAAGGATATTTTGTCTAATGTTGTCATTGTGTTAATAGCTAAGAAAGAAAATGAGGGGTTAGGTATAAAATTTTGTTGACCTGCCACATGAATTTTTTTTTTAAGATATGATTTTTTTTATTTAAGTTTCTTTTTAAAAAAAATAAACTTATACTTGATATTTAAAAAATTATAAAATTATGTCACTGTAAAATTCTGCTCAAACTTCATTTTCTATGCTTTTATCAGAAAAATGTATAAAAATCAAGATTCTAAACAGTGATTATCATGTCATCACAAAAAAACTAATAAAATAGCTAACAACACTATAATTTTTAAAGTCCAAAAAAATAGTTAACTATTTATAACTCTGATAAAAATATATTTAAAATTCAAAATAATTAAAACTTATATCTCACCATAAATTTTGCTCCATCTTATATATTAGAAACTTTTGACTCCGTCATTACATATAATTTAAATTGAAAGTGTAGTAATTATCATAAGATACACATAAAAAGCATTATTCCTGAAGACCATTGACTCCGTCTCATAAAGCATTTGTCAAACTTTGTAATTATGGTGCGTTTGGATGAATCAAGGAATAGCTCGGAATAGCAGCTGTTCTTAGGTTCGGAAGAGCCGCTAACCCAACATTTCATAGGAATAGCGGAATAGCAGCTAATCCAAGCTATTCCTTTGTTGAGAATAACATTTTTTTTTCACCCAAACGTGTTGTGTTGAGAATAGCTCACCAGGAAGAGCAGCTATTCCTGGGTTAGTGCTATTCCTATGTCACTCAAATGTATTAATTAATTGTATTATAGGACCCACCTGTAATTCGATCAAAGAACATAAACTTAAAAATTTTGAATTCTTAAAATCAAAATTCTAAATTTTCGGACAAATTCGATCAAATTCCCAAAATTGTCTTTAACAGTGTCTAAAATAATTGAAAACAACAATTCAATATGGCCCTCAATCAAGAACCCTTTTACCAAGCAGTATTAATTAATCTATTAACAATTGAGAATTTGAGGTAAACAGGTTGACAGTTGTCTAAGGCCATGCTCCACAGAGAAAGAGAGGAAGGGAGAAGGCAGGTAATTAGGAAAACACTTCTTTAATTTACACTTGATTTGGAAGGGAAGAAAATTAAATCACAAAAGAACCATGTTTTCCATGTGTCTTGTATTAATTATGCTTTGTTTTATTTTCTTGGCAATTCATCATGGAACGAATCATGTCCAGCATGGTTTGTTTCATTTTCTTGGCAACACCGTAACATTGCGGTGTCCCTAGAGGTGTGAGTTGTGAGACTATCTCACATTCCTTTAAGTACGTTTTGAAAACCATAACTCAAGTATTCGCCTCCACGGTCCTACCGTAATGCCTTAATACTTTTGTTCAGTTGATTTTCTACTTTAGTCTTAAATTCCTTGAACTCGTCAAAGGATTCAGATTTATGTCTCATGTAAGTCAATACTTTCATGAAACGTTTTGAGTCTTTTGTTATTGATGTTAAACACAGGGTTTTCCATTTCTAGCATATAAAGACCATTTAACAAGTAAGATGATCCATAATATGTCTCATTTTTATAAATAGAACATCTATTGTTCTTTATAACAAACGAGAAACCATTCATCTCTAAACACGAGACTGATATGATATTTCTAGAAATGGTAGGAACAAAATAGACATTTTCTAGTTCCAGAATAAACCCGCTAGGCAAGTACAATTCTATCCTACCGACTGTAACGGCTGCAACATGTGCTCAGTTTTCAACTCGGAGTTGTACTTCCTTATTGCGTAACTTCCTCTTAGTGCGTGCATATTTGTGCAAATATGAGCACATGATCCGGTATCCAGTACCCAATTATTAAGAGAGGTCGCAACATTAATTTCAATAACATAAATACTTGAGACTGAGACTTTTGAGACATTCTTAAACTTCATATCTCCAAGATACTTCGGGCAGTTTCTCTTCCAGTGACCTTTGCTATTGCTAAAATAGCAGTCAGAGTTAGCAGAAACCTTTATCTTGGGAGAGTTCGTTCCCAGAACTAACTTCCCTTTGCCTTTGTACTTAATAGCCGTTTTTTCCTTTTGCTTTCTTGATCTTCCTCCCACCTTCTTGGATCATGAGGACATGAGAGCTATTCTCGATGTCTTTATCAGTGATTCTCAACATCCTTTGGGGCTCCTGCAAGCTCTTATCCAACTCTTGCTTATGTGAGTTTACAATGAACTCCGAATAGCTAGGAGGAAATGAGTTCAGGATAACTTCCGTGGCCAACTCGTGGCTCCACGGACAGTTAAGTTTCTCCAGTTTCTCATCATCGCTTGTCATACGAAGCGTGTGAGTACTGACAGAGCTGCTATCTACTATTTCAGCAGAGACTGGTGTATTTAGGATATATTCCCTTTTCTCATGTATGTTTACCTTTTCGAGTAGGGAGCGTAAAGAGAAAGACGTTTCTTTAGCCATATTTCTACAACGTTTAATGTAAAGATTTTAGCTTTGTTCATGTAATGTTTTTATTCCAATAATAAAACTCCCACTGCAAATTTGTTCTATTCCCGTTTGCAGTAGGACCAAGATCCATATTTTCACTAATAACCAAGGCAGTGTATGCATATCTTGGCTATCAGTTATCTTAGGTAAGCAAACTTGCTAATCACATCTCTTTGTGATTCTTGGTTTCGTTAAAACATCACGTGTATTTAACAAAGACTTTGCCCCGAGCCCAAAACTGTTTTGGAAATCATCGGTAAGTAACCTCACTCTATTTGGTTTGATATGTCGGACATAACCCTCGACCACCAAAGGTAAAAGGCGATGTCTACTGAGAAGTTTAATCATCAATCAATGAACAATGGTTTGAGAAGGATAGAGTGGGAAGGGCATACTACTTAATTTTTAATGGGTTGGTGTTTATGCTTAACAGTGCCAGC
This sequence comes from Carex rostrata, assembly GCF_964058835.1. Lineage (NCBI taxonomy): Eukaryota > Viridiplantae > Streptophyta > Magnoliopsida > Poales > Cyperaceae > Carex > Carex rostrata. The sequence goes on along the minus strand of NC_135941.1, from coordinate 8,385,139 downwards.
AATATTGAAAAGGAGGTTTGCCAGAAAGAACGACTAATGTGATTTTATTTGTATCTAAAGAGACCTCTTTCATATGCTTCATTAAGCAGTAATGGAAAGAAAGTCTAGAAAGAATACCGAATGTGATCCCCATTACTTTCTATCCTTAGCAGTACCATTTCGCCAGAAAGAACGACTAATGTGATTATATTCGTATTTAAAGAGACATCTTTCATATGCTTCATTAAGCAGTCGTGGAAAGGAAGTCTAGAAAGAATACCGAATGTGATCCCCATTACTTTCTATTCTTAGCAGTACCTTTTCATATGCTTTGACTTGGTTAAGTAGTCAGTTCTTGAAACTGACTCTAGCTACCGTCTATCTTGTAGAGGTAGTTTTTATGGTTTCTTATAAAAACGGTAAATCTAATCGATACGTTTTTATATGATAGCAGTAAATATGATTTACCTATATATGTGACCGAGTCACGTATATTTCTTTCAGTTTGTAATGTTGACCTTGGTTAGCATTACGGACACGTGAAAGTTGCTTGTAGAAAAAATACTGATTGTAATCCAATTCCTATCTTTCTCAAAGACCTCTTTCATATGCTTCAGTAAGCAGTCGTGGAAAGGAAGTCAGACAGAAAGAATAGTGAATATGATCCCATTTCCATTTTCCTAAAATACCTCTTTCATATGCTTCAGCAAGCAGTCGTGGAAAGGAAGTCAGAAAGAAAACAATGCCAAATGTGATCCCACATTCGTATTTTTCTTCAAAGAAAATTTTCTTTCACGGTTCCTTGGAAAGACGGTAAATCTAGTTTTACCCATTTTCATTTTAAAGCAGTAAATCTAATTTACTCTAAGCTGTAAATCTAATTTACTTATATACGGGACCAAGTCGGGTATATAATCTATCAGTTACAAATTCTTTATTTTGCAGCTATGCTCAGTTCTTATTTATACCATTTAAAGCACATAAACAATTTATATGTTTTAAAATCAGATATTCTTTTCGGTCCATAAAGCAATTGGTAACGTGACAAAGTTCCTTTTGGGCTAGTCATTAGGACACGTGAAAGGGGCTCCCAAGAAAAATTGGGGTCACGAGGACCGCTTAGACTCAATCTTTCCTAGATAGAACCATCTCTTTCTTGTGGGAAATGACAGCTCTTACTCAGGTACTTTATTGCTTCATCACATTCTTCAATGAACTTTACTTATCCGAAGGTTTTCGAAAAGGCAAAAAACTTACACTAAATTTTGTCATTTCAAAAGCATAGAGTAATTTGGTAACGTGACAAAGTCCCCTTTGGGCCAGCTATCAGGACACGTAAACGAGGGTTAGACGAAAAGTCAAGACTTTTCTTGTCATTAACCTTGTCGTTTACGGGTGGAGATTAGCAGTTCTTACTTGGGTGCTTTATTGCTTCATCACATTCTTAGATATACTCAAATGCGGTTGAAAGTTTTGAAAACAAAAACATAAAGAAAGCATAAAATCCTATTTTATCTTTCTCGGTTGGAAAACCGATCCAAGAAATGTAAAAGTTTACATTTCATAAGAAAGCATAAAGAAAGCTTAAATCTAATTTAACTTTCTTAGTCGGTAGAACCAATCCAAGAAAATCTTATTTCTAATCGGTTTTGGACTTAAGCTGCAAATGTAAGAATTAAACTGATATGCGGTATATGCACCTAATTTGCATAAGTTATAACTTTTAGAAAATCAATCAACGGGAGAGCCTTGTGCTCTGATACCACTGTTGAGTTTCGAGGTAACCAAAACCCGTTTAGGCTTAAGCTGCGGAATGACCGTAGAACAAAAATTTTTACGGCCAACTTAAGCTCAGGATTAAACGGGGTATGTCAGGAAACTTTCCAAGGCGGTCCACCTTCAGTATTCCTTTGGCATCAAAACCCAATTTAATCATTTTTACATATCTACTCCATAATTGATTTCTAAAACTTTAATCTACTTACCAATTAAATAGATTAATATAACATATTTATACCTTGTTTCCAAATCACAGTTGGAATGCAGACCGAGCGAGTAGAGCTACATCACGGTAATGATTCTCCTCGGAGCATCAGACGTCTGATGCCTCTATCAGTTATCCACCAGGACTAACCGGAGAGCGGTTTATTTCTTTTGCCATAAATACTATAAACCGCGGAATTCTGCAAAAACACTATTCACAGAGAAAAAGATGAAAACTCGTAAACACGAATTTTTGGTTACTCAGTTTCATCAATGAGCAAAACTGAAATACCGCGAAATTTGGGAAAACACTATTCATCGATCCCGTAAATATACTTCACAACAACCCGCAAGATTATACGTCAACTACGTATAACTTTCTTTTCTCAACCGAAACACTATTTGGGAGAGAAACCGAGAAAGAGAGAAAATACCGATTCGTTTCGACACGAAACGATACGAATGAATTAGTGGTTTTTCTCTCTGCATGCACCCCTCTATTTATAGCCTCTAAAATGGTGTGAAAAGACCAAAATACCCCTATGACAAGGCATGCCACCTAGGGGGTGAGGTGTCATGTGGATAGGATTGATGACGTGTCATGCGGATAAGGACGAATCTGAAAAGACCCGAATGCCCTCGGCCCGAATACAAATAATATTCGTATAATTATTCTGAACAATTATATTTCTTGCGGTTGTTGTTTCGGTAATTTATACAACGTGTCCTGCACATTTATAAATTAATCGGTTAACTTTTATACAACGTGTCACACACGTTTATAAATTAACCAATGTTTTTGCTTGTTATTTTACATAACATTTATAATTTAATTATAACACATATAATTAATTATAACCATCTTACTATTGATCATAACCAATTTATAATCAATCACAATAAAATTCTCCGATTAACTCCTATATGGTGTGACCCAATATGATCTGTGTTATGTTGGTAAATAGAGTTAAAACTGTTTTAACTTCTATAATCATGAGCGGTATCTGGCAGTATACATCATGACCATCCAATTACACAGATGATACTGTACAGTACAATATCACGATCCAGTAAACAATTTACTTGTGTTTGTTCTTCTGTCTCATAGCTATCAGATTAGTTTCAAGGTAGATGTGTGTCATCCTTGCTAACTGAATCTTTTCTTGATCTTGAGCAGATTATCAAATATAATTACTCTTGTAATTATACCGCTAGCAGATAATCTTACTCTATCAAGGGACAAATAGTATTCTTGGTAAACTATCACTTCCTCAGCTAAGCTATGCATATGGAAAAGCTACCGTATGACTGCTTTTTACGGACAGCGTTAGATAACAATCACACATACATATTTCTCAGTGGGAACGATAAATACCTCATACTGTAGAACCTGACACTGAATGAAAATATTAATGACACGAACACAATTCTATTTAATGTTTCATTCGGGGTCTGTCAAATACCATGTTCCTAGATCATGTATCTATGTGATTAAAATGACATCTCGTGTCAGGTGGTTTGTAAAACTTAACCATCTTTTAATCCACATACTAACCTTATCGCGGTAATTAGTGTTCCTGCTAATTACCTTGGTTAGTGACTTTTTAAGAGTATATATCATCTATATTATGGAGTTTCACAATTTCAATCATGAACTCGAAATGATCCATAAATTCAATAATACTCAAGGCAACAAAATGATATATAAATAAACATTCAATTCATGAACAAAGCTTTATGATAAATTATCGTATTATTGACTTCTAGATTATTACAAACTAACAGTCCGGTCAGATGATGGAGATGTCACTTTGGCTGGACAAGTAGTGCCTAGGAAGGACACCTTTCGATATTTAGGGTCGATGTTGCAGAGTGATGGTGAGATTGATGAAGATGTTAGTCATAGGATTTGAGCGGGGTGGGTCAAATGGCGACAGGCATCTGACATTCTATGTAACATAAAAGTTCCCCAAAAGCTCAAAGGCATCTACAGGACGGCTATCAGACCTGCGATATTATATGATGCAGAATGTTGGGCTACTAAAAGGCAACATGTTCAGAAGATAAGTGTAGCAGAGATGCGTATGTTGCGTTGGAGTTGTGGGCATACAAGACTTGAAAACTTGAAAACTTGAAAGAGGCACTTGCTCTCTGATCTCAAAAGCTAATTTGTATGAGTTATATTGGATCAGACAGTTTTGGACAGACATGATTTTCGAGTCATCATCTCATGTTGAATTAGTGTTGTAAAAAACGGCCTTAACGGCCGATTAATCGGTCATTTAATCAAAAAGGCGGTCAAACCATTACGAATACGCTTAATGGAGGACTTTTTGCATATTTTTCCGATTAATAGGCCGTTTTACCGTTTAATCGGCCGTTTATTCCCGTTTATTTCAATAAAAAAAAATTTCACATTGATTTTTTTTTATGTGATAGTGTGTGAAATAATTTTTATAAATCATGCATTGCAGTTTTGTTTGTGCTTGAACATATATTCAATAATTTTTATATATGTTTTTTCTTCTTAATTACTTTAAAATTGATTAATTCTTCTTCTATTTATTTATCATATATTTTTCTTACTAATTACTGATGTAATTTTTTCAATTAGTATGACATATTCATTTATGAAACTAAGTTTTTGTTATAAACTAAATTTAGTGATTTTATGTTTGAATGTTTCATTTCTTTTTGACATAATATGTTATTAGTATTTGAAAAAAGTTTAACTCTTGAATTTATTTTTTCATTAAATAAATGTGTTACTGGCACATGTAGAGTACTTATGCATTAAAAACAAATAAGTGTAGTGTCATGTTATAATAATGAAATTAAGTTAAATTAAGTTTATTTGATAAGTTTAATGAGTTAAATAAATTATTTTTAATAAATTATGATATATATACATAAATTTAATAAAAACGTTAAATTGTCCGCATAATTCCGATTAATCGGCCGCATATCGATTAATCGCTTGGCGGTACTCCGTCCGTCCGACGACCCCAACCGTTATTTACAACACTGTGTTGGATTGATTTCACATTAATTGGACTTTGTGAAAATATATTATGTCTAGTTTGAGTCCAGGTCGGTTAGAATTTTACTATTTTGATAAAATATCACTTCTTAAAAACAAGATTGCTAGTGCAAATTCGTTTCTTAAAAGTGTCTTGACTAATTTTTGTTTGGTTAGATGTTTAATAGGAGAATAAAGTTAATGAATATTATTTTTTTAACATCCTTTAATCTTGTAAAAAATTTATTTTGTTAATTTTCAAATTGAGATCTAACAAAGATAAATAAGAAAATATAAAATAGGGTAACATTCTTTTTCGTTACATTTTCTTCTCAGTTGTTTTTCACCTCTTTTTTTTTTTGAATAAAGATTTCATTCCCCCAGTTTATTTCCCCCATTCATCCCCCAATCATTAATTATATGAGAGGACCACAACTTTCAGCACAAAAAGACAAAATAAAACGTGTATTAGTCATTAATAATGTGGGAAACCGCTAATTAACTGGGAGACCACTTATATTTGAAAAACTTTACAACTGATGCACATAAATATGTATACTTATACACGCAAGTATTAACATCTAATATAGTAAGTATTCATATGTAAGATATCAAGTATTTCTTTGGGAGAGAGTCATCGAACATCATAGATCTCATTTGAAAGAGAAAATTACGTAGAAAAAGTCTGTGGCTTTAGATTCACAAAAAAATTCACAGATTGTCAAAAATATGGGCGACATTAAAGTAAGAAAAAAAAACCATAAAATGTGTAAAAAATGAGTATGTGATAAGAAAGATTGTTTAAAGAAATATTTGATATCTTACATATGAATACTTACTATATTATATGTTAATACTTGCGTGTATAAGTATACATATTTATGCTCATCGGTTGTAAAGTTTTTCAAATATAAGTGGTCCCCCAGTTAATTAGCGGTCCCCCACATTATTAATGACTAACACACGTTTTATTTTGTCTTTTTGTGCTGGAAGTTGTGGTCCCCTCGTATAATTAATGATTGAGGGATGGATGGGGGAAATAAACTGGGGAAAATAAATCTTTATTCTAAAGAGAAAATATTATTGTGGAAAATTAAATATTACCGTGACTTGAATTAAAAAAATAATTTGGATTATATCAAACAATGAAAACACCGCTGGAACATACTCTTACTTGTGTCATATATTTTTTTTATCAAGTATAGGTTGAAGATTAAATCTTCTAACTATTAATATTTATAGAGAAATGTTCTATTGAGATTTTGAACATACATCCTTCCTCTACACAGAGAGTATTGGCTTTTGCCTCCAAATTAACCATCTGTATTTTTAGCTTTTGAATTATATATATATATATATTTGATTTGTAAAGTGTATAATAGGAAGACCTAAACCGCATATATAGGTAGGTGGTTAATTAGGTGATATGGAATTTCCTTTTAACTTGGCATCACTCAATTGGGAAGATCTTGAGCCACACAGTTTGTTTCGTTGGAAAACGTTACAACTCCTGGACCTGAGAAAATTGCAGCGGTTTTAATTAATTGCTCAAGTCCTGTCCTGTCCGGCTGCCTGTGCTGCATGTGCATCCTGGAAAACAACAGATTAAATTGATCTCATCGCAAGTACTAAAGATCGATCCACTGAAACTAAAGGCACCAAATTAAACATGGCACAACTTGTCCTTTTTCTTCTTTTTAAACTCCTCTCTCTCACTCTCACTCTCACTGCCATGGCCTCGCAATTTGTACATCCAGCATATGACGATTCTCCATTATGTGCCGTCTCAACAGATGCTGAGCTAGCATCTGACATTAGCAGTTCATCAAAACCAGTCAAGCTAGAGGAGTACGGCAATGGAAGAATCATTGACATCACTCATCCATATCGACCTGATATGCCAAATTTTAACTCAACTGATACCATTGGCATGGTGGTGTCTTTGCGTCAGTCGATGGCAAATGGATCACTTGGCAATATCTCCGAGTTGAAGATCGTTGTACATACTGGGACCCATGTCGATGCACCTGGTCACGTGTACCAAGAATACTACGAGGCAGGATTTGACGTTGATACCCTGGATTTGGAGGTTCTTAATGGTAAGATCAAATTATTGATAGCCAGGATTTTACAGTCATTTACAGAAGAATATTATTAAATTTCAATTATTCCCCATTTGCAAGTGATTAAGGCTAAGTTTCTCATAATATGAATCTATAATTTGATGAAAAATATAAATACTACTAAGAGTTCTGATGTCACAATTTTTTATCTCACAAAATGTCTTATATATTACTGTTAATATCAAACTTAGTATTTAAACAATGATTTTGTACTAGCAATTTTTTTTTAGAGAAGTGATATTTAATCAAAATAGTACAATCCTATTCAATCTGGACTCAAACTGGATGAGATAATATATTTTTAAAAAGTGAAATTAATATGAATTTAAACCAACCTAAGATGATGACTCAAAATCATGTGATGTCTATCCAAAACTGTATGATCCAATCCAACTCATACATGCAGAGTGTGGCTATAATAATAGTCTATATATCTAATTTTAAAGTTTAAATAGTCAATTCAAACTATTAAATATAATTTTATATATTTTATTTCTTTTACTATTTTTAAATAAGTAGAAAGTCATTGTTTTTGAATAATCTAAAATTTTCAAATAAAGTGATATTCTATCTATTTAAAAAATAGCTAGTAAACAAATTATAAAAATTATAAAATTTGGTCTGTAATTAAGAACTTAAAATGTGATGTGACCCAAAAATCTGAATATAACTTGAAACCGGATGATCGGAACTCCATTGAAGCCGACTCAGCTACAAGCATGAAAAACTCCTTCAAGATGAACCAAATTCGAATCCTGGCCAATTTTATCACTATAACTCAATAATTCAAAATTAACTAAATGGCTCACGACATGATATATATATATGTCCGAAATTCAATAATCTAATCGAGATGATCTGACACTTGTATGGACCTTCTCTAACAACAATGACTTGATGCAATGATACAAAATTCAATAATCTAATCCGAGACGATATGACACTCGATCAGATATATCTAATAATCCACATCTGCTTAATTTAGTGATAAAAGGTAATATTTTTCAAGTCGATGTGCCAGGGCACATGTACATATATGTACCAGGAGTATTTTGAGGGAGGTTATATATGATCTTGAAGTACTCAATGGTACATATATATATAATTAATTGCTTGTTAAGCTGCTGACTAATTTTGTCTATTCATTTACACATTCCTGATTTTTGTATTTATGATTTGTATCTGTGCCATTTGCAAGAAAGTTAAGTCTCTGAATGCTTATTATTTCTTTACTGTGACATTATATATGGTTGTCTGATTTGTTATTGCTTTAATTACTAGTACTGATTCTTATTTACAGACATTGACGGTTCCAAAAATCATAATTAATTATGCCTTGGCTTCTATTTTGCTAGTCATCTAACTACTTTTGGTTTGTGCATGTCCTGTCCTTCATAATGTTTGTAGAAATTATCCATTTGCAATCCTGACATGACAGTTTGTAACACAACATTCAACAGTATAAATCAGTACCAGTACCATACTATTGCTGGAATGGTACTGACAATGTGACATGATGCCAAAAATTGTATATAACTTGGGTATTCTAAAGTTTTTCACAGCAATTTTATAGTTGGAAATGTTACCTACCCTTATATATATTATGAAAAATCCGGTATATGCGAGATATATCATGTTCGCACTATGTCCTCAAGTTTTGCTTGTGAACTATTAATTCAGTTGTACTAATTTTCTTTGATATTCTTACCCATTCATGTTTTTCTTTCTTTTCCTTTTTGATAGGTCCTGCTTTGATAGTTGATGTCCCAAGAGACAAGAATATAACAGGTACTAATTTTACATGGTATTTCTTAATTTTAATTTGTCTTTCATTTGAAAAAAGGCACTGGGGCTTGAACCTGCAACCCCCTTTATCCTTTATGTGGGAATTTTATGCCAGCCACCTGATCTAACTGTGGTTTGTGACTTTGTTCATTGTAATGTGATGTCATTAATCATATATTTGTAATAACATTAATTTTTAGTGGAAGCCATATATAAAAGACAGTTTTATTTATATTATATCTTTGTATATTTGGTGTTGCAGCTGAAGTGATGGAATCATTACACATCCCAAGAGGAGTCCGCCGGGTGATTTTCAGAACATTAAACACTGACAGGTACAAAGGCATGCATGTTACCTGGTTAGATATATATTGTCTTAGCTAGCTAGCTAATCCACAATAAAAATTAATATTGCATATCTATTCAGGAAGCTGATGTGGAAGAGAGAAGGCGACACAAGCTTTGTTGCATTCACGACCGATGGTGCACAATGGTTGGTTGATAATACCGACATTAAACTTGTTGGTGAGTTTAATTATACTTATTTAACTGCATTGATGGATCAATTTTGACAAGTTGTTAGCATATCTATCACTCTACTGTACAGTACAATAAGAATTATGTTTTTCTTTATAAATATCATAATATAAGTTCTTTTTGTGTTTAATTTGGATTAATATATATATAGTTCCATATATAATTTCTGTGTCCGATCCCTTAATTTCTACACTGGTAGATGTTTAGATGTTATATAAGAATAAGCAAATTCCTATACATTTGCAGGATTGGATATATTTTCCTAGTCCAATAAATTCCCATACAATTAATTTCTATACTTGTGTTTAACAAAGATTTATTTGCAGGAGTGGATTACCTGTCAGTTGCAACATTTGATGATTTGATCCCCGCACATTTAGTATTTCTCAAAAGCCGGGTAAGATAACTCTGTATTACAGTCATCAATAGTTAAGAATTAACATGCTCCCTCATTTCTCAAGCATTTTTTGTACTTGTTATATATAGTGCGGCTTGTCTGAATTAACTTTCGAATCTGAATATATCTATTTTGTTACAACCATTTATCAAAACCACAAGTACATGTGCAGAACCTTATAATAATTCTGTAGAGCTGTTTATTGAGTTTATGTTGGATTAAATTCTCTTGCCTTTTAGTATCTAGTCTGATAAAGTTTGTTTGTTTGTTTGTTTGTTTTGCTTGATAGGAAATAATACTTGTAGAAGCCTTAAAGCTAGATGATGTGAAACTGGGAATATACTCTCTGCACTGTTTGCCGCTTAGATTAGTTGGTGCCGAAGGTTCTCCTGTTCGATGCATCCTTATCAAATAATTACTCTATATGTATTTGCTATGTCAGAAGAAGTATATATGACCGCAATAAGTTGTACAATAAATTGAGAATTATATTTATATAGGAACAACTACACAAGATGTAGACATTTTATAATTTATAAATGATGTCGTCAGGAACTTTGACATGCAATCTTAATTTATATAACCAACACACTGAGCATTTTAATTTGGAAGCTGATAATTGTACCATAAACAAAGTATTCGTGTGTGTTCTTCAACCTTCTAGAATATCGACGACAAAAAGATCAGGTTTTATTTCATACAGCGCAATAACAGTACCAATCTTTCTTTATTATATAGAATTTCGCTGCATGAAGAGAAAAATACTCTTTTAAACAAATTTAACAAAAGCACCGCCAAATGCAGCGAAACAATCGTATAATTTAAACATATAAAGGAAAGCGTTTAATCTGCTGTGTTCAAGTGCTTAACTTTCATTGTAAATAAGTTAAATTTTCATTTTTAAAAACAAAAACAAATCCCCGAATTTGTCCCCGAGCAAAAATTTACAGATCTAAACTGGAACCAATCCCCAAGCGCGTCCTCGAGCACGAAATTTACACCTCTAAATTTGTACTAATCCCCGAGGGCGTCCCCCAACACAAATTTTCTTCATTTGTGCAGAATGTGCCAGGAATAGTACATGTGAACATGTAAAGCATGTAAACCAATATGTACTGGCAAGCAAACAACATAAACAAAGCATTGAAAATTTGTGCATATAAATCTGTGCTTACAAACACATTTTAAAGCATATAAACATGTGTTTACAAACATTGAAAAATCTGTGTTTACAAACACATTTTAAAGCTTATTCTTCAAACACATTTTAAAGCATATAAACCTGTGTGTAAAGCAAATAAACCAATATATACTAGCAAGAAAACAACATAAACAAAGCAATGAAAATTTGTGCATATAAACATGTGTTTACAAACACATTTTAAAACATATAAACCTGTGTTTACAAACATTGAAAAATTTGTTACAAACATATAAACCTGTGTTTACAAACACATTTTAAAGTATATAAACATGTGTTTACAAAAATTAAAAAATCTGTGTTACAAACATATAAACCTGTGTTTACAAACACATTTTAAAGCTTATTCTTCAAATACATTTTAAAGCATATAAACCTGTGTTTACAAATATTAAAAAATCTTCATTTAATAGATTACTTGTTCAAAATGGAGACTGTATTTTTAGTTATTAAATATCAAAAGCTGTTAATTTGCATAATTAAAATTAGAACCAATCCCCCATTGCGTCCCCGAGCTAACTGGGTTTAAATTGTACTTTAAAGTACGTTCCAGTAAATAGTTAATTAATGATTACATGACTGTTAACAATCTGGGGGACTAATTCGGGGATTGGTGATTACAACTGTTCCTAACAAACTGTCCACGAAATTAAAACACAGTACAAAAGCATGCAAAGCTAACGTTTAAAACAATCAAATTAAAACTGCAATGCGTTAAAACTGCAATTCGTTAATTAATGGCAAATTAATAAATTACTGTTATTAGTGGACAGTTAAACCCAGTTAAACCAGTTCGGGAACGGGCTCGGGTTTGGTGGCTCGGGGTACAGGAACATTTCTCTTTTAATTTATATATTTTTATTGCATTTCTATTTATTTTTATTTGCTTTTACTTGTTTTGGTCAAGAGATAGGATACTGCACATTTTATTCGTTTATTGCAGATTTCTACTTTAAAAAAAATCCAGAATTGGAGCGTATAAAAGATCCCAAAATGGAGAGCTCAATGTAGAACCAAATAAAATAGAGAGTAGTTGCATACTTGCATTCGGCTGCTCCTGAAAATTGATTGCTAAGATTTTATTCAGTTTCTGGAATCTGCCTACCCACTCTATGAGCTATTTACCTATTTTCCAATAGAAAAAAGAAGTTTGTTAGCTATTTTCCTTTGATTAATGAATTTTTCAATCCTTCCTGACGTAGGCTACCCGCTACCCACTCTATGTGCATTTTCGTGTAGAAAAAAAGAACCAGCTGGACATTTATTTTATTTTGGAAGGTAGCTAGCATTTGACCCTCTCCTCTCCTCTCCTCTTGCAATTCATGCATCATACTGATTACTGACTAGTGACTACTGTACTGAGGCTTAATTATATATGGATAAACATTTCGGAACAGTTGAGGCCTGACGCCTGAGGCCTGAGCGGATGTGAATTCAAGGCAAGGGAGACATTATTAGGCCCCACATTTTCGTTGAAAATATCTGTTAAAATGCATATCCTCTGCATTAACTCAAAAATGAATCTTTTCAGTTAATGAATTTTAACCGTCTGATTTTAAACGGAGCCAATCCGGCTCCTGCTTATGATATAGGGGTCCTTTAATATTAGTGTAGATTTAGTTTGCACGAATCTTAAAGCAGATCGGACGGTCAGTATTCATTAACTCAAAAATTCCCTTTTGAGTTAATGCAGAGGATACGAATTCGGACTTTGTGGTGAGCAATAATATTCAACGAGAAAATTGCAGCGGTTTTAATTAATTGCTCAAGTCCTGTCCTGTCCGGCTGCCTTGGCAAACTGCAAAAACAATATATAAATTGATCTCACAAGCACTACAGATCTCCACTCAAACATATATCCAGAACCAAAATATGGCACAACTTGTCCTCTTTTTCCTTCTTCAACTCCTCCCTCTCCCTCTCCCTCTCACTGCCATGGCCTCTCAATTTGCACATCCAGCATATGACGATTCTCCGTTATGCGACGTCTCAACAGACGCTGAGCTAGCATCTGACATTATCAGTTCATCAAATTCAAAACCAGTGAAGCTAGAGGAGTATGGCAATGGAAGAATCATTGACATCACTCATGCATACCGACCTGATATGCCGGCTTTTAATTCCACTGATGATACCATTGGCATGGTGGTGTCTTTGCGTGACTCCATGGCGAATGGTGATCTTTGCAATTTCTCCGAGTTGAAGATCGGTATACATACTGGGACCCATGTCGATGCACCTGGTCACGTCTACCAAGAATACTACGAGGCAGGATTTGACGTTGATACCCTTGATTTGGATGTGCTTAATGGTAAGATCAAATTATTTATCCCTTTTCTCCTTTTCAGAGTTCTTATTCGTTCAATATATAGTTAGTACCAGAAATTAGTTCAAAACTAAGTATGTTAATGATCATTGTCTTTAAATGAATCACCCCTATATATATACCAAATCTTGCCTCTCAACTCTAATATTTGCCCAAACTCTCAACACACACTCACCATGGCAAACTTATCTTCCTTCTTTCTCTTCCTTCTCTTCCATCTGGCCGTCCTATTTGTTCGAAATTATTTATGGCCGTCCCATTTTCATATCCTCTTAAGTTTTGATCGTTAATTATTCAGTTGTACTTTCCTTCTATATTCTTACCAAATGTTTTGGCCTTCAAAAAGTTTGTACAAATTATCCGCTGGCAATCCTGACATGGAAGTTAGTAACAGAACATTAAACAGTAACAATTCTGATATCAGTACCAGTACCATACTATTGCTGGAAAGGTACTGATATGATGCCAAAATTGCATATAACTTTGATATTGCTAAGTCTTTGGCAGCATTTTTATGTATGGAAAATGATATTTACCCTTATATCCTGAAAATTCTGGTATCTGCGAGATGTATCTTTTGTTTTTAGTTATTTAAAAACATTATTTCTTGAAAAAGTTCATTTTTGCACTTATGTCCTTTTAAGATTTGATCATTAATTGCTCAGTTGGAATTTCCTTTTATATTTTTCATGTTTTTCTTTCTTTTCCTTTTTGATAGGTCCTGCTTTGCTAGTTGATGTCCCAAGAGACAAGAACATAACAGGTATTAATTTTGCATGGTATTTCTTTCTCTTTTTTATCTTTTTGAAAGAAGGAACTGGAGCCAAAAAAAAAAATTTCGTCCCACACCTTAAAGAGACCAGTCAACCCTTTCTGTCTCAATTGGGGCTTGAACCTGCAACCTCCTTTATGGGAAAATTTATCCCAACCACCTGATCTAACTGTGGTTTGTTCATTGTAATGTGTTGTCATTAATCATTTGTAAAATAAACTTCTCTCTCTATTTTTGGTGTTGCAGCTGAAGTGATGGAATCATTACACATCCCAAGAGGAGTACGCCGAGTGATTTTCAGAACATTAAACACTGACAGGTACAAGGGCATATTACCTGATTGGATATTCTTAGCTAATCAACAAAAATATAATGTAATTATCAAAATAAAAATATTGCATATCTATTCAGGAAGCTGATGTGGAAGAACAAATTTGACGCAAGTTATGTTGGATTCATGAAGGATGGTGCACAATGGTTGGTTGATAATACCGACATTAAACTTGTTGGTGAGTTTATAATTATTTAAATATTGTATTATAAGTTATTTTTGTGTTTAATTTTGGATTAATGATTCCAAAATTTCTGTGTCCAATTCCTTTTTGTACTGGTAGATGTTATAAGATGTGAATTCTTTATACATTAGCAGGATTGGATTTATTTTCGTAGTCTTGTTCCCATACAATTTCTATCCTAATGTTTAACCAATATATATTTGCAGGAGTGGATTACCTGTCAGTTGCAGCATTTGATGATTTGATCCCTGCACATTTGGTATTTCTCAAAAGCCGGGTAAGCTAACTCTGTATTACAGTCATGAATAGTTAAAAATTAAGATGTTCCCTTTTTCCAAAATCTTTGTACTTGTTCTAGTGCGGCTTGTCTGAACTTTCCAATTTGAAAATATTATTTTGTTAACTTTGTTGCGACCATTTATGAAAACCATAAGTGTGCAGAAATGCAAAATATAATGGCAACAAAAACAGTTAGATCAGAAGCTTCAAGCACCAGAATTGGACCTTATGATAATGTTGTAGAGCTGTTTATTGAGTTTATATTAGATTAAATTCTATTGCCTTTTTGTATCTGGTCTGATAAAGTTTGTTTGTTTGCTTGCTTGATAGGAAATAATACTTGTAGAAGCATTGAAGCTAGATGGTGTGAAACCGGGAATATACTATTTGAACTGCTTGCCGCTTAGATTAGTCGGTGCTGAGGGTTCTCCTATCCGATGCATCCTTACCAAATAATTATTGTACATTTGCCATATCAGAAGAAGTATATATATATGAGCGCAATATGTTGTGAAATAAAATGAGAATGTTGTGAAACAAACTACACAAGGTATAGACAGTTTCATTTGATTTGGCTTATTAATTAAATGATGTCGTCAGGAACTCTGACATGCAATTGAAAAAAGAAAATCAATCTGAGTAAATATATCAATAAGAAGAACAGAGTACCAAACGTTTGAGGCTGGAGGAACACCTCTGGATCCATGGGTTGAGCACAAACGTTTGTGTATATATTATTTTGTATGGAGATCATGTTTGACAGTTCGGATCAATTGTTTGAATTTTAAAAATAGAGATATGGATTCATATATAGTACGGGTCGATCCGTATTATTTTATTTTTTTATGTTTGGATATATTTAACTGATTGGGCATATTGAGCTTTACTTTTGGCGTTCCTGAAGAGAGATTGTAATATGGTGTTCAAACAATTGACAAGCAAGAGTGATATATGTGTACAGCTTTGGTGTTGTCCTTGTAGTTCTAGAGCTTCTAAGACGAAGAAAAGAGAGAGGTCTTTCGTCTCACTTCCTCTCCGCTATGAAGGAGAAGAAAATGCACAAGCTTCTAGATGATCAAATTATATGCGAAGATGATATGGAATTAATTAATTACACAATGAAGTAGCTGAAGAACTAGCTAGGTTGAACGAATCAGCAAATCTAATAGCATCGATCCTTGGAGGCAAGAATACCATCACCAAGATAGAGAAGTCTACTTGATTTTGAGCTAGCTACTTCATTACAAATAAGATTCAACTTAATTTATTCAGGATGTAATTAATTCTACACTAATATGCTTATATGCATGTATGGAGGTCAACAGGAGATTGCTTCTTCATAGAAAAATAACTCCTCACCTTACTCGTTATTAAAATTCATTAAAGAAAAACAAAGATTAATTGAAATGAGCTGAAGCTAGCATTAGGGGTGTTCAAACGGTCGGTTCGGTTTAAACCGAACTAAAATAATCAAACCGAACTTAAAACCGAAGTTTGAAAATCCAACCGAACCGACCGAACTAAAATAGCAAACCGAATTAAAACCGAACCATTTAAACCGATTTAAACTTTGGTTTGTTCGGTTGAACCGAACTTTCTCAAAAATCAAAACTCAATACATCTATAATACTCAATTTAAACTTTGGTTTTGATTAATGAACCAATTTAAACTTCGGTTTTGATTAATGAACCAAAATAATACTAGAAGTCTTGACCCTATCAATAAAATCGGTCGGTTCGGTTTAATCGGTTTTGAGAAATCAAAACCGAACCAAACCATTTAAACCGAACTAAGTCACAAAATCAACCGAACCAAACCAATTCAACCGAACAACCGAACCATTTAAACCGAATCTTACCGGTTCGGTTCAAAACCAAATAAACCGAACCATTTGAACACCCCTAGCTAGCATGAATGAGTTTGAGCACCGGAGAAGGACAACAAATCTGTTTATTCAAAGCATTAAAAAGGAACACAGAAAAACAAAATTAAAATAAAAGGCTGCCTTCTTAATTAATTTCATGCTCTGGAAATTGCTTAGCCTACCATGACACTATAGGCTTAATTAATTGTGTGATTGGCCGCAGAAGAGCAGTTCAACATATATAATATACCAGTTTAATTAATTCTCCCGACAATTAATTAATCAATCGTTTGGATGTATACCCAGTCAGATTAATTAGCATCAACCCCTACAAATCCAAAAGAGTTATATCTCCATTTCTCCATTCTTATATTATGTACGTAGCTGTCCTGATCCGTCAACGGCTGAGATTGAAAGATGAATTTTCAGATTAAATATCAGCCCTCCAATTATATTATTTGTCTTTTTTGATTAAATATATCTATTTTATATATAGAAGTCTAAATTTAGTTAAAAACATACTCACCACACAGACTGTTAAATAATTGTCACAATTAAAATTGAATGTATCCCTAGCGGTCCATTTCCTTATTTCTCCTTACAGCTATATTTAATTCCTGCAATTCAATTATTTCCTTATTGGGTCTGGAATTTGTCCAATGGCCTTTGGACCATATTATGTCCAAAGGTTTTCTGCTTCATTGGATTGGAATAATATTGATGATTGTGAAATGGATCTTTAGTTATTTTGGAAAGAAATATACAAATATTTTGTTCTTCTCCATTAAATAACAGAATAAAACAAATGGTACCTCCATTAACTCTTTAAATTACTAATCTTTATCATTAGCTTTTTTTTAATGCGTAAACTAATACTAGTATCGTGCCCGTGCGTTGCAACGGAAACATATTACTGGATTGAATAGAATGTGAAGAGAAAATCTAGTATTGGATTATTACTACTGCATGAGTTGCTTATTTGCATTTTTTTTTTCATTAGAAGAGTTTGCTTCTTTTCCCAACTCATTTCTTGATATACTCTATTGTACCTTCTCTAATCAAAGTAGCTAGTACATTTCTTAACAATTGAGAATTTGTCTTTGGTTTAGTGGCAAAGATACATGGTTCCTTGTGGGAGATCATGGATTCAAAACCCACAATGTTGAAAAATCTTCTGTATTAATACAAATGTATTTGAAGTATATTTGATGGCTTGACCTCCAATTCATATTTTTTTTTTTTTAAAACATTTCTCAACAATTTTGTACATGACATGAGGCTTAAATCATATGATGAAGTCTCTAGGATGTATTTGTGTATTTTTACAAATTCTCCAAAGTTCTTAGACATTCATTTCATAATAATAAATGAAACAATAATAAATGAAAAAAAAAAAAAGTATCAAATAATATGAAAATAATTCTCTCCAGATCAATAAATATATGAAACCTCCGTTGTTAATTGAAAGGTAGCAAAAAGAACAAACAAAATAGTGAAAGACATGTAACAAAACGAATTGGAAAGGTCCGTAACATAAACACAAAAAGGAGAATCATGACATAAATTGAAAAGTTGAGGCATATAACAAAACTAACTGAAAAAACCCGAAACGTAAATAAAAATAAAAAGGCAAACATGACATAGATTGAGAAGATGTTAAATTATTACTTACAAGTGTATCAATTCAGGGAAATAAGTTTTTATATAGGCAGGGAATTTTGCCATGGAGGTTGTTGAAGTTCAAAATTTCAAATCTTTGTCAAATGCAACGGATTAAGAAATTGTGAAAGCATATTAGTAGCTCTAATAAAGATTATTTCTCCTCTTCACACATAGCTCTAATAACTTTTTGTTTCTTATTTGAAGACTGAGTTGAATATTGAACATCAAACAAATGGAGGTTTCCATTACTTCTCAAGATCATATTTCTTATTAAACGCTATTTATTAACAATTTTGTTCAAAAGTAAATTAAAAAAAAATATAGAGTTAGAGAAAACAAATCAAAATTTCACTTGTGTTTTTTCTTATTCTTTTAGTAGTAATCTATGTTCAATATTATATATATATATAGAGTACGGCTAACGCGCTTCCTCTAGCATATGGGCCGAAATGCTTCCAGTGGAAATTTGAAATTTCAAAATCCAAAAAGTCGATCTGAACCATTCATCTTCTTCTCCATATTAATATCTGCTTGGAGACCAAATTTTACATTTTTCTAAAAAATTTTACTATTTATTAAGCCATTTTGAAAATCGCTGATCCAACGGTGGCTTACCAAACAGTAAAAATCAGAAGCTACCGTTAGATGTTTAATCCATATTGAAATGTGCTTGGAGACCAAATTTTATATTTTTTGGAATTTTTTTACTATTTATTAAGCATTTTTGAAAATTGCTGTTTTGCTGTGAACAGTAAAAAACAGTAAAATTTTCTGGACCATCAGATCAGCGACTTTCAAAATTGCTTAATAAATAGTAAAAAAATTCCAAAAAATGTAAAATTTGGTCCCCAAGCACATATTAATATGAAAAACAAGATGAACGGTTCGGATTAGTCGTTTGGACTTTAAATCCATGATTTATAGTGCAATGCATAAGAGGGTTCATGCATTGCAATGCACCATAGCCCATCTCTCTCTCTATATATATATATATATGTTATTTTAATTCTATATCAACCAACATAAAAGCATAAATTAATTAATTTAGAAGTTCTTGCTTTATAATTAAAGTTGATTCTTAGTTGATTGTTAAAAAATTTGACCTCTCATTCTTAATTTAATTTTTTGAACAAAGCTTAATATTAATTACATTTGTAATTTCCTAGTTATTTGTTATTTTCTATATATTTGTTTTTGTCAAAAAAAAGATATCTAGAATCAATGTTAATTGAAGTGAGACTCAATTATGAATTGATGTAATTCCATTTTCTTTATTTATTTTATCTGAATATATTGAAGAAAGATCGGATAATATTATTTTTTCTTGAGATAGAATTTCTTTAGTCTGAATGAAAATATAGCTTTCAAGAAAACTAATTCAAGACATTATGAGCAAATATTGTTGCTGTTCAGATATATTTTTTCTTTATTATAATTTGGGTTTTTAATTTTTTTTGTGCTCATCTCCATTCTTATATTATGTACGTAGCTGTCTTGCACCGTTAAGAGTTAAGACTTGCATAAATAAAGTAAAGTTTGTGAAGGGTTTTTGCCAAGACAAACAACAATTACATCGTCAATTTGATATGTGTGGGTCGTTTTTCACTCTAATGCTAACTGAACCTGATCGAATCAGACATATATTGATTCTTTTTTCCCAACTGATTTTTGTAATTTCATTGACATAATTTAATCACTAGTCCTCTTGTTGCCAAATTTTGTTCAGCAAAATTGAAGATGACAACTTTGTCTTGCGCACAAATTAAACAATGCATACCACTTGCTATTACTAAGATCAGGAGCACATTCTATTAAACCCACGCAGAAATAATTACATCGGGACAAAGCAAAAAAAAAAAGAAAAATAGTACTTGGACCAAAAATTATAATAAACCAAAACAATTAAAGAAACAAGAAAACAGAATGTTTTTTTTTGTTTACAAAAAAAAAAGGTGGTTCCAAATTTGAAAAGAAAAACGCTAAAAGCTTTTATTTTTCCGATACAAAAACCAAACAAGTTGGATTTGAGGCCCTGCATGGACCCAGTTGAGCAAAAGCCCAGGCCTATCACCCACATTTTATTTCTTTCAATTTTCTTGCTTCAACTTCCGCCATTTTTATTAATATCCAACATTACAAACAAAATAACAGAATTCCTCAAATTAGCTGGTATTCATAAAAATGCCCAAACAGGTCAACAAAATAGCCGGTTGAGAATCAATTTTTTTTAGAAAATATTATGATTTATTTATTTTTATATTGAAATATTAGAAAATAATTATATTTCTTTGAAAATAGATGGAATACAATATAATTTGATTTATTAGAAGGACTGCAACACATAACTCGGTTCAATATTTTTCAGGCTGGATTTTTTGAGGCTATAAGAAAAATTAAAATATTTCTTTGTGTTTATTGGAAAAAAAATAAAAATATTTTGATCCTTCTAGTACATTTAATTTTTAAAAGTTGTATCTATTTTGAGAATTTTTTTTTAATAACAATAATTTCGTCTGCCAAAATCAAATAAATTAATATTTTTTCTATTTAGTTAGAAAATATTATGATTTATTTATTTTATGTATTAAAATATTAGAAATATTTTTTAAATAAATGAAATATTATATAATTTGACTTATTAGAAAGGCTGCAAATAACTCGAATCAATATTTTTCAGGCCGGATTTTTTGAGCCTATAAGAAAAATTAAAATATTTCTTTGTGTGTTATTGGAAAAAAAAATAAAATGTTTTGAATCTGAGTTATTGATTCCAATTCAAAAATCACTACTAGGTAAATATAGAAAATATTGTGATTCTTCTGATATATTTAATTTCTAAAAAGTTGTATCTATTTTAAAAAATTAAAAAAAATTGTCGGACGAAATGATTGTTAATAAAAAAATGTAAAATAGATACAACTTTTATAAATATTGTTATTATTCAGTTTATAAGAAGTTGTTATTACCCTGACAGAAATTTTGAATCTGTCTCTGTATATGTTATTATTCGGTTTATAAATATTGTTCTTCGATTTATTTGAATTTATTATCGAACAATTTAGTTTAATAATAACGATACTTGGAATAGTAACGAAAATAGTGTGTCGGTATTTTGTTATTTTGATATAAAAAAAAAAAGGGGCGAATATTGAAGCTACTGAGCAGAGATCTCCAGTGAGTGCAAGAGGCGTGAAAATATTCTCTGAATCTCAGAAGAAACAAGCAGGTTCAGGTTCAGGTTCAGGTTCAGGTAGGAAGGGAACAAGACATAAGCTAAAACATCCCATGTTAGTACAATGCATATGGGATACTCGTCTCATGCTTCTCTCACCATTCATTTCTTTACTAACCTCTAATTAATTAATACTAACCTCTGATTTTAAACACATGGCAGGGAGGGGTTTGTGCATTGGATCATAAATCTAAAATTCAAAATCCAAATGACCGATCCAAACCGTTCATCTTGTTCTCCATATTAATATGTGCTTGGAGACCAAATTTTACATTTTTCTGAATTTTTTTACTATTTATTAAGTATTTTACAAAATTGTTGATCCAACGGTGGCTGCTGATTTTACTGTTTTGTTAAGCCACCATTGGATCAACAATTTTGTAAAATACTTAATAAATAGTAAAAAAAATTCAGAAAAATGTAAAATTTGGTCTCCAAGCACATATTACTATGGAGAACAAGATGAACGGTTTGGATCGGCCATTTGAATTTTGAATTTTAGATTTATGGTCCAATGCACAAACCCCTCCATGCATTGCAATGCACCATATTGAGAAGTGAATGCAGGATGAAGACTTAAAAAAAAAAATAAACTCTTCTCATAATAATATGTAAAAAAAAAAAAACTATGAATAGTTGACAATATAATTGAGTGACTCCAATTTATTGTCTTTTCGGAAACCTCACTACGCCATCGACTGCATTTAACAATAGTAGTCTACTAGTCTTAGTCTATATATAAAATCACAGCCATTTCATTAAATAAGGACTATGTAAACGTAATTTCTTTTAAATGGCTTTTATGAAATCCAAGCTGCGCCTTTCCATCACATTACTCATCCATATATATAAAATACCTTGAGTGAGTCTATGCCTCTATGGTACTATGCATAAACTAAAAAACACAATTATTTTTTTATTTTTTTATTTATGTAAAATAAAAATGAAAATGCTTCACTTACCCACGAGACTAAGTCTGATGGATCTCCTAAGTATCTCATGCATGTCTAAATTTTTCTGAAATGTTTCAGTAGATTTGACAAGGCAATTTGAGATTCAAAAGAATAAGAATAAGAATTTGTGAATCAAGATTTTGACAACTTGATATCACGATGCAAGTTGGTACTAAAATTAATTACATTAATAAATGCAGAAAGCAATGAATCCCAGTGATTTTTGACTAAATGGTACATGGCATTGGCCGGCCCCTCACAAGTTGACTTTCTTTTGTTTGCTTCTGAGCCTGACAGAAAGACACCGTAACTTGTCTGGCACAGTCACAAGTCACAAGGCTGACGCAATTAATTACGTATCTTTTCTTTTCTTTTCTTTTCTTTTCTTTTCCGCAACTATAAATAAATCCAACTGGATTCTTGACCCAAAAGGACTAAAAATTAAAACAACCTGCTGCTGGTAGCTAGCTAGGTACACTGACTAAGATCGATAATACAATTCTGAAAAGTCAACTTTTTTAGATCCTAATACATGTGTGCCATGATAATGCCATCCCTTCGTAATGCACAAATAATAGATGTGTTTCGGTTAAGAATGAAATTTTTGAAAAAGGTGTATATACCATACCATACCATACCATACCATGAGACCTGACTGGATCAGTGCCAACGCCAAATACAAACAAATAAGTGGTTTGATTTTGAATGACATCCTCTTGTATTCTAGCATGAGAACCCACTTGATGCATCATGCATGTGCACTTGCTTAAATGATCATAGCAAAAGCTGAAAACATATATAGATTTGCTATTTTGGCTCCTCCCTTGCAGAACCTCAATTGGCAACAACTATATAATTGAATTCATTTTTTATATAACTAAATACTGTGATTAGATGCGCTTCTTTGTCAGAATTTAAGAGTAGATGAGGGCTTCAAAAGAAGATCAATATTTGACAATGTCATGCTTAAAGATAAATAAATTTTTATAGTTCTTTGGATTACAAATTTACAATAGCTTGATGGATATATATTATCATTTTTCTTAAAACAAAAGTGAGTGCACAGCACTAGTCTGAGTCTCTGAGAGATACATATTCCTTTCAGACAGTACAGTACAGAAAGAAAGAAAGAAAGAACAGTACAGTTGCTGGCTTGGTGCCTAATCCAAAAGTCCTGAAATACCAACCAGCTGTAACACAATATAAAAAGCATTTCAATAGATACATGTAGGTCCCAAGTTAATGTAGTTATTAAATCATGATTAGAAACACTCCAGAAAGTAGAAACTAACCTAAATTTATAGAAGAATCTCTAGTACATGATGCAGCAAGTAGACTAGCTAGCTTTATCAAGTTTGTTAAGATGGTTTGTTGAGCTAATCCTAATCATCATGTGGGCCAATTGATTAAGATCCTCTACAATCCAGCATTCTTAAATCTCCTACCTAATTAATTTGAGATGTGAACTCTTAAATTAAGTTACTGGAAAAAAATCACAACTGATGTTCACATGCACATGCAAGTATATTGAATTAATTTTCACCTTCTGAGATCTTCAATAGAAATTTCAAAAATAGAGATTTTGGAATTATCTACTTCATGATTATTCTAATGGACCACATATAAATATAGAAATTCTACGGTGGAATGCTTAGTGAATTTTAGAGTCATAATATCCACAGGCACAAATAATTTCTACAGTCATAATATCCACCCTTTGATGGGTTGTCAACTTGTCATCCATATGTAATATATGGACAAGATAGCAAAAAAGAATCTTACATGTCAGTAGAATTTATGCATAATGGAAAATCTGATGAAGGCATTTGCTGCTTTTGCATACAGAGAAATGGTTACTTCACTGCTACATTCTTACAAAAAAATCCCAAGCAAACATTTCTCTGGAAAAAAAAAAAAACCAATTTGATGAAGATGAAGAAACTCATTATACTTCAATACACTTGACTTACTATTACAAGGAAACATAAACAAAAACACTAACCACCTACAACAACAAGCAAGTCAATACAAGGGCATCACTCAATTAGTGAAAAAAAAAAAAAACCATTAATTTTTCAAACATTTTTATCAACTTGTTACCATATCATATCAATAGTTTAAATGCGAAGTAGAAGCGCTAGTAGAACAAATCCTTTCTAGCACTTGTAACACCTCTTTCATACCGGGCCTCTTTTGTGGTGTTACAGTGCAACAACTAAATCCTAATTTAAAACAAGTCAGCAACACCTCTTCTTTCCCATCAATTCCTCCGCGCAATGCAGGGTCCACCATGCGCAAAACCCTATTTTTCTCATCATCCATGAAACCTCCATTCCATTGGCAGAGCTCCACCTCTGACAAAACCCGGCCTGCTATCAGTTCCAACAAAACCACCCCAAATGAATATACATCCCATTTTGGGTTTGGTTTGAGATTCTTCAACGATTCGGGTGCGTGATAAGGTAGTGGGGCCCCAATCAAGGATGCTGAGCCTAATCCGCTAGGGCTTGCACCCGGCATTTGCGAGAGATCAGGTAAACTGCTTGTAGAATGCATCGACCGCTTGCTACCAAATAAACGAGCAGATGAACCAGGTTTGAAACCTGTAACTGGATCTCCTACCATAAGGCGCTCCAATCCAAAATCGGCAATTAACGCATCAAAATCGGAATTGAGGAGAATGTTGCTCGGTTTTATGTTGCCATGCACACATTTCTTTTCATGTAGGTATGAGAGGCCTCTTGCAGTACCTCTCGCAATTCTTAGTCGGGTTTCCCAACTCATGTGAAATGGAGAGGATCCCAGCTTCTCTGCAGTGATAACATTCAGATTATTTTAGTCTCCTTAATTAATTTATTAAAGAAAAAAAAAAAGGTGCTGCTACTGGTACCACAGACCTAAAATTTTTTGATACCAACACAGAGACATAAACAGCTGTGTGCTAAGTCCTAAGAACTTGCACAATTGAAAAAGGATATATTTGAAAACTTACTATTGAAGGAGATGTTTGCAAGACTTCCATTAACGGCATACTCATGAATGAGTAATTTTTCATCTGCACCCCAATAAAATCCCTTAATTCTCAACAGATTTGGGTGCTTAAACTTTGCCAAGACCTTAACTTGTGCATCAAAATCTTTAAATCTCGTCACACAACTACTCTCCCCAATTCTTCTTACGGCGAGTGATGTGCCGTCAGAGAGTACCGCTTTGTACACTATACTTGAACCAGTTGCACCAAGTATATACGCTGAGGCCTTCAACAAGCCCTCCATTTCAAGCTCTGTTTCACCATCTACTGTAACTAGAGTTGCACCATCGATGAGCGACTTGCCATTAATATCTTCTGTGTCCGCCTTCTTTAGCTCGGTTTCTTCTCTGTCTGACCAGGCCGAGCTGTCTGACGACTCATCGGTCTCCTCTCCATTACTATTTTTATTCCCACAACAGAATAGTCCCTTTGTTTTACTAATTGGCAACGATTTGTCCTCGTTTACCCCTCTTTCTACTTTTGCAGCCCCAAATTCTCTATCATTGCTACTGCTTATTCTCTTCTCTTGATGTTGCTCCTGTACCTGTCCCTGTCCCTTCCTCTTCTTTATTTGATACACATAAAGGAAAATTAAAAACAAAATTGCAATTCCTGCTACATCACCCACTGCAATTGCCAGAATAGCAATGGGACGTAACCCTCGCCTCCCTGTCCCTGAGGTTTCACTACGGGTCCCCGGGTTTGTGTCTTCAGGTGCATTTTTTGGCATGACTGCAATAGCCGGTGGTGACTTGGACTCGGTACTGTTTGGTGGGTTTGAAAGAGTAGATGGTATTGTGCATGGTTTTTCAAGCAATGGTTTCCCACACAAATCTCCATTTCCAGCAAATGCATTCTCCCTTTGATTTAGGAATACTGCAGTTTGCGGTATTTCTCCCGTTAAGTTGTTGAAAGAGAGGTCAATTGTAGCATTTGCTAGAAAATTGAGCCCCAATTCAGGCGGGATTTGGCCTGTTAGCCTGTTTGAAGACAAATTCAATAGCTTCAAATTTTTTGTACCGAGATCGGCTGGAATTGAACCATTCATTAAATTGGAGCTCAGATCTAAAGATTCTAAGCTAGCAAAATCGCCACTTGGTAATTTTCCAGATAAATAATTGTTAGATAGAGAGAGAGAGGTGAGATTAGGGAGTAGTGCGATACCATCCGGTACAGTACCAATGAGGCCATTTGCAGAGAGATTTAGCACCTGGAGATCGGTTAACCGGCCAGGTACTGGTGCCGGGATCTGACCAGATATTAAATTGTCAGCAACTGAGAGGATGCGGAGCTCGGTTGCATTGAAAAAGGTGATTGGTAAGGTACCGTTTAGTGCATTTCCCGACAATTCAACGTGGCGCAGGTGCTGTATGAGGCCAAGGTCAGGTACCAGCGTCCCTGTCAACTGCAGATTTGGCAATACCAGGCTTATGACTCTTGAAATTGTAGGTGATGCTACAGTAGAGGCGGCGAAAGAGGAGGCATTATTATTTGTAGAGTTGGTACCAGTATTGGTAGTAGCGAAGCCCATGCACATGACACCGTTCCATGAACAGGGGGTGTCGTCTAAGTAGTTCCAGTCGGAGAGAGAGTTGTAGGGATCAGAGAGAACCGAGTACTTGAAGGAGAGAAGGAGTGCTCCGTCTTGGTTGAGAGCGGAGAGAGGAGAAAGAAACAGTGAGAGTAAGAGGAACAGAAAGAGTGAGAGAGGGTGCATGGTGAGAAGCAGAAGCAGAAGCAGGGGGGATTATGGGGTGAGCATGGCTGGGGAAGAAGCAAGTAAGAAGGGGATGGAATATGAAGGAAGGGAAGCAGTGGGAGAAGGTGGTAATGGTGGTAGCTAGGAGAAGTAAGAGGCCTGCTTTCTTTCTTCTTCTTTTCTTTTGGGTAAAACTAAAAGAAAGGTGACTTGACCTGACCTCCTTTTTTCTCTTCTTTGTTTGGGAAGGTTGAGAGAAGGGGAGGGAGCAGGTGACTGAATCAGCGTGAAATAATTAATGGTATGGTATGGTATAATTAATGAAGATTAGGAAAGAAAAGAAAAGAAAAGAAAAGAGAGAGGGGAGGGGAGGGGAGGCTAATGCTATATTGCTATGCTGTGAGGAGGCTAAGTAATAAGTAGCCAAGGCAAGGGTCCGGGCTTGTTTGAATGACAACAAACAAACTCTTGGGTTGTGTACAGGTACACGTTGAGGATAATAAGTTAATAACTAGCAAATAAATGAGAATAGTTGTTCCTGTTCGGATTAGTTTAGGAAATGTTATCAGAATCAGACTACACAAAAAAAAAAAAAAAAAAAAAGGAAAGGCTTAATTATTTTAAACAGAAATTCTCAAGCATGTGATGTGAGGAGAGAGGGCAGAAATGAAAATTTTAATCTTGTTCATTTGTTAAGACTTAAGAATGAATATATTTAATCAAGCAATTAATTATAAATGCAGAAGCAAAGTAGCTAGGTCCATCGAATTTGATCAACTGATTAATTCAATCATTGCCCTCACCCCCTCACACCTAATTGTTGGATCCATCAGTATATTATATATATATACAAATAGAAAAATATGTTTGGATTTGGAAAGGTATGGCCTATAACTATAAGTAACTGTAATTAAATCATATCTCTAGCTTCATTCAAAAGATATTTCTTTACTTTATTGCTGATTCCATCTTCAAATATAATTCTCCCAGTTGTTTAAACTTGCGTTTTTATTTCTTCTTTGCGATTACCATTTTGAAATTTTAATGCATAAGTTGTACTTGTAGTATAGAAAATAATGCATGGTTAGGTTCTAAAATCATACTTGGCACGTCTATTTATATTTTATAATGATCAATTTCTTATTCTATGGAAGGATGTAGGTTTATTTTTTATTAAAAAAAAAATCTAAACAATAAATAAAGCTTCTTTATACAAATAAATGGACAATTCTAATGCATATCCAGTTTTTATGGTACATTCATATATGTAAAGAATGTTATTTAAATTAAAAATAAAATTTAGATGTATTTTTAATTATTCAATATAATGTGTATTAATTTTGAATCATTTTTTTAAAATTTTGATTAGTCATTTATCATAAGTTAATTAAAACTATTGTTAAAAAATTTAAATTGTTTGATGAAAGTGTAAATGTATTTAAAATTAGTATAAATTTAAGACACATAAATTACCTTAAAAATTAGATGCGCAGAGAATTACTCTTAATTAAAGAAGTCATCTTGAGTTCTCAATTTTTATAATACACAAGAAACAGTTTTTTTTTTTTTTTTTTTTCAAAATTACTTGAATGTTGTGAAATATAATGATAAAAAAAGAGCAGTTGCTATTTATCATGCATGCATATATACTCCTAACATAGAAAAATCCAACGACTAGGCTACGTAGGAATTTAAAATTAGCAGAGGGTGCACAAGACAAGAGCACATGAATAAGAGAGCTTTTAACCTCTACCTTTCCTTTGGTTCCTTTTTATTTATTTATTTATTTATATATAATAACTTCACTTGTGAGACCGAGATGGAAGGGAACGGAACGGAACGGAGAATCTCTGTGTTAAGGCTGGAACACCAAGTTCGTAGGCCCCGTACGAGTACGACTAGACTTGTATGAAATGAAGAAATTAATTAAGTTGAATGCGGAATGAGTTAGCACTTAGCAGAAATGGAAAATGAAGTTTACTCTTGTAACAACTGTTATATTTATATTTATATGGTACGTTGTGCATGTTTTGAATGTGAATGGGGTTGAAGGAGCTGTTTTGAATGCGGTTTTTTGTATGGGAATGGGACCAGGAAAGATGTGGTAGGTAGGTCGGTAACTATAGTATGGACCATTTATATTTCATCATCACATCATTACGTGGGCAGGTCAAGCATCCAGCTTATCATTTTTTTTTGGAGGAATTAATGTTTTTCGGTCAAAAAATCTGTCCCTACGTTCATATATAAGTGCTAAATTGTGTTACTTGCTTGTGTGCTTTTTTCAAGAATCCCACATATATCACATATCACTTTCATCTTTAAATCCAATAATCATCATTTATCTTCTGCTAAAATTTCAAGTTAATTCAATAAATTTTAAAATTCGTCGTTGCAAGTTAATCCAATAAATTTTGAAATTAGACTCACTAAAGATCATAGTAAACTTAATAACACCCCACTTCTACTCGGATTATATTAATTAATTACCACGTACTCTACTTCAACAATATCGATCACTTCACCTCAATATATAGGTGAAGTAAATTTATTTTTACCTCATTAATTAGGACTAAATTAAGTATCTTTCTTATTAATTAATTGATGCAACACGCACTAACATTTAATTCAATCATAACTTGGTACTAAATGAAGGAATATATAACCAAGCATGCATTAATGCATATAATAATTCTCCTGCTTTGAAATTTTTTAAATCATTTTCAAATTGATGGTCACCTCATGCGTATTGCATTCTCTTTTTGTAAAGAAATTCTAAATTTGATATTTTGGATTTATCTAGGAAGCTAGGGGAGGCACACTAGAAATCTAATATATCTTCATAATTGTAAAGATTTTTTTTTTTTTTCAAATGTTATGCTTGTGAAAATCCTCACGTAGTCACGTTATTGCAGTCTCATGCATGGACTACGTGCATGCTATATATGCTATGTAATGTACGTATGTGCTGACCAAAAATCGAAAAAGAAAATTATACATAAATCCATTAATTGGAGGTCTATTTGGATTGGCCTCGGGATACCTTAATTAATTGCCATAGAAGTCCATTGCCTTCGCATTAAATTCTTGTGACATCTAGCCATTATATATGTGCGACATGCATTCATTTATAACTGCTGCATGTGAACCCTTCCTTGTTTGCTTCAACTTCAATCATGCATATATGCTACCACTACATTATTCTTTTTAACGGTCCGGTCCGATATTCTAACCGATCGATCGAGCTAGACACTAAAGATAAAACCACAATGAGAAGAACAGGGTTCAACTTTAACAGCCAAAGATTGAGGCTTTGAGTTGCTAGCTTAATTAATTATATCTTCTTCTTAAATTGTGAAATTGTAGGGAGGTAAAAAAATTACATCTCGAGTTCTCGACTGGATACGTACGTATATCACAACATGTTACGGTTTCATCACAGCATGACAAGTGTGAAGTGTGATGGTCACATGCCATGATTTGTATGTCCCGTACTGTGATTATTCACGTGACGTAACTATTTTTCAGCTGAAAATTGATAAGGCACGATACACGAAAGATCTTGTCACAATATGTGGTCATGCGAGTCACGTGTGATTAAGTCCGTTAGATCTTGATCAAATAGTGAATCTTGAATAAAATAATTTAAATTAATGAAAAAAATTAATTAAATGTGACCTCACGCATAAATTGGACACGTCATGATCGAGATCACCGTGTAATTTACGTGTTATGACTATTCACGTGACATACCCGTTTTTTCTAATTTGATCACTACAAATATTTTTTTTTTTTACTTAATCATGGCACATGCATATATCACGTAGACAATACGGAAGCTAAGGTCAAACTTACCGTCATATGATAGGACCATATATATATAATCATACATGTAATTTCATATGTCGATTCAAAGTAAATCTATGTGTCAGATTTACTGTGCTTCTTAATTAAGGGGTGTTTTTGAGGTCCTGATCGAGCAAAATTTCAATTAGATATCTCAATTACCTGTCATTACTGAATGTCAAGTTGTGAACTTGTAAGTTACAATTAATGGAGCTCAAATAGACTTAAATTAACTGATACTGTCTACGGACAAATTAATAAAGTTAACTTAATCTCTTTTTCTTGGATTAAGACTAATGTAAAATCATGGTCTAAATTGATTTCCTGTCTAAGCCATGCCTTTTAGTTGATCAAATAATGACTTCATAATTTTAGACAAGTTCTCATGCACTCATTATCTACATATGTTGTTTGCACTCCTGTTCGGCCGACAAATGGGAATGGGCACGGGCACGGGAATTGAACTAAAAAACACTATTCTCGTGAAAAAAAAAAATTCAGTTCAACTGAATTTTTTTTTCCTACGTGAACAGTGATTCATCCGAACATGCCCTAAAGGTAATAATATTTTATGAGGAGGGATCAAGTTACAACAATTTTTGAGTTACAACAAGCATTTTCTACATTTTCAAACTCCAAATCATCGATCCAAACCGTTAGATGTGATCTCTACAATAAAATGTACTTGGAGACCAAATTTTACATTTTTTTGAATTTTTTTACTTTTTATTAAGATGGGTACAAAATTCAATGATTTGAATTTGCCTAGTTTTTGTACCCATCTTAATAAATAGTAAAAAAATTCCAAAAAATGTAAAATTTGGTCTCCAAACACATATTAATATGGAGAACAAGATGAACGGTTCGGATCGACCGTTAGGATTTTGAAAAGTCGAATATTGAGCTATTGCACGGAGGGCCTCTATGCTACGCGTAGCACTGTAGCAAATTCCTATATATATATATATATATATATATATATAGGATTTGGCTAATATGTTATGGGTAGCTAAGAGGCCTCCCGTGCTACGGCTCAATATTCGACTTTTCAAAATCCTAACGGTCGATCCGAACCGTTCATCTTGTTCTCCATATTAATATGTGTTTGGAGACCAAATTTTACATTTTTTGGAAATTTTTTACTATTTTTTTAGATTTATTGAATATCGCTGTTTTTTATGGTCCAGATTTGTCTGAAAAACAGCGATTTTCAATAAATCTAAAAAAATAGTAAAAAATTTCCAAAAAATGTAAAATTTGGTCTCCAAGCACATATTAATATGGAGAACAAGATGAACGGTTCGGATCGACCGTTAGAATTTTGAAAAGTCAAATATTGAGCCATAGCACGGGAGGCCTCTTAGCTACCCATAGCACCGTAGCCAAGTCCTATATATATATATATATATATATAGGACAGAGATCGTGCCCCTAACTTATTTTATTAAGGACCAAAAAATTAGTACAATTAATGCGTCTAATGAAATTTGCATAAAAAGCATTGCAAATGCTAAAATAAGCTTGAGCAGACAAACAAGATATTTAAGGTTTTAAGTATTTGTCTGATCATACACAATTTCGAGGTATAATTAATATTGTTTAATAAAAAATATAAATGCTTTTAATTTACAGATAAAAAGTGCAAAAATGAAGATACAGCTATGAGTTTCCTAATTTTATTCTGAAGACAGAAGAGGAATATATGTTTTTCTGAAAATTAATTTGAATCTGTAAAATAGTGTAGATGTATGACAAGTGAACTGACAAATTATAAAAAGAAGGAAATCATGCATGTAAATTATTGAAGATGGTTTCCACTTTTTTTGATTGAGGCGTACATATATAAGCTAGTCATGCATGTATATAATGTGACATGCATCCAGCTGCCTACATGCTTTTAAAATGAAGGAAAATGACACGCTTCCTTTTTCAGCTTAAGATGGAAAGATTGCAATACACACACTAGATCGAAGCTTAATTAAAGTTAAAGGCTGAGCAAGGAAATCAATTATTACGTACGCAAGTTAATATTTTGCTCTCCTTTCTGTTGACTCCTCAATGAAAAAAAAAAAAAAAAATATTGAGTGTAGCTAGACTATATAAAAAAAATTTTAAAAAAAAGATAAAACTCAATTAAATTTTTTATAGGTATAATTAAAATTTTAAAATCATAGAAGTGGCTTAGCCACCTTTGGCTGAGCTTTAGATCCACCCTGCATAAATTTCTCTTCGCATAATTATTGATTGTTTTATCTGCTTTTTGCTAAAAATAAATAAGTTATAGGATGTGCTGCGTAATTTAGATCATGTGTCGTGTTGTATTATGACTAAATTGAAATAATAGTTGTGATGTGTTTGTCATGCTGCGACTACACATGATATGTCTAAACATGACTTGGTACATTTTCTATGTTATGTGACATTTTTTTTCATAATTTAAGTTAGTTTATTTAAGATTCATCATTCGATCAAGATCTAATAGTCCTAATAACGCGTTATCATGTGCCATGAGTAGAAATTTAACGTGACATGATGTGTCGTGCTAATTTTTCAAATGATAATCACATCACGCAAATGATCACAATATATGACACACAAATCACAGCAAGTGACCAGCACACATGCCATGACGTATCCGATCTCAGTGTGGTCGAGTGTAGGGCTGGGCAAAAAAGCTCGAACTCGTAACTCGCTCATTTACAGCTCGTTTAACTCGGCTCATTTACAGCTCAGCTCATTTACAACTCGAGTTGGCCAACTCGTTTAATAAATGAGCCGAGTTCGAGTTGGCCCCAACTCACTCATTTATAACTCGAGTTGCAAATTATTGGTCACAATAAATTCCAAAATAATCAAACCCAAATCTCTAGACTGTTATTTGTGCTTTGAGATTCGTGCAAAATATGTTTGAACTTGTGTTGTAATACTATCACTGGTTAAACGAATTATAGACGAGTTGTGAGCCAACTCGAGTTGATAACGAGCTGAGTTTGAACTTGTGTTGTAATACTATCACTGGTTAAACGAGTTATAAACGAGTTGTGAGCCAACTCGAGTTGATAACGAGCCGAGTTCGAGTTGGCTCTACAACTCGTTATTACCATCTCAACTCGAGTTGGCTCGCTCGTTTATTAAACGAGCCGAGTTCGAGTTGGGAGTAACTCGCTCAAACTCGGCTCATTTACAGCCCTAGTCGAGTGTCCTAATTAAGCTAAGTTTGTTCTGTAAACCAAATCGGAGAGATGAAGTCAGTAGGACTCGGAGGGAGCCATTTATCTATCCCAGATTCAACTTAATTTTTTCAACAATATGATTTTTTTTATCATATTTTTCAGAAAAATACAATAAAAAATATGTTTGTGTTTAATTTTGTAAATTGACTTTGATACCTCTGAATGGGCTCTGATGTATTTTTCAATGAAATCTAGAAACTAGACTCTTACACTTTAATAATAAAAAAAGGTCATGTTTAAAATAATTATGCAATTATATTTTATTCTGAATATTGTGTCCCTCTATATATATTGCATTTAATTTGTTGGCTCCATCACTGTCTGGGAAGGGCCTCAACTCTCAATTATATATGTATACAGTCCATTATATTTAATTTATATAATGAGCTAGCTTACAGGGGCGGACCCAGTGTAGTTCAGGGGGGGGCAGCTGCCCCCCCCTGGATTTTCGAAAATAGTGGAAAAAATGAGTTGATTTCGGTTTTGCCCCCCCCCTGAAAATTAGATTGCCCCTCCCTGGAACTAATAAACCAATTTTGTGACTCTCTTCTGTCTCAGCCATTTATATTTGATTTTTTTTGTTGAGTTGTGTTTGGGCGTTCTGCCATTTCTGTTTCTGTTTTAGTTTTTTGGTTGAGTTGTGTTGGAGAAGAAAGCTTCCTTTGCTTAGATAGACTTGGTGTACATATTATTAAAGAAAGATACAAAGAGGCTTTTGTGGGCCAGCTTCAATTAAAATTATATTGAAGATATGAGCTACTCAAATTTAATAAGAGCAACGGCTCTAATTGTTTCTTCTCTCTCAATTTTAGTGCTAATGGAACTATCCATTTTCACATTTTTTTGCATTTTTGTATTTGCTTTTGAATTGTTTTTCCATATTTTCTACTTCTTTTTTGTTTATTTTTTGATTCTTTATATTTCTTCTATATATAATATATTTTTAGAGATCAACATTATAGTCCTCTGTGGCTCTGTTTATGTTAAGATCTTGTTATTAATAAAATGGATGTCTTCAATTTTTACCTATTCGTGTGAAGTAATTTTTTATTTCTCTTAGGACATATATATTTATATTTAATTATTTTTCAGAAAGATATTTTGAAATTTAAAAATTAATAACTAATTTTGCTAGCAAAAGAAGTATATTATTTAAAAATGTTAATAATATTTTGGTTTGTCTCTACAATCTATTTTTTTTTTTTTGGGACGAGAACGAGATAATCCAGCAATTTCAACATAATATCTAGCATTAAAAATGTGTATATAGGTTTTAATGTGTATTATATTACTATATTATTTGAGTGTAACATTGTCTTAATTTAATTTTTTTAATTAATTTTTATTAATTTTTCATTTTTTTATAACAAAATAAGCTTCAAGCAAAAAAATTCGGATTTAAGGTTTACGGTTTACGGTATATGGTATACGGTATACGATTTGAACCCGATAAGCTATTTGAATCCGATTTCTGCCCCCCTCTAACAGAAATCCTGGATCCGCCCCTGCTAGCTTATAGCTAGCTAGAGGCGGAAGCAGAAACATATTTAACGGGGTGCAATGTCATATTAGTTGAGAAATATATTATATTTATTAATTTATTTATAAGTATGAGGATGGATTAAAATGAAGTATTATTCATAAAAGAAAATGTGAGGTCAAACTGAGTACACGTAATATATATTTTTTCTCAAAAGTAATGAAAATTTGATAGCTTACCAGTTAGTCAGTTACCAGTAATTGAATTTAAAATTAGAATAGTACTGTCAATCTGATCAAGTTAGTGACCCCATTCTCTCCCCCACAATCCACATAGATCCGGCCTGCGTCCAATTGAGATCGACTGATTCAAATCGAATCTGATACTCATATTACTAGGGACTAGGGACTGAATTCACATCCTCTGCAATATCTGATAAGGGAATCTTTTACAATTACTAGATCTGGACCGTTCTTTTTAACTTGGCACGAATCTTAAAGCCCAAAAACACAGCCCCTATTTTGGAAGGGTGTAATTGTGAAATTTTGGAAGGGTGAAGGTGAAATTTGAAGAAGACAATGGAACGCACATCATACCGCAAAATCACAAAACTCACTCGAAGTAATCATAATCTGGCCCGCAGATCTGATCATAGTGTAACATAACAGTAACAGTAACAGTAAAAGCTGGCGCAAATTTTCACAAGAAAAGGAGGTCAAACAATTCAAAGCTTAACCCGCTTTTTTTCATCTCAACAACTCTTTCTATTTATTGATTCTTCCTTTCCTTGGGCTGGCCAATTCTATGTACTTCATATATTGGTTTTTCTGTGAGCACACTATTGTATTGTCTACATTAGCTGAAGAATATGCATTATAATAAGGTTTCTGTTAAAGAAAAATATGGTGTATCAAAGTAACAGTTTCTTCAATACGGCTATAATTATCTCCTATTTGATATTTGATTCTAGCGAGATAGGTAGAAAATTACTTGATCTAAAAATATAAATTAGTTAAATGTCAAATTTACTATTTAAATTTTCAAAATGAAGATATTGATTCATAGTGCAGACTACAGACCAATCCACGCTATACATAGTACCATAGCCTCACTCTATGTGACAATTAAACATTAGTTTTTGTTGACCTAGGTAGATTTAGTTTCATTGTGTTGTATAGCCTATCAAAGCTATAATATTTATAATTTTTTCTTTACTATTGAGTATTGACAAGAATAATTAGATACAATCTTGCTTGGGTTGCTATTATATAAAAAAAAAATGACTAAAAAGTAAAACGCTCACACACTTTCTTGATTTCTTCTTATTAAAAGCATTTTTACTTTTTAGAACGAGAGTTTCACCGCAGGGTCTTGAAATTTGACAAATTATACCTTTC
Source organism: Carex rostrata (assembly GCF_964058835.1). Taxonomy (NCBI): domain Eukaryota; kingdom Viridiplantae; phylum Streptophyta; class Magnoliopsida; order Poales; family Cyperaceae; genus Carex; species Carex rostrata. Next base: position 8,347,825 of record NC_135941.1, on the reverse strand, counting down.
TTTATAGGCCGAGTGTTTTACTTTACTTATGCTTTAAAGAGGCTTTTTTCATAAAAAACATCTATTAAATTAGGAATAGGCGAATAGCTAGCTGACACGAAAGAATAACCCTTGAAAAGTACAAACTTTTGTCAGCTCATGGTTGGCAGTAAAATAATATAAGACTAAAAGAGTTTTTTTTTTTTATTTCTATGCATACATTTTCTTATTTCACGGCCTCAGTTTTTTTTATTTCTATGATAGGAACAAGCCGGCCATTTTTATTAATACCCCAAAAGAAAAAGTTAATTTTAAAAATAACCCCGCATTTTATTTTTTTTCAAAAATGACCTAACCGCCTGGCCCACGGGCGGTCTCCTAGGAGACCAAACCGCCCCCCCCCCCCCCCCCCCCCCACGGGCGGTCTCCCTGGGGACCAAACCGCCCCCCCACAGGCGGTCTGGTCATTTTTCATTTTTTTTTTTTTTTTTTAAGAGATCTTAGTATTTTGTGAAGAAAAAATTTTCTTGTTTAGAGTGTATGCCAAAAAAATTAAGACATTTGATAAATTTATGAAGTGATGTCGTAACTCTTTATAACTTTGATTTTATTTGTCAGTTAGATATCACAAGTCTAAATATAACACTAATGAAGGACTTAGCCTTTATTCAAAAATTTCCAAGCTCTGACAGCTTGTTGATTTTTTTCTCTTTTTTCGGTTTTTATAATATACATTATACATATATACATATACATATACATATATACATAAATACATATAGAGTACGGCTAACGCGCTTCCTCTAACATATGGGCCGAAATGCTTCCGGTGGAAATTTGAAATTTCAAAATCCAAAAAGTCGATCTGAACCGTTCATCTTCTTCTCCATATTAATATCTGCTTAGAGACCAAATTTTACATTTTTCTGAAATTTTTTACTATTTATTAAGCCACTTTGAAAATCGCTGATCCAATGGTTTTACTGTTTTGTTAAGCCACCGTTGGATCAGCGATTTTCAAAGTGGCTTAATAAATAGTAAAAAATTTCAGAAAAATATAAAATTTGGTCTCCAAGCAGATATTAATATGGAGAAGGAGATGAACGGTTCAGATCGACTTTTTGGATTTTGAAATTTTAAATTTCCACCGGAAGCATTTCGGCCCATATGCTAGAGGAACCGCGTTAGCCGTACTCTATACTGATGTGGTATTTACTACACAAGTAATAAATCCTAAATGGCACTCAATCCGGTTGCAAGTGTACAACCTTACCAAGTAGTATTTAAGGATCGTCTCCACAGGGACAATTCGGAATATTAAACCCTACCTAATCAATTTAATTTAGTAACAGGAAATAAAAGGAATTTGTTGTTTTTAGGATGTTTGTTTGTCGGTGATCAAACTGAATTAACTAAATTCTAAGGTCGAAATGTGGTTTTTAAGCAAGAATGAGAAATTAGGGTTTCTTAGGGTTCCTATCCACTAATGTCACGATTGATTGATTTATTAAAGTTGTTCATGTAATTATGAAGGCATAGTCGAATGTTATAGGTATAAAGTGATATCTCTATATTAATATCATCTTTAAATTAGTCTAAATGTCACCTCTCGGTACTTGGTTACACTAATCCAAAGTCACTAAGTCCTTAACTATCCTAATCGGTATAGAAAGTTATTCGTCACCTCTCGGTACTTGGTACAATTTTCTAACCTATCGGGTTAAGCCCGTATAAGACAAGCGTCGCCTCTCGGTACTTAGCCTATCAAATACCATATTCTTTATGGTCAGGACTAAATATTCAATCTCTCGATTGTAAATACCGAATCCTAGGGTTTCTTGCAATTTCGATTAAGTCATCACAATCAAATAATATAAAGAATAGATCATACCAAGGAACAAGTAAATATAATATAAAATCAACTAATTCATGACACAAGTTTCAAGCCTAACCCTAATCAACCCTAGAAATGACCTTAGCCGATCATGGCTAAAGCACAAAAGAGAATAAACAAGTAAGAGAGTTCTAAAAGAAAGAAATCAATATAACCGCTCGAAGAATTCGCTATCTTCCTCTCCTTCCTTTTGTCTCTCCTTTTTCTCCCTATTCTCCTCTGCTTTCCTCTCTTTCTAAATGTCTAAAATTCGTCCTTCAAAACAGTTGTCCTTCTTCCAGAAATAAAAACAACTAATAATAGCAAAAATATCGTTCTGGAACTGTTTATTGCGGGCCGCAATAACCTCCATTGCGGGCCGCAATAATAATACAGAAATCTGTTCTGAAAATGCTGTTCTGTCTGAGTTGGTTGCGGCCCGCAATAAATTAATTGCGGCCCGCAATAAAAGAGAAAATTCGCCAGACTTCGTGTTGTCTTGCTCCAGATAATTCGTCTTCCTCCGTTAAGCTCCAAGCACTTGATTGCCTACAAAATAAACACAACTAGGGCAGTAACTTGAACTTTTAAACATTTCTAACCTAATTAAATTCTAATTTCAACAAAACTCGGCTTAATTTACACAACAAACCCTAGGTTTCAACATATATCATTTTGGCTTATCATATACATATATACATATACACATATACACATATACACATATACATGTACACATGTACACATACATACATACATACATACATACATACATACATACATACATACATACATACATACATATATACATATACATATATACATATACATATACACATATATACATATACATATACTGATATACACATATATACATAGAGTACGGCTAACGCGCTTCCTCTGGCATATGGGCTGAAATGCTTCCGGTGGAAATTTGAAATTTCAAAATCCAAAAAGTCGATCTGAACCGTTCATCTTCTTCTCCATATTAATATCTGCTTGGAGACCAAATTTTACATTTTTCTGAAATTTTTTACTATTTATTAAGCCACTTTGAAAATCGCTGATCCAATGGTTTTACTGTTTTGTTAATCCACCGTTGGATCAGCGATTTTCTCGTCCTCTCCTTTCCGAAAAGTGCTCGTACGCCCAAATCCGACTTTCCTAGCCAAAGTTATGGATGTTTAAAGTTTTTTCGAAAGTTGAACTTTGGAAATTCATAACTAACTGTAGAAAAATCCAAATAAATTAAAATTTGTGTCAATTTTGTGTATTTTTGAATGCTCTACCTGCTGGTGCACTCATTTTTCAGTTTGGTCCCTGTATCAATCCATACTTGCTGATTTACCAGCAGTGGTCAGTCTAGGGTGCTTTATTCATGGACAGAGATCTAATTTGAGTTTGAACATATTTTAGTAGCTCTAAACTACTGTTTTAGTACCATAAAGAGTTACGACATCACTTCATAAATTTATCAAATGTCTTATTTTTTGTATATATGTATATGTATATATGTATATGTGTATATGTATATGTATATATGGGAATATGCTAGCATGCTATGCATAGCATAGAGGGCCTCCATGCAACGGCTCAATATTCGATTTTTCAAAATCCTAACGGTCGATCCGAACCGTTCATCTTATTATCCATATTAATATGTGTTTGGTTTTTCAAATTTTACATTTTTTGGAATTTTTTTACTATTTTTTTAGATTTATTGAAAATCACTGTTTTCAGCAAATCTTGACCATAACAAAAACAGCGATTTTCAATAAATCTAAAGAAATAGTAAAAAAATTCCAAAAAATGTAAAATTTGGTCCCAAACACATATTAATATGGAGAACAAGATGAACGGTTCGGATCGACCGTTATGATTTTTGAATAAAGGCTAAGTCCTTCATTAGTGTTATATTTAGACTTGTGATATCTAACTGACAAATAAAATCAAAGTTATAAAGAGTTACGACATCACTTCATAAATTTATCAAATGTCTTAATTTTTTTGGCATACACTCTAAACAAGAAAAGTTTTTCTTCACAAAATACTAAGATCTCTTATAAAAAAAAAAAAAAAATGAAAAATGACCAAACCGCCCGTGGGGGGGGGGGGGGGGGGGGGGGGGGGGGGCGGTTTGGTCCCCAGGGAGACCGCCCGTGTGGGGGGCGGTTTGGTCTCCTAGGAGACCGCCCGTGGGCCAGGCGGTTAGGTCATTTTTGAAAAAAAATAAAATGCGGGGTTATTTTTAAAATTAACTTTTTCTTTTGGGTATTAATAAAAATGGCCGGGAACAAGCAAACTTGCTGTATTTATATTTTATAGTACGCCTGGAGAATTATAAATTTGACAAAACATTCTGCATTCACCACAAACCAAAATGCCATCAAGAATTTTGAAGCTTGCAGCCGGTACGAATATTCGTAAAATACAAACGTCAGTAACTCGCCATACGAAGCGGCAACAGTGCACCCACCATAGAGAAAAAAAAATGGGACCAGAAGGACGCAGAAAAACCAGAGGAATTAACTCCGCATAATTAATTTGGTGTACAGTTTTTTCTGGACAAGTCGGGTCCAATTAAAAGTCCCTTTATTTTCTCGGGATGGCTTCTAGTTCTAGTCCCTCGAGAAAGAAAGGAGCAGCACTGCAGCAGCAATACCAGCGCAAAACCATGTGGTCTCCACACTCATATTTATGACCCCGCAATAAACAGCCAACAAAAATGCCAAAAATCAGGCTGGGCTCTCATTAATAAATCATTAAAGATTCATATTCAGATGTGAAATCAAACCTTGAAAGGGTGAACCTAATTTTATCTTTTTGCGCTGTCCTGGTCTGGTGCGCAAGTATTGCCCGGATCCGAATCGTCTGAACAGCATGGTGCAATGCAAATGCAATGCGTCAAAATTTTATTACTAAAATTAATTCATTAATTAATTCATTAATTAAGCGCGTTAAGGATACTATGTACTGCGTTGAGAATTTAAATTATGAGAGGTTCCGAGCTGTCAATGTTACTGCCATCATGATTCATGATTCATGGCAAGTCGGGCAGGGGGGGTTGGGGGTGGGGGGATATGGATTATGGACTCAAATCCGCTATAATTTTATTGAGGCCCTCTAAGGCCTATAAAAGTTGGGCTTTTGGTCCATATTGTAATATAGCCCATATAACTAAGTTGGATCCGCTTCTAAAATTTGAACAGTCTAATTAAACTACGAATCCAGTGCAGACTGCAGAGGCCGAAAACTTGTCATTAAGGTAAACTGCACGTGCAGATTCGTGTAAACTGTAAAGTAAACTAAAATAAACAAAAATAGTCGTAATTTCCATCTTCTTCTTTCCTCTTTCCTCTTTCCTCTTTCCCTCATCCGAGCGAACATTATTAATTAATTAGTACATTAGTTTAGTATAGATGTAAATTAGATAAATATATATATATTTTTGTGATTAAAAATTTAGATGGATAGATGAATCTTCCCGGTTTTTTTATTAATAGAAATAAAATAAAATAAATATTTAAAAAGAACACTACTTTAAATTTTTTGCAAAAACTAGGTAGATCGGGTCTTGTAAACCCGTCCCGCCGGACGGGTCCAATTGACCCGTCCCGGTTAATCGTCATTAACCTTAACCAACATCACGGAAAAAAAAAAAAATCCTGGACGGGTTTAATGGTCCCGTCCCGCTCCGTAAAAAAAAAAAATCCCTGGACGGGTTTAAGAATCCCGTCCCGACCCGTAAAAAAAATATATATATGGACGGTCTGCTTGAACCCGTCCCGGGTTTAAAAAAAAATTTAATTCCCCGGACGGTTTTGTTAAACCCGTCCCGTCCACTTATTAACCTCCTCCACGCAGAGAGCTCCCATTTTCAGTCCGTTTCAATCAGATAGCAATTGTCGCTCATTTTCAGTCTCCTCCACGCAGAAAGCTATAGCAGAAGACGTTCAGACAGAAACAGAAAGAAGTTGTTAATTGCAAAATCAAATTTCAAACAGGTAACTCAATTATATTTTATGCTATATCATTCAGTAATTTTTATAAAATAATTTAATTAATATTAGTTTTTATTAACGTAATAATAATAATAATAATAATAATAATATGTAATTTTTATTTAATTAATATTAGTTACGAATATATTTCAATAGGTAAATTTTGTAATGGTATCACTAAAATGTTATCAAACTTAATTTATTTTTACGTAATTATTGAACTTTATATTTGTTCAATTAAATGATTTTGTTATTTTCTGCTATGTCATTCAGTAATTTTTGTAAAATAATTTAATTAATATTAGTTTTTATTAATGTAATAATAACATGTAATTTATTCATTATTGTGTAGGTTAATTTATAAAAAAAATTAATCATGTTGATGCTGAGAATTTATTTTGGTGGTGAAATACGACACGGTCGTAAAGGAGTAGAGTATAGTATTAGTCCTCGATTCTCATTGAGTGTGACTGATGAATACGGTTGGTATGATGTGAAAGGTGAAATTTATCGCCAACTTGGATATTCTGAGAATGAGTATAACCTAAAAGCACATGCACGGGTTAATGTTGGTACAACAACCCGACGTTATTATGAGAAAATTGAAATCGTGTGCGATCAGAGTTGGAGAGGTATTTATATCCAAAGTATGTGTGCCCAAACCCAGTATACTTTTCTCGATTTATACATTGAGTTGGTTCCAATCATCGGTGAAATACAATCGCAGTTATTCGTTAATAGTATGGTGCCGGAAACAAATCCAGAACCTTGACAGACCCATTATAGTGATAACTATACGGGTCCCAGTTTCTTCGAACCCTATCAGACACAACAAACACCGAGGCAAGACCCTCGACATACCCAATATAGTGGTAACTATGCGGATCCCAGTTTCTTCGAACCCTATCCGACACAACAAACACCGATGCGAGACCTTTATCTGCATCCTTATCCCAATATGAACGAGTTGTCACCATCTGTTCAGACAGAATACAGTAATCAGAATAGCCCATGGATCGATCCACCGGAGGCAGCTGATCCTAATACTGATTTTGATGATGTGCCGCAAAGTGATGATGAAGAGGACGCTGACTCATGTGAGGATGACGCCGACTGGGATAATAAAGCTGATTCAGAAGGAGATGTCCGGAATGACACCTCAACACAATCACACCAAACACCACGCGTTCAGGCTGAACATTTTCCCATAAGTGACCGCGGTGTAAGTCACCCTGTGGCAAGCTTCAATGACACCTCAGCATTTCAACCCGCAGATGTCAACTTCTTCAGTAGGCCGAAACATGTTCATGATACACTTGCTGTAGGTAATGAGTTCTCTTCAAAAGAGGCTCTACAATTGAAAATAAATAGTTATCACATCAAAAAGAATATTGAAGTAAAAATTACGGGGAGCAATAGAACTAGCATGGTAGTCAATTGCAAGGACACCAGGTGTGCGTGACGTTTCTATGCTAAGTCTGGATTATTTTCATCTAAGTGGGAAATTAGAACAGTTTCAGGACCACATACATGCCATGCCGATGCTTCTCGTACCGATCATGCACAATTAACTGCAAAAATAGTCGCCAGTGTTATACGAGAAGATATTAGGAAAAATGTTGCCTTAACCATTAAAAGCGTTAAAGGGCTAGTCCGTAAAAAATACAAGGGAATCATTCCCAAATATAACAAGTTGTGGCGTGGTCGAGAGCTGGCAATCGCACAACTATTCGGTAGTTGGGAAAAATCTTACGACCTTCTCACTCCATTGTTGGAAACAATTAAAAAAAGACAATCCAGGAACAAAATTCGGAGTTTGCAAAGGTCGTTGTACTTAATCCCAGTCCAGATACCTCGAGGGTCCACTCCTACATCTCTGTAATCCTGTCAATGTTATACAATTTAATTAAAGTAAAATATTGTAATCCAAATAGTTATATCATTCTATAAAAAAAACAAAATTATATGATTCATGGAGTAACTTACATCATCATGGATTCGTGAGACCTTATGTTGGTCATGCGGCATCCATAATAAATTGCTAAAATTATTTGCTGACCATGCCGATTCAAAACCAAAATCATAATGTGCAGCTGCAGCATGTGAAGGGCCACCCGGATCACGACTGCTTGACATTCTGCATGCATGATATTTAAAAAAATAATAATAACAATCTAAATTTACTAACCACTAATATTATTAAATAAATTACTAAATTAAGAATAGAACCGAACCGAACTGAACTTGGCAAACCACTAATAAAAATTAAGAATATGATTAAATAAATTACTAAAATTACTAACCACTAATAAAAATTAATGACATTCTGCATGCATGATATTCGTGAAACCGAACCGAACTTGGCAAACCAAAGTTATCATTCAGTTTTTAAAATAGAACCGAACCGACCGGAATTAGCATTGCAACCAAACCGAACCAAAGTTTTATTTCGGTTTCCTCGGTTTGTTCGGTTCAAACCGAAATATATTAATTTTTTAATTAAAACAACGGATTATAAACCGGACTATTAGGAAATAAACCAGTTATTTTGGTTTTAAATTTTTTTCAAATCGAAGTTATAATTCGATTTGAAAAACCAACCGAATTGATCTAATAAACCGAAATAACCGAACCGATCCAATAAACCGAAATAACCGAACCGATCCAATAAACCGAAATAACCGAACCGATCCAATAGACTGAAATAACCGAACTAATTTGGTTCAATCCAAAACCGAACCGTTTGAACACTCCTAATGAATTTTTTTAAAATGCAATTAACAAATTAATTAAGTTTAATATAATCAATAGTTTGACAACAAATCAAATTAGAAATTAACACATTTCTATACTAATTTAATTTAATTATATTTAAAACAAACCTGAAATAATCGATGACAGAGACGGTTTGAGATGACAGAGGCGGTGCAGCAGAAAATTTTACAAAAGATCCGGATGGGTTGCGTTAGTCCGTCCCATGTGCCGATCACCAGCTGCCTACGGAGCGGAGCGGAGTCCCCAGAGAAGCAGAAGCGCGGAAGAAGGAAGGGAAAGGAAATAGAAGTGGGGGACGGGATTCTTAAACCCGTCCAAGGATTTTTTTTTTTTTTTTTTTACGGAGTGGGACGGGACCATTAAACCCGTCCAGGATTTTTTTTTTTCCATGATGTTGGTTAAGGTTAATGACGATTAACCGGGACGGGTCAATTGGACCCGTCCGGTGGGACGGGTTTACAAGACCCGATCTATCTAGTTTTCGCAAAAAATTTAAAGTAGTGTTCTTTTTAAATATATATTTTTTTATTTCTATTAATAAAAAAACCGGATGAATCTTCTTCTCTTCTTCACTCGTAACCTTATTAATTTGCAAAAATGGCGACAAGGTCGATCTTCTCTACTAATCCAGCAATGGCGCAACGAAGGATCGCAGCTCTCAAGCAATTCCTCCCCTCTCTCCCGCACTCTCTTCTAGGCCTGGCTTGCGTGGCGCTGCTTTGTCTCACCTATATCTCCCTTCGATCGCTCACCCCCTCCAATGCCTCCACTCCTTACCACTCTACCGGATCTCTCAGCTTCTCCCATGCCTCCAATTCTCAGGTACCGCTTTCCGTACTTCTTTCCTCTTCATTGCTAGGCACACGTCCAGTCGTCCAGCCCTTTACAAAAACCAAACAGTAAATGACAATTCTTCTAATTTGATCAGTATCATCAAAGCAAGCATCTTCCTTAACCACTTGCTTTCTTGTCAATTAAGGATGTTGAAGATATCAAGATGACCACCTCATCAATATACCATTATCCTGGAGTGTTCTTAAAAAACTATCAAGCAATGAAAAAAGACTTTAAGGTGTACATATATCCTGATGGAGATCCCAAAACATACTATCAAACGCCTCGAAAGTTAACTGGCAAGTATTGTAGTGAAGGCTACTTCTTCCAGAACATCAGAGAAAGCCACTTCCGTACTGATGACCCCGACAAGGCTCATCTCTTTTTCGTACCCATATCTCCGCATAAGATGCGAGGCATGGTAATTAACTGTCTTATTTTCCTTTCCTTTCCTTTCCTTTCTTTCTACAAAACATGACTGCTTCTACCGTCCGGTACCTTAGCAGGTTTTGTTGGTACAGACTACAGAGTCATGCCATGGGTGCATGTTGGTGCTGAGTCTTACAAGCAGTACTGCTTAGTACAGACTGGTGCATACCAGTACGGTTAATCTACCAATATCAGGTCCTAACTGGCATGAGACCAAAACGTTAAGCAAATTCCAACTCTTAGTACATAAAGGTCCCACCTGTACAGAGAATCTACCAAATCAAATCCTATTGAATTGAGACCAAAACATCACTATTCCAGCCCTCAAGCTAAATTTTGGCTATTGTATATTTGCATTCTAGTACCTGTTAAAACACTTTTTATCTTTTTCTCCAAGCCAGAGTAGTTTGATACAGAATTACCCTTTAGTTGTGCAGGGCACATCATATGAGAACATGACAATCATAGTACGGGATTATGTATTGGGGTTGATACAGAAATACCCCTACTGGAACCGAACTCTTGGAGCCGACCATTTCTTTGTGGCTTGCCAGGATGTGGGTGTCAGAGCCTTTGAGGGGCTGGAGATGATGGTCAAGAATTCGATTCGGGTTGTCTGTTCACCAAGTTATAATGTTGGCTATGTACCACACAAGGACGTGGCATTGCCTCAGATTCTTCAGCCGTTTGCTTTGCCAGCAGGAGGGAACGACATAGAGAACAGGTCTGGACTGATACTGACTCATTATTGGGCAATTTCTTGTGTCTTTGTTTAATCTCATGTCATTAGTACTTGACCTTAGTACACAATTAACTAAAATAACTCTTTTGTTATCAATCAAACACAGTTTTCATTTGCCATATTCTTGCATATCTCTAAATCTTTTCTTCATTCCCTCAAGCATGCTTGAGAAAGGGGATATTTCAAATTTCTGCCTTATTTTTATGCCTCCATTTGTCAATTTAAACTATGGCCCTAACAAATAGTAGTCAAAATTCCATGGGAAATACAGAAATATCTTGTGTATCAAAAAAATGGAAAAACATACATCTGGCTGCAAGGTGAGTCGTTTAGTGTTTGTTGTTTTGTGGAGATAAAGAATTAAAATTATTCCATGATAGACGTGCTTTGCTATCTGATTTTCATATTTATAAGCTCATGTCAAATGGCGAAAGGAGAAATTACCCCTAGTGAGGTCAGTAAATATCATTTTAAGAAGTTAATGAAAAGTTTACTGGTTTTGTAAACTACAAGATAATTCTACAAAATTTGGTGAGGCCATTTAATCCCATCCTCTCCCATGTGGCGTGGTGCTAAACGCATTAGTGAATGTAACTAACAAAATATTATACTCGATCATTGTACTACCACCTCTACTGTGTTTGATAAAACTATAAAAGTCATCACACTTCCAAAGTTCCGAAAATTGCATAGTTAAAAATAGCTTTCAACTTGCAAAACAATGGTAAAACACTATTAGGGGTTATAGTACATTGTGATGTGAGTGGGAGATATAAGCATGAAGAATGCCTAGATTGGGTAGGGTTATGCTCTTTTATAATTTTGGTAGAGAAATGTTGATTTTGCAGGATGCACATTGTGATTTTACATATTCCGTGGTATACATGCATTAGTATTTTACTGTATGTTAGTTTCAGCAGTTCTCCACAGCTGAGTTTGTTTTCTCACTAAGCTAAAATTCAGCTGTTATTGTCCTCGTTTCTTTTTTTTCTTGTCTTTTTTGGCTGTTTGCATGGATATATAACAATGTAACATCGCTGCTTGTGTATTTATTAGTTTTAGCAGTCCATAGTTGGGTTAGCTTGCTCATATTGTTTCTCTTCTTATTATGTTATGATAATACCCCCTATTTAGCAACAGTACACATCATTACTAAATCATTATTCATGTTTGCAACAGGACGATTCTTGCATTTTGGGCTGGCCATAGAAATTCTAAAATTAGGGTTATTTTGGCACGCGTGTGGGAGAATGACACTGAGCTTTCCATTAGCAATAATCGCATTAACCGGGCCACAGGTCCATTGGTTTATCAAAGGCGGTTCTATAACACTAAATTTTGTATCTGTCCTGGCGGCTCCCAGGTCAATAGCGCTCGTATAATGGACTCCATTCACTATGGTTGTATCCCAGGTCAGAACTTGAATTCTTTTTGTACTCTTTGGAGTTTGTCAGGTACTGTACAAGACAGGAAGCAACTTGTCAACATTGATACCTCCCATATATGGGGACAAATTTGATTTTCTTTTCGATACATTACAATAGATGGAACTTTTATTGATTTATTATTTGTTGTATTTTTCAGTGATATTATCAGACTACTACGACTTGCCATTTAATGACATCCTAGATTGGAGCAAGTTCTCCTTGATACTCAAGGAGAGAGATGTATACCAATTAAAGGACATTCTCAAATCAGTATCTCATGATCAATTCGTTGCCTTACACAACAACTTAGTTGAGGTATTACCATTACAAAAACAATGGTTTGTTGATTTTAATTCATATGTTTACCTTACAGGTTTATTATATCATCAATTTTTTTGTCATTAGGTTCAGAAGCATTTTGAGTGGCATTCACCTCCAATTCCCCATGACACATTTCATATGACCATGTATGAATTGTGGTTGAGGCACCATGTGATCAGGTATTGAAAACCTGAGCTTGCAAGACCACAGAAGTTGCTGAAACACGTGCACAATGTTGTACAAAGTTGCCGATGAGAAATATCATGCCGATGTTGTTTTTTTTTTTTTTTTTTTTACTTTTATGATAGTAGTTAGAGCTGTATAACCTGTTTGTGGATGTAAATGTTCTTTGTTTGAACTTTTCTTGTATTTATCAGAAGTTTTGAATTTTGGAGTTAGCTGTACCGGGATTAGATACTAAAACATTCACAATAGCTTGTAAACTGATCTAGCATTCACTGTTGAAGTTGGCATGTAAAAGCGCATGAAAGAATAAACCTTTGTGATTTTCTCTAACAATAAATGAACTTATGCTGCGTTAAAAATGCATAAGAGATTATATTACTAATGCCTACTTGAACCAAGTGTGATGGATCATTCTCTCATGGGCCAAAAGCAGATATGCCTCAAAAATTTGTACAAAAGTACGCATAACAGAATAATATTTGTGTTTGTTGTTGATCTTTGACTCATTGGCAAATAGCCAGAATCATTTACATCATCATTCAAAAGAAACACCACTATGCCTACATATTTTTGAGCTTGAAACTAGATCTTGCACCGAATTAGGACATCATTTATAATCTGTACATGATAAGCATATTTGCAAAATCATGAATTTTTCTGACGAAGGTAGACAAACAAGGCTGTCAAGGCTGCAACGAGGTATGGAAACGATGTCCATATTCCCTGGTACATAAAAAAAAAACAAATAAAAGGAATGTTGGTTATATTGCAGGGAAGTTCACAGAGCCAACTTGGTAACCTAAACCAATTCTAGAAAGAAATGGATTGATGTGGGACAACAAGGTTAGGTGGGGGGCATAATGAGGAGAGAGAGAGTACCACAAAAGCTGCAACACTAGCAAGTGCAACCACAGGTCGTTCCCTTAGCAAAAATCCAACTGCCAGCTGGTACAAAGTATTGAAGTTAACTAAGCATTAATCTCATTAAACAATGGCATGGTAGAAGTATGGCTTTGTTAATAAAGCAAAGGAAAAAAACATGCCCTTGGGACAATCATGACAATATCTTGAAAACAACCATGTGGAGCTTTCCCAATCGATATATGCTTGCCCCATTAAGTACTAAAAAAGGCTTGACATGATGAAAGCACTTTTCTTATACAATGATATAAAAGTTCCATCACCTGAAGAGGAAGGGTAATAAGACCACCACAGCATACTCCTGCGAAAAAACAATCTGCCGATACACCCTGCTTACAAGTACAGTTATAAATGTTGAATAAAAGTTTTTAATTCTTTAACTGAAGATTTTTCAACACGAGGAAGAGAATACTAACGCAAGCGCCAGCTAAAAATGCTGTTGGGTTCCTCGCACCAAGTGAAAATCTTTCAACTGAAAAAATAGAATGGGTAGCACTCAATACTAATAAGAATAGAGAAGTCCAATTATAGTACAAGTGAAGAATTTTGCGAACTTACTAAAACCACTTAGGTTGCCATATTTCTGCACTACACTCGTTATGCTACGCACCTTCTCCTTGCCAATTCCTAACTAAAAGGAAAGGGATGATAACAAATGAAAACATCGCAAACAAGGAACTCGATTATCTCAACAAAAAATAATAATAAATCAAATAACTTAGCAAATGACTCCTAACCTTATTGTAAATGTTCTCAGAAGCCTTGCTTTCACGGAACAACTTACCAACATAGAATGGAATCATATCACTAATACAAACTCCCCTGCATTTATGACATCTGATCCCTCAAACCAAAGATATGGCTATACTTTTCATAAGAAATATGAAAACTGAAATCAACTTACCAATAAACCCATAGAACAGTGGAAATAATAAATGGGGCATTTGCAGAGAAAGACTTAGCTAATGATTGCCAAGTTCCATCTAGAGAGAGACTCCTTGCCAATGATATGCCAACCTAAATCAATATGACAATCTAATTAAGAATACAAACATGGTATAGTCAGTATCAAGCATAAGTTGCTATGCTAAGACACAAGGTACCGGTATAGTTTTAGAGGACAGACCCAGACATTAAGAGCTTCCTCGCTAATAAAGAGCCCACTTCCCGCAGCCATAAGCAACCAAAAGTAAACCCACCTAAATTTATTACATTCAATTAGGAAAATAATGCATATGCATAGTAGAGATATTACATATCTCATATTATCGGTCATGCTGAAGGCTAAAACTGAGCTTTATTGTGGAATATGTTACAGATGTTAAAAGTATGACAAGAAACTAGCTGTTAATTTGAGTTCCTTGTATGGACAGCAGATCAGAACAGGTCAGTGCCATTCACACATTAAGGATTTATATTATTTTAATACAAATAAAGAAAATTTACCCAGGGGTCCGTTCTGGCAGTATAATTTTTTTCCCAAATAATGTAAGCGTAAACCCGACTGGAGACTCTGATGAAGCATCTAAAAATCGGGGAAAGCTCAAAGGAGACTCTGTCAAAGTACTTGGTTGCCTCATGTAAACAGATACAAGGGTGACAGTTGCTGCTACTCCTATTGCAACTGCAAGTTTGGCAAGAAAAGATGAACCAGCACTGCTGCTTTTCACCTCTAAATTGTCAAGTATTTCGGCAATCTCATCTTTTCCATCAGACGGTTCTGACTGGGACACTGACGCGTATGGCTTTGTGGTAATAGCATTGTACGTTTTCTTTTCCCTAAAATATACAAGGAATTCATAAAATATCTGAATAATGTGGAAGAATCAAGCATTTGTATCTTATCAATTTGTCAATCAAAAAAGCATGAGCTGAGATTAAAGGAATGATTAAGCATCAATTCTTAACACTCCCATAACATGAGACAGTCATATCAGGATTTCTTGCTTTAGTACCATCCTTATCAAACAATGCAAGCTTAAAATGAGAGTGGAGAAAGGTTTTATTAATTTAAGTTCTTCACACAAGATTTAGAATCTATTTTAATTTCTGATGAATCTGAGGGGATGAAATTCACACAGAGCAAAAGGTTCAACTTTTCAGGCCTACTTTTAAACGGGGGAGGGGGCGGGCAAAAGGCAAATTGGAAGTGTGAAATAGGAAAGATGTAAATTACAGAAACAGTCCTTTAGTGTTTGCCAATTTCACCCCTCCAGCTTTAGCGTCCAGTTTGGCCCCTGCTGGAAGGAACTTTCCACTTAGAAGCTTTTTTACTTTTCTTACTAATTATAATTTACCGAAATGGTTTGTTTCATGCAGCTGAGACTAGGTTTTTCCTTCTTCTTTTTTTCTGACTAATAGAATATGGCGTGGACCAAAATGCTGCAGCTGCAATGGAGCATCAAAACTTGAGGGACAAATGGGTCATAATATAATTATCTGGAATTGGAAGTGTTTGCTCACAGGAAAGTCTTTTAGCAAGACCAGTGACACATAGAGCAAATCAGATAGCTATTAAACCACTATAAATCCAGAGTTGTCCGTTCAGCTGTTCAGTATGAAAAACAGTGCAACTGGCATGCAACAGAATCACCCAATACTGATAGTTATTGCTTGGGGTGATATGTTTTGGATAATTTTGTATGACTGTTTTGGGATGACATAGAGCAAATCAGTATAACTGTTTTGGATAATTTTGTATTTATATACCTTCTTTATGCCATGATAAGTTGTCTTACACGTGTTACTCGGTGAACTCAGTTAGGCACTGAGAAAATGTGCAAAACAAATGTAGGAATAATTACCTTGCAAATCCTAAGAAATTGGAATCCACATTTGCTGCCTTAGCGCTTGAAGTAATTCTTCTTGAAAGAACCGTAAAACTAGGTAGTACGGACCTCTGATTGAGAAAGGAAGTGGTGCCCAAAGGAGTAGACTGAGCAGAGAAAATGGCCATTTAGCCTCTCCCTCTCCCTCTCCCTCTCCCTCTCCCTCTCCCTCTCCCTCTGTCAAAGGATGGAGGATTGGTGGCGAGTTTGGCAAGTGGAGAAGCAAAAGATAGCAGATGAGCGATTAGAATTTAGGAATTAGGATGGTAGAAACTAGAAACCTCGAATATTCGACCAGTCTCACTCTGAAATCTGAATCCATGCGGCGAGATCCGATCCGACTATGCCCTATGCCCTATGAAATTGTTATTATATTATGATTATTCAACCTATTTCTGTTTCTGTTCTACTTAAATACTATTCTGTGGGGTCGTCCTGTCAAAGAGCAAAGAGCAAAGAGCACCGCACCCCTATTCTATTCTATTCTATTCTATTCTATTCTATGTACGTGGGCCCCTGGTTTCGATTCCAGCTCGCAATGTCAAATTAAAACAGATTTTCATTATCTGCCAAAAGGAAATGAACAAAATTACAGGGCCACAACACTGATCAATAGATTTTTCTTATTGTAATTTCCTTTTCTTTCTTTCTTCTTTTTTTTAAAAAAAAAAAAAATGTGACCTGTTAGGCTGTTATACTCTTTCTTTACACATTGTAGCCACGCAGAAGGCAAGCTAAGGGTTAAATCCTTGATCTAAATACAAGTGTCAATAATAAACATGTTTACGAGCAAGTAACTACATAGCAGTACACACAAGGAGCCATATATACCATATACAAAAAGAATGCAAATCAAAGTATAATACAATCTCAACCCCTCAATTGAACAAATGAAAAGGCAGCCATAATCAAGCAAAGAATAACACCACCCACATTGCCCGGCTGCCCGCTCTTAGTAGATGTTGGGGTAGCTGGTGCAGGAGCCGGTGGAGACTGGTCAGCAACAACCACGACAGATGGCAGTGGTGGGTCCACCACATCAGCCGGATCAAGGATTGGTGCTGGTGCTTGGGCTGGAGGCAGAGTACCAGGACTGGCTGCTTCAAGCAGTTGACCAGGTGTAGATGGTATAGTCGTGTATGGTAAATTCGCATTAGGATTCACACATGGACTCCCTGTTTGCACATAGACCACAGTTAGTCCATAACATCGTGAAAACAATAAATAATTAAATATAAGAAAAGTGTTAAGCCGATGTTGTCCTTTTCTGTCTCCCCTCTTTTACATCGAGAAGAACAGCAAGGAATGAGGGGCAGATAGGGTAACTTCTTTGAGAAGTTGGGCGAAGCAACGGTAGCTTAAAATAAACAGTTGTACTTACTCAAGTATGTGCTTGCAGTTGAAGGGAACTCAGTAACAATCCCATCAACCTCCATAGGGTTGACATAAGTGTCAATCTCAACAATTGGATCTGAGAAGTAATCATATGGGATTGCAATGAACTCATTGCGCAGCACGTGGACAAACAAAGTCAGGTTTGCCTTTTTCACTGTCTCTGCCACGTCAGTGAACCCTGAAAAAGGTACAGAACAGCAAGTTGGCTAGGTTATTTTAGTAGTTGATTGCTTTCATAGTACCTAACCTGCAAACTTGTAAGCTCGCGCATTTCGAACCAGTCAGGCCTAAACAAGATACATATTAAGCATAACACTGGTACCAGCATATACCACTCAATGCCTGTTTGAATGAGATATCAAGAGTCGTACCAGAAAGGAAGAAGCCCACGCTTTTGGTAAAAGACTGACGGTTGATATTGACTGCATCAGCGTATTGCTTGATCTCAGTGACACTTGGCCCAGGTATGGTGCTGATTTGCTCCTTTATTATGAAAACCCGCTTGTAACTAGGGGCTTCCTTGAAAGCGGAGAGGACAGCGGTATCATCAGACTGGATGAAGACTTCTTTCTCAGTTTGTTTATCGAAGCTGGCATTTGTTAGCGCGTCAGAGACAGTTTTCACTATGTCCAGTCCCTTTTTCGAAGCCAGGTATGGTGCATTCTAAATTCAAAATAAAAATAATGTTACTTCATTAAGCCTTCCTCTATTTGCTTTTTAAAAAGCCAATTAATTCTGCATTATTATTTACCTACTGTTTTTATTTTATCAGATAAAATACCCAAAACAACCTCAGTTCTTGCTCATTAGTGAAGATAAGAAGAATCGAGAAGGTAATTTGGGCACTTCTCAATAAAAATTGGGAAGATGGACCATGACCCCATGGACTTCAGCTTGGGTCCGATGGCCATTGGAACCAAAGTGGTTCCAATGGGTTTGCTCACCATCGGATCTGTTTTAGGATTCGTGCGCACGAATTTTAAAGCATACGCAAAAGTGCGGGTGCGAATCCTAAAGCAAATCCGATGGTGAGCGAACCCATTGGAACCACTTTGGGTCCAATGGCCATCGGACCCAAGCTGTTCTCGACCCCATGAGGGTGTTTCTCTTGATGCATAGAGGATACAAGGATATTTTCAATGTTTTGCAGGGATATACAGAATATATTTCATTTCAAAGTTACATGGAATGTACAAAGATTTATCATTTTAAAATGAAATAGACAATATGGATTAACAACTTAACATATATTCCAATAAACGATAATGATGTGAAATACCTCAATATTGATCAAGATGCCAGAGACGCTACTGTTCTTGGCGAAATCAAGAAATTGAGCCAAGGTCATGAAATTTCCCTGGTTATTTGCTGCAGGATTTCTCAACAAACCAGACTTGGCTCCAGGACTCTTCATTTGAGCTGGAGAGGAATAAAAAAAAAAAACTTGAATTATACACCAACTTCAAAAAGTATGGATGGCTTGAGCCAACATCACTAAATGCTACCGTCAAGTTTGCTAGAGCAAAAAAAATCATGAAGTACATCAAAAGTCAAACTGCTATACAAGCCACTACAGCTGTATGGCAATTTGATGAAATGGTATGCTTACAAGAAGTTAAATCAGATGGCCCACATTTCATCAAATGTACAATATGGGTATACTAAGCAAAAGATGGTATATGTTTGAGAAAAAAATAGTACGCTCACAAAAAGTTAAATCAGATAAGAAACATGCAATAAAAAATGGTATATTCGATCAAAATCAAAATGGGAGTAAAATTCAATTTCTTAACTAACTCTTGTCATCATGTACACTTACGTTTCAGAGTTTGAATGTCACTCCAAGAGAGATCGAATGAGAAAACACCGGCATCTTGCTGGATCTCAGGGACAGTTGTTGAGCGGTCCATGAAAGAGGCAACAGCATTGGTGTCACCCGTTAAGTCGATGCTGTCAAGGCAGAAGGGGACACCATCTTTCGACATCTGTACAGAGCAGTCGATGACATCGGTGCCATCAGACACTGCCTGCTGGTATGCGAGGTCAGTACTTCCAGGGTAGACGCCACTCGCGCCATTATGAGATATCACCCGGGTTTTTGCTAAAATATTGACAGTTATAATGTGAGTGAGATTCATGTGGTCTCTGAATAAAAAAAGAAGTTATATTTTTATAAATAATGAGTATGATGGCAATAGTAGCTCTTACCCTGCTTACGGTTACCTTGGGTGTGTGCCAAGCAAGCTGCAAGTGGAATGATAAAACAAAGAAAATGAAAATCCGAGTCACAAATAAAAAAAATTATACTTAAGTGGGAAATTTCAAATAGACCCCTCTAAATCCAATACATCACACAGATATCCTTGCAGATTAAGAAATACTATGTATACACCACTGAAGATAGAAAATATCGCATTGCATTAAAGTATCTCCTATACACCTTCCTCACCCATTTTTCTCATAAAATATTCCTAAAGGAGGAACTATGATTACTCATTTCACTACCGAAAGACATTTACTATCTTTCAAGAAACCAGAAAGGAACATGCTTGATATTCTCCTTTTACAAAAGCATATAAGAATGTCTTATTTCCTGGGGCAAATTTAATATTTTGATTCTTTTGGAAAGGAACAGAATAAATTGTTACTATGTACTACTGAAAAGTACCCACCTATAGACTCAGAAGCAGTAATAGGGAAATCAGTAAGCACACCATCCACTGAAAAGTTTGCATTATCAACAAACTTCAAGTACTCGGCTGTTGGATCATAGCTAAAATTATAACTCATCTGTAGATCATTTCCGAATCCCCAAGCAAAAACCTCTAAACCCAGTGAATGTGCCTCATTTACCAGACTGGTACTTGACTCGAGATAGCCCCCCTTATTAACTGGCCAGATGTAATCTTTGGGTACCAATATACCACTTGCATATGCATTGACTGATTTTAGGTCCTTTAGGATGGTACTGTATGGTTGGTTTGTGGTTGGTTCAATGGAGTCTTGGGAGAGAAATTTGAGCACGAGTTTGGTCTTCTCTTTGCCTAGTTTTCCATTTATGGATTTCAAAAACCCAATTTCGGTTGAAGATATGTAGTCAGCCCGCATAATAGATGCACCCTCTATGATGTATGGCGCCACATCTAGCTTGTGCTGCTTATAAAAAGTGTTGCTCTACAAAAAGAAATTAAAATTTAAAAGACCATATTAGGGTTATAGAAAAGGCCTATTTAAACATGAACCGATTTGAACTTAAAAATAACAACATGATGAATGGAAACCCCAAGAAAATATGAAAAATATCATATGCACCCCTCACTTTTCATGCTTTAGCACAAAATGGGCACATGAGACTTTTGTCCTTTAGCAGGAGGGGTACATGATTTTATTTAATTTATAAAGGTACAATAAGGATAAGATAGTTCCAAGTTCCAATCTAGAAATGCAATTTTTGGAGGGTTATATATGTAAAGTTAGAAACTCATGGTGCGTTCATTCAAAAGTTACCTCCACATTAACCCAGAGGCCTGGGGGCTTGAGAGAGAGCAAGTCTTCAAGCATGTAAGGTGGAAAGGCTCCATCGAATATACTGGGCCGAGAAAATATATTCTGGACCACTTTTAATGCAAAAAGAAGAAAATTTATCATTAATCAAATAATATTAGAACTCATCAGAAATCTACAATATAATTGGGTCAATTAGTACCAACAAAAAAGATACATTTTCAATGGAGAAAAGCACATTGAATACAAGCAAGGTTGATAAATGGTATTTGGGACTGTAGCAAATGAAAGATAAAACATCATGATTGTAATTCAGAAAATAATATATACATATAGAGCCACTTACAGGAAACATTGATTAGCTGATCAGTGGTGAAATCATTAGAGAACCAGCCCCGTACCTGTTCGCCATTTATTGTATATGTTTTCTGGCCCTTGGGAAATATAGTTTGAATGTTCGTAGAATTATCGAGCCTCATGTCATTTTGGCACATGCCAACCCCATCTTTGGTCATTTGGAGGCTGCAATAGAGAATCACATACTTAACACTTGCACTCACAGCAAGTTCATATGCGAATTGGCTCGAATCAGGAACTAGACCAGAGAAACCACCATGTGCTACTACATGCGGTGCCTTGCCTAAACAGAAAAGAAATGAACTAATTAGAAACGTAATTTGTAATTTGTTAATCCAGCGAGGAATTAAACATGGACTATCAGAATCAATTAAATTTGAGAAAATTACCACTTAAAGTCTGCCATTGAGCCGTAGGTTTAATTGCTGCGGAAGCAGCTAAACCTACAAACCAGGAGGCAAGAAGGAGACGCAACATTGCTTCCAATTCCTAAGAGGGATCCCTGAGGTACAAAAGTAATAAAAGGAATTAATGTTTAAGAAAGGCAAGATGTCTTAGAAATCAGAATTAATTTTTGTTAAAAAGTAGCAACCTGAAAAATCCCAAATGTTTTGTGTAATGGAATCCTCTCTCTGGATAAATGTGAGAAGAAAGAGAAGAGAGAGAAGAGACAGCTTAATTTTGGCTTCCCTGGGTCTAGAAATTGAAAAGGGAGAAAACGAAAACACGGGAAGCACAGTCGTAAAAAATCTAAATTTGGAAGATTACCTGTTTTTGGAATGGTGACCTAGCTTCTCTCTCTCTCTCTCCATCGTTCTTTTCTGTAACTTCCCCGTCTGTCGCTCTGGCTCTGGCTCTGGCTCTTTCTCTCTTTCTCTCTCCAAACCAAACGGTTCCATAACTCAAAACTGAGAAACTATCTATTGACTGAGAGTGAGTGAGATGAGAGAGAGAGCAAAAACGTCCCACAAAAACGCAACACTCAAGTTTCCTCGGAAATGGTAATCGTTCGCGCGTTCCATTAAATTGGAAGGAAACATCAAACATGGACGGTCCGAGGAAATTTGAACCGTCTATCTAACGATTGAACCATCCAACGGTTCACATAGCACCTGATTTTCTTGCCTTTTATTCACGGGTCCACATTCTCTGAGGTAATGGAATAATTATGTTTATATTTGGACCGTTCAATCTGCCGTGGTGAAATGAACAGTTCCTTTAATATGCGTGCGGATTATGATCGAACGGTCCATATCTAAACAGAAATATTGTGTTAGCTTAGGTGATATGAATTCCTAGTTCCCACCGATACGTCATAGGATCGCTGTTCACTAGAGGTAGAGGCCCCCGCCTGTCATGTCATGTCCGCAATACGATTATACGACCCAGACCCTGGCCTTGGAAGGACTAGAAAAAAAAATGATTTAATTTAAACAATTGAAAAATTACGAATAGATTTGTTTATAGAGCAATAATCGCCATCAAAATATATTATGCATATTATGTCTCTATCGTGCAATACTCATAAAATCACCATCAAAATAATCCCAAGCTGTCGATTCTTCCAACACAATAATGAAAACAACTGACAATAAATCCGTAATATCGTGCAATTGATTATTGATCTAATTAAATTGAGACAAAATGAAAAAACAAAAAAAAAATTTCTTTTTCTCAGATACAAACAGAGGAGTGAGAATGTGAGATTGATTTTTTACTCTCTTAAAAAATGAGAGAGGGATCAAGTTGGAGAAGGGAATCCATACACCATACTTATTCTCCAAGAAATAAAGGATGGATTTAAACCTAGCATGGTCTGTAACAACAGAAAATGAAACGCATCCAATAAAATGCGGGGAAGTGCAGGAAAGCAAAAGAATTATTAAATAATAAATGTAATTAGCAAAGTAATCGATGATTAAGGTAATATATTTTAAGTTTAACCGTCAAATTTTCAAATGTCAACCAATGGAAATTTTAAACAAGTATATGGAAATGAAAGCCATGGCTGAAATTTCCTTAGATGCGTTCTTCTCTTACCAGTTACCAGTTCTACCTATAGCTTGTAGCCTTGTACAGAGACACCATAAAGTCATAAACACATCATACACCCTTTTTGCCGATTTTTTTTCTCTAATTGACATTACTTTACGAGCATTTATTACTAATGTCTGTACTGGCATTGCTTAAGTACCAGCAACTCACATTTTACAAAGGAAACTGCCAGAATCCAGTATATACTATTCTAGAGCGTATGATGTGTTTATGGATTCCACATTTTGTTCCGCGGAACTCTTTCGGTCTCTTTCATCCTCTCCTACAAAGGGCTCTGTACATGGGAATCTTATCAACACAAACTCAATCCAAAGTATTCTCAGATTGCAAAACATTCGGCAAAAAAATGAAACCAGATATATAGATAATAGATCTGAACTAACTGTTCACTTTTTAGAAATCCAAGGAACTAGAAACCTTACAATAGAAAGAGATCAAACCAACTTTTTAAAGTTAGTTTACATACACAAAAAGCCCCCATAAGCCATTGCAAAGCAAAGCATAGCAAATCTTAGACGGTGCTTGTAACAAAACTACATCTTATTAGAGATTTCATAATTATATGATTCTATATCCCATTGAGAGTAATTACGATCTTGCGGGGTGTAGCGTGGTCCCGATGTTCGCACAGCCATATCCCCTAGATACATTTCAAGATAAGCTAATATTATTTCTGGAACTTAAATTACTATTGGAGCTAACCCGCATAACACCATGCCCCAGTATGTACCATTTTACAATCTTATATACCTATCATCTAACACTCTTCTTTATCTAGAACGTTTTAGCAACTATTTGAGTTTGCAGATTCTTTGGTGGAAAATTGTTTACCGTCATTTCAAGCCCTTGATTATTAATACTCCAAACCAGACCAGAGCTTGCACATTTCTTTAATGATTCTTATGGAGTTTTGCAAATCAATAAGTACCTGCCAAGTGCCCATATTGAGACGACCATCTGTTATTGGAACTCTGAAGATATAAGAGAAACTGTTAATAACAAATATATGTTGAAACCAAATGTATCAGACTAAATGTGTGTGAAGAGATGTGCATACGTTAGAGCACAACCAAACATAGAAGACTTAATATGTGCTGGCATATCATCAGGTCCTGCAAAGGATTTTTCATAATTAGATTATAAAAAATGAAGGACTTAAATATATCGAAAGGCATCTACATGACTGAATGTTTGAAATTCATACTTGGTTAGAAAAATAAGTCTATAAGAAAAAATAGCCAAATAGAAAGGAGAATAACCTTCCATAGTGTGCCTC
This sequence comes from Carex rostrata, assembly GCF_964058835.1. Classification (NCBI taxonomy): domain Eukaryota; kingdom Viridiplantae; phylum Streptophyta; class Magnoliopsida; order Poales; family Cyperaceae; genus Carex; species Carex rostrata. The sequence goes on along the minus strand of NC_135941.1, from coordinate 8,322,922 downwards.
CAAGGTGCAGAACGACCCTACAAAAAATCGAAAATTTTAGACAAAACGATTAGGCCAGTACTAAATTTTGAAAATAATCTATCTGGCAATAGTATGGATGTAAGTAGTATATGTAGAAATGCTGGTATTATATGGATTTGGTGATATGCAGTTTTTCAAAACCTAAGAATATTATACTTCCATGCACCATAACTATAAATTACATACTTGTATGCATAAATCAGCATTTTAGATAGCTAGCCATAGCTGTGGTTTCTTCAGGCCTCAACTGTAAGCTACACCCCAAAGTTGCACAAACACAACTACAATTGCTACAGCGGACTGATATTGTTGCTCTAGCAAATAGCTTGTTCTCAATCTAGCTACTCGATCTCAAGTACAAAATTCAATCATTCCTGTTCCTTTCAGTCAGTAATCAGTTGAAATTATATATTTCAATTTAGCAGCAAATCAGTTGTTGGTCCCCTCTCCAAATGATGTTTATTGCAGTAGAATTAGTTGTCAATTCATATTCTAAAATTCTGCACAGTTGACAGCTTTGTAACTGAATAAACAAGCTGGGGAAAAACCAATATGTTTGAGTCTGTTTCTCGTTTTCTTAGTTTTTGTTAGTTTTGATATTTTATGCAATATTGAAATTAGTTGTCACTATGTAGGATTGTCCATGATAGCTACCACTATCTAGGTAGATTTTTTTTCTTTTTCTTTTTCCAGATTTTACTGCGACGAAGCAATAGTTGATATTTGAAACCTTATCATAAAAATAATTATAAGTTTTATTTTCACAAAATACAAAATACAAAATACAAAATAAAAAAATAGGGTAAATTACGCTGGAGGTCACTAAACTTTGTTATTTGTCACGAATTGGTCACTCAACTTTGATTTGTCCTTTTTGAGTCACTCAACTTTGTTATTTGTCCCAATCAAGTCACTCAACGTTTTCCATCCAAATTTTTAACGGAATATTTCTATTCCGTCCAAAAAATTAACGGAATATACCCATTCCATCCAAAATTTTAACGGAATTAGCATATTTCATCCAAAAAACTAACGGAATTAGCATATTCCGTTAAAAATTTGGATGGAAAACGTTAAGTGACTTGATTGGAACAAATAACAAAGTTGAGTGACTCAAAAGGGACAAATCAAAGTTGAGTGATCAATTCGTGACAAATAACAAAGTTTAGTGACCTCCAGCGAAATTTACCCAAAAAAATAATATGCGTTTGTTTTTCTAGTTCTACAAAAAATATGAATGCTCATAATTATGGGTTAAAAATAATGATCAAACGAAAAACAACAAATTTATATAATATTGGGGGCTTTATAAAATATGAATGCCCATAATTATACCTGATATTTATCCAGCTGTATCCTCAGCCCTCTCATCTTAGAAACTAATATTAAATAAATAGATACAGCAGCTGATATATCTGGAACCTATTGTATGCATATTATTGCAAGCTTCCATATGAGGTATAGGTACAAGAGCCTAATTGGTATATCAGAATAACTACAAAATCACACTATATGTATTGGTATCATGATAAGTATAAAAAGAAACAAAATTAACATATCGGTCAAATTACCTCTGGCACGATTCGATTAAGGAACGTCTCTGTGTCAGCCTGAACATCTGAGTCGTAGTTCTCATTTATTGTCAGAGAGGCACTTGTGTGTTGCACTGAAAATGTATATTAGGAAGTAATGAAATTTAGCAAAGATATTGTCCTAGAAGCAAAGCTAGCAAAATAAAATTGTTAAACTAAGCATCAGTTTTAACCAAAACAAAATTGAGTTTAAGCTCAGTGGTGGGACAAAGCCACAGCTCACAGCTCAGCCTGAATATATTGTAGATTGTGAAAATCAGTCAGTAGTGATGCTTGATTACTGAAAATTAACCATAAATTGGCCTAAATAAGATGCATAAACCTTAATTGTGCAATCAGTTCTAACCTAAGTTGGCCTAATATAAAAATATAAAAATAGGAGAGAGAAAAGTAAGGAAATTGGGTTCTGAATTCTGATCAATATCACATACAGAAAAAATGCGCTAGGCCGCACTTAAATCCCGCCAGGTCTTGCTCAATCTCCTTAAGTACCTGATCAAAAGCATCATTCAATAAGCTGAAAATCAGTTCACTGGCTAATTCTGTAATAAAAACAGAGGAAAACTGAAGTATAAACTGTAAAAAGTGTACCTTGGGGGTGACGAGGTGGCACCCACGGCGCTGGGGAGGGATAACGACAGTCTTCTGGGCCCACTTGGCAGCCATAGAGTCTGACGATTTGCTCGGCACGGCGGTGGGTGACGGTGAGTAGTGCGATTTCACACGGAGTATATTAGATTTCTTGGAGCTGGAACAAGAGACCGAGGGAACCAGCGAGAAGAGGCCCGACCCCGACCCCGACACTGCTTGCATCGCTCTCTGACTCTGTTGGAGGCCCGGTGAAATGTCGTAAAAAATGAACGGTGCGATTGCTCCAGCTGAGCCAGGTAATACTAATAAGTATACTTAATAGAGGCGAGAGATTTTTGGGCTTCAATGCCTATCAGTTTGTGGATCTCAGTGGCGCACTGAGATGTTATCATCTATCATGTATGTGGTCTACCGTCTACGGACTAGTTAATTACATTTGATAAGAAATAAAAAGTGAAAATATAGTATTTACTATTTAATAAACATGTAATTTGCAAAAGATGATAGAGATCGCAATTACAAGGCTTGAACGTAGGCCCGTTAAAAGCCCAATAAACATCCCGCCCGTGTAAAATTTCAAAGCCCTGTATCAAATTCAGCCCAAACAGATCCTCTACTGACTACTGCCATCATTCAAGCTTCGTTATAGCTTTCAGATCAGTGCACCTGCCACCTGGCCAGCGACACCGCTCAGGTCCTTTCCCTCTCTCTCAAGTCTCAACTTCCCAAAACACAATGCAGGCGTCGATGTTGCTGGCGCCGACGCGGCCATTTCTGGGCCCCGTCTCCTCCTCCTCCTCCGCCGCCGCCGCCTCGCTCTCTTCTCCCCCTCGCCGCCTCAATTGGGGACAAAATTGTAAAACTGACCCTGTATTGCGCTCGCGCCTTGCCACCACGACTGCTTCTACTTCTCTCCATCTTTCTCTCCCCGATTCTTTCATCTCACGTAATAGGAGAGTCCCAGCTGCTCCTCAGGCGGCGCCCGCCCAGCCCTTCCCTTCTGATGACGAATCTGCGAAGCTTTTACAGGTCCTGAGTTTCTCTGGTTATTCTCAATTCTCATGCATCCAAGTAGTTAGCAAGTTTTGTATCTTTCAACTATTTTAATCCTTCAATTACCGCCAAATCACCAGCAATTGCCGATATTTTATGTTTTTTTGGTGCTATGTGCCTTTGTTGTACAGCTGAACATGTGATTTAAATCCTTTGAATTTTTCAAAAAAAACACTTATTAGTAATTACCGGAATCAACAAGGACGGTGTTGATTGGCTGGATATACAAAAAGAGACCATTCAGTCAATTTATCCAACAATGATTTAGCAAGCTGTCAGCAAAATCTAATTTGATCCATTTGCATCACCACCAGGTGACAAAGAGATTAGAGAAAACAGCAAGGTACTTCAAGCGGCTTGGTACACTAGGCTTCTGGGGCCAGCTGGTGTTGACAGTTGTCTCAGCTGTAATACTATCCTTCTCAACAGTTGTAAGTGGGAAGATCACTGCACCTTTCACCTTCTACTCAACTGCTTCCAGTGTTGTGGCCGCATTCGTCTCCATTTTCTGGTCCTTTGGCTACATTCGCCTCTCTGATCGGCTCAGACGCACTGCTTCTGAGCCTGCCAAGGTGATCTATGCATTTTGGTAGTTCATTTAAATATTTCTGGAGAACTGAATCTGGCTTATATTCCAAGTATCTGTCGCTAAAAATGTTGATTTTTGGGAAATTTAGGAGCTAAATTGATGCCATTTTGGCAATTTTAAAGCACAGTTAGTTGGGCTAGACACTTTTGATTTGCTGATGGTGTCAATTGTACTCCACATTCTAGCAGCCATTACTGTGGTTTCAGAGTTGTTTGTCTTAAGCTGTCTCATCACATGTGTCTGATGAAAAGCTTATAAACATCAAAATACGAGTTTTAAGAACTAGGGAGACAGTGAGTGTTTTAAAATCCATTAATCATCGTTATGTTACTGATGAGAGAGTAGGCTCACTGTTTGTTTTCTTGCCTGGAATTTTATATACTGTGGATATCTTCTTGCTTTTATGAATGCATTGGATTTGATTATGCTCTTGACATTAGTTCATTTATATTTTTGAGGAAAAATAGGGACCATGCCCATATTAAATTGATAATTGCGGTTACAAAGGTTTGTGGCTGCATGATGAGAAAAGAAGAAAATGAGAATGCAAAAAGAAAAATAGAAAATACAAGTCTCCTATTCTTCTATTATTCTATGCAATGCTTGGTTTATGGCGCGTTCGTGTACCGTTGCAGCATCTGACATTAGTTCATTTATAACTTCTTTTACAGGCTCCACCACGTGCTGATGTGGTAAAAAGCCTGAAAAATGGGGTGGTATTGAATCTGTTAGGAATGGGCGCTGCAATTCTTGGTATGCAAGCAACAGTTGGCACTTTGGTTGCAAAGGCGCTTACAACATCAGCAGTGCCATATTATCAAGGGATATCTCCAGGCCAGAGCCCTGTCTTGGCTTTAGATGTTTTCCTGGTTCAGGTATTTCTTAACATTTTTTTTGGGAGAAGTTTTGTGTATCCTTGTTTAGATATCATCGGTTCACCCTGTAAAACACGGAAAATTTAATGTGCCCTAGATACAATATGGAAAATATCATTCATGGGCCACCTTTTGCATTTATATTACCAACCATTTATTCCTGTAGTTAATGGAAAATTAAGAGTAAACAAATATGTTACTTTGGGCAATTGACGCTGATTATATATTATTCATGCTTAAATTTATTGAGGTATGGCCAAACTCAGAGCTCCAGTTCCCTATTCGTTTCATTAAATCTAATGAGGGATCATTTTGATCTGTACTTGATAATAATCTTCTCTTATAACAGGCTTCTGCGAATACAATACTCTCACATTTTCTTGGGCTTGTCTCTTCATTAGAGCTGCTACGAGCTGTCACGCTACCTCAGCTAGAAACCATACCTCTGCCAAGAGCTGCTTGATCAGATTTGAGTTTTAACATTCTGCTCTGTATTTGAGTTTTGGAATAGAATAATATTGTTTGTAGTGAGAACAACTTTTTAGATGTTCCATGTTCTTGCTAGAGAGCATATTACTAGATGGTAATTTTTGTTCTGCAGTTCCATTTTGTAATCTACTCCTTTAAAAGGATGCTACTATGAGCTCCTTTACAATAACATGCATTATTATTATTATTTAGTATAAGATTAAGTTTCCAAAGCAACATATATACTATCGCGCATCCAAGAACTACAGGTCCTCTGCTGCACTGAACCGCGCAGCATAGCCCCTGATGAATCAGATTTCATCAACATTGTGCTTAATTGTCAATAACTATTCTACTTTCTGTAACAGTGCCTAGTATTTATATTAGTTGTCGAGCCTCTTAAACCCAACTTGCTTATAAATGATTTCTTCAGAGTTTTGTTACAGATTTCATTTCTTCAGAGTTTTGTAACAGTGCCTAGTATTTATATTACTTTCCTACATTATCTAAAACAAGGAAAGTTTTTATAAAATTAAAGGTCAAGAACAAGTAGTAAGTGCATATCTCCAGTGCATTTATTATCTTGACTGCATAATTTAATTGAACTTTTGCTATTTCAAATACATCTGCATCAAGTCGTCTGAAACTCCGAAGCGAACTAAAATATTACCCTCTTATTTCCAATTTTTTTTTATTGGAGAATAAAAATGTTCTTTTTTTTTCATTATATTAAAAAAGGTTAAAAAGTTTATTTACATCTCCTCTCGTGCCTACAGAACAATAATATATAATCAGACTGAATTCTTTTTTCCACGCTTGTCACTTGCTTTAATTAAAAGACAACATTAATATGCGACAACTACAATTAGAAATATGTGATAATCATGTGTATTTGAATGATGAATCTATGTTACATTTATTCACTTGTAAAAGTACTCGTTCAATTAGCATACTGTGTAGCATTCATCAAATAACATATCAACTATTACAAAACATTAGTTAATAATATAAATCAAAGTATCTTCCAAGTTAATATAAAAACCCTTAACTAATAACATGATAAACATTCAACTTGATTTAATATATATTAAAAAATAATTAATAATATATACTTTAAAAACAAATCGGGATTGGAAATTTGCTAATTTAATTTTAATTGATTCTTTAGGTGATTAGATAACAAATTTATGATCAAAAGCATAGTTGTGAAATAATAATTAAGAAGTATTGTTTTGTTGTTATTTAATTATATCAATAAGAATAATTATATTGATATCAAATATTTTAAAAAGAAAAATATGATTTTTCACTACTATTCTCACAATATAACCGAACAATCAATTTAGCACATTTTCATAATTATTCTCGTGCACATAAATAAGTAGGAATACCGAACATTCAATTTAGCACATTTTCATAACTATTCTCATGCACAAAAATAAGTATGGATTCCTGCAAGTGAAATTATGAGTTCCAATATCCATAGAATCTCATCCAACGTAATCCCTTGAGTCCTTGACAACAGGCCCTAAACTGATTCTCAGCTCCAAATCCTTTTTCACATACTTCTGCTACTTTGTTAGGAGGCAACAACTCTTGAAATTCCCTCATTCATTTTCTCCTTTGGGCGTCACCCTGAACAAACACTATGCAACAGTTTTACGGGATCTAAATTTTACGTCCATGTATATATCTCAAAGAACTCTTCTTACAAACACTCTTTTTATTACATAATAATACTTGGCAGCCCCTGCCAAGGATATTACATAAAAATCTTCAAGACAAAAAAGTCTCTCTCTCTCTCTCTCTCTCCACCTACATCTTTCTGCCTTGTAGCTCTCTATGAAAAATAAAAAAAAGGCAAGACAAAAAGAAGGATAAACTCTTCATCCTTGTTTTCTCCAGCCTTCCCCACCATTTGCATCAAGCAGCAATGCCACGAGTCCTGTCAACTATACAAGTAACAATAATACAACAGGGGGACATAAAATGGATAAAATCAAAAAGAGAGAAAAAGAGAAACTGAGCATGAACTCTAAGAAACTGTCAACCCAGCCCTTCTCATGATCCTAACTGGCTTGATCAGCTCATCATCCACCTCCATATCTGAGCTGTCAGGATCCGACTGTACAAACTTCATCGGCTCAAATGCATTTACATTCAAGCAAGACCTGTCTTCATCCCTTGCAGCATGCAGGCTAATGAAATCTCCAAACAGCCCATGAGAAAGTAAGTCATCGCAATTTTTCTCAGAGGTGACTGGTTGAGTAGTACCTATGCTAGATTCGAAGTAGCGGGGACGGCTGCCTGATTTTTGCAAAATGCTCACATTTTTTTTCTTGGACTTTGATTTAATTTTTGGGTGGTAAAGTTTGCACTTTGGTCCCAGGAGGCACCTGCCCTTTTCCTCAAGCTCAGGACATGTATAGCTGTGCTTCTTACGACACTGCTCGCAAACAAATAATTACTCAATCATGCTTGTCAAATAAAGCTAATCGAGAAGAAAGAAGAAAATTTTAAATTATTAACCCGGAATTCACAGGATTCAGTGATAACTTTGATCCATAATGTTATCAGACTGGCATAGTTTTGTCAGCAAGATGACAACATCATTTTTAAGTTTATTTATTTGTATAGGCCCAGATAAGCACAGCTGTGACTAACAAACAAAAACTCTGGTATGGTTTTAGCCACATTGAATACCTCTTCACTGCCAGATGTTACCCTTTTGAGTATTACAATTTAGATATGAAAATCATACCTCATCACCATCAGCACAGTACCCCCTTAGAAATCCCTCACACACAGGTGCTTTCGGATTCACATTGACATGCCTATAGGGACATGCCAAATTAGTACACAAGCCTGCCAAAGTTACCCTTGTGTGATCAATAAACCAATCAGGGAAAAGAAACTTTTAAAACTTGACAGGATAACAATACAAGAGCGCTTAACCTTGTAGGAAGTATGAACAATCTGGCATCCTTTCAGGGATTATCTGTACAAAAGTACATCAGAATATATCATCTATTTTTCCAAACTTGCAAACATTATTAATTTGGATTTTAGTTTTATTTTCTAAAGCGTAGCTAGTTCCTCTGTTTTATAGTAGTATTTTGTATTTCCTTCTTAAATCATTCCATCAGCTTAAAAATTAAGCCAAACGGAACAAAATTATTAGGGTGGCGTTATAATAGAAAATTAACTAAAGTGCATCAGATATAATAGAAAAGGGATAAAAGTAAACAAGAAAATTAATGATAAGCAAGACCCACTGTCAGACCTGATGGGTAAGTTTACAATCCGTATCTACACAAATGCCTCTGAGAAACTTGGTGCAAATAGCAATCTTTGCAGGGTCGTGAATGTAAGTGCACTTAGTTTTGGTGCACCGGCCAAACCGGGTGTAGAAAAGGCAGTATTGCTGCTTCTTTCGTTTTGCATTTCTCAATGTGTGGAGACTCCTCTGTATCTTTTCACTAGCCAGGATGCGTACCAGTTTCTTTGGATCCCGTACCAATTGGTTGCCTTTGTTGACCCGCACATATCTGGAGAAAGGGAAGCAAAGTTCATCGAGAGAATAAAGAATGGTAGAGTTTTGAAGACGCTGTCAGTGTGGAACCAAACCAGTTATGAAAGGTAAACTAGAAGTTTTTGGTTCTTCAATCAAATAGCAAGGTACAGGAATTTAATCAGAACTTTAGGTGTGCTGGATCAAACATCCCCAAACATAGTTGCTCATAGTCATAACCTAAAAACGTACCCACTGCAAGCAGATAGTCTGTTAAGATCTAGTCCTGTTCTTTTTCCGTGTCCTGTTTTATCACCTGTAGTAAACAGAGCCTTTGCACCTACAAGGCAGGTAGAATTTTATAGTCATGTTCTATTTATTCAAACATAAAACCATTTTTGTCAAATAATATCTCGGAAAGTGAATTGAATTAAAATCTACATTAGGCGAAGAAGAACCTAAAGCACACCGTAAATAGAATAAAATCCACGCAGCTTTTACTCAAGTATTCATGTGTTAATCAAAGCACAAATCCCTTCCCTCTAATACCTTATTTCTAAAATACTATTAGAATTGATAAATGAAATCAGAATGCAGAAATGATATGATAGAGGGTAATACCCTTTCTGCCCTTATTTCGGAGAGAAGCATGCTTTCTTTTCTCTCTTTTCTTTCTTTCAGCTTCTGCAACTGCCAATGTAGCTTCCTGGAAAAGTTGCATTCGGAAACAATGAAATGGGGAAGAGTATGTTCCTAACCAACTTGTAAAGAATAATTCAGCCCACCCCAGAAAAATTGTAAATGCATACCCCAATGAAATATCAAAATTAATTCCCAATAGTCTTCTTTTACATCCCAATTTTAAAAAAATAAAAAATAAAAATAAGCACAGAGAACCCCCATCTTCCCCTTGTCTTGCTTTATATGATCATGTCTTACTATCAAGGATTCTGGAATCGACAAAAGACATCTTCAAGGGTATATCCTACGTTTTTCCAAGGTAAAAAATAAGTCACGAAAATGTTTAATAAGCAATTTGTATAATACCTCACAAGCCTTTTTGGAATTATTTTCAATCGATCTAGACCATTTCAAGCTGGAACCGCCAATCGATAAAACCGCAGTTTTCCGTAGAGAGAATCCGTCTTTTGAAACTGCATATACTGTGTCTCTTCTCTTGGCCAGTACTAATTTCCTGCCAATACACAAATTTAAAATATTTGAGAACCATACCTAATATTTACAAGCAGATGTCAATGTTTGAATACATACAAAATAAATTATGCCACATGTAAAAGGTGTACCTGATAAGCGAAGAAGTGGCACTTCTATGTAACATTAATCTTTTACGGGTCGAGTTCTTCAATATTGTAGTTCGTTTCCATGGGAGAAGGGAAGGAATTGACTTGAAGAAGTTGTCTGTTGTTGCAACACGGCCATCTTTTCTTTTTGATTGCATACCAGCAAGAGTCCATACATTAGGGTAACTCGCGACCTTATTTATCCGTCTTGGAGCTAATATTTACATAAAAAATGTGAGCAAATAAGTACCTTTCAATCAAGGATGTATATGCCAGACAGAATTAGTAGTCTGCTGGAATCAGTGCATAATGGTACAAGAATAACACTTTCAGAGTGATAATTGTGAGTATCCGGAATTATTTTATACTTGTACCTTGGACTAAGCCTAGAACAAGTACCTTTGTCAATGCTTTTCTTTGTTAGGCCCGTCATTCCGCTATCTGATAAATAATGCACCAAGTCTCTGTTATCATCAGAATTTGAATTTGAGGTGGAAGTTGCATTCTCAAGTGGTATAAAACCTTTTAAATTCTGGCTATCACTTGAATGTCCATTATTCAGCACAATCTGGTTGTTTTTCTTTTTCAAATATACCATTTTGTTATTACTATTCTGAAGCCCTACTTTCTCCAAACCCTTTTGATCCTCTCCTTCTGATTCATGCACTGGAGAGGAACCAGCAATGGCCTCTCTGCTCATATCAAGAGCTTGAGGATTAGGGCTCGGACTTGGGATTCTTGGAATTGAACTCTTAGCCGGTACAGTTGTACCATTGGCTGACCTAATTAGACTATTTTTGCCCTTACGGATGTAAGAGTTTTGAAGCAGTGTGTCCCTTTTCAGAGGAGGTTTAGGCAATTGATTTGGGGTTGCCAAACCAGGGGTCAGATTATCACTGGTCTCTCGACGCCATGTCCTGTGTCTAGGATTTTGAACGGGAAATTTGGGAACTGGACTAACTGATACAGAGTTTTTATACACATGTTTTTGGGTTTCCTTCCAATTCTTCTGAATCCCTTCTTGATTAAACATAGCTCTGTCGACATTCTCTCCATTTGTAGCAGATCCAGTAAGCTCATTTCTAGTAATGGAATTCTTTGTTTGGTCTGGAATGTTGTTCTCATTTATCTCAGCAGAGATTATAACACCATTTCCTTCATTTTCAGTTTGAGGTGAACAATTGCTCTTACAGAAACTATAATCAAGACTACTCTGAGGCAAGTACTGACCTAAAACCAGGTCTGAACTACTCATTTCCAGTGATTTTAATTGTAACCAGCTGTCTAAACCCGACACAGCAACAGCATTAACTGGAGCAGGTTCCTCCTCTTTAGGTGTCTCATGCTGTGAAGTGTCGTTGCTTGGGCAGTTCTTCATTTCTTGATCTTTTTCTTCGGTAATGGAATCATTTATTTTCATTTCTTCTTTACTAGGTACGTCAACTTGCATCTGACTCTCTATTTTTTCATCTCCAATGCCATAATTCAATCTAGGAGACGTTATTTCATGACCTTCATCTATCGGAACCTCTCCCGCTTTGTTCTCTTCTTTAACACAGTCTTCACCTACAGGAGAACCTATAAAAGCAATCTCTTTTGCTTCATTTTGCCTTGTTGTCTCAAGACCTGAAGGAGCTTCATGAACTGACTCTGTGCCATTAGTATCCAAAACTTTATTGGGAGAAGTTGTTTCAACAACCTCCTCTTTAGTACAAATTTCCATATTAGAAGTACCAATCATACCATCGGGAATACTTGCATTATTTTCAAATAAAACTAAGCTCATATGTTTACTGTCGTCAATTTTAGACTCTATTTCATCTGCACTCTTCTCAGGAGAAAGCCTAGATCCATCAGCAGATTTCTTTTCCGAAAATACTTGATTTGCAATTTGCCTAACTATTTCCTCATTACACACACTAGACTCTCCCGGGACGTTAGCACCCTTTTTCTTCTTCACAATCAAGACCCGTTTAACCCTTCGTTTACCAACTGGGATGTTGTCAGATAATGTTCCTTCTGCAATTGGATCCACTGGTACAGAAGAGGACATGGTAGAATTATCGATCTTACTTTTACCTTTCTTTTTCACTATCCTTCTCCTAATGACAACCTTTTTCTTTTTCTTACCAGTTACCTCCGTACTTACCTCAGCTGCTTTTAGACCAGGACCCAAATCTTTGTCAGGTGCAACCGACTGACCTGATACCTCCGTCTCAAGTTTATTTTCCTGTGATACCTGTTGAGCACTGGCTCGGTTAGACCGATTGGATGAAGAAGGAGATGCTATTGAGGAAGGGTTTTCTTCGATGCGATTCCATACAGAAATCCTAGACTTAGCGCTTGGCTTCTGTGGAGTGCGTCGGTCCGTGTCACGAATTTCTCTCTTTTCTTTGTCATGATGCCTGTAATTGTGCCGGATATTACTCTCTTTAACAGTATTATCATAAGACGGCCTTGAATTTCTCTCTTTAACAGTATTATCATAGGACGACCTTGGATTTCTCTCTCTAGGATCGACTGAAGTACCATTCCATGTACCGGAAACCCTAGACCTCTTTCTATCTCGCTGATCTGAAGAACCTGGTAACTCGTCAACCATGCGGTGATGCTTGCGGGTTGGCGGATCCGGGTTTGAGCCTAATCCGTCAGGTCTACGGTAGAGCGTTTGGGGCGTGGGCGTTGAAGAAGAAGCGATGTGACGCGCCGATTCAGAGGGTATTGATCTGGAGGAACCGTTTAGGTAATAAAGCGGGGTGGTGCTGGGGTAGTGGGTTGGATGGGATGATTGGAATTGGGGATGCGACACGTGTGAGTGATCGACAAGATGGTAGCTTGGACGGTTTTGGTTAGACGAATCGTGGTGGTGAGGGTAGCGGAGGGAGGAGGAGGAAGCGGAGGTGAGGCGGCGGGGATCGTACGGCGGCGGTGGATCCATTAGGCTAGGGTTGGCCAAGGATGAGATGGGGAAAATGGGGAAAGGGAGGGGGAGAGAGAAAAATCGTAACAAGACTAAAAGAGTAAAAGGTACGGTGCGCGCCTGTTTGATCGTGTCGTGTCGTGTCGTGTCGTGTCGTGTCGTGTCGTGTCGTGTGGGGGCACAGCCACAGCACAATATGTGTTGGTTATATTATGCTATGCTATCACAGTCGGCTGCAACTGCAGTGCAAGTGAATGGATAATTGATAGTTAGATACTTAGATTGGATACCACATTTGTGGAAAAAAATAGTATGCCCTTCTAATACAACTTTTTTTATTTTTAGAAAACAAAAAAAATCAAATAGTAAGAATCAAACTATAACAGAGAGTTGCCTTTTTATGTCATCTAAATCAAAGAAGGAAACTATTTATTTCTTGTTTGAACACCAATAAATGGAGGTTTCCATTACCTTTTTATTTCTCTTTTCTATTATAATATTAAATGTTAATGTGTGACAATTTTATTTCAAAAATAAATAAATCAAAATATAAAGATGGAAATAACAAATAAAATTTAACTTGTGCAATTGGTTGTTTCTTATTCTTTCTACAATTAACATCTATTTAAATAGATACTTAAATAATCATGTGCTTCAATGTGTTTATAGATATGGATGAAATTAATAGAAGCAAATATTTTCAGAAAAAATAAATGTATAAGTTTAGGAACAAATTAATGTCTTGTTAGAATTTGAAAGATCAATTAGATTACAAAACAATTAAATATTTTCAACAAAAAAAATTATTCTCTTGAATAAGTGTACTACACTACAGATGTCCAGTTTTGTAAGAACCGGAGTACAACAAACAAAAATTCAAAAGTTGACGCTTTTTACAATGATCATAAAATTTTATTTATCTTTCCACATATTTATCAGTCCAGTCACTAAAACGATATTAAAGACTCTTTGGAGTTTGGACAGGAGATCGATCCAAAGGGCATCGGCATCGGACATGCTCCCAAGTCCCAACCCCTTAATATATATTTTCAAACTTTTTAACTTTACATGTTTAATTTCCGCATTTAAAATAAATGCCAAAATTGTTGAGACCCTTTATTGAAATTAGTATAAAATAATGCATAATATTATAGGGATTATATTTATATTTTGAACTCAGAAAGGAAATAAAAAAATTTAGGTTTCGTTCAGATTTTCTGTGGTGTGGAGCTGTAAATTTTTAAAGAAAAGAAAACGGAAAATTCAATTCTTTCTATGAGATCTAAATATGAATGCGCAAAAAAAAAATTCATTTCCTTCGTCTAAATAGATCTCAATTGACATACAGCCCATCTAATATTATATGTTATTTTAAAATAATTTCAATAAATAAAAAATTATGCATCTGGGTAGTCATATTTCACCAAATTAAGGTATAAGAGTTGGGCTACAATAAGTTGCGAAGCAAGAGTCTCGTTTTACTTTACTCTCATATTTTTACATTAAAAAGTTTAAATAATCAATCCAAAGAGCTTAATATAATCTACATAATGAAATGTTATAGGAGTCCAGATTTTACATTTTTTTTAAACTTTCTACTATAGTTTTAGAATTTTTTTAAATCAAAATTAAACAAAATACTCCTCTTTAAAAGAGGTAACTAAAGAGAATGGAAATTAATTGAGACTAGGGGAAAGTTTTACATGGATAGGTCTCAGTTTGATTTTGTTTTATGGTCCACAATGACAATCTATCCAAAAACAACAATTTTTCTAACCATGCAAAAAAATAGTCAAAATTTTCCAATAAATGTAAAGTTTGGTCATCAAACACATTTCAATATAAAAATTATGTTAAACTGTTTGAATCAGTTCTTAAATTTTGAAAATAAAAATATAAGAGGATGTTTATAATGCAGTAAAATGATTTTGGTTATATTAAAGCAAAATCAAACTAAATCACAATCGTTAATTTTATTTATTCAATGGTTCATATTATATAGGCTATTTAACTCTCGTAATCATATCTAGCGTTAAATTAAAGGGATCCTGATAATTATTCCCTGCACTTCCATCCCTAGCATTTATCCCTGCATTAACTTCCATAACTACCATAGGGGGCACCATAAAAGCTTCGGTACTTATTTTTTGTCTAAAGTATTAATACCTATGCACGGAAGTATTTATACCTATAAGGTGAACAATTTTTACATAAATAATTGTCTCTCTAATCAAATCTCAAACTATATGGGGAGAGCATACACGTTTTTAGAGGTTGATTTTTTTCTTCGTTCAATCTCGTCCATATTTCTGACAATCTACAAAGAATTTTGCGAATATAAAACCACGAACATCTTCTACGTAATTTTGTCTTTCAAATGAGATATATGATGACGTACTTTTTCGCTCGTTGTCACACACATATTTATACCTCGTCGTGCAAGTATTTATACATATACTTGCAAGTATTTTTTTTACATATGACACTGACTGACATATGAAAGTATTAATATCAAGTATTACAAATATTTATACCTATATACTAGAGTATTTGTATATGTATAAACAATACTTGAATAATCACCTCGTATACGTTTATCGTGATGAATATTTTTTGTCATATATTTTAGTGAGGACCATAGTACTGTTGGGTTTCGAGGAACGGTTCAAACCCATTTAATTAGCTTAAGCTGCGGAAAGAGTAAAACAAAAAATTTTACATCTAACTTAAGCTACGGATTAAATGAATCAAGAAGATTCGTTTAATCCTATTTACATATCTACTCCATAATTGATTTCCTAAAGCATTAAATCTATTTACAAATTAAATAGATTAATATAACAATTTATACCTTGATTCCAAATCTCAGTTGGAATGCAGACCGAGCGAGTAGAGCCTCACCAGGGATGGAATCGACTCGCAGTATCACACGTGTGATACCTCTATTGGTTATCCACCAGGACTAACCAGAGAGCGATTTATTTCTTCTGCCAGAAATACCGTAAACCGCGGAATTCTGCAGAAATACTATTCACCGAAAAAGGGACAATTTAAATATATTTAAGAATGCAAGTTATTCCGTTTTACTAATAAAGCAAAACATGAAATACCGCAGAATCTAAAAATATATTTTTTTTCCGAATCTCGTAATAACCGAAATCAGGGAAGAGAGGAAAAACCGATTAACGAAGTAATCAGATTAACATGTGAATTAGCAAATTTTCTCTCTACCCTCACCCCTCTATTTATAGTGTTTTGAGGAGGTTCGCAAAAGACCAAAATACCCCTCAAAACAAATCTATTTACCAAAAGCCCATGACACCTCATCCTTTAATATGTGAAAAGACCAAAATACCCCTTCCACACCCTTCCACACTCTTCTCCATGTTTCTACACCCTTAAGGTGTCATGCAAGGTGGCATAGGTGTGAAATGACCATTTTGCCCTTGGCCCATTAAGGCATGAATAGTAAAAGGCTTTGATTTTGGGCTTTGACTTTGGGCCTTTAATTTTAATTAAGGCTTTGATTATTTTCGGCTTTTAAACCCATAATTCAAATCCATAATTAACAATTAAAATTCCAAATCATATATATATAATTGTCATGTACAATTATATTTCTTTTCGGTTATTGTTCGGTAACTTTTATACAACGTAACGTGTACGTTTATAAATTAACCGTTGTTTCTGCTTGTCATTATAAATGACATTTATAATTTAATTATATCACGTATAATTAATTATAACCATCTTAATATTAATTATAATCAATTTATAATTAATCAGTAAGATTCTCCGAGTAGCTCCTATATGGTGTGACCCAATAGGATCTGTGTTATGTTGGTAAACAGAGTTAAAACTGTTTTAACTTCTGTTAGTCATGGGTGGCATCTGGCAACACATCATGACCATCCAATTACACAGATGATGCTGTACTGTACAATATCACGATCCAGTAAACAATTTACTTGTGTCAGTTCTTCTGTCTCATAGCTATCAGATCAGTTTTAAGGTAGATATGTGTCATCCTTGTTAACTGTATCTTTTCTTGATCTTGAGTAGATTATCAAATATAATTACTCTTGTAATTATACCGCATGCAGATAATCTAACTCTATCAAGGGGCCCAGTGATGCTATAGCTCGTATAGAGATACGAGGGACAAGTAGTATTCTTGGCAGACTATCAATTCCTCAGCTAAGTTATATATATGGAAATGCTACCGTTATGGCTGCTTTTTACGGACAGCGTTAGATAACACTTACTCATATATATTTCTTAGTGGGAACGATAAATACCTCATACTGTAGAACTTTGACACTGAATGAAAACATTAATGACACGAACACAATTCTATTTAATGTTTCATTCGGGGTCTGTCAAATACCATGTTCCTAGAACATGTATCTATGTGATTAAAATGACATCTCGTGTCAGGTGGTTTGTAAAACTTAACCATCTTTTAATCCACATGCTAACCTTATAGCGGTAATTAGTGTTCCTGCTAATTACCTTGGTCAGTGACCTTTTAAGAGTATATATCATCTATATTATGGAGTTTCACAATTTCAGTCATGAACTCGAAATGATCCATAAATGCAATAATACTCAAGGCATCAAAATGATATATAAATAAACATTCAATTCATGAACAAAGCTTTATGATTAATTTATCGTATTATTGACTTCTAGATTATTACAAACTAACAAGTACAACTTCTAATTTTAGAAGTGTTTAAATAATTAGTGGAGACCATAGTACAACCTCTAAATAATTATCACATTCCTTATTTAACGTGAACCCTCTAATTTTAGAAGTGTTTAAATAATTAGTGGGGACGTGGCTGCAGGGACAAGAGAGGGATAGTAGTGTGAGGATGAATATAATTATTCTAAATTAAACAAAAAAAAATCGGAAGGGTAAAATAGTACGTTTATTTCTTATTTTCTTACCCTTCGTCTACGTCTCTTGCTCATCTCCTCCGCTTCTGCTTCTACATCTCTCTCATCCTTGTCGCCTCCGCCTACATCATTGTCGAGCGCCCAAAGGACCTCATGATGCCTCTCTCCCTCTCCTGAGCATCCAGACGTGATTTCCTCTCTAAACCCAAACCCACCTTTCACCTCTCTGCATCTTTACCTCTCCACTATCCTCATGCACCACCCCTCTCTGCACCCCGCCTTGGCCAAGTCTTCGCCTCTCCTCTCTACTCGCGCGTGTGAAAAGATCTTCGCCCAGTCGCTTTCAAACGTGCCGCCAGGGGCGTACCTAGGATTTTCATCAGGGGGCAAAAAAATATCTTATCGGGTTTAAATAACTTATCGGGTTTAAACCAATTAACTAATTGGGTACTCGATAAAAAATCAATGCTTTTGACTTATATTTTCCAATACTTTGACTTATAATTTATGATGCTTTAACTTATAATTCTAATTACCAATCATAATTCAAGAAATTTATTTTGATTTTAACACTAAATTTAACCCGAATTACAAATCAAACATCCAGAGGGGGCAAAAAAAAATTCAGGGAGGGGCAAAGTCGATCAGTACAGATAGATCACCACTAAAAAAAAATTCCAGGGGGGACGGCTACCCCATTTGGTTCTATATTGGGTTCACCCCTGCATGCCTCTTTCAAACCCTCTCGTGGCGACGAAGACAGACGTCCTCTCCTCTTCAATCCTTGCATCACCTTCATGTCGTAGGTCCATAATCATGTCAATTTCATTCATTCTTTTCATTTGATTGTTAACTGGTGGTACCTCCAATTTAGCCTCTTACTGGTGTTATAATTGAGAATACCCCTGAGTTCTAAATTCTTTTCATTAATTTGTAAGTTGATGTGTTTACAGTAGAAGGCAAATGAAGAAGTGTTGCTACTCACTGAGCAACAAAGGGTTTGTATAACTCTGCTTTGTAGTACTAGTACTGGCATGGATGGCTACCTCTGTTTCTCTATACAGCTCTGTTGTAAAGTTTGCCAAAATCTCACAGTTGATTCTAAAAATAAAAAAGGAAGCAGCTAACAGTCCCTCAACTCCAATCCCCCAAAAATCCCCGGACTTTTTTAACTAATTCTGTAAACTTCAATACTAAATCATGTAAACTAATTCAACGAATTCTGTCAACATAAAATTCTCATTTCTGTGTGGTCCCCAATAACTTCCATTTTAACCTCCACTTTAACAACTTTAACTGCTTTGACTAGGACCACTTTTAGATCTTTGACCAGGACCACATCTTGAAGATTTCTAACAGTTTTTCAAAACTAATAACTAATCAGGACCACTTTAAAATTATGTAAACAGATATATGTAAAAAAAAATCGAATTTTTTTTTTCAAATCTCCTTCTAGATACTACTTTTAATTATTTTGAATTCTGTAAATCTTATCACATAACTCTGTAAATAGTTTCGTTTAATCCTGTAAACCGGTAAAAAAAATTCAAATTTTAATTTTTTCCAAATTTTATTTTATTTTTCAAATTTTATTTTTTAAAATTTGCATCTAAATGATACTTTCAATTGTTTTGAATTATGTAAACTTGATCACATAACTCTGTAGACAATTTCGTTGAATACTGTAAACCGATAAAAAAATTTGCATCCAGATGCTACTTCCAATTGTTTTGAATTCTATAAACCTTATCACATAACTCTGTAGACATTTTCATTGAATACTGCAAACTAGTAAAAAAAATTCAATTATATATTTTTTGAATTCTATAAACCTTATCACATGACTCTGTAGACAGTTTCATTGAATACTATAAACCGGTAAAAAAAATTTAATTTTTTTTTATAATTTTTTTATTTTACATCTAGATGCTAATTCTAATTATTTTGAATTCTTTAAACCTTATTACATAACATTGTAAACTATTTATTTAAACACTATAAATCTAATACATCAATTCAAGTACAAACATGTAATGTATACAAACTATAAATCATTCACTCAGCCTATACATCGGTTCTGGCATCAACCATGATTAAGCATTGTTATACTTAAGGCACCTCTAAATGAACAAAAACTGAAAATAAATTGCAATTGAAAGTAAAAGAGATGAGTTTAGAGAAATTGACACGCGGGATGATAACGGAGTTCGGAAAAACAATGGCCTACGTCTCCGGGGCGTCGCAACCTCTTTCTAGGTGCGCCTTTCTATTACCCAATATGAAAGGATTACAATTGTGAACCGTGAGCCCTTACAAAACGGGAAGTCACGGCCAACGAGAGATGAGCGCCGGCGAGCCCTTACAACCAAGGGAAGTCACACGAGCAACTCGAGAACAAGAGAAACACTCAATAGATCACTCTAACCTAATCTAACTAGAGATTACTGAAGTGGATTTGAGGTTGTTTGAGATTGATTGAGAGATATTGAAGTTTTAAGCTCAATCAACAATGGTGGAACCAAGCTCTCAGAAAATTGCCTCTTTTGAAGTTTAGGGACGGCTAGGTTAGATTTGAAAGTGATCCCTTCAGTCTATTTATAGTGGCAGCTCAAAAATGAGCTGTTTGAGCTAAAACGTTACAACGTTTTCCAGAAATGTTGGTAACGTTTTATGAAACTTCAAAAGTCCGAGAGCTGCACCAAAACGTTACACAAACATTTCAAAAACGTTACAACGTTTTAACTTATAATGCGATTTTAGGTTTACACTTTTCTGACAGCTCAGCTAACTCATCCAAAACGTTACAACGTTTATAAAACGTTACATAACGTTTTGTACTGTAAAAACTTGATCAAAATCAGGAATTTCTGAAGTTTAGAAATTAATTAAAACGTTACCAACGTTTTAAAACGTTACAGCAACGTTTTTTGACTTTTTTGACTTTTTTTGACTTTTTTTGACTTTGATCGAGTTGTTTCACAGCGTTTTCTTAAGGTATAATCGTTATAACGTTTTACAAACGTTACCAACGTTTTTATCCTGTTGAAACAACATCAAAAACACTTTACCAAGTTTAGATTTTACAATTTACATTCTTGATAAGTCTTCATAATTTCTTCAGTTCAAGTATTCCATATTGCAATTCCATTTGACTTGAACCTGCATAATTCTAAAATAGAAGAAATCGTAAAATTCAATAATTGTATGTTTTTGCAAATTAGTCAAATAGACTAAAAAGATTATTGCTAGAACAACAAGCATCTCCTTGTAATTTCCCTTGTTTCACCATAAAAAATGTATTACAAAGTGCCCACGTGAAAAACTGTATAGATTGAAAAAATCTTATAGGTGTCCTACAAAACCTCATAAGTCATAAGTACTTGGAGCTTTCGGAACTCAGATTCGACAATTACAAAGGAGGTGGAAACCCGTAAGTGGAGATCAGTGTACAGTGTAATTAAAACTGTGAGCAAATCTCCAACATTCTTCAACCGATCAACTAGGCTTTGCAACTGGGACAAGTATGGACCTGAACTGAAGTATGGAAATAATATAAAGACATGTTTATAAGGTTCAAAAAATAAATATGTTTTCATATATATTTATTTGATATGAACTAAAACTGAAATTTTAATCTATTTATTTGATTTGTCTTTTTGTTTAAAGATTGCTCTTCACAGTTGACGCGTGTTCATGATGGTCAATTATCTATAATATGAAATGAATAAAACCACATTTTTTGAGTAATTGACCTGAGGGAGCTCTTTAAATAAGAAACAAACCTCACGATTCCAAGGGCCTTTAATAAGCTCGGGATTGTGAACCTTTTGCCAGCGACGAGGGCATTGCACCTCAATTCTAACAGCGTTTGGAATACAGGGGCAGACTGGTAAAGTGCTGAAAAGTAGTAATTTTGTATTCTTAAGATATGAATTTCCAAAATAGCTAATAAAATTCGAATGATATTTGTTGCATGCCTCCATTTACCTATGCTCTTCGCTGGATCAAAAGGTCTTAAAAAATAGATTTATACCATGCAAGCTTTTTGGATGATATCGGTAGCACAAGAAAGAGGCACCAAGCCTGCTAGACCTATGGAAACCGGGCTCTGTCATAGAGGACATGTCATTAGCAGACTATCTAGTTGTGAATTGAACCCAAAACCATGCTATATACAGATTGATCAATTTGTCAAGGAAGCCAGCCAATTATAGCCAGTTAAGTTCCTATTTAGCTAATACATATTTTAGCTGAACTAACTTACCTCCAATTTAGTGTTCGTTGATCCCATTCAATTTATATCCATCTGTAACATTTCTAGAATTCAATTTAACTAAAATTATGGTCAACTTGAGTTCATTGGAATGAAGTAGGGCCAACTTGAGTCTAACATAGACAAAGTCCGGTACCGTACCTGTTTAAAAAGGTAAAGCAAGGTTATAACTTATAGCAATAATAAAATGGTGCTTGATTCAACCTTAGAAAGATCAATTATATCATTGATTAGTTGCAAAACTAGGTCGCTTGATCAAAGCATAACATCAAGTAATTGAAGCTGCTCCATATCAACATTTGTATTTGCAAGTATTTCAGCCATGCCCGCAACTCTTGTAAGTGGAGATCTTATTTCATGCGACATCGTGCTAACATCTGCTTTGCCCGCATTGTTTCCTCTATATTATTACATGAAGTTAGTAACTCGATATAGCTCAGTATATTAGTAAATCCATCAATTCATCAATTGTATCCTAATAAACTCTTTATTGTGGACTCAAACTTGATTTTACTCAAATTTGCCCAATTAACCCTCAACTCTCCAAGAAAAAAGCCAATTTAGTGTCATATTTTCCCAAATCAAGAGGTCCTGGCACAAACATCTACTAGGGTCTAGTGTGCATCTTTTCCTCTACAACTTTTGCAATAATAGCTGTGCAATTTTACAATAGTGAAATTAAGCTAAATTCAGCCCCACTAAATAATCTCTCAGTTTGAAACCAAAATCATAAAAAAAAGGGTCCTAAAAATTGGTCAAACCTGTAGTGTCACTGTACCAGATGATTACAATACAACGTTTAATAACAAATACAACAAAGAATATTTCAAAAACTGCATAAACTGGTGTATGTCCAGAAAGTCCTCCAATGAATATTCATGTATGCGTATACATATATACATATATACATATACATATATACATATATACATATATACATATACATATATACATATAGAGATGGGCTATGGTGCATTGCAATGCATGAACCCTTTTATGCATTGCACTCTAAATCATGGATTTAAAGTCCAAACGACCAATCCGAAGCGTTCATCTTGTTCTTCATATTAATATGTGCTTGGGGACCAAATTTTATATTTTTTAGAATTTTTTTACTATTTATTAAGCAATTTTGAAAGTCGCTGATTTGATGGTCCAGAAAATTTTACTGTTTTTTTACTGTTCACAACAAAACAACAATTTTCAAAAATACTTAATAAATAGTAAAAAAATTCCAAAAAATGTAAAATTTGGTCTCCAAGCACACTTCTATATGGATTAAACATCTAACTGTTCGGATCGGTCGTTTGGACTTTAAATCCGTGATTATAGTGCAATGCATAAGGGGGTTCATGCATTGCAATGCAGCATAGCCCATCTCTATACATATATACATATACATATACATACATACATATATGTAAAATGTAAAATTTGGTCTCCAAGCACATTTCAATATGGAGATCACATCTAACGATTCGGATCGGTCGTTTGGACTTTCAAAATGAAAATACGGTGTGAAGTAGAAACGCGTTTACTCCATGGAGTAGCGTATCTCATCCCATATATGTATATGTATATGTATATATAATATAATACATGTATATATATGTATATATATGTATATGTATATCATTGAGGCAATCTAACTATATTTTCTTATGTATGAATAAAATATTTTTTTTAGAATTAAGGCCAGGTCCTTAATTAGTTTTATTTTTAAACTTGTAGTATCCAACTAACAAACCAAATCAAAGTTATAAAGAGTTACGACATCACTTCATAAATATCTCAAATATCTTATTTTTTGGCATACACTATAAACAAGAAAAAAATTTCTTCACAAAATTATTTAAATCAAATACTAAGATCTCTAAAAAAAAAAAAAAGGACCTCCCGTGGGGGGTCCGCTTGTGCTCTGACCCGCCCGTGGGCCTGGCAGTCTGGTAGCATTTCTGGGCCGCCCGTGGGCCTGGAGGTCGGGGCATTTATAAAAATAAAATAAAATGGGAAGGTATTTTTAAAATTTTCTTATTTTTAGGATATTAATAAAAATGGCCGCATTTTCAGCCTTCAATTTTTTTTTTTTTTTTGCAAGTGTTACTTTTGAATTTTAAAAAGGCGCATTTGTAAAATTTATAAAAAAAGAAGGCATGTTTACATTCTTCAAATTTATTCTTTTCGCTCTTACTTTTTATCAAAAAAATCAAATAAAGATTTCTGATTTTGTTTGCTCTAAAGATTTGGGATTTTAGATTCCAGTATTTAACGGTCAAATTAGATGACCCAACGGTCGTTGACGGTCAACAAGTCAAAAATTCCAAAACGACGGAAGCGTGGAAATTCTGAAAAATGTCCACAAACTAAATTCACTAACTTGAAGACCAGATATTTAAAATTTGGAAATTTGCAAGTTTTCACTATGTTTTTAACCAACCCTCTTTTTCTGTACAAAGACGTCAATCTCCGAAATATTACCCAAAAACCACCAAATAAAAAGCTCAACAAAAGAAAAGAGAAAAAGGTTTCTAGTTCTCTTCCTTCCCTCCCCCCCCTAATTTATTCTATTTTGACGAAAAGATCCAAATTCACATTTGAAGCATCCCAAGCGTGGGTGAATCCCAGGCGTCAAAACCTCCTCTACATTCCATCTCCACCATGTAGTTCCTCACCTCTCTCCTAATCATCTCTCTCATCACCTCCACCATGTCAGAACTAACTGAAAACTGTTTCTCACACACCTCTTCCTCTTCCTCTTCCTCTTTCTTCTCTTCTCTCTCATCCACTCTCTCCCAACCCGGCAAACTCAGACTCAGCATTGTCATCGGATCCTCCTCCACCGAGCTACTGGGAGTCACATCACTCGGTTCACTCAGATCATCAGACCCGCTACAAGGGCTCTCTGCCCGTTTCACCGAACCACCACACCTCCTTTTCAGAGACGAGTTCCAATGATTCTTTATGGCATTGTCAGTGCGACCAGGAAGGAGGCGGGCAATGGCAGCCCATTTGTTGCCAAGATGGCGGTGAGCACGTAAAATGGCCTCGTCCTCCTGTGGCGTGAAGGGACGGTGCTCTACACGTGGCGAGAGCTGGTTACACCACCTTAGACGGCACGACTTGCCAGATCGACCTGGTACAGCACGGCTAATCAAAGACCAGTTCTTGGCGCCGTGCTTCTGTACCAAGTGACGAAGGAGAGCATCTTCCTCTGGACTCCAGGGCCCTTTGATCAAATCCATGGTTCAACTGTGATTTTAATTTTTAGGAGAAGAAGAATAACAGTGAAAGAGAGCGCGAGATAGAGAGAGGCGGAGGTGATTGGGTGAGTGTGGGAGACGGGGGGTATATAAAGGGCTCTTAGGAAGTTTGTTTCAGGGAATTTAATCCTTGAACCGCGCATAAATTAGTGAGCGGTGGCCCACTGACAGTGAGGGAGGAGTGGTAAACCAACATTAAATCGTGATTTTGAGGTTCCTGGGTCAGGCTCTACTATCCATGTAGACGGTTGGCTCGGTACAGCTCGCAACTGGACACGCGTCACCTGGTCGCTCTTGACTATTTGATTTAGGCAGTTTATCTCAAGTGCCCAAAAAACTGGACACTATCACCTCGCTTCGACCTTCCAATATGGGACTGGATGGGGAGGTTCCAGTGAGGATTAAATGGAGAGTGATTAAATTGATTTGTGTTCCCTTTTGGGAGAGCTTGCCAGCTCATAGAGGAGACTGGACACGGAGAGTAGGTTTTGTCGTCTAGCGATTGGATCATGTGAAAATTGCCGCTCGCTCTCCTTTCTTCCGCCTATCTCACATTACAAGCAGTTTCGTTGACGAAGCTTTTTTTTAGTTTCTATTCGAACCTTTTTGTAACCAACCTTAACATTTTCTTTATGAATCCCCGTAGCGCCTGCATTGTTCTTTTTGATATTGAATTAAACTTTGGCAACTGTCTGTAACAGTTTGGGTGAAAACGGTATGGATAATATTGGATCTATATTTGATTCGTATTTGTAAAATTAAATATAGATATATGATGATATCGGATATCTATATGGATATGAATAAAAATATAGTTTTATGTTTCAATTATATGCATGTGAATAGCAAATATATATTATAAAAATATTATGTTCACCATTATAATTGAATAAATATTATGAACTTTAGTATATTTAGTTTAAATTTTATATTATTTTAATAAATATTTGATTCAATCTGATCCACTCCGTTTTCACCCTGACTCACAGTATCACTGTAACTATATATAGAAAAATAATAAATCTGACCCGTGATACTGAAATTAGCTTCACTTTTATTTTTATATAGCAAGTACAACCCCAAGTAATTAGTAATTAGTAATTAGTAATGGGTTATTGTTTGCAAAATTGGCTTGAATTGCATCAGCCCGTACCCTCTTGTACGCATTGGTACATACAAATTTTTTTTGAATTGATATCGTTTTAGCTACAGGCTAAACGACAAAAGTGATGAGTGGCATGGAGAAGCAATGAAAGGTGGGCCAAGGAGCATGGATGCACATACAATACATAATCCCTCTCTGACTCTGAGTCTCTGATTGAGCCAGCCAGCCTGTATATGGGTCCGCCTCACTAATTCTCAGATGCTTTGAACATATCTAGAAATTCATTTGCATTTCAATTATTAATTGTGACCATGGCATACTTGTACCGTACGTGATTATTATGGCTTCATAGTTCATACACTGCTTAAAAATGTACGTGTCACATGAGAACAGAGAGAGCTAGGCTAGCTAGCTCCAGATGTAAGTAAATTAATTATTAATGTTATGGTTAATCCGTACCAAGTAGTACTGCTCCGGTTCCCACCTGGACATCTCGCTAGTGAGTTGTGGCCAGCCTGGAGACCTGGACAGTGGACACGTCATCAGAAAACACCTCGACTCATTCCATTCATTCAGAACTTCCAAGACGTGTGGTCTCAGTCTCACGCATCAAATTGTCAATAAAAGGTTTCACGATCTTTTACTTCATACAAGCCACAGAGAATCTGGAGTTCTCATCACCGACAGCAAACGGTGCCTTAAGAGTTATATAGCTCCCTCCTCACCTTCCTAGCTGCTTCCTCATCCAATTTTTTTATTCAGATAAACCTGTTCACTGTTTCTTTATTACAAATTACAATGCTTCAGACTCAGTGTATCAGAATGAGATTTTGTTATATTTAATACTTGTTTCGTATTCAATTAATTAGGATCCCCTAATGTGGCCACTGGCCAGCTTGCGCTAATGCCCGACTTTAATCCTGCTTTAACTCAGTTAGCTAGCTTCCTCGCTCCTTCCTCTACAATTGTTTATTAGCTTATATCTGCTTTTAAAATATTTTTCTCTTCTGGTGTCCAGATTTATTCCTCCTTTAAAATAGTAAGTACGGTCGGACCGTCGGATCCAGATCCATGTGGGATCTATAATTTAAGGCAGTTTGTTAGGGTCGTTAGGGAGTAAAGTCGGATTATTAAATTATATTTTATCCAAATAAAAAGAAAAAGAAAAAGAAAGCTTAGGTAGCTAGTACGCAGTGGCGTAGCTACAGACTTTATCACGGATAGGCAACTGTTTTTAATTTAATATTTTAATTATTTTCATCGGAAAACAGAATCGGTTATTTTACTATAAAATCAAAATTAGAAGCAATCAGCCGAATTAGATCGGAAATTAAAAAAAAATAAAAAATTAACGCTTACAGTAAAATTCGACCTATTTCTTTATAAAAGAATTTGACTCATTTTTTTGAAACAAAAAATAATAGTTTATCGAGGTCCCATTGTCGCCCCTTCTTCTTTTTGTTCTATTTTCAAAATAGATTGAAGAAAAACTCAAATAAGTTGCAACTCGGCAAATTTTATCAATAGTTGGTAACATCAGATAGACAAAATTCAAATTCAAATGAAATTAGTACGGGTTCGACAATATTTTTCAAAATTAAGAGGTAGGTAGTCGCCTATAGAGTGGAAAACATGTGCCGTGACCAATATATCGTGATTTTGGTCTCATGTCGTGCCGTGACTCAAATATCAAGGGGTGGTCACGGCACGCGAATAGTCACGCCATGTGAGTCACGGCATGCCCAAACATGTTTCGCGTAACTCACGTGACTATTTAATCATAATTTAAGTTAGTTTATTCAAGATTCATCATTTAATCAATGTCTAATGGTCTTAATTACACATGACTCGCGTGACTATGTGTTGTGACTTGATTTTTCACATGACGTGTCGTGTTGTGTTAAAACTTCAAAAGATAATCACGGCACGCAAATAATCAGGGCACGAGATACACAAGTCATAATACATAACTCACACACGTGCCGTGCCATTTTTCTCACTCTAACTGCCTACTCCTGGTTAGCTATGGTTCATCCACTTCTAGGAGGTATTTAAAATTTTATATCCTGATTATAAAAAAAAAAATAATAATGTAGTATCAAGTGCTTCCTTGCGCAGAATTATTAGAGAATGAGTTCGAAAAATACATGCTTATATTAATTACAATTGATAATAAAATAAATATAATTATATATCATAACAAATCATGGAAAAATCTGGTATCGGCTCCTTCAATATTTTACATTATTTTTATTTCGAGATAAAATATTAACATGAAATTTAATTAGGGCTGTGCCTCCACGATGAGGTTGTTGTCATTTAATAAAGATGTGAAAATTAATGCAACGATCAATTATACTAATTTCAATTATATTGTTGAAAAAAGTAAAATTGACAAGGGTTATTTACATGCTATCGTATATATAACAATATCAAAATACAAGCAAATATTTTATATAGTTTGTTCTGGTATCGAAAAAATTATAAAAATAAACAGTCCCAGATTTTTTTTTAGGCCAAAGCAATATAATGAGTCAATAATCAAGTAAGTACTGTTGATAAATAAAAAACAGTGCAATAATTGGCTAGATATTCTAAAGTCATGTTTAAAGAAAATAAATTGTTAGCCCCATTTAATAGTTCTATAATAATTACAGTAAATTTCGCCCTAGGTCACTAAATTTTGTTATTTGTCACGAATTGGTCACTCAAATTTAATTTGTCCCTTTTAAGTCACTCAACTTTGTTATTTGTCCCAATCGTGTCTCTCTATACTTTTCCATCCAAAATACTAACGGAATATGCTCATTTCGTTAGTATTTTGGATGAAATATGCTCATTATATTAATATTTTGGATGGAATGAGTATATTCAGTTAATATTTTTTGACGGAATAGGAATATTCCGTTAAAATTTTGGATGAAAAAATATAGAGTGACTTGATTGGAACAAATAACAAAGTTGGGTGACTAAAAAGAAACAAATCAAACTTTAGTGACTAATTCGTGACAAACAACAAAGTTTAGTGACCTCTAGCGAAATTTACCCTAATAACTATCATATCTGTTACTTTATTTTATCTCCTTATTTATTTATTGCCAAAGTTGCCTGTAGACTATTTGATCTAGGGCTGTAAACGGATCAGATAATATCCAATTTCGTCCGAATCCGGAAAAGTACTTAAATTATCCGATCCGTATCCGTATTCGAGACTATCTATATCCGTATTCGAAAAATTATAACGGATACGGTAAGACCTTTTACTATTCGTATCCGAAAAATTATAACGGATACGAATACGGTAAGACCTTTTACTATTCGTATCCGACCGTTTACACTTTAAACCATAACAAATGTGATATATGTTCTTAAATTGATTTATTAAATTGCATATTTGTAAGAATAATTTATTAAATTACACGTAGATATATATTTTGATGAACAATATAACACTATGACATAATTAGTGACGAATATTTTAATAATATAACAGATATTTTGTAACTAACAAGCTAATTATGAAAAATATATGTATTCGTCCGATATCAGATCTGTATCCATATCTATATCCGTATCCGAAAAATAATAACGGATACAGATACGGTAAGACCACTATCCGATCCGTATCCGACCGTTTACACCCCTAATTGGATCAATTTATTAAATATAAACCTCGACTGTGTTTCAAAAAAAGTAACTCGGAAATAATAATAAAAATATATTCTGGGGTTAATGGAAATAACTTATTGTCAAATATAGTCCTACCGATTTAGTCTGGTAAAGCATTAATTATAGTGCATCACAGCGGTTTTATTATTGAAAGCAGACAGTTAATGAGCTGGCAAACACTACGACACTACGTACGCATAAATATAGACAATTAGTCTGTTCAGCAATCAATATGCCTTGCATCCATGTGCTTTCACATTTCGCAGGCCAAAATCAATTCTAAATTTCTGAAATCTTCGAGAAATAACAGAGGACGTGGACTTTCATAACAGTCCGTACATGGGTACCAGTGGGACGTACCACATTCACGGTCGAAATATTTCAATTAATGCCACCCATGTGGCAACGGCCAGAGCCTAACTGCCTCCCGTAGGCCCCGGCATGCTACCCAACAAAAAAATGAGTCCTCATTCTCTGAGGTAACAGAATATTCGAGTTTAGATCAAGACCGTTAATTACAATCTGAACTAATCTGGTTCGAAGTGGAATGCACGGAGACCTTTATTATCGTACTGGAGAAGATCGGACAGTCCAGATACAAACTAAAAATTTGAGATACTTGATGGGATTTGAATTCTAAAGAAATACCCAATCTTACAAACATGCACCTCATGGGCATGCAACCAAACAAAATCTTTAATTAGCCAGCCTGGATACCGTTTTCTTCAATAATACAACTTATTATTGTAATTGTGTTTGTTTTCCTTTCATTGTGATAGCATCTGCTCTGCTGCTAATGAGATTCTTTGGCGCATAATTAACCTAAAAAAATGTTAACCGACGTAGCAAACTGCCATACCGACCTTCCTAGCTGCTTCCGATCCTTTTGTAGTTTTTTATTTTTTTTTATTTTAGATAAGCAATTAATAGCTTTGGTTTGTCTGTGCTAACATGGGATTAATTTGAGATTATTTTCAGTTGAGATATAAAATTAAAACATTACATTCCAGCGGTGCACGAAAACTTGATTTAACCTGCTATTCGCTGCTTACTAAAGAGAAATGGTTTCACTCACAAAATACGTGAATTTTAACGGTTTGAATTCGTAGTTCGAAATCATTTGATAGACTTTAGAAGATGTGCTTACCAACCCCTCTTGATGAGCACATCACACTCTAATTTTGCTCTTATACCTATGTACTTATGATACTCGTCGTCAAAAAATAAATAGTTCCTTCCGTACCAATGGACAACAATCATTAATTAATTGTTTGTTTCAATATACATTATATCATAATTTTTAAATTTTTATAAATGTTTGGTTCGAATAGGAATGAGTGTAAATTTTTTGATAGTTTAATCTAATCAGTTTTCAAATTTTTAAACCGAATCGAATCAAACTGAACAATTAAATCAGTTTTAAAAAACAAACATAACAAATGTATTTAATTGGAAAAACTGAACCGTTTAACCGAATTGTCTCGGTTATATTTAAAACCAATTAAACCGGAACTGATGAACACCCATACGGCCATACTCATTCCATCCAAACTCTTCTCATATAACAAGTTACAAATTACAATTGCTTTTCACAGTTGAATATACAAGAGATTGGTTACGTAGGCAACTACGTCACTATTAGTCAAATCAAGACTGATATAGGTAGGGGTGGCAACGAATCAAACCGAACTTACCCTAGGTTTGAGTTTAGTTTGAATTAATTTCGAACTGAACCTAGTTTGATTCGTTTCGAATCGAATTAATTGCGAACTACACATTTTTCGAATCGAATCCGAATCGAATCACGAACTAAATTATTTTTTAGCAGCCCTAGTTATACCGGTAGTTTATACATTAATTTTTTCTCGCGGGACAAAATTCACATGGCTTCCTTTTACTGGTATGAACTATAAAATGAGTGTTTTTAAGTTGAAAAATTGTTCATGAAAAAATATATCAGAGACGGCGTTCCTGGTATGAACTATGAGAGACGACCGAAGAGAGAGGAGAGACAGTCATCTAGGCCGGAGAGAGGAGTGACAGCCGGAGAGACAGCCAGTCGCCAAGAGCGTCGGCTAAATTTTCGAGCTAGAGGGACAGGTGAAGAGAGAACTAGGTTATTGAGATTTGAGAGCGAGGGAGCGTTGGCTAAGTTAAATTATGACTCTCTATCTTGGATTTTAATTTCATCATGTAAATGGACGGCCGATGTTATTATGAAATTCGAATCATAAAAGTAACCGAACTTATTTTGATCGAACCAGGCTAGGTTTGAGTTTGATTTGAATTAATTTCGAACTAAACCTAATTTGATTCGTTTCAATTCGAACCCATTTCGAATCGAATCAAACCCGAATCGAATCACGAACTACGAATTTTTCTGCTAACCCTAGATATAAGCATGGGTGGATCAGGGGTAAAAAAGTCCCTACTTCCGAATTTGAATTTTTCTTAAGCCTAATACTAACTGTCTTTGGTGCTTACCTCTGGCCCGTAAGTTTTTGAAAAGTACGGCCCAAATAGAAGAGAAAATAATGATTGCACTACGCACTACGAAAAATATAATAACCATTTACCGGATACCACGTATCACTTTAGTCCAAGCTTCCTTGGGTCCACCGTCCGCGCGGCGTTTTGGAAAGTGGGGATACGTGGGACTGTTCGGCAGCTATGACTTAGAGCTCTTTAGTATTTTAAGAAATCTTAAATTTTATTAAACAGATACTCTTTTATTAAGTTTTTATTTTTTTAAAAATTAGCTACTTTAAATATCTATTAACAATTTTATTGATAAAAATATATTTACAATTTCTTTATCAAGCTTAAAGCCGCCTCTTTAGTGCTCATTTTATTCAACTTTCTTAAGCTTGTTCAAGTTTTTAAGTCATGATTTTACTTGACTTAAATATTTTATTAAACTTAAAGCTTTCTTAAAAAAATTATTTTTTAAATTTATTACCTAACTAGTGCTTTTAGTGCAGCTTAAAATTTAAGCTTCATATGGTTGTCGAACATTACCACCATACGGTTTAAAATGCCCAGAGGACACTTAACGGTAGTGATCTTCCAAAATCCCCGCCCATCATCAAATCCCAATTTTATATTTTCATCTCCTTCAACAGAAGCTTTCCAGTTTTTTTTTTTTTTTTTTTTCATCTTTTTTTGGTAGTTGGTACAAGATAGTTACCGCAAATGATTCTCATTTTCTTTTTTATATTTTTAACAATAAATTTTATCAGTGTACGGAATTTTAGCATTTAAAGAAGTATCTATTGTCTCAATAACACAAATACATCGCAATTTGAGAAAACCATTCTGGTACATTTAGTTTTTCTCCATTATTTTTAAACGGAGAAATTATAGTTGGTGCTCCAGTAGATAAATCATGACTGACAATTAATGCTTTGATTAAAATATATATCATATATATACACACACCACGCTATGCAATTCTATAGTAAAAATCATTTATTTCATATTCTTGTTAGCATTTTGTGTCTATCGGGCCGAAATTATGAATACACCCTAGCTATTCAGGGTCAGAGAAAGTTCAATAAATTAACTAATGTGGTTCTCTTACTATATATATATAGAGAGAGAGAGAGGGGTTGACTTAGGTGAGCTACGGAGTAAAATGCGTTTGTACTTTACGTTATATTTTCATTTTAAAAATTCAAACAACCGATCCGAACCGCTCAACATGTTCTCTACATTGAAATGTACTTGGAGACTAAATTTTACATTTTTTGAAATTTTTTTACTATTTATTAAGCCACTTTAAAAATGGCTATTTTACTGTGAATAGTAAAAACAGTAAAAATTTCTAGTCCGTCCAATCAGTGATTTTTCAAAGTGGCTTAATAAATAGTAAACAAATTTCAAAAAATGTAAAATTTGGTCTCCAAGCATATCTCAATATGGAGATCGTGTTGAGCGGTTCGGATCGGTTGTTTGGATTTCCAAAATGAAAATATAGTGCCATGGAGTAAAAACTTGTTTTACTCCATGGCTCATTTTAGCCCATCACTATATATATATATATATAGGATTTGACTAATATGCTATGGGTAGCTAAGAGGCCTCCCGTGCTACGGCTCAATATTCGACTTTTCAAAATCCTAACGGTCGATCCGAACCGTTCATCTTGTTCTCCATATTAATATGTGTTTGGAGACCAAATTTTACATTTTTTGGAAATTTTTTACTATTTTTTAGATTTATTGAATATCGCTGTTTTTTATGGTCCAAATTTGTCTGAAAAATAGCGATTTTCAATAAATCTAAAAAAAATAGTAAAAAATTTCCAAAAAAATGTAAAATTTGGTCTCCAAACACATATTAATATGGAGAACAAGATGAACGGTTCGGATCGACCGTTAGGATTTTGAAAAGTCGAATATTGAGCCGTAGCACGGGAGGCCTCTTAGCTACCCATAGCATATTAGCCAAATCCTATATATATATATATATATATATATATATATATATATATATATATATATATATATATATAGAGTTAGGCTGGGGTGCTATGGATAGCATAGTGGCCTCTATGCTACGGCTCAATATTCGAGTTTTCAAAATCCAAACGGTGGATCCGAACCGTTCATCTTATTCTCCATATTAATATTTGCTTGGAGACCAAATTTTATATTTTTCTGAATTTTTTTACTATTTATTAAGTATTTTACAAAATTGTTGATCCAACGGTGGCTGCACAAAACAGTAAAACCGTTGGATTAGCGATTTTCAAAGTGACTTAATAAATAGTAAAAAAATTCAGAAAATTATAAAATTTGGTCTCCAAGCAGATATTAATATGGAGAATAAGATGAACGATTCGGATCGATCGTTTGGATTTTGAAAACTCGAATATTGAGCCGTAGCATAGAGGCCACTATGCTATCCATAGCACCCCAGCCTAACTCTCTCTCTCTCTATATATATATGGGCTATGGTGCATTGCAATGCATAGGCACCCTTGTGCATTGGACCATAAATCACCAATTCAAAGTCCAAATGACCGATCCAAACCGTTCATCTTGTTCTCCATATTAATATGTGCTTGGAGACCAAATTTTACATTTTTTGGAATTTTTTTACTATTTATTAAGCCACTTTGAAAATCGCTGATCCGGTGGTCCAGAAATTTTTACTGTTTTTACTGTTCATCCGGATTTTCAAATTTTCAGATTAAAAAAAAAAAATGTAAAATTTGGTCTCCAAGCACATATTAATATGGAGAACAAGATGAACGGCTTGGATCGGTTATTTGGACTTTGAATCGGTGATTTATGGTCCAATGCACCATAGCCCATCTCATAGATATCTCCATTCTATTGTTAAGCACGTTGGGTATCCGATCCGCCAACGGCTACGATTGAAAGTTGAAATTTCAGATTTAATCTCAGCCATTCAATTACATAATCTGTCTTTTTTGATTAAATGCATCTGAATAATGTGTAAAAGTCTAAATTTAACTAAAAATATACTTGCCACACATACCGCCACATGATGCATTACAATTAAAATTAAATAAACTCTAAAATTTAGCAATATAATATGTTTCCTTTCTTCGTCTCTAATTTAGCGATATAATTATGTTTCCTTATTTCTCTTCTATGTTTCTATAGTTACCATGAAAAATCTAGAAATATTATCAATTTTGTTTCTATACATATCAGGATATTTGATAACAAGTTATCTGGCTTTTAGCGATTTTTTTCTTTGTTTCCTTGTTTCTCGTCTTCAGATATCTACATGCATCTCTTGCATCTTTTATTTATATGAGAATACGTTGGCATATTCTTTTATTGTTGAATAATTATTTTTATTAGTCTATTTTTCATGAAAATATGTAATTTTGTATGAGATTTTTTTTCTCTTATAATATATTCCGTTGCAACGCACGGGAATGATACTAGTATATATATATATATATATATATATATAGGGTCCGGCTAATTTGCTGCCGGCAGCATTTTAGTCGGAGGTGCTGCCGCCCTTTTTTATTTTTGTGATGTCCAAACAACAAATCCAAATCATTAGATGTTTAATCTAATTATAATCTACTTGGAGACCAAATTTTACATTTTTTGGAATTTTTTTACTATTTATTAAGCTGGTTTGAAAACTGCTGATTTCAGTAAATTTCTGCAGCATTGAAATCAGCGGTTTTCAAACCAGCTTAATAAATAGTAAAAAAATTCCAAAAAATGTAAAATTTGATCTCCAAGTAGATTATAGTATAGATTAAACATATAACGATTTGGATTTATTGTTTGGACATCACAAAATAAAAAAAAAGCGGCAGCACCGCCGGCAGAAAGACTGCCGACAGCAAATTAGCCACAGCATATATTTATATAGAGGTGGGCTACGGTGAGTTGCGAAGTAAAATGCGTTTCTACTTCACGTCGTATTTTTATTTTGAAAGTCCAAACGACCGATCCGAACTGTTAGATGTTTAATCCATATTGAAATGTGCTTGGAGACCAAATTTTACATTTTTTGAATTTTTTTTACTATTTATTAAGCATTTTTGAAAATTGTTGTTTTGCTGTGAACAGTAAAAAACAGTAAAATTTTCTGGACCATCAGATCAGCGACTTTCAAAATTGCTTAATAAATAGTAAAAAAATACCAAAAAATGTAAAATTTGGGCTCCAAGCACATTTCAATATGAAGAACAAGATGAACGGTTCGGATCGACGTTTTGAACTTTAAAATCGTAAAATATGAGCATGAAGTAAAATAGTTGCTTTACTTCGCAACTCACTGTAGCCTAGCTCTCTCTCTCTCTCTCTCTCTGTATATATATATATATATTTCATGAAAAATAGACTAATAAAAATAATTATTCAACAATAAAAGACTTGGGTGCTACGGCCTCAAAAATCTATCATATAACCTTCAAACTTCGATTTAAATAGCTCAATAAATTGGTTATATAATAAACTTGTAGAATACTACTTTTTACTATTCATTATGATTTATGAAAGATGACCAAAAATGGTCTAAATTTTCTTTTATTTTCCTATTCATTTTTTATCATCTTTCATAAATCATAATAAATAGTAAAAATTAGTATTCTACAAGTTTATTATATAACCAATTTATTGAGCTATTTAAATCGAAGTTTAAAGGTAATACGATAGGTTTTTGAGGCCGTAGCACGGTATGGCCTTATGCTATCCATAGCACCCAAGCCTTATTCTCTCTCTCTCTCTCTCTCTATATATATATATAGAGTATGGCTAAATTGCTACCGGTAGCACTTCGACCTAAGTGTTTACGGGGTCATATCTTAGTATTTAATGTTCAAACAACAAATCCAAACAGTTAGATGTTCAATCTATATTAAAATGTGCTTGGAGACCAAATTTTGCATTTTTTAGAATTTGTGTACTATTTATTAAGATGGTTTGAAAATCGCTGTTTTTATTAAAATTCTGCACCATTAAAAAACATTGATTTCAAACCATCTTAATAAATAGTAAAAAAAATTCAAAAAATGTAAAATTTGGTCTCCAAGCACATTTTAATATAGATTAAACATCTAATAGTTTGAATTTGCTGTTTAAACATCAAATACGAAGATATATATGACCTTGTAAGCACTTAGGTCGAAGTGCTACCGGTAGCAATTTAGCCATACTATATATATATATATACATATCATGTCATTAATTACGAGAACGAAGCTCTCCTGCGACACAGTTCCATCAGCTTCACTTACTAGTATTTTGCAACACAAACCACTGAAACTTAGTATTTGCATATCTACTCTTGATTAAGCTCACTGTTCGCATATGCACTTTTGTATCGTAGTAATATCAAGTGGCGATAAACATTGTACAAAGAATTAATACCAATGAGTTATAAAATAAAGAAGTCAAAATACAGTCTTTTGCCTAACCAAATAATATAAATTATGACAAATTAATAAATAGTAAGGTTTCTCATAAGAAGCTACAGTTCTCTGAGATGCAAATATAACTTTGGGGTTATGTATCCAAAATTTTCTTTTCCAGGCCCAAGGTCATAGCCTCATAGGCGATAATAATTTCTCCTTTTCTCTTCTTCTTTTTTTTTCTACTCTCAGCTGCATATTTGAATAAATTTTTACCGATTCAAAATCAAAACTCAACACAGTTCCTTTTTATGATGCCAATGAACACATTTATTTTTTATTGACCATTAACTGCACTGAAGAGATTGAACAACTGCTACTAGAAATCTCAAGAAATATTTGGTGCATATCAATAATTAACACCGATTATTTGTAGGAAACAATGGCCAAATTGATTAACTAATTAAACTTGAAGAAAGCTATGAACGCCACCGGCAGCCCTCTTCATTACCTCGTCGACAAAGGCCTGAATATTGCGATCAGATGACCCACCCTTTGCCACTGCCGTATTGGCAGTCTCCTTCCATTTTGCGGCATTTTCTTTCATCCCCTTAGCACCTGACCCATCCATTACTTCCTCAATTGCCGCATGCAAAGCATTACGCTGCACCGGCGCTTTTAGTCTTACTCCCCCCATTGTGGATACGCTATGACCGGTACGCCTGCTGTTAAAGTCTCCAATACCGAGTTCCAACCGCAATGTGTCAGAAAGCAACCAGTTGAGCTGTGATTTAGCACAGTCTCTTGTGGGCTCCATCCTACCACCATGCCTCTTCCCTTGACCTCTTCAAGGAATCCTTGTGGTAAAAGTTCACGACAGTCAGGCCTTACAACCCACAAGAACGGTCGCCCATTGGTTGTTAGCGCGTGTGCCATCTCTGCCATTTCCTCTTTGGTTAAAGTAACTATGCTGCCTAAGGAGATGTAAATTACCGAATGAGGTGCTTGTGTGTCGAGCCACTCCAAGCAGTCAGTGGCTTTAATTAGGTCGCCTCGCAGGTTAGACCCAGAGTTGTCCTCCTGTTCTACAAGGGGCCCAACCGGGATGAGTTGAGCATATTTGGAAATGGCATGGATGGCTTCTGGCTCAAGCTCGGTAAAAGAATTAACGAACACCCTTGAAGCTTTATCGATATTACGAAATTGCTCAAGGATGGCCTTGGTGAGGGATTTATAGGGGCTGGAAGGGAGAAGGAAGGATGGGATCTCCTCGGGAGTCATGGTGGGGATTCCTGGGAGGCAAACTGAGATGTTGGGGTTAGTCTCTGTCGGGAACTCACCCAAACCGTGGTGGTAGTGGTAGTAGGTGGAGAAGACGGCACATGACTGGACCCAGAGCACAGCACAAGGAATGCCCATATCTGTAGCCACATCAACCGCCCACGGGATGAACGGATTGTTGACAACATATGTTACCTGAAATCTCCACAAGTTTAATTAATCAGGCTTTATATTTAGTACGTATAACAATAATATCATAGAAATAACTGTAGTGGAGCAGTTCATGTCTTCATGACTATGATTATGCTATGAAAAGTGAGTTGGCTTGAAATAATTAGTGTACGTACGTGAAACCTTTTTTTTTAAGGTAGAAAGTGAGCTTTCCTTTTTTCGTTTACCTTTTCTCTTTTTCTTTCTTGTGAATAATTATTGTACATAAACTTGTTTTTTATCAATATATTGTTGACCTAGGCCAACGTAACCTTCAAAAAAGAAAGAAAGTAGAAACAACACGATGTATAGTTTTAAGTTTTAACTAAAAAGTCAGCTAAATGTATAGTTTTATTTTTGACATGCAAGTGATTAATTACCGGTCGTCTGGCCATTGATTGTTTTCTGATCAAATCCGCAAAGGCAGCTGGACCGAGGGTATCCAGGTTGAGCATGCTCTCTTCAAGAACGTGCTTCTGGCCATTCTTATCCCAATTGAGGTTAAGGAACTCGAAACGGAGTTGGCCATTGCCGACCGGGACCCCATCATCAGCAGAGACCACATGATCAGACGAGGAGATAATTTTGTGGCCAGTGTCGGAAGTGGTGGAGAAGGTGATGAGAACGCCCTTGGCTGCGATCTGCTTCGCCAGACGGAGCAGCGGGTTGACGTGGCCTTGACCCGGGAAGGAGATCATGAGCACATGTGGCATAGGAGGCTCTGATCCCATCTTGAACTGCACGTCGTCTCTCTTTCTCGATCTTCTCCTTTGCTCGGACCTCTGCTTTCTGGTTTGAGCCTTGAGGTTTTGTTTTGTTTTATGGAGCAATTGTGTGGTCAAGGAGAAAAAGAGATGGAGATTTCGAATGTAGTGTTGGACTTGGAGCAGAGAGCCAAAGGCTTTAGACAGACAGAGGAGTCTCTTTCAATTTGTCCACGTTTGAATGAGATTAATTTGGCAGGTTAATTTATAGCTAGGGAATGGGATACACTTCTAGATTAATTTATATATAGTCACGGCACACGACTACAGGACTACAGGACTACTGGGTTATATATGATTCAACAACCACTAAATGATTTTTATCTAACAACTGGCAGAACTTAATTATTTCCAAAAAAATTAAAATAAATAGTGTGTTTAGGGTTTAGGGTTTAGTTGTAGCCTCTACCAAGATTAATTCTCGGAAAAAGAAACATGTAGAGATAGTGATAGTGATAGTGATAGTGATACATGCATTTGGATTATAACAACGGAAGCGAATCGATGGAGACTCTTTATATTCAGTGATCGAGTCACACAATACAAACTCCTAGTCGTCAATGGTGGTGCATTAATTAATTATCTCTAACGTAACACCACTCTCAATTCGTTTAACAAATTAAAAACGTACAGCTAGCCCACTTTCTGAATTTTAGTTGCTTAATTCCACTCTCCAATTATTGATGAACCATGCATGTGGAGCTATTATGAATGGGTTCATATTTTCTAAACGTTAACAAATCCAAATTCCAAATAGCTAGCTAGGCAGGCACAGGAGAATTAGAAAGAGGAAGAAGGGTTAACGTTAGACACTTAGACTGGACTGGAGAGCTCCGTACGTATTTTCTTTTGTGAGAGGGCGGGCAACGCTGTGTAATTTCTTTTTCTTTAATTACGTATATATATGTCAACTGAAATGTCCATTTTAATTAGCATTGATTCAAGGACTACTTTGTATTTTATTATATTTGAATACTTATATAATTCATGTAAATTGAGTATATATTAATAGAGTGAGGGTTTGAGGCTATGGTACTGTGCATAATGCATCTTAGTCTGCATGCGCTATAGACTCAAATTTTTGTTTTAGAAGTCTTAATAGAAAATATTTTTGTTTTAATTTTTTTTAGAAGTCTGTGCTATAGACTCAAAATTTTTGTTTTAATTAAATAGAAAATATTTAGATTCTTCTATTTTTCTAAATTCTAAAAAAAAATTTTCTGACAATTCTCTAACAAAAAGTTTCGGTGAAAAACTTTTTCTCACATTTTTTTTTGTTTTTTCAAAAATAGAAGATTCCAAATATTTTATGTATTTATCTAGAATTAACTTTTGTACTAAGATCGATAACTCGATCATATTCAAAACATTTATATTTTTTCCAATAACACATATAGAAATATTTTAATTTTCTTACAACTGCAAAAAATCCAGCTTGAAAAATGTTGATCCGGATTATTTGTTGCAGTATTTCTAATAAATCAAATCAAATTATATAGTATTTCATCTATTTTTAAAGAAATATATAAAATATTTCTAATATTTTATATACAAAAAATAAATAAATTATAACATTTTCTCTTGAATAAAAACTTAAAACTGGAAATTTATTTCCCGATTTTGGAATTCCAAACCAAAATTGAAAATTTTGGAATTTCAAAACCGGAGAATAAATCTGTGGTCTGCGATTTGAACAGTTTTCGAAATCTTGTCAAATAGAGTGTTGATTTTGAAATTTACTATTTTTTTTGGGAGGAGGGTTCCAATGCCTCATTTTTTTCATACCTCATCATACCTCATATTTTATATTTTCGTTTTCAAAGTACAAATTATCGATCCGAACTGTTCAACAAAATATTTATACTAAAATATGCATGGAGATGAAATTTTATATTTTTTGGAATTTTTTTGCTATTTTTTAAGATAGGTACAAAATCATTGTTTTTGAACCGTTCAAAAAACAGTGATTTTCTACCCATCTTAAAAAATAGTAAAAAAATTTCAAAAATTATAAAATTTCATCCCTAACCATATTTTAGTATGGATATTATGTTGAACGGTTCGGATCGACAATTTAGACTTTGAATATGAAGAAAATGAAGATATAAAATATGAGGTATAAAAAAAATGAGGCATTGGAACCTCCTCTTTGTTTGGATATTAATATAAATTTAATTCAGAGATACGCAAATATTTACTTGAATTAACGCTGTCAACTTGGTCCCAATTCTCGACGTCCTTCGAGATCCGCAAAAGTTTATTTTAATTAGCGCTGTCAACTATAGACTGACTATCAATTTAATTAAGAGTATCATGATCAATGTAGCATTGTACGTAGCTAGTGACGAATTCGAATCGCTGCTATATTAATTAATATCACAATAATATTTCGAAGCCCGAGTGATAAAAGGTACTAATCGGAACTGTAATGTATAAAATCTGTGTCAGGAGATCGGATCTGATCTGCATGCATGTATAAAAGAAAATAAAATTAAAAAAAAAAACATTTTTTGAGAGAACACGTCTTAAACGAGAGCCAGCACGTCAGCTCTAATACTAATTAATCCGGACAGGCGCGCGGGGCCTTCCCTTCTCAAACTAAAAATCGCAAAAACAACATTAAATT
The DNA here is from genome assembly GCF_964058835.1 of Carex rostrata. Taxonomy (NCBI): domain Eukaryota; kingdom Viridiplantae; phylum Streptophyta; class Magnoliopsida; order Poales; family Cyperaceae; genus Carex; species Carex rostrata. The sequence continues at coordinate 8,280,059 of NC_135941.1, read as the reverse complement.
GCGAGGTTGACAAAGTTGAATTGCGACGAGGTAAGCTATCTCATTCTGCTTAGATTCAAATTGCTCAGTATATATAAGTTTGCACAAATTTTAAAGTGAACTCTCCGGTATTTCAAATAGCTAGGTTCCAAATTCTTATGACTCTGGCTGTGACTCTCTCTGTATCGATCCTTGGCCCCTGCTACCGTAGGAATTAATATGCAGTCGACAAAGTATGATCCGAGTTTTTTAAAAATATCCAAATTTATTAATATTTTATTATAAATAATCAGACGTTTGCCAAAATTATATTTTATCCAAACCGTAAGGAAATCTTACGGTTTGAATTAAAAATCCAAACTGTAAATAATCCTTACGGTTTGAATTTTTAATCCAAACTGTAAGATTTTCTTACGGTTTGAACTCATCTCTTTAATCCCAACGGACCCCTGATCTCTCTCTGTCTGTTTCGCCTCTCTGCCAGAAAAGAGAAGAAAATGAAAAAAAAGGAGCGCGCCGCCCCTCCGCCCCTCCGCCTAAGGCCCGTCCCCCTCTTCACCGCCGGTGGTTCGACCTCGCCGCCACCCTCTCCTGCTGCAACACTTCCCTCTCTCTTGCGGAGAAGTAGAAAAAGGGGCTGAGGGAGGATCCGGTGCTTTGTGGCATGCATACTTGATTCAACCGTTTTTGAAGGTAATTGAAATTATTTTCGTAACTCTCTACTGATTATAAAATGTTAGATTACCAATTTTGCATACTCGAGGCTAATGTGAAGCAAAATCAAGACAATTTGAAGTTTCATTTCAAAATTGATGCATCATAGAGTTTTGATTTCACAACTGATGGGTTCTTTGAGCCTTGATTGGGGGTTAATTTAGCTCAAACTTTCACAATTGGGGTCGTGCATAGCTTACCAAACCGTTAATATTTCAGATGGTATGAAACTATTTATGCCTGCCTAAGGTTACATGGACCTAAAATGTTATCTAGTACTCTAATAATTTACAAATTTAAAGAGGATGATGGTTGTGCTAGAATTAGGCCTTACTGGAATGGCAAGATCACGGAAGTGCTAGAATTAGGCCTTATCTGATTTTGAGTATTTAGTTGAAATCGCTAGAAAATATGACCTTTCTCATTTGATTATTTAGTTGAAATTTTAGTGAAATGGTGACCGATCTTTCCAACTAAGTTGAGCTCTATATTTCTAATTTGGTGGTTCTTTTGTTACTAGTAATTCAAATAATTCTAGCGATGCTCAAATTAAGAGGTTAGTTCTTTTAGTTCTTTTGTTATCAGCGAATATTATCGAATTTGAGAAAACCCATAGTACATGGGCATCTGTACTATGATAGCACAAGCACATCAGGTAATGCACTGGAATTGAGCAACCCATTGTAACTCTTGAGACCAAATTTTACATTTTTCTGAATTTTTTTACTATTTATTAAGTATTTTATAAAATTGTTGATTCAACGGTGGCTTAACAAAACAGTAAAATCAGCAGCCACCGTTGGATCAACAATTTTGTAAAATACTTAATAAATAGTAAAAAAATTCAGAAAAATGTAAAATTTGGTCTCCAAGCACATATTAATATGGAGAACAAGATGAACGGTTTGGATCGGTCATTTGGATTTTGAATTTTAGATTTATGGTCCAATGCATAAACCCCTCCATGCATTGCAATGCACCATAGCCCATCTCTCTCTCTCTCTCTCTCTCTCTCTCTCTATATATATATAGAGGTTGGCTAAGATCAAAGTGGTAGTTCCTGAGTTTTGGTGCTACCAATTCGTTTTTTAATTTTTAAAGTTCAAAACATCGATCCGAACCGTTCAAGTTGTTCTCCATATTAAATTGTGCTTGGAGACCAAATTTTACATTTTTCTAAATTTTTTTACTATTTATTAAGCCACTTTGAAAATCGCTCATCCAACGGTGGATCAGCTGTTTTCAAAGTGACTTAATAAATAGTAAAAAAATTCAGAAAAATGTAAAAATTGGTCTCCAAGCACAATTTAATATAGATTAAACATCTAACGGTTTGAATCGGCTATTTGAACTTTGAAACTAGAGATATGAGCACAAATTAAAACACCTACTTTAATTTGCAAAGCATGGTAGCTTTACTCATATATATATATATATATATATATATATATATATATATATATATAAAATCTTGTCCATTTTTATCTCAACTTTATTTTCCTTTTTTTTTTTGCGACCGAGGAACGTTCTAACGTTCGAATCTGTATATGTTCTATAAAAGTATAGGTATCGGTAATTGTACAAGGTTATAAAACCATGTATAGATTGTGCCATTTTTTTCGCAAAAACATTCAAATATGGATTTTTTAAGTTAAAATCGAGTATGAAAACACTAATTATACACGATTTTGATTAAAAAAATGTGTATAATTTATATTTTAAAAAAAAAGTTATACCCCAGATCTGAATTCAAATTAAACATTAAATTTACCAATATAAAGAACATTTAAAATTGCATTACACAAATTGTTACACGAACAACATTTTAACTAAAAAAAAAAATACAACAAAAAAACACCCTAAATCCGAGACTTTATACATTTACATGAACAATGCTTAAAAAAAAATATGATAAAGCAAATACAAAATTGAAATTAAAAAGAAAAAACTTAATTTGAAACTTCAACTCAAGTTTTGACTCTTCTCTTTGGTTTTTTTTGTCCTGTAAAATGCAATTATGCATTTAGGGATAATGATTGAAGATCTTCCATGAGCTTTCTGAATTGGGGTGGATCGCTGGAATTAGACATTGGAGCAAAAGGTTACGTCCGTTTGAAGTTTCTTCGTCTCCGATCGCTTTCTCGGTAACGATATCACATCCTTTGCCTTATCCCTCATTCTACCTCGTCTATTTAGAAAAGATGCCTCATATAAATACATGTACAAGGAAGAGATGCTTTAAAAAAGAAGAAGATAAAAATGCCTTAAAAAAGATAGATGGAAATGGATTATAACATAAAGGCACAAATCGATGACATAAAATTTTGTGTTTATTTCAACACACATATCATACAATAAAACAACGTATCATTACAAGCAGAATTTTTTCCAAAAATCTTATGCAGCATTCATACATTGTCGGTAGAAAGAAGACTGTATGATTACAAGTCGGATTCTTTTTGAACTTTTTGGTCATGCATTCATACACGTTTGATATAAAGAAGCCGTGTACAATTATTGGAGCTCATTCATACACGGTTAATAGAAATAGAACCATACACAATTGTTTTCAATCATACATGTTTTTTTAATAAAGAATTGTGTATGAATGTTGGAGCACACTTATACACAATTTTTATATTAAAAACAATTGTGTATAAATGTTCTAGCTCATTTTCAGACGCATGCCTTCTTGCTTTACACACAAATTTAATAGATCTTCCATCCGTGTATAATGTACCGTATATAATTAGTGTTTTTGTAGTAGTGAGAAAGAATATAGCATCTTTATATTCATTTTTTTTCTCGGTCGTACTGTTACGTTAAGGAACTTTAACAATTAAATTATGAATGTTTTAAAGACAAGAGTTGACAACCGTGCTAACGAAATAGAAATTTAAATTTTAAATTATGCTTCTCTAAATAAGTACGTCAAATGTGAATCGAAACCGCGTTGGAATTTCGAGAATTTGAGACTTTATAGGCTCAGTGCGTCCGCACTGGTGGTGAGTGCGGGTGCCTGACCCGCACTGGCCTCTGTTTGCCTTGGATTGTTTTATGAATTTCTCCTCAGTGCGTCCGCACTGGTGTGAGTGCGGATGGGTGACCCGCACTGATTCCAATTTCTCTTTTCCTCTAATTCTGATCAAGTCCTGAGTGCGGGTGACCGACCCGCACTGAAATTGAGTGCGTCCGCATTATGCTCAGACATTTCCCTTGTTCAGTTCCGTTTTCATAAAAAATTGACTAAGTACTGAGTGCGTCCGCACTGGGGTATTCTTTTATGTGTTTTCCAAGCTGTCGAAATTCTGCCAAGTGTTGAGTGCGGGTGATTGACCCGCACTGAAAATGAGTGCGTCCGCACTCGTGTATATTTCTGTGTATTTTCAACTGCTGAAAATCTGTTCCAAGTGCTGAATGCGGGTGGCCGACCCGCACTGAATTGAGTGTGTCCACACCCAGGGTATCTTTCCATAAAAGCCCAAAATTTCTTTCTTTTCTCTCTCTTCCCCTGCGCCCCTTTCCACATTTCTTGGTGATTTTCGCCAAGAGAGAAGAAAAAGTGTGAGAGAGCTTTCTTTCCCTCTCAAACCCCCGATTGTTGCGAGAAATCAAAGTTGGAACCGAGCAAGTGGCCGTAGATCTCTCCTAGCTCTTCTATTCGGTATTTCTTTCTCTTTTCGTTTCTCTCTAAAATCTTGGATTTCTCGATTTCTTGGGTTTTCATTTTAAACCCGAGATTTGTATTCGAATTGCTTGTAGACTAGCTCCTTGAGCTTCTTTGACCATTTATTTGCCGATTCCTTCCCGATTTCAGCTCGATTTCGGATTTCGATTTTTAGGGTTTTCATGCCAAAACTGAAATTGGGCATAATCGTGAATTGATTTGTTTAATCCAACCGATTAGACTTGTAATCGGTAGGGTTGCCTCTTGATCTTGAATTGCTATAACGTTTAACGGCTAATTTGAGGTTTTGACCAAATTAGGGTTAACCACTCGGTAAATCGAATTGTTACGGGAACCAAAATAGTGAACCGGTAAATGAAGTGTTACCAAAGTGAAATTAGATATGGCAGAGGACCTAGATGTAAATGTGTGAGATTTTTAGTAAGAAAAGAGGAATCAAAAGAATCGGTACCAAAGCATAGGAATTGGTTAAGGAATATATAAGCCCTAATACAACTCGAGTAAACTCCTCGATCATGAACCAAGGTTAAACCTAGTATACGTGTAATATAGGTGTAGGCTCGTTCGAGCAAGACTTCGCGGGGCAATTAGAGACATATGATCCTTAATTAAGCGGTACGCACGTCGTAATCAGGTGCGGGATTCTTGGACTTGTTTGATACTTTATTTTTAGAAATTAAACTGTGTATTCGTTTGTCATGTTGAATATCATTGATTGCATCATTGAATTGTGTAAAGCATTTGCATAGCCCAATCAAATTAAACTCGAATTGATGTGACTTGAGTGATTTGAACGCTGGTATGGTTGTAGGTTGTGTCGATCTATTATGATCTGATTTTGATTGAAAGTCACCACGAACTATGTATGTGAATAGATTTACGAAGTTAAGCACTTGGATCCAATGAATTTGCAAAGTCAGGCTGTATGCTGACTTTGATTCCCAGGATCCTTCTGGCGCATTAGGTGAACGGCCCTCAATGTTTTCCAGTACCGGTTAGGACGAGGGAGGGTGATTATGTTATGATGTGTGAATTGAAATCGTGGGTGACATGTGTAACGTCTGTGGCTCGGTGGCATTCTCCTACGTGTTAATGCATTTGGACGGTCAATTGAATATTACGAATACTGGAATGATTCCAAAGAGGATTTTCTTTATATGACTTGAACCAGACCTTAGGAAACGGTTAAGCCAAGCGATTACAGATGGGTGTCAGATAAAGGGTCCAGCTCGGTGGAACATCTGTAGGTGTCAGTAACCCTACAGACGAGGGTTTGATAAAGGGTCCAGCTCGAAAGAACATCTGTAGTTGCTACAAGCCCTAATGAATCGAGTTAAGCCAAATATGTGTTGTGTTTGAAATTCATCTTGGAAATTCTGTTAACTGTGATTCAGTTTGATTAATTGTTGTCGAGCATTGACATTATGTTATTTATGAATATATATCTGTTTGAATTGTGATGGTTTGGGTTTCATTTTTTAATATGGAGTCTGATTGCAAGTCCAATAATCTAACTGTGGCAAATTTCGCACTGAGAATTTATTCTCACCCGCACCCTTCGGGTTATTTTACAGGTACGGGTGCGACTGATTCCGGAGAGGCACGCGAGCAGTAGGCCTTAGTAGTTTACCATCACATGACCCTAGTTATGTTTTGTTGTATAGTTTTAGGGTAGGCCTCATGGTTGGTATCCGGATGAGATACTTTTGTTGTATTATATTCTGACCAGACTGTGTACTCTGATTTTATTTAGAAACTTGCTTTATATTGCTTGTTGTTTGGATTAAATTGTTAATTGCCTTGTAAGCATACACGACGTTGTATGCTTACGACGGGGGACTGTTACGACCCGTGGCTGCGAGGTGTGACACGTACGCTAGTGTTCTTAATTTGTTAATAATATTAGATATATTTGAGAACTAATTTTTAGTCTAAATAGCAAATATAATGTTCTCTATGTAGAATGTCGCATTTTTAAAATTGAAATAGAAAATTTTCTTATAAATAATAATAATTTTAATGATTTGACTTTAGCCTTTACTAAAAAAAATATTAGATATATTTGATATCATAATCTACAATAGAATAAATTTAGGTCGCAAATCTGAAAGGATTTAATAGATTAGATGCTTGTGGGTTGTGGCAGGTAACAGAGTCCATGTTTTTAACATTTGGACTAATCTAACAATAATAAATTTCTCGATCGGTACAAAGATTTAAATAATCTGATTAGAAAATAAAAGGCCGTAGAAATCACATGCGCTGCTATGTAGTGGAATGCGCAACCTATTGTTTAATTGTACTGAATTATCAATTATATATACATCCATTTGCTCTTTCAAAATCTATATATCAATTCAAAATGAACAGTGAATTACGCGAACTTCCAAGTTAAAAACCGAAATTATTTTATCTACCATCTTAATATTTCGAAATTTTACATGATACGATTTTTGAAAAATTCCAATGTTATTAGGCACACAAACAATGCCTGTCTAGAGTTCTAAGACGGCACACGGACAATGTGTGGTGTGCTGTCCCAAGCTCTGCGTGACGAGCTTATTTATTTATTTATTTATTTATTTTTAATTTAAAATGGTCATGTTATTATTACTTCATTTTGTTTCATGTAGTTTGTTTTAATATTTTTTTTGTTAATATGAGTCGCTAATTAGTAGGAAAATAATTATCGAAAAATTATAATAAACAAGAAATAAAAAAAAAATAGATATAACTAATGACAATAAGTAGAAACTAAAATGCCTAGTGCCTAGAAAATAAAGTTTTTAAGATGATAAGTAACTAACAACTATCTCGACTCTGGAGCTTAGAGTGTACGAAATCCTGGGACGCCGCTCCCTCCTAACTCCTAAGTCCTAACCACCTCTCCTCTCCTCTTGTGCTGTGCACGGAATCGAAAATATGCTCCAACTCTGTCCCTACTCCCTACTCCCCAGATCGAAAATATGCTCGTGCTGTCAACTTCTCTTCTGATATGATTCACAGATTAGAATTAGATCCTTCAAATTGCTAACGCGCGTTAGGTTTTGGGCCTCCGTCAAATTCGTATCAAAATGGGCCAACTTGACCTCTTATTTTCCCTTTTATATCTTTCTCTCCGCCGTAAGCTCTTCAACTCTACTCCCAACCTTTCAAGTTTTAATACATAAAACTACTCAATAATAATATAATAATTTCAAATTTTCATGATTAATTTGTGAAAAATAATAAAAGTAAATAATGACTTGTTGTTCATGCTATGACGGTGTTAGTGTGTAGTATAACTTCCAGTTGAAGTTGAACAAAAATAATTTTGGTGTCTTTAAATCTGTTGTTATTCTATTGGAATAATAGGAATATGTTATTCTGATCTGAAGCGTTAAATTTTTTTCATGTGTAATCTCAATGAAAAGGTTTTTTCCTGTACAAATTTCTACGAAGATCAATGGTTAAGATGGGAATAGCAGGTTCTTTCGGATGATGAGTGCGTGTCCCCTTAGGTACCTGGAGGGGTGCAATAATCAACGGACGGACAGCCCAGGTAAAGTGTGAATTCTTTGAATGATAGTTCGCTTTGTGATTTGTGCGAGGTACCGCACTGGATCTGAATCCAACCGACAGCCCTACCTTTGGTCGCTGACCCCTCTGGGCTCTGGCGCTCTCTAAAGTAAAGTCTAAACCCTCCTCCCTGTCTCACCTCTTTATCCAAAACCTCCCAAAAACACACACACACACACACACGAGTTTAGTAGCACTATCCTACCCGCCATGGCCATTCGTCTCCTCCACCAAGCCCCAACACTAACCCTATCTTTAACTCTTCTCTCTCCATCTAATCACCACCGTTCCAAATTCCTCCATCTCTTCTCTCTACACAACACTCCAATCCCTCCTCTGTCTTACAAATTTAAACCCCATAATATCCTCCCTGTTCAATGCTTTTCCCTCAACGGAGAACTACGCAACGAAGCACACGAAGCCATAGTCTCTTTACTTATAGAACACGGCGCTTCTGAGGAAGATGCCATTTTCATTGCTTCAAATTCCCCAAACTACCTACAAATGATTCTAGATAGCGTCCATGAATTGGATGAATTGGGGCTCTGGGACTCTTGGAATAACGGTCTGTTCAAACAAGAAGGAATTGAGATTAGCGGGTTAGGATTTGGGAAGAAGGTTTATTACATGGCTAAGTGTAAAGGGGATAAAGGAATTTTACCTTTTCTCGAGAGCCTCGGTGTCAAATTATCCTCAGCTAAGGTCATTGTTTCATATCTCCAGTCAGATACTCTACCAAATCTTCTAAATAAGGTAATCACTCTCTTCTCATTTTAGTTATAATATTTCCATTATTATTTTTCCCTTCTTCTACATTACATGTAATATTAAAAGGGGAAATGCTTTTAGGTTTAGTATACCATAAATCAGGGCTGTATCAGGGCTGACTGGTATATATATGATCAGGTTTACTAATCGGATACGTGATTTAAATTTCAATCATTGAAATAACTATATTAGTGTAGTGTAGTGTAGTGTTTGTGCCTTTGTGGCATGGCTAACTAATTACATGTAGGTCCAGTTTCTTAAGGAGGGATTATTTTGTGGTGATACTGACACTTACAAGAAATATACTGGAAGGAATGCAAAACGGATGATGGTAAATTTGTCGATACAAGCTGATGAAGACATCCAGAGCACTCTCTCTTTTTTTCAGAAGGTACCACCGTACAATTTTGAAGAAGCTTTCATTGTCATTCATTATCTATCTGATCCCCTCATTTTTGTTTTTAGATGGATGCAAGGCATGGTGGCTTGGAAATATTGGGGTGTGGAAGGGTCTCATTTCCCCTTTTAATAGAATCATTTCCAAGGTTGCTTCTTTGCTCAGTAGAGAATCATCTCCAACACCTATTTGAGCTTCTTGCATCGATAGGCGTACCTAGGGATGATGTAGCCTCCATTCTTCTCTGTTTTCCTCCTGCTTTTTTTTATGACGTCCAGAAAACTATCAAGCTCAGAATAAGTGCACTAGAGAAGGTAATTCCGTAATTGACATCCCAATTATATTTTGGAGTACCAAAGTAGCCCTTCTTGTAAACAGTACCAACATGTTTAAGATCTTGACCAAAGAAGAAAAAGATCTTAATATGAACTTGACTGATACTTTTTGAGTTAACTAAATCTATTCTTTCTCTAGATAGGTGTGGGATAAGAAGGAGATTCCAAGAATGCTCGTTAAATACCCATGGATCCTTTCTGCATGCATTCTTGCCAATTATAACCAGATTCTCAGATTCTTCTTCAAATTAAAGGTACCGAGTTTGGGCTAAGATGGGTACCAACTTAGCCAGATATTTTTAGCACCTTACCCTCCGCCATTATGTTCGGTTACATTATCCAGGATTTATTTGGATTTAGCTTAGTTGATCTATAGGAGTTTAATTGAGGTTAAAGCGTATTATGGACATGACTTACTCTAGCCACAGAAAGTTGGTCAGTCAAATATTGATTTCTGTGACATCATTATAACTTATCCATATGTTTAGTTATGCATCAAGAAAATTTTATCTTCTAGGTGCCAAAGAGGGATGTCGACGCCGCAATTCAAAGTTGGCCCCACATATTGGGTTTGTCATTGCAAAGACTGAATAGGGCACTTGATTGCTTCAGTGAGTTATCAGTTAGTAAACAAAGGTTGGTGCCAGTTATCACAAAAAGCCCGCAACTTCTACTCAGAAAGCCTAGTGAATTTTCTGAGGTTAGCAACCAATTTTTGCCTCTCCTACATTTTCAAACTGTTACTATTGCTACTTTTATTTTCATGAAATAAATGTGTTTGTTTATGTTGTTAATTGTAACCAGTTGCTAAAACAAACTTCTGTGGATATTGTTTCACAATTAAGACAAAGAAAGAAATTATCAACTACCCACATAAACTCCTTCACATAGATGCTTGAACAATTGATATGTACATTTGTATAGAAGTGGAACTTCATTTTGATGTACATTATTCTTCATCATTTTACTCTCTTTTTGCTTTTTTTGTTCAATCTACAAGGTGGTATTATTTTTGGAGGAATTGGAGTTTGACCATCCAACAATAGGGAAAACTCTATGCCGATATCCAAAAATTTTTGCAGCCAGTGTTGAAAACACTCTCAGGAGAAAGATCAAGTTTTTGATTGATTTTGGATTTTCAAATGAGCACATGCCTCGAATCGTCAGAAAATATCCTGAGCTGCTTGTGTTAGACCCAGATAAAACACTACATCCAAGGTATACTCATCTCAACAACTAGTATCCCAAATATTGGTAGTGCACAAGTCGGGTCCTATAATGAATGGTACATGCTAGCTGGAGTTGGTACCAAGAGTGTAAATGTTTTGCTATTATGTGTATTACTAGTTTGACTTACTACAGTGCTTTTCTTTGTAGCCCAAAATTTGTAAGCAAGTTCATGCCTCGATTCATAATATATGTTGATTTATTTAGCCTCCAGCAGGCCTCCACTGTTTGGTGTGATCTATTGATCAAGCCACATTTGCCCCGATTTTTCTATCTAGCTTTCCCTTATAGGCTAGGTTCCATTAATTTATTTCATTTGCTACAACCCCGATTTTTCTATCTAGCTTTCCCTTATTGGTCAGGTTCCATTAATTTATTTCCTTTGCTACAACCCCGAATTTTCTATCTAGCTTTCCCTATAGGCTAGGTTCCACTAATTTATTTCAATTGGGTTTAAAGAGCTGTTAGTTTCTCATAGTAATCTCCTTATCGAAGATCAGCTTTTTTTAATATTAGATTAGAAACCCAGGTCATAATTTATTATTCCTGTTAAAACCCAAACTAACTGTGGCTGCAATTAAGTTTTAATGAAGACGGAATGTTTCACCATTTGACCTCAGTTTACCCATTTACCCTTTCAAAGTTGAGTAGTCTAATTCAATTACATTATTGACCCAGTGAACTTTGGAAAGTGCCCAATAAGCCTCAATAGTGGCTGCAATTAAGGGTCAAATTGAAGCAATATTGTAGTATTTGTGTTGCAGAAATCTTTCGCACATAAATAAGCTTCCCTTTTGTTTTTTACCATTATTCAGGCTGAAATATTTAATCTCAATTGGGATACCTAAGTGGAAGGTCTGTTCAATGGTACACCGATTCTCTCCTCTTCTTGGCTATAGCATAGAAAATGTCATAAAGCCGAAACTTAAGTTTCTCTTGAACACCATGAGAAAGCCACTAAGGGAAATTGTGATTTATCCTAGATACTTCAGCTACTCCCTGGAGAAGAAGATAAAACCAAGATATTTCATACTGAAGCAAAGAAATGCAGAGTGTAATTTGGAGAAAATGCTGTACAAAAGTGATGATGACTTTGCTGAAGAGTTTATGAGCTTTGACAGGTTGCTTCTGGTGCCGAACAAAATAGATAGTGGGGAGAGAGGAAGGGGGGAGTACTTTGAAAATGAGATAAATTGATGAAATGCCACCACCAGAGCATTCAAGTCAGAGGCATTCAGGTCAGTGCCTACTAAAACAAAACAAAAGGAAGGATGGTAGTATCATTTCATTGTCCCATAAGGTACTGACAGAAAAGTTGAGTTGCCGTGTCACATACATCTTTGTCGGAGAGAAGCATGCTCAGCATTTCCAGATTGCAACACTCTGTCACTCTCTCTATCCTCAATTTTGGCAGTTGCTATTCTTATACTAGTCCAAGTATTGTGGTAAAATGCCTTGGAAGGCTGTCCAAGTGTGTTCCCTCCTAGCACGAGAGAAATTTATATCAGGTATTAAATTCCATTATGTAATTTAATATAAATTACATTAGTTAGCCTTAATTAGTCTGACACCATTAATGAAAACGCTGTTACATTTTTTGCGAAATTTTGTAATGTTGGGACGTGAATTGTGCCTCATTTTATCTAAAGATATTATATAGAAAATTGCGGTAAATTAATAACATAAGAGCACATACATTGTTACAACTGATAAAATTTACGAAAATGATGAACATGCATAAGCTAGAAATACGAATTATTGCATAATGTCAAATTCTTCCTTTTCATAACTGATGTTATCTACAGCAATTTTATATTTAATAGAACGAATATATGGATGTAAAGCAGTATATAATGAAGAGCGCAAAAGTTTAATCAATTGTTGGAACAACTTGGATATTAGTAATGTCATCTCTTGTACGTGCAAATACTAGCAATAAATTCTTCAAATTAGGATTTTTTTTTCGTGCATCTTCGGAAAGAGAAGTATTGATTGAAGAAAACAATTTAAATTTTGAAATAAGATTTATATAAAAGATCCTGCATTCATCACATTTTGGGGATGCATAAATATCTTTTAAATGCTAAAAATATATATTTTTAAAAGTAACCAATAAGTCACGGAAAATTTCTTCAAAAAAAAAAATATATACAAAACACTTGTACTATTTAATTTTTTTTTTACACCTTAAACAAATCAAACACAATCTTAAATGTGGCGAGAAGCAAGAAAATATATGAATCATCCAATCATAATAAATAATGATATAAAATATGATCACATGATGAAGAACGGGGATGTTATTTAGAATTTAATAACATTAGAACAAATATGCCATGTCAAGTTAGAAATGAGATTGTTTATAAAATTCTGAGCACTTCATGACACAAATCACACAAAAGAATGAAACAAACTATCAAATTCTGATATGATTTAGTGAAATTTGTTGGATTTTTTTTGTGAGAAATTGGCTCCAAAATTAGTGATTTGATCACAAGTTACATACGCAGAACTGGGGAGAATTGGTCTAATGGCTAAGAATCCACCGATTTTTTAAAAAATACCCAAAATAATAAATATTTTATTTAATATTTGCGCCCCGAAATTATTATTATTATTATTATTATTTTTATTTTTTTATAGAGTTTGGAGAAAAAAAATCCATGGTTTGGTATATGTATAATATGTATAATATATATATCTATAATATAATATATGTATATGTATATGTATATGTATAATATATATATATCTATAATATAATATATGTATATGTATATGTATATGTATATGTATATGTATATGTATATGTATATGTATATATGATATAATATATGTATATCTATATATAATATAATATAATATATGTATATGTATATGTATATATAATATAATATATGTATAATATAATATATGTATAATACAATATATGTGTATATAATATAATATATGTATATGTATATATAATATATGTAATATATATTATACATATATTATATTATATATACATATACATATATTGAGTGTGGCTAATTTGCTACCGGAAGCACTTCGACCGAGGTGCTTCCGGGGTTATATTAGCATATGTGATGTTCAAACAACAAATCCAAACCGTTAGATGTTTAATCTATATTAAAATCTACTTGGGGACTAAATTTTACATTTTTTGGAATTTTTTTACTATTTATTAAAATGGTTTGAAAATCACTGTTTTTTATGGTGCAGAATTTTAATAAAAACAGCGATTTTCAAACCATCTTAATAAATAGTAAACAAATTTCAAAAAATGTAAAATTTAGTCCCCAAGTAGATTTTAATATGGATTAAATATCTAACGGTTTGGATTTGTTGTTTGAACATCACATATGCTAATATAGCCCCGGAAGCACCTCGGTCAAAGTGCTTCTGATAGCAAATTAGCCACACTCTACATATATTATACATATACATATATTATATTATAGATATATATATTATACATATTATACATATACCAAACCATGGATTTTTTTCTCCAAACTCTAAAAAAAAAAAAATAAAAAAAAAAATAATCCGGGCCGCAGAAAAAATCTGCGCTCGGGATAAAAAATTCTAAAAAAAAAAAAAAAAAAATTTCGGGGCGCAAATATTTTCTGCGCTCCGGAATAAAAATTCCGGAGAGCAGAAAAAATCTGCGATCTGGGCATTTTTAAAATTTCCCTCAAAACTTGGTCATTTTAAATAAAATATTTATTATTTTGGGTATTTTTAAAAAAATCGGAGAATCCAAGTCTTGAGCTGTTTAAATAGGCCTATTAATTTCCCTTTTATCAAGCCCAGTGCAGAAAGTACATAATACATGCTAAATTCATGAAAGCAGAAACACATGCATTTAAATTAAATTAAATTATAAACACTTTTAGTTGTGTTATTTATTTAGACAATTGGGATAGACAACCATCATTAATTAATACTAGTAAGGTGCCCACGTGTTCTTGTGAGGTATTAACTTTAACTTTAATTATTTTATTGTGAAATTTTGTTTTCGGTTCCTTCAAGATTTGGCAAAAATAACTTTGGTTCCTTTCGAATTACCTAAAGGAACTGACATTTTTATTTCGATTCCTTCTATGAGATAAAAATCTCAAGCCAATCTATCTATTACTTTATATTATTTTTAAATAAATTTTGTAAGTAAAAAAAATCTGCAAACTATCAGTACTGGCCCTCAGATAATCAAAGTCAAATTTGTCTTGTGATATTTTGTAATTAAGCTGCAAATTTGTCAACTGAATTACGCAGAAATTAGGGATTATATATCTTGCAAAAGAGCAAAAGGGAAAAAAATGTGGAAGGGTCATTTAAGCTCAAAACAGTTTGAACGTTGATGAGATATAAGGAATTGAATGATGAGTGGGGTTTTAGTAACATTTTTACTTTTCTTTCATATTTTGAATGAAATTATTATTTTTCTCCTATATATATCTGGTCTTCTCTCTTTACATACTAAATAAAAGAAGTGCAATGCTGATGAATTTTGACAAACAATAAGGAGGATTTTATAAAAAGGAAAGTGTTGAGCACTGCTCTTTTAATCTCATTCAATCCAAATTAAACTTTCCCCAAAGTGGATGAATATATGCTTATTAATTACAAGTTACATGCAATTCCTTTCACAGTTCAATATCAGGAGGTTGGTTAATTACCTAGGCAACTACGTCGACGTCGCTATTAGTTAAATCAAGACCGATATATATAAAGTTGGATTAAATAATGTGGTTAGTGGTTGTCTCTGTCTCTTAATTACAAGAACTAAGCTTTCCTGCGACACAGTTTCATTGAAATTAATTAACATTTCCATCAGCTTCACTACTCACTGGTATTTTGCATTTGCACCACAAACCCCTGAAACTTCGTATTGACAATTGCTGATAGACAATGTACAAAGAAGGGGAAATTTCACGTATACCCTTCAAAAACTGCAAAATTACGTATTCCCCCCTCCAAATTCTAAAATAACGTATTTACCCTTCTAAACTCGATTTAAATTTATTTTCTCCAGAATTCAAATATTTCGTTATTATAAATAATTCACACCGATTATATATATATATATATTTGTATGAAACAATGGCCAAATTAATATATTAACTTGAAGAAATGAAGCTATATATATATATATATATCATCGATTGCCATCGGCAGCCCTGTTCATTACTTCATCTACAAAGGCCTGAATATTGAGGTCAGACGACCCACCCCTCGCCACTGCCGTCTTCGCAGCCTCCTTCCATTTTGCGGCATGTTCTTTTATTGCATCGCCATCTGACCCATCCATTACTGCCTCAATTGCTCTATGTAAAGCATTACGCTCCACCGGACTTTTTAGTCTCACTCCTACCTTATAAATGTCGATCAAGAACTTGGCGTCCGTTACTTGATCCCCCCATTGTGGATAAGCTATGACCGGAACTCCAGCTGTTAAAGTCTCCAACACTGAGTTCCAACCGCAATGTGTCAGAAAGCAACCTGTTGAGCTGTGATTTAGCACACTGTCTTGTGGGCTCCATCCTACCACCATGCCTCTTTCCTTCACCTCTTCAAGGAACCCTTGTGGCAAAAGTTCGTGACAGTCAGGCCTTACAACCCATAAGAACGGCCGCCCATTGGTTGTTAGCTCGTGTGCCATCTCCGCCATTTCCTCTTTGGTAAAAGTAACTATGCTGCCTAAAGAAATGTAAATTACCGAATGAGGTGCTTGCTTGTCGAGCCACTCCAAGCAGTCAGTCGCTTTAATTAGGTCGCCTCGTAGGTTAGACCCGGAGTTGTCCTCAGGTTCTACTAGGGGTCCAACCGGGATGAGTTGAGCATATTTGGCAATGGCATCGATGGCTTCTGGTTCAAGCTCGGTAAAAGAATTAACAAAAACCCGAGAAGCTTTATCGATATTGCGAAATTGCTCGAGGATTGCCTTGGTGAGGGATTTAAAGGGGTTGGAAGGAAGAAGGAAGGATGGGATCTCCTCAGGAGTCATAATCGGGATTCCTGGGAGGCAAACTGAGATGTCGGGGTTAGACTCCGTTGGGAACTCACTCAAGCCGTGGTGGTAGTGGTAGTAGGTGGAGAACACGGCACATGACTGGACCCATAAAACCGCACAAGGGATGCCCATGTCGGTAGCCACATCGACCGCCCACGGGACGAATGGATTGTTCACAACATATGTTACCTGTAATCTCCACAAGTTTAGTAAATTAGTATATCATATATAATAGAAAATTAGAAATAAGTGTAGTGGAGCATGCATTTCATGACCGTATAAGTATAATTATGCTGTGAAAAGCGGGTTATTGGCTTAAAATAATTAGTGTGAAAGAGTTGAGGACCATATATATATAGCAGCTTCTTCGAAGGTAGAAAGTAGCTAGAAACGCTGTCTTAAGTAGAAAAAAAAGAGACCAGTACGAGAAATCGGTATAATTTAAACTTTCTCATGTTATAGAAAAAAAAAAAAAAAAAGTTAAGCTAGCTAAAGGTATAGTTTAGACTTTGACTTGTGATTACCGGTCGTCCGGCCATGGATTGTTTTCTGATCAAATCGGCAAAGGCAGCTGGACCGACGGTCTCCAGGTGGAGCATGCTCTCGTTGAGATCAGGTTTGTGGTCATTACTAGTGTTCCAATTCGTGTCAAGGAACTCAAAACGGAGTCGGCCGCTGCCGACTGGGACCCCCTCATCAGCAGAGACCACATCAGATGAGGAGATAATTTGGTGGCCGGTGTCGGAGGTGGTGGTGAACGTGATGAGAACACCCTTGGCTGCCATCCGCTTCGCCAGACGGAGCAGTGGGTTGACATGGCCTTGACCCGGGAATGAGATCATGAGCACATGTGGCACAGGAGGCTCTGATCCCATGTCTCTTTCTCTGTTCCTTTGCTTGGACCTCCGGTTAGTTTGAGGGTGTGTTTTACTTTTACGGAGCAATTGTGTGGGTAAGGAGAAAAAGGGTGTTGGGTTAGAGACACAAAGTCTCTCTTTCAATTCAATTTCTGTATGTTTTAATAAGATTAATTTGGCAGGTTTATAGGGATAGATATATAGTCAAAATTCAACCGGTAGGTAGGCCCCTACTGCTGTGCTGCGAACTGGTTGGTTGTATTTTAAGTGGATACTTCCATTTTTCGGAACTGGCGAGGTTTAGTTTAATTTGTTGGATTATTTTATGAGAAAATGTTCTTGTTCACTGGCTTTTGGCCACCATCTGTCCACAGCATCTTATCCAACTCTCGTTCAACTGTCGGTCTCCGCTATTTAAACACCCGATATCTCTTTCTCTCTTTCCGATCTCTCTTTCTCTCTTCTTTCTCTCTTTCCGATCTCTCTTTCTCTCTTCCCGATCTCTCTTTCTCTCTTCTTTCTCTCTTCTTTCTCTCTTTCTGATCTCTCTTTCTCTCACAGAAACAAAAGTTCCGATCTCTCTTTCTCTCTTCTTTCTCTCTTTCTGATCTCTCTTTGTTACGATTTTGTGAAATGTTACGATTTTCTGATCTCTCTTTCTCTCTTTCTGATCTCTTCTTTCTCTCTTTCTGATCTTTCTTCTTTCTCTCTTCTGATCTCTCTTTCTAATCTCTCTTTCTCTCTTCTTTCTGAAATGTTACGATTTTGCTATTTTCCAGTTTAGATTTGCAATTTTGATATTTTTAAAAATGTGAAGTACATTTTTTGTAGGATTTGTTATTTAAGTTACAGCATTGAATGATGAATTTTACAGTATTGGTGCATATTGAAAGTTTCTGGATGTTTGAAAATTTGAATGACATTTTTTATAAGATTTGTTATTTAAGTTACAGCATCGAATAATGAATTTTACAGGATTGGTGCAAGTGAAATAACACTTTTTCTTTATGTTTGAAAATTGTTATTAGATTATTTTACATAAGTTACAGTTTTGAATTAGGAATTTTACTGGATTTACATTCTCTGATTCATTTTTCCTTTGCAATGTCGATTTTAATTGAGATTACTAACTCGATCTCATTTTTTATACATGATCACAATGGAACCTTCAATCGTGGAGCGCAATCGAATAGAAGTTGTTTTTGTTGAAGAGCACGACAAAATTTAAATCTAGTAAGTTTTCTGTTGAATTTGTTGTTTTCGTTATATGCAGTAACAGATCTAGCATTTCAAATGAAATCTGGATGAAAGAGATGATAGAGAGACGATATGGAGTATTGATCTGTTAATTTTACTGTATTGCCCCGTTAATTTTACAGTATTCATCTTGTCATTTTACAGTATTCATCTTGTGAAAATCTGGAGGAAATAGATGATAGAGAGGCGATATGGAGTATTAATCTGTTAATTTTACAGTATTGCCTTGTTAATTTTACAGTATTCATCATGTCATTTTACAGCATTCATATTGTGGAAATCTGAAAGAAAGAGATGATTTGTTAATTTGACAGTATTTATCTTGTAATTTTATAGTATTCATCTTGTAATTTTACAGTATTCATCTTGTGAAAATCTGGAGGAAAGAGAAGATAGAGACGCTTTTTACTCATCCGAATAATGAACACAAGAGGTTTCTAATGTAAAAGTTATTTGTCCATAGTTTTTGTTGTTGCTATTATACTATTCTGAATGTTGCGGTGAATATGTTTATCTTGTGTTGAACAGATGTTGTTTGTGGTGAACATATGTTGTTTTATGGTGAACAGATTTTTTGTATGATGATGGATGTATGTATAGATTTAGCAATTTTAGAGTATACATGGTATTATTTTATGGTTTATATTTTGCAATTTTACAGTATACATGATTCTTTGTAGGTTGTAGTGTAAACTGAAATGTAGCATTTATTACATTTTATCTTACAGTTTAGATGGTATTATTTTATGGTTTAGTTTTAGAAATTTTACACTATACAAGATTCAATTGAAAATTTATAGTATTATGTGAAAATTTTATAGTATACAAGATTCAATTGAAAATTTACAGTATTATTTGAAAATTTTACAGTATGCAATATTCAATTGAAAATTCTACTGTATACAAGTTTTAATTTTTACAGTATACAAGATTCAATTGAAAATTCTACTGTATACAAGATTCAATTTTTACAGTTCTGCTGATTCAATTTTACAGTATACAAGATTCAATTGTAAATTTTACTGTGTAGAAGATTCAATTTTACTGTATACAAGATTCAATTTTACAGTATACAAGATTCAATTTTACAGTATACAAGATTTAATTTTACAGTATACAAGATTTAATTTTATAGTATACAAGATTCAACCCAGTGCGGACGCTCATAACTGCTAATAACTGCTAATAACTAACTCTAACTGTCAATAACTTCTTATAACTGTAATTTCTGAAAGTACAGTTTGAAAGTACATTTATTTTGTCCTGTTGTGCAAGTTGTAATCTTTTTCTAACTATCATGGGACCACTTCAAATAGTGCTGGATGTTTTGTGATTAACTGATATATTTTATGTGATATATTGTATAATTATACAGCATGTAGAAGTAATTTTACAGTATTCGCGCAAGTCAAAGCTGTGGACAAATGGTGGACAAAAGGCTGTGGACAATTAGACGCTTCCCCCATATTTCATTGATTATTCTATTGGTAATGCTTATGTATTTGATTTATTATTTTTCCTCTCCGAATATCATGCTAATGGTTTTCTATCTCACCCACTTCTTATTTCTAACGGTGGAGTTTGATTATGAACTAAAACTAAGGACGTCTAACTTGATTATTTTAACTTTAGGTCAACCAAAATTATTTATGTTTGATTGATGTTAAAAATTATACCTTGATTTAAATTATTCCTTTTTGCTAAGAATTTGATAGTTTAAGGCATAATTTGATATTACAAATTATTTTGTTTTACAAAATTTGTAATATCATTATAAAACTATTCTTTGTATTATTTTTTCATTTTGATTGAAAGAAATTATACCAGAAAATGAGTTGTGTACAAACTAATTCTATATCTAAGAAAAGCACATTGTATTTAGTAAATCTTGTTTAATTAAACTTATATTTATAAAATTTTATTTTGTTAAAAATATGTTGAGTTGCTTAAAAAAAATTTATTTGTCATACAATTTCGAAAAATATTTTATTTAATTATTTTCTATATTACATATTTTGTTAATTTAGAAAGTTATGTCATTTAAAAAAATTTCTATAGTAAGTTCTTTTATGCTAAAATAAAAATAAAAATAATTGCTTATTTTACCTTCTTTAAAAAGTAATTGAAAATAATAAAAATAATGAAAAGTTAGATCTCATACTCTAATAAAATTACACAACATAGAGAGATGACCTAGTTTAGGTCAATTTAGGCTAGTCTAAATATTGGTTTATTTCATCTTAGTCCAGCTCACTTAAATCACGTTTGGTGGCGTAAGTGAGGTCATTATGTTTGGTTGTGGGCTAAACAGTGGAATAAAGGTTTTAGGCTTAACTTATTCCACCAAACATGATTTAATTGAGCCGGACTAAGATGAAATAAACCGATCTTTTGGTCGGACAAAATTGGCCTAAACTAAACCACCCCTTTAGGTAGTTTAATTTTAATTGAGTATGAGGCCTAACTTTTCATTATTTTTATTATTTTTAATTACTTTTTAAGATATAAAATAAGCAATTTTATTTTTCATTTACGTATAAGGAAACTCATAACTTTATCAATTATAGAATCAATATTTTTTTAAATGGCATAACTTTCTAAATCAACAAAATATGCAATCTAAAAAATAATTAAATAAAATATTTTTTAAATTGTACTACAAAATAATAAAAAATTTGTTCATCAGCCTAACACATTTTTGACAAATAAATTAGTACACATATAACTTTAATTAAATAAGATTCATTAAATACAATGTGCTTCTCTAAGATATAGAATTAATTTATATATAACTCTACAATTTCTTTCAATCAAAATGAAAAGAAAAAAAATACAAAGAATAATTTTGTTATTGTGATTACAAATTTTGTATGACAAAATAATTCGTAATATTAAATCATACCTTAAGCCATTAAATTCTTATCAAACAAGGAATAATTTAAGTCAAGGTATAACTTTAGATATCAATCAAACATGAATAATTTAGATCGACCTAAGTTGGAATAACCAAGTTAGGAACTTTAGTCCACAATTTAAAGCTCTTATTTCACTATTTAATCCACAATCAAACATGACCAACAATATCAGTTAATTATTTTGAGTTTAATCTATGTAATAACGATATATGTAATCAGTTTATAAGCTTGGTTGTCACGTACGATTAACACATATTAAATTCTAGCTATTACAGCTCTTGACTGCTGGTTTATGATCAGATAAATAAAAATAAAATAAAAAATTTGCTCGTGATTTCTAATTAATCCAAAGCATACGACATATAATATGATAAATTGAGTCTAGCCCGACCATTATCTGGTAGCTAGCTAGATACAAATACAATACAGTTTTTTTATTTAAGTTTATTTTTTTTGAGGAAAAAATACAGTACAGTTGGAGATGTGAGGACTGAAGGGGGGCATCATATCATATCATATCATACGAGGAATGAGGTCCCTAGCTAGCTGATTCTGAGCAAATTGGCATTACATCATTAAATGTTGTTAATTTATTAACTAGCCATGTGGATTGATTATTTAACTTCATCGCAACTGTAAGCCGAATTAATTAGTTTAAGATTAACTACGATCTAAATAATTAATTAATTCTAAACTAAATTCTTAAGCCATTGATCTTTAATTTACCATTAATTTGCCCATTTTAGCCTTGGTTTCAATGACTATATATATTTATTTTTTTAAATCAATCAATAAATTTTAGTTAGAGTAAAGCTCAAAAAACAGTTGAGGAGTTTAAGAACAGCCTAACTCGATCTACTCGTATATCCTCTCTTTTTATTATATATATAATATATAATATATATTTCTTCATTCATGGTTGTGGACTTGTGGTCGTGGACCGGCCTTTGCTAATATTTTTATAGTTTTTTCCATTATTAAATAAGTGTCAGGCAGACAATAATTTTTAAATTTATTCTAAGAGTTAGCATTCACTTTTGGGTAGCGTCGTCGTTACGTAGCGATGGATAAAGAGTTCTGATCACGCCTACGGGCTTTTCCATCAAAAAAAAAAAGAGTTCTGATCGAATCTGTGCTTCTCTTTCCTAAATCAAACTAATCACTTCCTTCTAGAAGCTCCGTTTATCATGCGAACTGTTGTACTGTGTTTTGTTTTTAGTCTTGCGACTTTGCTGATGTAGCAATATGGATTAATTTTTAGAATTGATAATTTTGTAATCACTAATATTTGTAAAATCTGATGTAACACTTTCAGATATATTGCTAATATATATTTTTTCGAATAAAGTTTGGAAGTAAAATCAGAAATTATTTATCTGTAAAAAGAGATGAGCTACGGTGAGCCATGGAGTAAAACACATTTGTACTCCACGTCGTATTTTCATTTTGAAAGTCCAAACGACCGATTCGAACAGTTAGATGTGCTATCCATATTGAAATGTGCTTGGAGACCAAATTTTACATTTTTTGAAATTTATTTACTATTTATTAAGCAATTTTGAAAAATGCTGTTCTGATGTGAACTGTAAAAACAGTAAAAATTTCTGGAGATCATGTTGAGCGGTTCGGATCGGTCATTTGAATTTTCAAAATAAAAATATAGTGTCATGGAGCACCAACTCATTTCATTTTACTTCATGGAGTAGCATAGCTCATTTCCTGTAAAAATTATTAAATTCAGACGTGCGAAAAAAAAAGTGTCTTGTTTTCAATAAATATAAAAAGATCTGATTTATTGAGACAGATCTAAAAATATGGATCGGTCTCAATAGTTCCGATACACACACACATATGAGATAAACTACCATGCTTTGCAAATTAAAGTGAGTGTTTTAATTTTCAGAAAAACACTAATTTTGAACAATTCTAAAAGAATAGTACAAAATTTCTAAAAAAAAATATAAAATTTGGTCTACAAGCACATTTTAATATGAATAACAAGTTGAGAAGTTCGGATTAACTATTTGAACTTTGGAACTAGAGTAAGGCTATCATGTTTTGCAAATTAAAGTGGATGTTTTAATTTGTGCTCATATCTCTAGTTTCAAAGTTCAAAACGTCAATCCGAACCGTTCAAGTTGATATCCATATTAAATTGTGCTTGGAGACCAAATTTTATATTTTTTTGGAAAATTTTTACTATTTTTTAGAATTTGTTGAAAAACACTGATTTTGAAAAATTCTAAAAAAATATAAAATTTGGAATCCAAGCACAATTTAATATGGATATCAACTTGAACAGTTCGGATTGACATTTTGTACTTTAAAACTAGAGATATGAGCTCAAATTAAAACACTCACTTTAATTTGCAGAGCATGGTAACCTTACTCTATATATATGAGTAAGGCTACCATACAATGCAATGCACACCGGATTCAAATTTCAAATGACCGATTCAAATTATTTATCTTGTTCTCCATATTAATATGTGTTTGGAGACCAAATTTTACATTTTTTGAAAAAAAATTACTATTTATTAAGACACTTTAAAAATCACTGATCCGCCTTTTGATTTTACTGTTACCGTTGCAATGCAATCCAATGTGTTATGTGTTATGACTATATATTCACGTAACTTAATTACGTTGCAGTTTCCAAATGATGGTCCAAGCATTGCAATGCATTTGAGCTGAATGATAATATATTCTGAAGATTTTGTTGGTTTAAGAAGGTGAAAATTAGCCTTAATTTAGTAGGTAGCCAAACTAATTAAGTTCAAGTGGATGAAAAAAATACATATATATATAATTAGGGGTGTAAACAGAGGCACGGAGCGGAGAGGGCGAGATGTCTATATATATATATATATATAAAAGAGGAGGGTTCAAATACACTCAAATTTTTGTGCACCCAAATGCATCCTATTATTTTTCTCCGTTTTCAATGTCCGAATAGTCAATCCGAACTGTTAGATGCAATATATATATTAAGATGTGCTTGGAGACCAAATTTTATATTTTTTGAATTTTTTTACTATTTATTAAGCCACTTTGAAAATCGCTGATCCAATGGTCCAGAAAATGCAAAATCAGCGATTTTCAAAGTGACTTAATAAATAGTAAAAAAATTTCAAAAAATGTAAAATTTGGTCTCCAAGCACATCTTAATATATAGATCGCATCTAACGGTTCGGATTGACTATTCAGACTTTGAAAACGGAAAAAAAGAATTTGAAAGATAGAGTGCATTTGGGTGCACAAAAATTTGAGTGCATTTGAACCCTCCTCGGTATAAAAACATACGTTTCAACTCTTATGTAGATAACAAATGCATGTGAGACTATATATATATTAATTCTCTGGCATAATATTCGGATTAATATTAATTAATTGTCACCGACTCACTGCCGCTGGCACTGCTTTTTATTTAAATTTGCGGTTGGCATGAATTAATCGAGCCCATGACATAAACATAAACATAAACATAAACGTAAACGTTCAGCATCAAAGCAAATGGTCATTAATTAATTGTACTACTACTTTTTAAAATTATATCTGCCGAATCAACAGATTACTTGTGCAGGTTTAACCTGAAGGATCAAATTAATACACTTTAATTGGTCTCTCAAGTTGAAACCAATGTGCTGGTTCTGTAGGTATAACCTATCAAATTAAATTCAAATAATTAAATATAAATTTACACGAAACTTAAAGTGGGCCTCTCTATATTTTAAATACACCTGAAATTCTGGCTGGTTCTGTTATTTATTTGTTCTGAATTTCTGACTTAAAACAATGCAAAAGTGGACCTTATGAATTAGTTTTGGTGACCACCAGTCCAGTCCCCACATGCACTTAGGGTATCAATGCCACCGTTTTATTTGTTTATCTGATGTGTATCGTATTTGATAAAATAAATATAAGTAAGATTTTTTTTCGTAAATTTATCGGGTATAAATAAATATTTCTTTTTCGTTTTCTAAGCAAGTAAGAATATGGGTATAGCTTATTTCGTACCTGTTATCTAATATCAAAACGTTTGCACCACAACTTCTGTGCAACCAAATCATTTTTAGATTTTTAAAGTCCAAATGATCGATCCAAACCGTTAGATGTGATTTCTATATTAAAATGTGCTTGGAGACCAAATTTTGTATTTTTTGAAATTCTTGTACTATTTTAATTAAATAACTTTGAAAATCACTGATTTAGCAGTGACTTAATCAGACAGTAAAATCAGAAGGCAACTTTTGTAGTATGAATTTATATCTCCGTTTTTAAAATTTATGCTACAAGTACCATAATCTCAGTCGTTTAATATTTAAGGGCCTGTTCGGCCGACAAATGGGCACGGGCACGGGCACGGGAATTGAACTGAAAAACATTGTTCCTGTGGGAAAAAAAAAATCAGTTGAATTTTTTTTCCCACGTGAACAGTGATTCGTCAGAACAGGTCCTAAGTATGTGAAAGAATAATATATTGAAATTAATTTATTTTAAAATTGTTCTCTTTCATGTGGTATGTTTGTACAATTTTGTTCAAACAACTTATTGTATTCATCCTAAGAAACAAACATGCCATCCGGTTAACAGAATTCTGACAACTCAGTTTGCTCAATCGGATACATACAATATATGCACAAAAGCCCCTGCCGACAAAAAAAAAATCAATAAAATATTATAAAATATACGGTGCAAGTCAACCACAACACGTCCTTTATATAGATCAAACAGACAAATATCCCAGAATTAAATATTTATATGCTAAGCAAATTCTTCAAACAAGCTACGTACACTGGCCTACAACGTAATTCAAAATCAAAGTGAGACTTCTCAAGGTAGACATTTACGGTGCATTAATTTTGAATATTCTTATGTACGCTTAATTAATATATGCCTTATTCCGAGATTGCTTTATATATCTTTAAAAGTGATTGGTGCTCTATTTTTTGTTTTTTTGTTTTTGCGTCGTTCTCATTTTGTCAACTGCCTCGAAGCCTGCCTCCAATTAAATCTTTGTTGATAATATATGTAGATTATTTTATTTGACAAGTAAAATTTGATGCGCCACTTGAACAATTAATAAGGAAGTACAAACAAAGAGTAATGAATTGACAAGTAAAAAGATTCTTATATAAAGTAGTATATACTATTTATATGTGTGGCCGAAGCCGAACAGGTCCAAACGTGGCTCGTATGAATAAATATCAATTTGCTTGGCATACGTATCGGCGATCTTTCCAGAAAATGGGTAAGACGAACAAAGAGACAAAAATAAGTAAAAAGATCAATAGGGATTAGGGATTAGGGATTAGGGGAGGAGGACAAAACAAATTTCAAATTTTACATGGTCCACGCCACGGTCTGCTCATTTTTTTGCATTAAAAATTAATATGATATCATGATATCCATATGACCTAAAATTGTGCTGTGGCTGTGCGGTTGGAAGCAAACCCAGGATCGAGAAACCTTGCAACTGGGGTTTTCTGTCGACCATGTTAATTATTTGTCTATTTCGCAATGACTGAAGCAATGACGCACTCAATTTTGCCCTCTTACGCCCGTTACGGGGTTTTCTTCTTTTTCTCTTCTTGAAACAAACGTTGCCTTCTAGATTTCCAGACGAATTATGTAAGATAAAGGGTGGGTAGGTAGGTACTCTTAGTCTTATCACATGTTTTCTTGTGGATTCTACGCTTTTTGCTATTTTTATTCTTTTATTGTGTTGTTAGTTGTTAGTTGTTACCTACACTACATATTTATTTATGTATTTTGTCTTGTTTGTTTGATACATACTTTACTTTAGATGCCACTAAGCGGCTAGAGATCATTTGTGATTTTTCATCTGAATTGACATGTTCAAAACATCTCTCTCCATTGACAAATGACAATACAATTTGTGATTCATAATTGAAAGAGAGAGAAGGTAGCATCTCTGTCATACACTGTGCACAGATCACAAATGTTCTACAATAGAATGAGAATCAATAAATTGAGGTTGCAGATGAGATACCTCTGGCAGGAAACATCGTCACAGAGATTAAAATAATCTGATTAGAATGAAAGTCATCAGAATCAGTTGTGGAATGCGGCAACCGAATTATCAAATATATAACCATCCCAACGCCTCTTTAAAAATCTATACTTGAAGTCAAATTGAATAGTCTGAATTACGCCACTGTTGAGGTATCCCAAGCCCAACAGATACAGATACAGATACAGACTCAGCTGTTTCTTAGAATTAAAGGACAACAAAGTTTCTACTTCCAAGTAGGATGTGCGCTTTCAGTTACAAGAGCGAAGCAATACATAAAAGTAAAACTTGTGTTTTTTATTTGTCGATCAAGGTGAATTGTTATGAATTAATGGGTTATAATGTTTGGCATGTAGTAATTGAAGTGAAAGTTAAGAGTTAATGTACCTGCTGAGTTAGTACGAGTTGTTGGGAACACTGCAACTGATCAGTTACTGTGGCGTCAGATTCCCGATGACCTCTATTTAATGTGCCGCTCTTTGACTGTGAATTGATTGCAAATGATGCACTGCTTAATTAATTAATTAATTAATTTATTTTTAATTTAAGTTGGTGTTTGAACTTTGAACAATGTTCTGGAGGAGAGAAAAATAAACAAACCCATCACTCAAGTCAAGTGTATTTCAGCTTTTGTCTCATTAAATAATGATGGTGTTTTAGATGCTATGTACTGGGTCTGGGTCTCAAGGGAATAACAGGAACGTCATCCCAATCCCAACTGTTCGTTCAAATTTTTCAATGGTGGTATTGGTATAGCAGGGGTAGGTGGTAGGAAACTTTTTCATACGCAAATCTCAACAAAGAGTAGACTAACAATTGGAATCGGACAGATTTATTTCCGGGTGGCCTACCCAAACTCAAATCTCTCTATCTAGTCTAGTCTCTAGTGTTCACAGTCCATTTTTTGAGACGGAAATTAATTTTAGCCTGTCTCGAGACTAGGCCTAGCCCAATAATTTAACTCAACTCACAAAATTAGTTTAATAGTTCGCCCCGTGCTTCTCGCGTTTTGCAACACAAAACTATTTTCCTCTGATGATGTTTGCTGAGTCATGCTCCCAAGATGGTTTTCAAAGTATAATTCTTAGCTCAATTAAGTTTGGGTAGTTTGCATATAACAAAATTCATATTGCAGCTCAAAAAATAAATATTAATATTGGGGCTTAAATTATATATGTTTTCCAATTCTCTTTCATTTTGTATTTTCTCCTCCACTCCACATGCTGCCAACTTATCATTGCGACTTCAATCTAAATGTCACTATTGCTGCTATATGTTGGTTGATAATTAGAAAATTAAATGAAATACAATTACATAAATATATTTAATCTTGCATCATTATTAGTGGATTGATTTTACCCCAGTCGGGTATACCCGCCCGTACCCGCCGCCCAGGGTACCCGTGCCCGAGCTCGGGTATGGGTCGGGTACTCGGGTGCGCGGGTACGGGCAAAAACCGGACCGGACCCGTTATTTTGGACCAATACCCGACCGTACCCTACCCGAGTTTACCCGTACCCGACTATCCGAGTACCCGTATACCCGACCACTGTTCATCCCATTTCAAAATTCAAAAAATCTGATTTTTCCCCCCCAAACCAACAAAAAAAACCAGAAAAAAAAAAAAAAACCAACAAAAAAACAAAAACAAAAAAACCAGAAAAAAAAACAGCAAAAAAAAAAAAAAAAAAAAAAAAAACCGTACCCGCCCTACCCGTACCCGCCTTACCCGTCAAGGGTACACGGGTAAGGGTATAGGACGGGTAGGGTATGGGTTTTGAAAATTATACCCGCCATACCCGTACCCGAATACCCTTGTACCCGAGTATACCCGTACCCGAGACGTACCCGTACCCGAGACGGGTATACCCGGGGTACCCGTACCCGCCCGAGTTGCAAACCATTCATTATGCATTGCCACTGTATTAACTGTCCCTACTTCCCTAGTCCCTGCCACTCCCACTGCTACTAATGCTGTTGCTGCTTCAGTGCTTCTCCATCCTACTATACAAGTCAAGCGAGGCGGAAATGAAGAGCATTTTGGTTTGAATAGGAGAGTTTAAATTAGTGAGGTATTAAGGTTTGGAGATTTGAGGTTTTGAGTAGAAGAAACACCAAATCCATGTCAGAGCCAGAGATGTGTTTTGTGACAAGGGGAAGGGGAAGGGAAAGAGATGTAGGAAATGGTTCTCATGACATTTGAAACTAGAGCCAACTTCTTTGGAACTGAGTTGCTTACTTGCTTATTTCTGGTTTGATTCAACGCCTGGGATCAGATTGCCAAGGTTGTCGCAGCTGTTCACTGTCAAGTAATCAGCAGATTAAATCTTTCACTGAGCAAAGCTTTCCACTCAAGGTTAGTAACTCCCCGTTACCAAACTGCTTCTGCAGTTCTGCTACCCAATCGGTAGCTCAAAAAGCTTAAGCAGATAAAGCAACATGGTGTCAGTGTTGTACGTTCCAAGTAAAACAACCCCACCCTCATCACCCAAACTGCACTCCTCACATGTGGAAGTGTCTGTTAGTGTTGTGCATTCTAAATAAAAACAACCCCCCACAAGGCCACAACTGTTAGTGTTGTGCATTCTAAATAAAAACAACCCCCCACAAGGCCACAACACATGTGGATGTGGCAAGATCAAATTTAGGGCCTCTAGCATTCATACCATGCCAATTACCAATTGATCTAATACAAGCTGAAAATGTAGGTAGTCATGTTTTTTAATATACTCTCCAGCCTTTATTTTTTAGATGAAATGTAATTTTTTAAAAGAGAGGTCAAGTAGCTATGATTGTGTATAAAAACACCTAGCATGCTGTCAAGTTTTCTTCTCTAATTTCATTCAAAGTATGAAGAAGATATTCAGTTCAAATTGAGTTTCATTTCATGACTTCAAATATATAACAGGATATCTAAACTTTATATTGATATCCTCTAGTTTTCTCAAAACCCATCGCCAACTCCATGAGAAATTATTACTACAGTAAAAAGAATTTTGCAAACAGTTTTCTAGAATTTGAGTCAAGTAGTGTGTAAACCCATGTAGAAAGTAGAGTAAAAAGAAAGCAAGATGTGTGAAATAGTCCCAATGTATATATTACTAATTTTCTTTTAAATCTGTTTTGAACGCATGGGGAAATAACACTCTTTAATGACAAACAGAGTAACAAATATTTGTTTCTTTTATTATAAAAGAGGTGTAATCTTTCCTCAAAATACTCTAATGCATCAGCCTTATTAGCAGAACATATGAAAAGTCTGTTTTATGTGCAAAATTTATACACATTACAATCTTCATACTTATATTATATGCCATTTCAAAGAGGAAGAATCGTGTCTGGGAAACTATATTCAAACCATCATTGAAACAAAATGAGAATTATACAGTAACAGCGCTAAAAATATGTAGAGAGGAAAAAAACAAAAAAGAAGAAGAAGAAGATGAATCTCTAGATGATTTAACTTGAAAATACACAGCTAATTAAACCATACACGACCACCACAAATACTGTACCAAACTCAAATTAAAGATATTAAAACCCAAACTAATACCATATTGCATAAAAAACAACCATAGTAATAGAAAATAATTACCAGTACCAGTATGAACCTCAAATTCGTCGACCAGGTGGCAGCTTCCCCATAGACCCACCCATCATCCCAGAAAAAAACCCCACCGACAGCATCGACAGCGACATCTGCAGTTCATCCCGGCTCCACCTCCTCCGTGAAGCGCCAGATCTCGACGGAACAGTCGGCGCCAGATAAGAAATATACAACTTACGAAACCCTCCCAGCGCGAGCACAACCGATCGGAGCTGGCCAGGGGCACAGCCGAGCGCCGCCCAGTGGCGGAGGCAGACGGATTCCCAGATCCTCTCGTCCTGCGCCAGGCGCCGCCACCGGGAGCTGACGCACGCGGCGGAGCCAAGAGTACGTTCGTCGGCGCGGCGGAGCACCTCGTAGAGGAGATCCTCAGTTAGATCCGGTACAGGAGAGGCGGGTTCTTCAGTTTTGATCTTCTTGCTGGAGGCAGAGTCTGGTGAGACGGCGCGTTTCATGGCGACTGGTGAGGGCTTCTGAGCTCAACCTGAGCTGAGCTGCAACGTTGCTTCTCTTTATCTAAAATATATATATTTCTGTTGGGAAAATCAATCAATCAATGAGTTCGGATCTGAATTGTTTGGAGTTTCTCGGTTAATTGCGCCTTTGGATAACATCCACCACCACAATGGGTCTGTTGTTGTCGTCTTGTTGCTCAAACAATTTTTCTTTATTTTCTTTTTTCTTTTTTAGCAAGAAGCCAAGAACCAATTCTTTCTTTACGAGGTGACGAGGTCGCCTTTTTACATTGGCCAATGGCCAATTGCTTGTCGGCCCCTTTTGGACTGTTAAGCAACACGGGATTAATCTTTCTTAAGATTGAATCCGTTTTTTTTTTTTTTTTGAACCGTTTAATTTCTTTAATACAGATTAGGATTATCTTTTTAGTCTTTCTTGTCCGGATCTTAATTTTTTGTCCAGACTTTAATACATCTATATTTTTTCCTTTAGTCTCCTTAATTTTTACTCACGAATTAAAACAACCGAATATTAATTCCTTAAGATCTTAATTCTTCATTCTTAATATCTTATTGCCGAACGAATCCATTGTTCTTTCACATTGGAGGAAATTAAACATACTGTTTTTTCTTGCAATTCCAATAAAGCTCCTCGACTTGATGGTATTTCTTTTCTTTTTTATTAATTTTTTTGGGATTTGGTACAATCTTATATTTTCAAACTATTTCAGGCTTTTTATGATAGGGCCCTTGATATCTCTAAATTGAATTTAGCATCTATTTGTTTAATCCCTAAGAAAGATGATGCTGCTACTATTAAGAATTATGGATCCCCTTATTGATGACTCACGTGCAGCTTTTGTTAAATGAAGGTTGATTGGCGATAACATTGTTTGTGCTCATGAAATTTTACACCAAGTCAGACATACTAAATAAAAGGGTATCTTACTTAAGTTAGATTTTGAAAAGGCATTTGATAAGATAAATTGGGAATTTTTGTTAGAAGTATTACATGCTAGGGGTTTTGGCTCATTGTTCATTAATTGGATTCATGATATCCTTCGAGGTGGTAGAACTTGTGTTACCTTTAATGGAGAACAAGGTGCTTATTTCTTATGTAAGCAAGGTCTTAGACAAGGATATCTTATTTCTCTTCTTTTATTTGATTTAGTAGCTGATTCGTTAAACAAAATTCTTAGTAGAGCACAAAATAGTGGTTTAATATCTGGTTTAGGTTCCTTCAATAATACGGAAAAGGTGTTGAATCTGCACTTTGCGGATGACACTCTTTTATTCTTAGAAGCTGATTCTATTCAATTAGAACACTTAAAGTACCTATTGTTAGGCTTTGAAATTATCTCTAGTCTTAAGATTAACTTTGATAAAAAGTGAATTGGTTGCTTTAAATATTAATGATACTCTTACTACTTCTTTAGCTAGCCAATTATGATGTAAATTGACAACTCTACCCATTACATATTTAGGTGTCCCTCTTCATTGGAAGAGATTACATATTTCAGATTGGTCCCCTTTAGTAACTAAAATTAATTCAAAGTTACAAACTTGGAAATGTTCTTTACTATCGTTAGGAGGGAGAGTAACTCTACTTAATTCGGTTATTTCTTCAATACCACTCTATTGGCTATCTTTATATCACATACCTGTTACAGTTAGATTACAAATAGATAGAATTAGAAAGAAATTTTTATGGTCTGGGGGGTCAGGTACTGCTGGTAGGAAGAAGTATCACCTTATTAAATGGTCCAATGTTTGTTTACCTAAAGATCAAGGTGGTTTAGGGATACTGGATTTGTATTACATGAATATTGCCTTTTTAGCTAAGTGGTACTTTCGTTTTAAAGATCCCACTATCACTGGTAAATGGAAAAGTATTTTAATTACTAAATATGGTGCCACTGGTTTGCATATTCCTAGTTGTTCTTCTTTTTGGTCGGGAGTGTTATCTCACTTACAAATTTAGGTAATGGTAGGGCTACCTTTTTTGGGTTAGATAGACGGTTAGGTGACTATACCTTGTACTGCGTTTACCTTAATCTCTTTAGAATTGCTTCTAACCAAAAGCTTTTAGTTTCTAATGTTTTCTCTCACTCTAATCTTGATATTCGTTTTACTAGACAACTAACAGGCATTTTTTTAACAAAATGGATCCATCTCTCTAACTCTTTAGTTTATAGCAATTTATTTACTGATCCAACCTCTTCCGATAAAATTTATTGGCAATGAACTAATTCTGGTTTATTCACTATTCACTCTCTTTATTTGTGGTTGTCCTTTACTGGTATTTTAAATAAATTGTATTCTACTTTATGGCATTCAAAAATTCCACTAAAAATAAAAAAATTATTTGGTTGCTTAGATAAGATAAAGTACTAACTAAATGTAACTTAGCTAAAAAGGGATGGTAGGGTAGTGTTAATTGTCATTTTTGTGGTGAACCCGAGACCGTTGACCATTTTTTTGTGACGTGCCCTTATATTTCTTTGCTTTGGTCATAGATAGAGAATTACAATAACTTTCATTACAATTGTCGTACTATTTTTGACTTGTGGCTTTTTGATAACTGGATTCCTTTAAGGGTCTGATCGGAACAAAGAGCTGATGGAGTTCAATTGATTTCAGTTCAATAGACATGATTTTCAATTGAACTTTGTTGATCGGTATCAAAATGCTTAAGAATTGAATTCTTCTCTAATTATTGATTGGAAAGTACACATAATAAAAAAAGAAATGATTTCATTTAAGTAAAAATTACTCTTGTGCCCTTAAAGTATATAATTAAACATCAACCATTTTTTTTTTTTTTGCTTCCTTCACACCCGTAGGCAATTTCCATTCAACAAGAAAAAAATGAGTATTACATCATCTATTGTTTGAAAATTGGAAAAGTGTGTGCAATGTAATTGATACCCTCCCTTCTAATTGTGCTAGCAAGATGATCTACCAACTTATTGTGGCATCTAAAATAAATGTGAACAAAATATTTATCCATTTTGTTTAATGACCCTCCAAGGTGTTGTGAACAAAATATTTCCCCATTTTGTTTAATGCCCGCCTAATAACCTGTGATGGGATTTGCACACACTTATTACTTCCTTCGCCAAGGACCAAGGTGTTGTTGTCAGTGTAGAATATTCACAGGAGTAGCCCCTTCTCCTTCGCATAACTGACAGCATCCAGCAGTGCTAACACTTCAACTTAGTTTTGGTATTTTCTCAAACTAAATAAGTTTCTTCTAACTTAATGCTATGAAGTGCTCAAGTGCATAATCATAAATAGTGTACCACTTCTATAACAATTGTTAGAATAATTAACTGATGCTTATAGCACACGAAAGAAACATTTAAATAATGATACAGCTTCTTATGATATGAAAGGAACGTTTAGCACATATCACTTGACAATCAAACTCTTGAAATTTCCAAACAGATTTACCAGAATCAGCTGTTTTGCACTGCTACCAGTTAGTAAGTATAGCACCCATAATTAAATAGAGGTAAATAGCACTGGTACGGTGCATTTTAGTTGGTACCAGTGAAAGAGAGGAGTGATGTGGGTGAAAACAATAAATTGGGTTTAAATCCATTTTGTGCTGCATTAACAAACTTTTATCAAAAGTATCTCTTAACTACTATGGCTTCAATCAATTACCCTTTTCTCAATCGAGAATCCAATAAACTAAAATCAGATTATATAATCACAAACAAAAAAAATACTAAAAATAATATAATCACAAACTGATATATATAACGACAACCAATAAAGTTTCCACCTGTGTCTGAGGAGTTGAGCGGGAATTAACAGCATGCAACAGAGCTGCTTAGTGCTAGGGTCTGATTGGAAGAGGAGAGATCGAAGGGCAATTTGGGAATGTGAACTCTTACCAAACTGGCACCAAATGAACTCTCGC
The DNA here is from genome assembly GCF_964058835.1 of Carex rostrata. Lineage (NCBI taxonomy): Eukaryota > Viridiplantae > Streptophyta > Magnoliopsida > Poales > Cyperaceae > Carex > Carex rostrata. The sequence continues at coordinate 8,244,321 of NC_135941.1, read as the reverse complement.
CGAATCCCATCAATTTTCGCGAGATTTTCTTTGAGCCAAATATTCCATCCAAATCGCATCGAATGAAATGAACTTCCGTCGCTGTGTGCGTTCCGATCGCGGGATTATAAAATTCGTCAATTCCATTTCTCGTTTTAAAGAGAAAGAAGGGGTTCCGATCAGACCCTAAATGATTCATTACTTGTTGAATTAGTTTGTGCTGCCACTTTATGGTTGGTGTGGCTTACCAGAAATATGATCTGTTTTCAACACGTACTAGTCTCTAATGTTAGTTCTGTAGGTTCCGCTATTATAGCTTTAACTTCTTTATCGGTGTAAGGCGAGACTTGATGATTCATACTTTAAATTAACTCTCATTTTACCTATGGATATAACTTATTTGAATCAGGCATGTCTTCTGATAATACTCTCGGATACAAGCACTCAGGAAAAGGAAAGCTCCATGGGGGATTCAGACGATGACGTTTTTCTTGGTTTAGAGGGGTCGGCCCTCGCTAACTATTTGCGTGATAGGGCCGAGTATGGCTATTGATGGTCTCCTCAATGATTCTCCTAATGACGTTTTCTAGTTCTATGAGTGTTGTAATTCGAAGTGATACGCATTAATTGTTTTAGTTGACTTAGCTGTTATTGGTTGTATTTTTATGGAACAATTCACCTAGAATGATCCGAATTCTTATGGAACAATTCGGATCTAAACAAAATTTGGGTTACTTTGTAGAACCGGGCCCGTTGAGGACAAACTAACAATAAGAAACTTCCAAGTTAGAAGTTTAGAGGCTGTAAATATATGGGCCTTTTGGGCTTGATCCATCAGATGAATCCTAATTTAGCCCATTGATAGCTTTCCATTGCATAATTCCATTACATTTGAGGTGTATAATTTTCATTTGTGTCTATGTAGGCCTGAAAAATATAAAAGAATAGGTTTGAACTCAAGTAACGCAGTCAAAGAGAGAGAGCTAAATTATTCTCGTGTCGTGTAATGTCATCCTCATATTAATATATGGTCAGGTCAAGGAACTTTTTAACTAACTTGTAAAAGTCTAAAGTCTCCTACGGAAGAATTGTACTCGGGAAAAGTAAATGAAAGAAAATTACAACCATTGATTAATATTAATAAGAAATTAACACCTCTTCGTCTTCGTCTTCGTCTTCGTCTTCGTTTAATATAAAATATAATATATATAGTGAAGCTATTCATTAGCGTCTTTTTGAACACCTTTCTTTTTTTGCAACAAGTCAAGGTAAGCAGGTCGACCTGGCCGTCGTCAACTCAACTGCCTTTTGGTACAAACTACCAAGTACGTTCCCATCACGCTACACTACACAAATTATATTGGTGCACAATTTTTCTAAAATTCTCTGTAAAAATTGAATAATTCATACGGACCTCGTGCTTGTACTGCATCTGCAACTCTGCAAGTGAAATATATATGAACCTAGCTAGCTACGCCTACACCTACACCTACACCTACCAATAAATTAATATAAAGAATGAAATGACTTTTTTAGGCATCACACTCACAAGACAAAAGGATGTTTGTGTACGTACCTGTTATTTCTCACTCAGAATTTCATCAGTAACTAGTCTAAAAATATCTATCTGAATCATTAATTAATTAATTAATTAGTAACTGAATCTACAAGTTAGTAATTGACCAGCACAAGAAATTAAGTTTTGTTCAAAATGGGTGGCATTTGTTATGTTGATAACTTAAGGCGTCTACGATACACTACACACTTAATTCCTATATAAAAAAAAGCAACCAAAGTCAAAGAGTTAGAAATTCTGTCCTAAAACAGCTCAAATAAAAATGGCTAATAAATTAATGCACAAAGAGTTATTTTTCCAATACTTGTCTTGACTTAACACTTGAATTAATTTATATTTTAAGGAGTGAGAAATTAATGTTATTTCTTGACCTTTGATAAGTAATACAGTCAAACAGTTGAACATTAATTAATTATTATGTACCGAGTGCTTAACCAATTAAGTACCTTTTTAATTCATACATCACCGTCTCACCGATCGATCGAGGAGAGTTAGGTTTCCTTTCCGGGTTCTACCACCATGCATGTCCTCTGCAATATATTTAATTCCCTCCGTTAATTTTACTTTTACTCTTACTTTATTTGCATAAGGATGGAAATCAATTGCAGAATTTTGGAATTGTATTGAGAACAGAGTATATGAAATCACACCACCAACCTCCGCGTCTGATTTGTCAAGTTTTCCTCCTTAATTTCTCTCACACATTCAAACACTGGGAAGCCACCTTTAATTTCAAATAGTTTGAAATGAAATGTTTTCTTCTTCTTCTTCTTCTTCTTCTTAATATATACTTCCACAGTTGACAGTTCAATACACACACAGTTTTATAAGAACTAGATTCAGCTAACGCCAACCTCTCCATCTGCATCGATCTAGTTCATTTCATATATTTTTCCAATGGAGTCTCAAAGGTGTAAATTATGCTTCCTGTTACTATCTCTCATGCTCATGCTTATACTCTCTTGCTATGCTACAACTGTTGAAGGCTCAAGATTGCTGAAAGAAAAGGATCAACATTTTTCCATTTCTTGGCTATTAGCAATTGCAAAAGCGGGACCAAGCCCCCGGGGTGCAGGGCATTGATGGGATTGCTAGTATTGATCGAAGAGGTCTTCTATGAAAAATCAAATCTGTCAATATTATTTCCTTTTTTTTTTTGTTGTTGCAAGTTTTTTGAGGCTTTGGAGATGGATTTTGTAGTTGTAGTTATATATAATGTTAGAAAGATACTTTTAAATAGAATTAAAAGCAAAGAAAAGTTTGCAATTTTTTAATGAAATGATAAATGAATGAATACTTTTTCATTTCTTCTCAATAGCCTTTCTCCTTCCTCTTCTATTTTTTTTTGGGTTATAGTTTATATCGATCTTATATTGAATGTGAGTAGCTAATTAAGCTTGCATATATATACTCTAGCTAGCAGATATTCCTCAAATGCTGATTATAAATTGTAGATATGAATTTACTTTTGCAATGATTTGGGAAGAGAAGTGTTTGGATGCCACTACTTTTCAAAGCCAATTAATAGAAATATGAAGTTCACATGGTAAATTTGAAACATTAATCTTGTTATTTAATGTGAAATATATGTCGGCGCATAAACTGTTTTACCACCAGTACTTAGCTAGATATAACTCAACAAGATTAAAAGGCCGATATAAACAATTAAAACAAATTAATTATAATAAACAATTTTTTGTACAATCCTATTGCTGCTTGATTTTGTACAAAACAAATTTGTGTAAATCATTTTATTGCACTTATCATTCATGCACAAATGTAGATCAACTGTTAGAATTAACGATTTAGGTTTGAATTTTTAAATATCAATATGGTGATCAAGGGCGGATCTGCACTTAGTCTAGGGAGTGCTAAGTCACCCCATAATTTTGAAGTTTTTAGTTGCGTAGGTTGAAATTTAATGAAATTTTTATATATTTTAACCCCATTCATAAAATGTTAGATTTGTCTGTAGTCTAAAACTTTATTTTGTGATTAAGAGGTCTTGGATTCCACAAATAAATAACTAAGTTTCAGGCCCCCCCTACAAAAAAAAAAAAAAAAACCTAAATTTTTGTAGTTACGTATAGCGATTTAAACTTGTAAAATTTCTTGCACGACAATCCCTCTTATTAGCGTTATAAAGTATATATTTGTCTAAATTAGTTCAATCATTTAATAAAAAAAAGTTGCTATAGCAATTTACTAATTTTTCAGAATTTATTGGAAGTAATAACTTAAAATTCGAGCTTCCCTTTTACTTGAATGGACGAATACTACTTTAATTTAACAATAAGCCTTTTTGTGAAAGGGAATCTAATATTTGGACATACAAGGCAACTGTTGATTCCTTCCTTCCTTTAAATTAATTCCAAATCCAATAATTTGATCAATCTTTGCGACTAATTATAAAATCCTTGGCTCTACCTATACACCAATATTTGATGTTTGTACTTTGTAAGGCACAAAATCATTATATCCTACAATTAATTTGATGGCTGCATTATATTTATTATTTAATGCATCTTTAAACTTTCTCAAATATAACGCATTTTTTTTATTAAATTTTTTTGCGGTAAACTGCAACTTATATATGATTATTCCGTTCCTTCTCTTACACTAGATCTTACATCACTTTTAATTAGAAATTAAACTCCAAATAATGATGAAATTAATTAAAGAATTGCAAGAAAGGAAAAAAAATGGCAATCTTTTGAAATTGAAGGTTAAACTAGAGGATTAGGGAAAATACATGATTTGCAAATTAATTAATCCAGAAATATAGGCTGATTTTGACAAGACAATAGAAGAGTGAGAACAGAGCAAGAATCACTCAGAACATGCAAAGGATAACATCCATATAAAATATGAACCCTTTTTTGATGGGGAAAAAACTTGTAATTTTTTTTAAAATTCAGGTGTGTTAGTTGTTAATTAGTTGTAATGGTGACTATTTTTATAAACAGAGGGAGAGAGGAGACAATCAGTGAAGGGCTCAGATGTGGAGAATTGATGGGCCGTAGTCTTCTGGGCCTATTTTAATTTTAAAATAGTAGACTATAAGTTTGAGAAATATAATATTTTGCAGCCTGATTATTATTTTTTTTTTCTGTTGTTTTCTTTTTACATCCAATGAAATTCCACAGTGGTCCAGCAAAAGTATACATACACACATTTAGAGATTGAGAATTAGGTCGGTAGAGCTACTATATTAGTTTTTGTAGGTTCTTACTTGCACCCAATTTAAATTAGGTTCTTAATTGCGTGCAACTGCTGCTGCTCCATAAATGCGTGTGCAAGGATTCCATCTGCCCCTTTCCAACTTCCAAGTTCCAAGTTCCAAGTTAATGAGATTAATTCATGGCTATAGCAGAAAGTACTTAGGAAAAACACTCAACCAAATTACATGGAAAACACACACACACAGAGATCTGGACTCTACTGTATTAAGACTCAAATGTAAATTATATCAACCATTTCAACTACAATTAACCTACCTAGTCTATCATTAAACATCAAACTCCTCAGCACTCAAAATACATACAAGATATAGTGGTTAAGAAAAAAAATATCTCAAAGACCATATTATCAAAACACAAAAAAAAAAAAAATGCATAGTTATTCGTCAGGGCCCTTTAATTTGGAGTAGGAAAACCATCCCCTGGGAAAAATGCAAAATTTAATTCGGGCATCCTCAGATATTATATCTGCAGAGGCAGTTCTGTAAATATTGATATCACCACAACTGCTGGATTTCTTAATAAGCCCGGTAGGATTAGAGCATTTTTCAATCTCATCTTCACTTGGCATATCTGATGATGGCCATGACCTTCATTTGTGAAATAAATGTAAATGAAAAAGTAATCGAGTGAAATTAATTACATGATTTTGCATCTATTATGCTGATCCTTCGTTCCAAGTCTAATTGATTTTTTTTATTCAACGTTTCAATAATATGGGTTATACATGTGTTCAGGTTCCAATAAAAAAAATCCAATTCAAACTAGTACTGTACCAATTTAAAATTATTCTTGTAAAGCTGGTCACGGTGACAATTTACTCACTGATACACATAATTCTTGTTACAATTATTGAGAGCTTTACCTTGGCAATTCAACTATATTACGATCTTTAGATTTTCTCTTCCTCGATTCCTTTTCCATCGAGAGATGTTGGACAAAACAAAGCTACAGAAATGAAAAGACATTTATTTTAGACTCAGAATGAACAATATTTAAAAAAAAAAAAAAATCACAGGTCTTTCTAATGTTCTCTCTTACCTGATCACCATCTTTAATCCCAAGGGAACGAAGGGTTGCCTTGTCATTAGTTAGTTTCTGATTTCTGAAGCATAAGCAGAAGTGGCTCCATACATGTGACCTACCCACAAATTGTAATACTTATTCTGTTTCAGAAAATGAAATGAAATATAAAACTGGAATGTGCTCTATTTATAACAGACGGAGCTGTAATAAATAAAGCGTATGAATTCTCAATTTATAACAGATTGAGTTGTAAAAATTGACAAACAAAGTGGCATATGACTTGCAGTATATCTCACTCTAGTAACGAAATTAAAATCAATAAAAATTTGAGTACAGAATAGAAAATAGGAAGCAGTTATCTGTGCAAATTTTAAAAAATTACCAGGAAATGCTAGTTCCTTGATCCTTCAAAAGGGAATAAAACAATTGCTCAATCGAAGCTTTCAATTCCCGAATTGTTGCACTTCTCTCGACTTGTACATCTACAACAACATAATAATTGCTAAATAAATCTAGAAAAATCAAACAAAACGTAATAGATGATGAGATCAGAGCAAAATACAGGAGAGAAGCACAATCTGTTCAAAATTTACAAGAAAAATTAAAAAGAGAAAATTAGACATTTAACCAACAATCTTAACCCAGATATAAGTTTGAAGTTATTTTTTCAAAATGGAAATTGAAAGAGGAGAAGTAACCATAATTTCCCAAATGAAAAGTACATAATTGCAGTTCAAAATATATATAATAGTCCCTTCTAATTAAACCAGATAACAGGAATTATATAATAATAATACTGTATCTTCTGTTTTCTTTCTGAAATCCGCCTATATGAAACTGAGATATTATAATTCCACAAAAGAAGCAAATATATTCTCAATTATGTTCCCCGCAATGGAAAATCACCTCAAATCTCGTATTTCTCTTTATCATTCGCTAAACCCGCTCTACAAGAGAAAACACCTTTAAATGGGAAACAAAAAATAAAGTATAAGGATGCAATCACCGAATGTGGAATTGTCGAGCTTAAGGATAGAAAGGTTGATGAGGGTTTGCGAGGGGAGAAGTTGATAAGAGAAACTACTGCTCCGGCGGTGGTGGCCCGGTTGTACATTCCCTCCGGCGAAGGAAGTTGTCTCTTCCTCACCGGTGGCGTCCGTAATCAGCATCCGCTCTCTCCACCACCTCCCTTGGGTAGTTGGGTCTAAGTCTAAACCGCATCCGCTTAATTTCCTCTTTTCTCTTTTAAGAAATCGCGTTTTCTATTTTCTCTCTTTTTCTTGTGCTGTTCTTTTTTGGAGAGTTGTATCAATGTTGTCTGTTGTCTGTTTGGCGTTTCTCTCTCGGTCCAATTTTAGAATATTGTAAACAGTACGAAGGCGACCGTTGGATCTTGATCAAAGTGCAAATAAGAAGGGAGTTGTCAGTTGCTGTATTCGAATTTCCGATTGATTACTTTACTTGCGGGGTGAACAGCAGGTGTCGATTCGCGTGTCCAGTCCATTTCGAAAAGGTGGAAGGTCTATCTATCTACTATCTAGACATCTAGTGAGATTACTGTTTTCTTTAATCTAACGGTCAATATAATTACTGGAGATTTATTTACCCAACTTCCGAAATTGAAACAGGGAATTACAATTTACAGCCTCTGCCGCTCTGGGATTCATTTCACTAAGGTAACAAAACATTTTTATTTAGATCCACACCGTCTGATCATAATTCGCACAAATATTAAAGAGTCATGCGCATTCCACTTAATTCGAACCAGATTGATCCGAGTTCTCATCGGACGGCCAGGATCTAAACAGAAATATTATGTTACCTCAGAGGATAAGGGACCATCGCTCTGGACAGCGAAGACCGTTTGTTTGTTTGTTTGTTTCTTTTTTTTATTAATTAATAAGACCGTTTGTTGAGTAAGCTTTTATTATTAGAAACGAAGGGTCCAATTCCGATAGCATTCAAATCAAATTCGTCAAAATTTATACATTTTCTTTTAATTTACATAATGAATTACAATTTTTAATATTTATTTTATATGAATCTCGATCCGAATCAAATAACTAAGCTTCAACAAAAATATATATTAAAAAAATTATAAATTTTATAATTTTTGTTTCTAAAAATTTTAAAAGTAGAGGCATAATCTGAACTTAAAAATATGCTACATATACATCCCACCTTTAAATAAGACCTATATAATGCAATTTATTTTTACATGTGATTCGTAGCCTTGAATCTTTTGAGTTAATGCATCTGGATCGTCCGATTTTTAAAATTTGTGCGAACTAAATCTACACTAATATTAACGAATTCTTAAATAATAGGTTGTGATCAGATTGACTCTATTTAAAATCAGACGGTCGAGATGCGTTAACTCAAAAGATGCTCTTTTGAGATAATGCAGACAATGCGGAGTCATCCACGCTTTAAACTCGTGTCTCATTTATGTAAAATTTTCAATCATTTGCATGCAATTTCTTACGATTGTAATTACCTAATTAATTAATTGCATGAAATAAGAAGATATTTTGCAAGAACTACAAAGATGCGAGTAATATATATGTAATATGGAGTGATTTTTGCACTTAGGCTCCCTATCTTTTTAGATATATTGTTTTTTCTGAAATTAAAAAAAGTATTAACCCTCTAGAATATTGCTATAAAATTTTCCAATATTTAAAATAAAGATAAATATAGAGAAGTTGAAGACATATCTTAATGACAATTACAAAAGAATTTGTTGCTATGGCATACTATAATTTATTAATGAGTAGGGTTAAAAAATAAAATGTATCACTGGTTTTGTACTACAATTAATCAACCTCTCCATCACCATCTTTGTTTTCAAAGTACGAATAGTATTGAACCTCTCCACATTCTTATCTCTGTTATTTTTTTTAGATAGGTACAAAATTAATATTTTCAGATAATTTTGGGCAATCCAAAATAGTGATTTTGTACGCATCTAAACAAATAGTAAAAAAGTTTAAAAACAATATAAAATTTGGTGTCCAAACACATTTTAATATGGAGATCATGTTAGCGGTTCGGAACAAATGTTCGGACTTTGAAAACAAAGATAAGAATGTGGAGCATGATTGAAGTACAAAATCAATATTGCATTTTAACCACACTCTTTATTAATTTAAATTTAAAGTATGCATTTTTTTTTTGACATAAACTGTCTGTCTGAAGATTTGTTCAAGTAATGAAAACAAAATCAAAATTATAGAATATATGTATTATATAGCACTCGAATACTTTAATTAAAGCAGCTAGCATAACTTTTATATTATTTGATAAATAGGCAAACATTTTTTATATTCAACAAATTTATATGGGCGCGTCAAATGATAGAATTTACATTTATTATTTTAATTAATTTAAAATTTTGGACATCTGTTACGAATTGTGAAATGTCAAAATGAGTGAAGATATCCTAATTAAATTGAACGCATGATTATATTAATCATTTTTTTCATATGATTTAATTAAAGCACAGCATGCATGATGTGCATGATGTGCATGATGATCGGAAAATCATATATAATCTATCAAAAATCATGATGTAATTAAAGGAGAGTAAACACACGTACGTACTATTGATACCTACTGCTTTTCTGAACTTATAATTAAATATGCTCTCATCTGTGGTGATCCGATCGATCGAATTCCTGTCGTGATCCATGGAAGTCTTCTTTTGAGCAATTAAACAATTTTGACCTAATTCCAATAAAAGTGTTAATTTCATTTTTTTTTTATAAATAAAAGTCAAATTTTCTAACAGAATTAACCAAACAAAAAAGTTAGCAATTCCCAAGAGATTTGGGATCTGACTATATATATATGACATAATTATATGAAATTAAGTGTATAAACAATTAATTTTAACTAGGAGATCGAATATATATTTATTTTTATATTCAATTGACTATATATGGGGGAAATTAAGGTAAACATATATAGATAGACTTTAATTACCTGATCAGTTACAGTAGTGCATGCATGGCATCGTCATTTCATCAAGCTTCTGTATGGCGAAACATATATATATATATATATAGCAATATTGCATATAGAGAACTATATATACATAAATGTTAAAATGTGCAGCAGTACCATCTTTATTTTAAGCTCACATCAATACATATCTATACAGCTGTTTATATTCTGAATTCAAACTTATAAAGCAATATAATTGTACGCACACGCGAGCCTCTGTCTATAGAAACAAAAACACAGAATTCATAGATGTTTGAATCGTACTGCCATGATCGGTCTCTATATATAATTGACAGCCATATATATATATATATATATATATATATATATGTCGAACTAAAATTCATAGATTACGGATAAAAGATATGCATCAGTTAATTATCTTTAATTACCTTGAATGTTCCGATCGATGAATGAAAATATATATACTGAAGACACTTATAGCACACCGCGTATTCATATAAATGCATGAGACATTTAATTTGATGAAACTCCATATTGGTAAAATTATTATTTGCCAATAAAACAGTTATGTATATTAGATATATGCATATATATTACACACAAAGTTCAAAATTGAATTAACAAAATTAAGTTGAAAAATTAATAACTGTTCCATATAAAGCAATGTTGTAAAAAACGTCTGTTTAGGCCGATTAGTCATTGGCGGTGACCAAAACGTCATGAGTTTTTCCGACTAATTGACCAATTATTTTTCATTATGGCCGATTATTCCTGATTAATCGCTTGGCGATACTCTGTTTGTCTGACGACCGCATACCGTTAGTTACAACACTGCTATAAAGCAAGCAATTGCAATCAGGGCTTAAAAGATTACATTAAAAATTTAAAATACTGTACACATACAATATAACCAAACAATCAACATTAGTAAAGAACAATTGTGTTGTGATGGAAAACCATGAGGAACACTAAATCTAATCTTGACTACGTAAAGCACAAATAGAAGATCGAAGGTCATTATAAGTAATGCAACAAAAAATTAATGATAGAATACATATACAAAGTTTGATAATTAGAATTCCTATAGTATCAGTGGCATAAACACTAGTTGAAAACATGGAGAGAAAAAAATGCAGTATATATAGTTCAGCAATTAGGGGAATGTTATGGAAAGAGAGAATATTGATACAATAGTTATCTGACTAATGCTATTAATTAGACAGCAATTAATGATGATTGATGAAAAACATAATGGATAAATAAAATCATGAGGAATTAGAGAACTTACAGAAATTTTCAGCTGAAAGCGCATGAAGTGATATTGGCGCGGCTCAATCTGAGATTGGATTTACAATCCCATGTAAAGCCTTTCATCAGATTGAACCTCACCAATATCGCTTAATTAATTCTACCGCAAGGCATGCATCATGCATAGCAACCGAACTTTCCAAAACTCATGATATATATAAACTTCATGTCTAGCTAGCTAGCTCCTTTGCTCACAACAAAATGATATATGTATGGTTGTTTGCATCCTCCATCGATCATTAGCATTCAAAAAATAAATTTTCAAAGAAATCAAATAACACACATATATATATATGCGGCATAGAGGTTGGAAAGCATGTGATAATCTTTTCAGAGGAGGCCCTTGGCTAGGGTGTGAAGTGTTAACTATATATTACGATATATATTTTTATCTGATTGTAAATTAAAGACGAACTATTGAATTAATTACATGAAAGTACTAATCATATATTTACCAGTAGAACGTTTATTTACTGTCTTTCAGAGCATAAGCAAAGGAAATATATTGCATACTGTGGAACTCTTAATTACAAATTAATATAGTGGAGAAGTTAATTACCTTGTTTGGTTGCAACCACTAGACCTATATATAGATTCTATTTATAGATAGGAATGCCAATGGTGACCTCATGTCTCCCTTTAGATGCAAAGGTTTAATATGTGGAACCGCCTCAGCAAGCATTTAGGCAAAAGGGAACATGACTCGCAGATCATTAGCAGATTGCATTGTCTAAAGAGCAAAGATTCTCACATTTTGGGTGGCAAACAAATATATGAAAGATCATTAGATTAGATGTTTGTTTCTTTGGATGGAGTGGGAGGATTAGGGTTTGAAGAGAGGCATGAGGAGGAAGGAGAAGAGGGGGGAATAATATATATATAGTTTCTTGGGATTTTAATGGGTTAATGGAGAAGGTGGTGAGTGAAATGATGGAAGGGAAGGGTAGAAGTAGAACCAAAGCCAAGCTCTCTCTCTCTCTCTCTCTCTCTTCTTTTTTATCCCCTCAGCTTTTAGATTTAGTCATGCTTTCCTTGTTGCACTCCTAACCAAATTAAAGCAATGTCATTATATACAGTTGTCAGACTGTCTCTTCTTCAAACAATCTAAGCCCCTTCCACGGGCTATAATACACTTTATACCAAATCAAACTCCATCCAATGGGTCCACGTCGCCAGGAAATTCAATCAAGAGGCTCAGAGCTTAGCTAATTTAGGCAGGTTAATTGCAAGTCTAATATCGATCCTATAAATTAGTAATGTAATATGAGGAGGGTTCAAATGCCTCCATATTTTTGTGCCTCCATCATGCCTCTATCTCTCTCTATGATTTTTAAAGTTCAAACAGTCTATCCGAACCGCTCAACCTAACCTCCATACTAAAATATGTTTGGAGACCAAATTTTATATTTTTAGGAATTTTTTTACTATTTTTTTAGATATGTACAAAATCAGTAAATCTGAACCATCTAAAAACAGTATTTTTGTACCTATCTAAAAAAATAGTAAAAAAATTTCTAAAAATATAAAATTTGGTCTCCAAACATATTTTAGTATGGAGGTTAGGTTGAGCGGTTCGGATCGACTGTTTGAACTTTAAAAATCATAGAGAGAGATGGAGGCACAAAAATATGGAGGCATTTGAACCCTCCTCATGTAATATATATGAGTTTAGAATCGCACGTTTGATCTAAATCGGAGTCAATTCAAGCCTATCTGAAAATTTACTAGTGCTTTAAGATCCGTGTCAATATATAATAAAAACAGTGAGATATATACTTTAGACGATATGAATACTAATTTTCTGACTGTCACTTCAACCGAAAGGAAACAAAAAATGATTTTGGATGCTCATTAAGAAAATGCAATTTTTAATTTAATTTGGGTAGGTTCCTAATTTATCGGATGAAGTTGGTTGGCCCCGGCCGCAGTTTTGCAGAAATGCATGGTCTCTGTCTTAAAAATTTCGGGGTAATTTTACGTATACCCCTCAAAAACTTCAAAATTTTGTATTCCCCCCTCTAAACTTTAAAATTATATATATATTTCTCATTCTAAACTTTAACAACTCACTAGTTTACTCCTTTTATTGTCTTTTATATTAAAACTCATTCTAAATTTATAAAATATCCATTTTACCCTTTATTAAAAGCATAATGCATGCACCCATCGAACTCAAATTTGAATATAAAGGGTTCCTCTACCATCTGATCCGCGCGCAACGCATTAAAATCTGTGCACATTGCTTCAATATATGTATGTGTTCGCTTCAAGTTTTGTGCTGATCTAGCACGCACAGATCATAAAACAATTCTGATGCATGCATCATATTAAAATATGTGCATGTCGCTTCAATATCCGTGCGTGTTTGCTTCAAGATTTGTGCTGATCTAGCGGGTACATATCTTAAAGCAGTTCGGATAGTAGAAGAACCTTTCATATTCAAATTTGAGTAAGATGGACATTTTATGCTTTTAATAAAAGGGTCAAATGGGTATTTAAAAAATTTAGAATGTGTTTTAATATAAAAAACAATAAAATGAATAAATTTGTGAGTTTTTAAGTTTAGAGGAAGAAATACATAATTTTGAAGTTTTTGAGGGGTATACGTGAAATTCCCCTTAAAACTTGAAGAAAATCATTCATAAAACAAGTGCAATACTTAAATATAGTTCAGTTGTAAGTATAAGTTATTTGGCTTGTGATGACTTCATCTAGAATTTATTATATTTTTAATAAAATTGTTAGTTGGTGAATGTCAATTGAACTTGATAAACTAAACAATGTAAATATAAAAGACAAAATTGACTTAATTGATAAATGTCACCCGGCAGCCTCTGCCTGGTCCATTCAAAAAAAAAAAGAAAAAAAAAGAAAAAAAAAGAAGAAAGATAACTGAAATAGTTCTGAATTTTTATAATAATTAAACTCCTTGTGTTAATTATAAGTGTTATACTTAATTAAATTTTAACAAGTGATAACTGAAATCTTGTTGTTGTAAATACTTAATTAATAGCTAGGTACAGTGTTGAGAGGGATATGCACACCTGTGCTACAAAGGGAGACAACTCAAATCATCAAATGTGCATCATGCCAACAACTGCAATATTCCCCCATTAAGAAAACACCAAACCGCTCCTTTTCTCACGTACACTGAATTGTTTAATTAATTAATCCCTCTCTCTCTCTCTCTCTCTCAATTCTTATAATTATATATGTCTTGGAAAAAATAAGGCCAGAGGAAGTGGTTTGGTTGGGGAGCTGAGACGAGAGAATCTCCGGAGTTTGATTTTCCATGTTCAATTTCCATTCCTCTCCATTCTTTTCCAAATGGACACTCCATTTTACTTTCATATATAATCATTATGCTTATTTAATTCATTTTGTTATATTCGACAAATTTAGAATAAGCATACCGCGCGCTAACATATAAATATTTCTTCTAACAGATATTAAACATATATTCGACAAAGGCTCACACCTAGGTTCATGTGCATTGATAATTAATATACTAAATATAAGTAAGATTGAAATCATACATTTTAATTAGGTATATACGTAAACTATATGCAACTGAAAAATAATGAGATTAATTTTGATGCATATTTCATCATTTATAATTTGATGAAATCTTGAATGGTATGAATATATTGCATTTTTTATGCAATATTAAATGATATATATCTAATTGCCCCCAGTTTGTTTGCAATTTATTTATTCTAGAACTGAAAAAATTATTATCAATGTTTTAATTAATTTCCTGTCCAAGAGAATTATCATTCCATGTCAAATAATAATACTACTTTCAAGCTAAAAATAATATTCCACATGATTTTAATAATAGCTACTCACAATTTTTGCCTATAAATTTTTAGTTTAAGAGGAAAATAAAAACTTATGTGAATGTGATATTCATAAACATGCTTAATACTCATTTCTTTGTTGAGTACAATTTATTGTCAAATTTAAATATTCATACCAAATTGTTTATTTTCTGAAAATAATAATAATATTACGATGCATATATATAACATAAAACACTGATGATAAAAATGGAGAGGAGTGGTGTCTCCAGTGGCATTGGGAGCAGGAGCGCAGAATGTGTGTACCCAGAAAGAAGCTTAGCAAATAGTACAAAGATATCTTAATTCTAATCTCTATCTATATATATATGTATATTTTTCTTGTTGGTCACCTTAATTATTATTATTTTTTTTATTTTTTTGCCATGTCCATAATTTTATGAGGAAAACATAAAGCGGAGACAACGGCGTTAAAGTGGTTGTGGCATGCAAACACATCTGGGGACAAAACCCCCCTCCTTGGGTTTACCCTTTTTACATTCTTGTTAGTAATTATCATTATTCTTACTCTCTCTCTCTCTCTCTCTCTTCTTCTTTGGCAGCATTTGTCAAGAAAAGGAACTTTCTCTCAGTTCACTTTTTCTTTGCACCAAAAAGAGTTCAACGGGGAATGTTTGTCTCTCCTCTCTGTCTAACAATTTTAACCATAAATTAAAAAGTCTCATCTCACATCTTCAATTGCTCCCAATTAATTATGCAGATAAAATTAAGATCCATTTCTTAATTGTTGTTGTTGTTTATACATCTACCACAAATATAATTTTGAGAATTAAAACGGGCTGATTTCTAAGATATGACATAATTGGCTATATTTATTCTTTTAGTGAGATTAATTATGGTGCTTTGCAATGTACACTTATGTAGTGTGCGCTCAATATAACGTGTCGGATTTGTGTCAAGATATGCGCCGGATGAAATTTAAAGCATATCCAACGATTGTTATATGGAAAAACACTAAATAATTAAGTGTACTATTTTTTGCTATATATATTGTCCCTTGTCAAAATTAATTAAATTTAAAAAAATGTTTACTAAAATGCTTTATATTGAATCAAAGCTCACAACTTAATGTATCATATAATTAAATTAAATTAATTATGGAAAGACAAGATGGAAGACTGCGGTCCAAAATAAATAGAGTTAATTTAATTGTTGGTTTAATTATTAATTAAATTAAATTAAAATTAATGGGGCAAAGGAAAAAGGTGGAGAGATTCTTCTTGACCTCATGATCATGATAAGAGTGACTCAGATGGCGTGCTACTTCAATTCCTCTTTAATCAGATTCCCACGCCTTAACCACAATTCCATCATCTTTATTTCACACTCGATCTTCTGCCTTGCTCATCTCCAATCTCACATAACTATACAACATATATACATGGAAACATCTCAATTCAAAGTGAAGAAAACTTTTCAGAACCCACTTCAAAATATATCTCATTACATATTTGTTGCAATGTTGCTTGGATCCAACCCATCGATGATCAGTCTTAATTTCCAATTTCCTTCATTACTACATGGGAAAATATTTTCATTCTAATTTCCTTGTACAAACTTAATTAACCACATTCTCAGTGGAGGAGTCACATTAAATCAGTACGTAGGTGCAACGTTAACTGTCTGTTACTGAATTTTGAAAACAGCATCTAGGTGTATATTTAATCAAAAGAAAATTTTGTCCATCTCTTAACAACTCACCGACTAAATTAATTAATTCACAACAGTCTGCAACTCACTAATTGTATTGGCAAAAAAAATTATCTACCTCAATAAAAATTCTGGCTAAGTCCCTACACATTTTGTATATAAAAGTTGGAAAATTAAGTAATCAAACCTGGACAATTTTTCATTACTTGGATCCTAAGAGCATCTACATCCCTAAAACTCAAAAGGATTTCTAAATAACTGTTAACTACTTTTTAGAAATTATGGTCTTTAAAATTTCTAACTCTCACATCCCTGAAATTCATTTTAGAGTTTCTATTAAGCTACGTCAGCAACAAATTAAAAATGAGAAACAATTTGAGCCAATCAGTTGGCCAACATAGAATTTATAAACAGTTTCTTAATAAGAAACTTTCCTGCATAGTTTCTACATAAGAAACTCTTCCATATCTCTGAAATTGGATTAAAAATTGCCACATCAGATTAGAAACTCTAATAGTTTCAGGAATGTAGATCCTCTAATCTGACTTGTCAAATGTTTAATAAATTAATGGTCTCTTTTGTATGCTTTCTATAAAAGTGAGAAAGGTAAAAAGGAGACTTGGAGAGGTCAAAATTGCTCACTGGTTAACATGGGTAGACAGAGAAACACCCATGTTTTGCTCTCACCAACATCTTTTAACTGATAGCACGTTAATCTCTTTTTACCAGTAACCGTTCTAGGTTCTCTTCTTGTTTTTCCTGTACAATATTTCATTTCATCATTAATTAATTCCTATATAATCAACAGTAAATCAAAGCATATATATATACTATTTATTTTCCTTAGTTTATTTGATCTTAATGTCTTACACCTGTACTATATATCCTATTATAAAGAAGGTCACGCACGCTAATTTAAGAAAATGCTTGAATTTTATTTTATTTTTGTATAAGGCCGGGAAAAGCCTACTATATATATATATATATATATATATTTCATTCAACAAAAAATATAGAATACAAGTGAAGTGTATATATATATTTAAAAGATGTTAAGGAAGAACCCTGTTTCCAATTGATAAACTATATATATATAGTTTCTACTGGCAACTATATGCTTTCTTTTGTCATCCGAAATGACAGAATAAATAATACAGTAGATGCATGTAAGATTATGGCATAAAGAAATGAAGGGGCCAATTTTTTTGTTAATTGTAGGGAAGTATCCATGCAGAGGACATGAAGCCCTTTTTCTCTCACTAGCACAGTAGCACATCGCACATGTGATTATAGTTTATGTTTGTTAAACTAATATAACTGAAGGACAGTTTCTTTCACAATCTACGATGGCACAAGAATTATTTCTGAGACTGCACGTTGTAAATTTTTGGTACAACCAGAACCTTAAAAGGTAAAAGATTTTCTTATCCCAAACTTTTGAAGCGGATATGTTCTTTTAAGTGACAAACAGTAAGAAAAATTGATAAATAAACTTACTCTATTATATTATGCCTTTTTTATTGTTTATTATTTTCTTTTCTGGTCCATGTCAGTAGACTAGTACTATTTTGACTGGTACGATTGGTGCTGCTTTGTCATGGCTTTGTGGGTACTTCAGTGATTTTAGGCACCTGAGAATATTTTTTTGTTATATATGAAACAGGAGTCAAGTTCCTAGCTATTTTATTAACCATGATTGGTACTATGTATGTTTTGGCTTTCCATTTAGTACTATATATATGTTTAGGCTTTTGGTCTGATAGACAGTTTAATTGGTTCAACTTCTCCATGTCTAGATTTACTTTTGAGTACTTTCCGTTCTGTTCTATGTTTTGTAATGGATCTTGTTTCTTTAATGAAACGGATGCATGATATGTTAGCCTTTTATCAAAAATAAAAAAAACAGTTCACTGACCGTCTTGTATTACTCCCTGAAAAGGATGAATTGGGAGATAAGAATCCGGGCTCTGCCATGTCATGTGTCAATTGAATCAGATTATGAGGTGTTTTTGGTAATTTAGATTATGAATTTGTTATTCGTACTTTCTCTAATTGTATGGACATAATTTGATGGAGCCCTCGCACACCTGTACTCTCAGTTTCTTATTAAATGCCATTTTGAGCATTTTTTTTCAAAAAAAAAAAAGACCGGGATCTTTACTTTCAAATTTCAGTGTTTTTTTATAAAGGATTTTCTCAAGAGTAGAATTAGGAAACCGACTCTGCTCCTTTTAAAAGCAGGGTCCTGCTTTTTCGATCCCAACTATTCAAATTTGTTGAGATTTGTGTATGAAAATGTTCCTTTATAGAGATACATGAATGAAAATTTTTGAATAGTTGGGATAGGAAAAGTAGGATCCTGAACAAAGTCGGATCCTAGAACTAGGGTGTTTCTAAGTTCATCAAGTTTTTTTGTGAACTCAAATCTAAAATCTATTATATTAGTTTCAAATGACGAATCCATTTACTCAAAACAAAAACAAAAAATGAAGAATCTAAACCTTTGAAATCCTTCTACCTTACGAGTAATGCATCTACATGTGAAAATTTAAAATTTTCAAATTAATTTAGTATAAAGTCAAGTGGTCAAAATTAGAGGGTTTAATTATAAATTAAATTTTAGAACGCATTTGGACTATTTGACTCTATATAAAATTAATTTAAAATTTTAAAGTTCTCGCATGTAGACGCATCATTTCTAAGGTAGATGGATTTCAATGGTTTGAATTCGTAGTTTAAAACCAATCCGATAGATTTTAGAATTGATTTCACAAAAGGAACTTAGTGACAGTTTTGCTCTTTATACATGATGGTCAAGTCTCATTGGTCTGACCATCATGATTTCCATATTAAAATGTACTTGCAGACCAAATTTTACATTTTTTTTAGAAATATATTTACAATTTTTTTTAAATAGGTACAAAATCACTACTTTCAAATGGTCTAGAATCATAATTTTCACATAATTAATGACCAACATTGAAATAGAATTAACGACTGACATAGCTCATGAACATGCACAACATAAACTTGAAAACCCTTAAAGTTAATTTTCACATAATGTGCTCTTCTAATGTCCAAGAACAATCATTTCACTGCCATAATTAGGCAACTCCTCTTCCTCTTCCCCATACGCATCGCTGCTTGAAGAAGGAGGAGGAGAAGCAGATGATGGCACGTTCACGTCTTTTGCCTCCTCTTCTGTATTCTCTGGTGCTTGCGGATCACCAGGTCGACATGTCTTGTTGGTTGGTGCACATTTAATGTGAGGTTTAGCATGAGAAGCATCAAGAGTAGTACTGGCCTCTACTTTTGATGTATGTGAATCAGATTCCAGCAAAATCATACACACGAGTAAGGTAGAAATCAGCAAGATTCGAATGGAACCCATGTTGATACTGAAAGAACGATGTATGAATTTTCTTCCCTTTTTTGTGAATTTTATGAGATGTAGCTCAGTGTGGAGAAACTATTTGACAGAATTAGGGCTTTATATTGTTGCATAGAAGTGTTGTCTGCGTGTTATGTTGGAAGCAGAGGTTTATAAATAAACTGCTATATTTGGAATGAAACAGGTGGCTGCAGGGTTGTACCAGTTGCCACAGTTTTCTTTTTGAAACAGTCTTTTTCTAAATTTGAAGTAATGGGTGTACTGAAATAGGAATTAATTTTCTGAATCTGGTATTAGGAAATAATTAATGTCTCCAAATCTGCATTTACCATTACTGTATCGGGATGTTCGATTCCTGTTCCTGACTGTGAGTACGCTTATTACAATATATAGGTCATGTGGTGTAAAACCTTCGTTAATATGACAATTACAAAGATGTGAGAACTTTAATCAGTATAAAAATTACAAACTTTAACCCAATTTTAATAATCCCAAACCTGCTGAGTTGCAGTATCGAAAAATACACGTTATTCCTACATAACATAAACCTTGTGTTGAACTGGAATGTGTTTTAGCCCGTACCAGTAGTGATGTAATTGTTGTACAAAATGATAAATATTCAGTAAAAATTAAATATAGCATAAATATTTAACCTTTTATCATCAAATTTACTTATTTTTGCTGGAATCTGAAAATACAACAGAGTGCGTCAGTCCATAATTGTAGTTGTCGTTGCAACACTGAAAAGAAAATATAAATAATTATCAGTTCATGATATTTCTATCTCTTTGAACGATAATTCATAATCGTTTGTATCTTATTAGGTAAAAAATCTCACAATAAAATGATTAAGTTGATTGAAATATTCTCAAATATTATGTTTGCGCACTGCATTAAAGTTAGATTCTTACGCCTACTAAATAAACGCGGACATAAAAAGTAACATCTAAAGTAATATCAGCGATTATGCATGTTAACATAGTTAACATTTAAATTTGAATTCATCCTGTCAATAGTAGATAACGAGTCTTTAGAGAACTAATACGAAGAATAACCATAAAGTATGGCTTAAAAGATCAAGTTGATTTGGAGCAGAATATCATTTTACCAATGGTCTGTGGTGATTATTACTTATTATTTCCAATACTTAGCCCTCTTATTACTTTATGGGTGGTATTGCAGGAATTGTAGATTTTTAAGGGTGTTTTACACAAAATGATGATAAAATTGTGGGTTTTTCCCTAAATTTGTAATGTGCTTAAATCCAACCTGAATCTGTATATATATATATATAAGATTTGGCTAATATGCTATGGGTTGCATAGAGGCCTCCCGTGCTACGGCTCAATATTCGAGTTTTCAGAATCTTAACGGTCGATCTGAACCGTTCATCTTGTTCTCCATATTAATATGTGTTTGGAGACCAAATTTTACATTTTTTGGAAATTTTTTACTATTTTTTTAGATTTATTGAATATTGCTGTTTTTTATGGTCCAGATTTGTCTGAAAAATAACGATTTTCAATAAATCTAAATAAATAGTAAAAAATTTCTAAAACATGTAAAATTTGGTCTCCAAACACATATTAATATGGAGAACAAGATGAACGGTTCGGATCGACCGTTAGGATTTTGAAAACTCGAATATTGAGCCGTAGCACGGGAGGCCTCTATGCAACCCATAGCACGATGTGTGTGTGTGTGTGTGTGTGTGTGTGTATGTATGTCTGTATGTGTGTCTGTGTGTCTGTGTTTCTGTGTGTCTGTGTGTCTGTGTGTATGTCTGTGTATGTGTGTCTGTGTGTGTGTGTCTGTGTGTGTGTATGTGTATGTATGTGTCTGTGTGTGTATGTGTCTGTGTGTGTATGTGTCTGTCTGTATGTGTGTATGTGTGTATGTCTATGTGTGTGTGTGTGTGTATCTCCATTCTATTATTAAGTACGTTGGGTGTCCGATCCGCCAACGGCTACGATTGAAAGTTCAAATTTCGGATTGAATCTCAGCCCTCCAATCACATAATCTGCTTTCTTTTGATTAAAGCATTTGAATAATGTGTAGAAGTCTAAATTTAACTAAAAACATACTCGTCACACGTACCGTCACACAAAAAATTATATTGCCAAATTTAATATGAATTGTAATGTACTGTTTCCTTATTTATTTCTTTCCCTATTTCTCTTTCTCTAATTTTATGGCTCCATCTGTATAATTTATAGGAGCATTATTGTTTTCTGGAATTGATCGCCAGGTATTTTTGCTTGACGAACTCAATAAGTTATTTACGGTACCTGCATTTGACTCAGTAAGTTATTTGCTTGACGAAACCTAAAGATTATTGACGGTACTTGCATTTGACTCAGTAAGGTACTTTTATTGCTTGACGAACTCAATAAGTTATTTTGGTTGACGATACCTGTGTAGGGTATTTCAAAATAGTATTTATATTTATTTGGATTATGTGCCTAAAATTGAGATTTAGAGTCAAAAGATACTTTTGCTTGACGAACTTAATAAGTTATTTTGGTTGATGGTACCTGTGTAGGGTATTTCAAGATAGTCTTTCTATTTTGTATTTATTTGAATTATGTGCCTAAAATTGAGATTTATTACTCTATTGTGTTTAACTCAGTAAGTAAAAGCTGTTTGATTGGTGTTAATAAATTCATTTTTATTAATGGATAGTTGATATGGATTTATTGCTTTATGAGTTCTAATTAATTAATTTTGGTTGCATTCAAGTGTTCAACTTGATTTAATGATTTAATCAAGGTGTACTGGATTACCATGGGTCAAATGCATTTCACTAAAGCAATAATGAAAAGGCAATTTGGGATGCTTAAAAATTGGTTTAGCAGTTCAACTGCATTTTAAAAAAAAAAGTTTGCATTAATAAAATTATATAGTATGATGTAATGTTGCGGGTTTGACAATTTATGTCAATTTTTTGGAAGCAATTTTGGCACTTTACATTATCATGTCATGTCATTTTTGTATGAGAAAACAGTAGATAGTGAAATCGATGAGAGCAGATTTAGTGAATATGTCCACTACCAGCATAATATAATGCATAATACCAGTACTTAATAGCCTTAATGTAATGCATAATTGTTGAAAGCTTCTTGTTACAATCAGATCTTAAAGTTCCTATCACTTTAACATTTTTTATGTTTTATTTCAGTTCTAAAAATTGGAAGGAGAAGTTAAATATCCCAGCAGCTGATACAAGACTCAACACTGAGGTGATTTATTTCTTATCTCTTGATACACTTTTATGAAGATGAAACATTAAGGGCAGTTTGGGCACTATCAAATTAAATATTGATGGGCATAGATAATTTTTTATTGTTTGCAGGAATTTTTATCATTTTTTTTTATTTTAAAAAAACGCAGTGCTAAAACTTTCCAATGTATGTACATGAGAAATTGTTTAAACACTTGGAGATGCAAGCCTTACAACAGGAGTAAGTGTGGTTTCTTTTTTAAAATCATATTGTTAGGTTTATATCATTCAAGATGTAGAGAATTTGTATGACCTGTTGGCTTTGTTTATATTATAGAAAGTTCTATTTAATTATTTATTTGATTTTTGCAAGTTAGGAAACACGAAATTAAAAGTCCAATGAAACAAGGTGCATGAATTGAGCTAATTTAATTTCATTATTGAATAATTTTTTTTATTGATCTATTTCTTTATGAAAATATGTCATTTTGTATGAGAAATATGTTTTTGTTGTCTTATAAAATGTCCCGTCGCAACGCACGGGTACAATACTAGTGTGTGTGTGTGTATATATTGCAATGGCTTCTTGGATTTAGAAACAGAAGAATATTATCTGCATCTAAATTTCAAGTCTCATTGGTTTGATATGTCAAGTTAATCAAGTCCAGAAAAAATCAACAAAACAAGAACAAATAAATAACGAGTTATTTTTATTACATTTCTTTTAGAATATTTTCACTATTTTTCTAAATAGGTACAAAATCACTACATTTGAATGGTCTAAAATCATTAGATCAAGCGATTTTCATAATTAATGACCAACATTGAAATTGAATTAATGGCTAACATAGCTCATGTACATTTACAGCATAAACTTGAAAACCCTTAAAGTTAATTTTCACATAATGTGCTCTTCTAATGTCCAAGAACAACCATTTCACTGCCATAATTAGGCAACTCCTCTTCCTCTTCCCCATACGCATCGCTGCTTGAAGAAGGAGGAGGAGAAGCAGATGATGGCACGTTCACGTCTTTTGCCTCCTCTTCTGTATTCTCTGGTGCTTGCGGATCACCAGGTCGACATGTCTTGTTGGTTGGTGCACATTTAATGTGAGGTTTAGCATGAGAAGCATCAAGAGTAGTACTGGCCTCTACTTTTGATGTATGTGAATCAGATTCCAGCAAAATCATACACACGAGTAAGGTAGAAATCAGCAAGATTCGAATGGAACCCATGTTGATACTGAAAGAACGATGTATGAATTTTCTTCCCTTTTTTGTGAATTTTATGAGATGTAGCTCAGTGTGGAGAAACTATTTGACAGAATTAGGGCTTTATATTGTTGCATAGAAGTGTTGTCTGCGTGTTATGTTGGAAGCAGAGGTTTATAAATAAACTGCTATATTTGGAATGAAACAGGTGGCTGCAGGGTTGTACCAGTTGCCACAGTTTTCTTTTTGAAACAGTCTTTTTCTAAATTTGAAGTAATGGGTGTACTGAAATAGGAATTAATTTTCTGAATCTGGTATTAGGAAATAATTAATGTCTCCAAATCTGCATTTACCATTACTGTATCGGGATGTTCGATTCCTGTTCCTGACTGTGAGTACGCTTATTACAATATATAGGTCATGTGGTGTAAAACCTTCGTTAATATGACAATTACAAAGATGTGAGAACTTTAATCAGTATAAAAATTACAAACTTTAACCCAATTTTAATAATCCCAAACCTGCTGAGTTGCAGTATCGAAAAATACACGTTATTCCTACATAACATAAACCTTGTGTTGAACTGGAATGTGTTTTAGCCCGTACCAGTAGTGATGTAATTGTTGTACAAAATGATAAATATTCAGTAAAAATTAAATATAGCATAAATATTTAACCTTTTATCATCAAATTTACTTATTTTTGCTGGAATCTGAAAATACAACAGAGTGCGTCAGTCCATAATTGTAGTTGTCGTTGCAACACTGAAAAGAAAATATAAATAATTATCAGTTCATGATATTTCTATCTCTTTGAACGATAATTCATAATCGTTTGTATCTTATTAGGTAAAAAATCTCACAATAAAATGATTAAGTTGATTGAAATATTCTCAAATATTATGTTTGCGCACTGCATTAAAGTTAGATTCTTACGCCTACTAAATAAACGCGGACATAAAAAGTAACATCTAAAGTAATATCAGCGATTATGCATGTTAACATAGTTAACATTTAAATTTGAATTCATCCTGTCAATAGTAGATAACGAGTCTTTAGAGAACTAATACGAAGAATAACCATAAAGTATGGCTTAAAAGATCAAGTTGATTTGGAGCAGAATATCATTTTACCAATGGTCTGTGGTGATTATTACTTATTATTTCCAATACTTAGCCCTCTTATTACTTTATGGGTGGTATTGCAGGAATTGTAGATTTTTAAGGGTGTTTTACACAAAATGATGATAAAATTGTGGGTTTTTCCCTAAATTTGTAATGTGCTTAAATCCAACCTGAATCTGTATATATATATATATAAGATTTGGCTAATATGCTATGGGTTGCATAGAGGCCTCCCGTGCTACGGCTCAATATTCGAGTTTTCAGAATCTTAACGGTCGATCTGAACCGTTCATCTTGTTCTCCATATTAATATGTGTTTGGAGACCAAATTTTACATTTTTTGGAAATTTTTTACTATTTTTTTAGATTTATTGAATATTGCTGTTTTTTATGGTCCAGATTTGTCTGAAAAATAACGATTTTCAATAAATCTAAATAAATAGTAAAAAATTTCTAAAACATGTAAAATTTGGTCTCCAAACACATATTAATATGGAGAACAAGATGAACGGTTCGGATCGACCGTTAGGATTTTGAAAACTCGAATATTGAGCCGTAGCACGGGAGGCCTCTATGCAACCCATAGCACGATGTGTGTGTGTGTGTGTGTGTGTGTGTGTATGTATGTCTGTATGTGTGTCTGTGTGTCTGTGTTTCTGTGTGTCTGTGTGTCTGTGTGTATGTCTGTGTATGTGTGTCTGTGTGTGTGTGTCTGTGTGTGTGTATGTGTATGTATGTGTCTGTGTGTGTATGTGTCTGTGTGTGTATGTGTCTGTCTGTATGTGTGTATGTGTGTATGTCTATGTGTGTGTGTGTGTGTATCTCCATTCTATTATTAAGTACGTTGGGTGTCCGATCCGCCAACGGCTACGATTGAAAGTTCAAATTTCGGATTGAATCTCAGCCCTCCAATCACATAATCTGCTTTCTTTTGATTAAAGCATTTGAATAATGTGTAGAAGTCTAAATTTAACTAAAAACATACTCGTCACACGTACCGTCACACAAAAAATTATATTGCCAAATTTAATATGAATTGTAATGTACTGTTTCCTTATTTATTTCTTTCCCTATTTCTCTTTCTCTAATTTTATGGCTCCATCTGTATAATTTATAGGAGCATTATTGTTTTCTGGAATTGATCGCCAGGTATTTTTGCTTGACGAACTCAATAAGTTATTTACGGTACCTGCATTTGACTCAGTAAGTTATTTGCTTGACGAAACCTAAAGATTATTGACGGTACTTGCATTTGACTCAGTAAGGTACTTTTATTGCTTGACGAACTCAATAAGTTATTTTGGTTGACGATACCTGTGTAGGGTATTTCAAAATAGTATTTATATTTATTTGGATTATGTGCCTAAAATTGAGATTTAGAGTCAAAAGATACTTTTGCTTGACGAACTTAATAAGTTATTTTGGTTGATGGTACCTGTGTAGGGTATTTCAAGATAGTCTTTCTATTTTGTATTTATTTGAATTATGTGCCTAAAATTGAGATTTATTACTCTATTGTGTTTAACTCAGTAAGTAAAAGCTGTTTGATTGGTGTTAATAAATTCATTTTTATTAATGGATAGTTGATATGGATTTATTGCTTTATGAGTTCTAATTAATTAATTTTGGTTGCATTCAAGTGTTCAACTTGATTTAATGATTTAATCAAGGTGTACTGGATTACCATGGGTCAAATGCATTTCACTAAAGCAATAATGAAAAGGCAATTTGGGATGCTTAAAAATTGGTTTAGCAGTTCAACTGCATTTTAAAAAAAAAAGTTTGCATTAATAAAATTATATAGTATGATGTAATGTTGCGGGTTTGACAATTTATGTCAATTTTTTGGAAGCAATTTTGGCACTTTACATTATCATGTCATGTCATTTTTGTATGAGAAAACAGTAGATAGTGAAATCGATGAGAGCAGATTTAGTGAATATGTCCACTACCAGCATAATATAATGCATAATACCAGTACTTAATAGCCTTAATGTAATGCATAATTGTTGAAAGCTTCTTGTTACAATCAGATCTTAAAGTTCCTATCACTTTAACATTTTTTATGTTTTATTTCAGTTCTAAAAATTGGAAGGAGAAGTTAAATATCCCAGCAGCTGATACAAGACTCAACACTGAGGTGATTTATTTCTTATCTCTTGATACACTTTTATGAAGATGAAACATTAAGGGCAGTTTGGGCACTATCAAATTAAATATTGATGGGCATAGATAATTTTTTATTGTTTGCAGGAATTTTTATCATTTTTTTTTATTTTAAAAAAACGCAGTGCTAAAACTTTCCAATGTATGTACATGAGAAATTGTTTAAACACTTGGAGATGCAAGCCTTACAACAGGAGTAAGTGTGGTTTCTTTTTTAAAATCATATTGTTAGGTTTATATCATTCAAGATGTAGAGAATTTGTATGACCTGTTGGCTTTGTTTATATTATAGAAAGTTCTATTTAATTATTTATTTGATTTTTGCAAGTTAGGAAACACGAAATTAAAAGTCCAATGAAACAAGGTGCATGAATTGAGCTAATTTAATTTCATTATTGAATAATTTTTTTTATTGATCTATTTCTTTATGAAAATATGTCATTTTGTATGAGAAATATGTTTTTGTTGTCTTATAAAATGTCCCGTCGCAACGCACGGGTACAATACTAGTGTGTGTGTGTGTATATATTGCAATGGCTTCTTGGATTTAGAAACAGAAGAATATTATCTGCATCTAAATTTCAAGTCTCATTGGTTTGATATGTCAAGTTAATCAAGTCCAGAAAAAATCAACAAAACAAGAACAAATAAATAACGAGTTATTTTTATTACATTTCTTTTAGAATATTTTCACTATTTTTCTAAATAGGTACAAAATCACTACATTTGAATGGTCTAAAATCATTAGATCAAGCGATTTTCATAATTAATGACCAACATTGAAATTGAATTAATGGCTAACATAGCTCATGTACATTTACAGCATAAACTTGAAAACCCTTAAAGTTAATTTTCACATAATGTGCTCTTCTAATGTCCAAGAACAACCATTTCACTGCCATAATTAGGCAACTCCTCTTCCTCTTCCCCATACGCATCGCTGCTTGAAGAAGGAGGAGGAGAAGCAGATGATGGCACGTTCACGTCTTTTGCCTCCTCTTCTGTATTCTCTGGTGCTTGAGGATCACCAGGTCGACATGTCTTGTTGGTTGGTGCACATTTAATGTGAGGTTTAGCATGAGAAGCATCAAAAGTAGTAATGGCCTCTACTTTTGATGTATGTGAATCAGATTCCAGCAAAATCATACACACGAGCAAGGTAGAAATCAGCATGATGCGAATGGAACCCATGTTGATACTGAAAGAATGATGTATGAATTTTCTTCCCCTTTTTGTGAATTTTATGAGATGTTGTTCAGTGTGGAGAAAGAATGATATATGAATTTTCTTCCCCTTTTTGTGAATTTTATGAGATGTAGTTCAATGTGGAGAAACTATTTGACAGAATTAGAGCTTTATATTGTTGTATACAAGTGTTGTTTGCGTGTTTGGTTGGAATCAGAGGTTTTAAACTGCGCGCTATACTTGGAATGAAACAGGTGGCTGCAGGGTTGTACCAGTTGCCACATTTTTTTTTTTTTCTGAAACGATCTTTTTCTAAATCTGAAGTTATGGGTGCACAGAAACAGAAATATTCTGAATCTGGTATTAGGAAATGATTAGTGTCTCCAAATCTGCATTTCCCATTACTGTATCGGGATGTTTGATTCCTTTCCTGACTGTGAGTACCTTTATTACAACAGGTCTTGTGGTGTAAGACATTTAATTACAAAGATGTATCTATTTTGAGAATTTTTTTTTAATAACAATTATTAAATAACTTAAAGTTTTTATTATTTTTTCAAAAATAGATACAGTTTTTTAGAAATTAAATGTACTAGAAAGATGACCATATTTTTTGTATTACCTAGAAGTGACTTTTGAACCGGGATCAATAACTCAGAATTCAAGTATTTTTATTTTTTTACAATAACACATAAAGAAATATATTAATTTTTCTTACAGCCGCGAAAAATCCGGCTTGAAAAATATTGATCCGGGTAATTTGTTACAGTCTTTCTAATAAATCAAATTATATTGTATTCCATCTATTTTCAAAGAAATATATTCAACATTTCTAATATTTCAATACAAAAAATAAAAAATTCTGTTTTGTAAAAAAAAAGCCAAAACTGGTTTCAATGGTTTTTTTGTATTAAAATATTAGAAATGTTGAATATATTTCTTTAAAAATATATGAAATATAATATAATTTGATTTATTAGAAAGACTGTAATAAATAACTCGGATTAACATTTTTCAGGCCGGATTTTTCGCGGATGTAAGAAAAAATAATATATTTCTTTGTGTTATTTAAAAAAAAAAAATGCTTCGATTCTGAGTTATTAAATCCGGTTCAAAAGTCATTTCTAGGTAATACATAAAATATTGTCATCCTTCTAGTACATTTAATTTCTAAAAAGTTGTATCTATTTTTGAAAAAAAAATAAAAACTTTAAGTTATTTAATGATTGTTATTCAAAAAGAATTCTCAAAATAGATACAATTTTTTAGAAATTAAATGTACTAGAAGGATGACAATATTTTTTATATTACCTAGAAGTGACTTTTGAACCGGTATCAATAACTCAGAATCCAAGCATTTTTATTTTTTTACAATAACACATAATGAAATATATTAATTTTTTTTACAGCCGCGAAAAATCCGACCTGAAAAATGTTGATCCAAGTTATTTGTTACAGTCTTTCTAATAAATCAAATTATATTGTATTTCATTTATTTTCAAAGAAATATATTCAACATTTCTAATATTTCAATACAAAAAATAAAAAAAGTTAAAAAATTTCTTTTTTTTAAAAAAAAAAGTTTGGAAATGTGAAAATTTTCCAAGTATTTTTAAAAATATTCCTAAACCATAATTATTATTATTAAAATATTTTGTTAATTGGATAAAAATAAAAATATCGGCCACATTATCCCCGCATCAACTTTCCTTTAATAAATAATATACCATGATCCGTACTAATGATATGATCCTCAGTCCCTCAATCGTTCCCGTGTTAACTTTCAAAGATATAAATACTTGAACCATAAGATATTAATACTGTTCCCGTGTTAACTTTCAAAGATATAAATACTTGAACCATAACTTGATATAATCATCCTTCTTTTTCAATCCCCTATTCATCCATGCATCATCCCTCTTTTTCCGAAAAGTAGCTCAATGTGAGCTTGTCGTTAAAAAGACTAATTTCCCTTAGAGATCTATTGTAAGCGATTTTCCCTCTGGAAACAACATTTTTTTAAGGTTGTCGACAATTAACGCCAACAAATATATTCTGCAACGAGGTCTCGTTGATTTGGGAAATTTGGGAGTTACCGTTGGGATGTTTGAAAGAGGAGAGGAAGAGAAACGACGTGAATCGCTAACGGAGAAGAAAGCAATTGAGACTGACAAGCAGGACCAGGTGACTGGATGGGTTATCTCGCCGTGAGGATCAATTAACATGACAAGTGGGTCCTAGAGTATCAGTAATGGAGATATGTAGTAGTGAATAACTGGAGGAGATAGCGCAAATCCTTTTCGCGTGACCTCCCCAGGTTCGTTAGTCTGTTAGGCCATGTCAGCGCACGCTCTCTGACATGTCAGTCCGAGGTTAATTAGGAGAATTTACTTTACCAATTTGCTTTCTGTTTGTTGTAAAACAATCGCCTATAAAAATGGATCAAAGCTATGGAACCATTTTTATGCTTTTGAATATTATGAAAAGTGATTTCTCGGTTGGAGAATCCATTTCGCTGTTCTTATCTTTTTCTCTTTTTCCTCAAATTACTTGTTCTTTCTGTTAGAAATCGATTGCAATCAATTTCTCCTGCATCTGAGATCCAGTCTCGTTGCAGTTGTGGTATCAGAGCCAGGTTCATATCTGGGAAGTGTGAGTTCGAGCTACCGAAATGTCGCCAAAGCTGCGAAGTAACAAAATACCTGAAGAGATATCAGCTGATCTGTCATCGATCCATGAGAGGATCGAATCGTTGCCAAGAGAGTCGCAATCCACTCTGCAAGCTCAAGGGAACCAGCTCCAAGCTCAATTCCAGTCTCAAATCCAGATGATGGATATGCAGACTCAAGTTCAATTCAGAGAGCACTCCGATCGAATCAGGGAGTTGAAGGTGTCAGTTGATGGACTAGCAAACATGCTGAAATCCTTTCTCTCAATCCAAAACCCAGGTACAGGCCCTAGTAGTAGTTCTATTCCGATATCGGATCGTGTATCCAAAGATAGAAGGGAGGATAGAAGAGACACATCACCTGATAGGGAGGGGAATGGTGAATCTGGAAATGGTAGGAGTAACCGGTACCAAGATTACAATAATCAGAAAATACTCATGCCTAGAGTTGATTTATTTGAAGGGGATAATGCCACTAAATGGTTAGATCGCTGCAACCTGTACTTTGAGGTGAATCAAACTGCTAAAATCTATAAAACCAGAATGGCAACAGTGAATTTTGTGGGTGATGCTGATGAATGGTACAGTTGTTACCGAGTTGAAAACCCAAATCCACCTTGGCCTATCTTAGTGGATGCAGTTTTTGAGAGATTTAAAAAGAGAAACTGTGTAAACCCAGTGGTACAATTTAGAAGAACCCAACAAGTGGATACTGTAGATGAGTATATAAGAGAATTCCAGAGAGCCAAAGCAAGGTTACTAGCTGAAACTAGGATTAAACATGAATTTTTCTTTGTGTGGAGCTTTATCAGTGGGTTAAAGGGTGAAATCCAGAACTCCATACATCTCTTCAAACCACAAACACTTAATGATGCTTTCAATTTGACTTTAGATTTAGAGGTAGTTGTGGGACCCAATGACAGAAGGCCCAGTTTTGTGAGAACCATGCCTACTCAAAATTTTAGAACCTTGACTCCTCCAAATAAAACTTACATCAAACCTCCAAATAAACCTCAGATGATTGAATCCACACCAGCTCACAAACCTTTCAACAAACCACCAAACAATTTAACCTTGGATCAAAAAAGGGCAATGGGCTTATGTTTCAGGTGCAATGATAAATGGAGCCAGGGGCATAAATGTCCAAGAAGGGTAAATTTGTTGGAGGGAGAAGAAGAAGAAGAAGAAGAAGAAGAAGAGGAAGGGGAGATAGAAATGATTACAGATGAAGTACAGTATGAGGAGTTTGAGGAGCAAGAAGAAGGGAAGAGAAAGGAGCACCAGATTGTAACCTTGAGTGCTTTTAGTGGCAATGGTTGCAACAGAACCCTGATGTACCATGGTCAACTCAACCAAGAACCAATTTGCATACTAGTAGACACTGGCACTACCCATTCATTCATAAGCCCAACTTTAGTAAAAAATTTGAACATTCCCACCACACCCTCACCAAAACTTCCTGTTAGAGGAGCATGGGGTACAAAAGAAATGGCTAAAAACCTGTGCAAGGAGGTTAAATTCAAAATCCACAACCACCCCTTTTCAACAAACAACCTAATGGTACTGGGGGTACAGGGGTATGACCTAGTGTTAGGTTATGATTGGATTGCCAGTATGGGAGATGTGGGGTGATTGAGTAAAGGAGAAATGAGAGTAGAATGTGAAGGGAAACCAGTAGTTTTGGAAGGAGAGGTAGATTTGGAGAAAGAGTACAGAAGTGGCAATCAAATCTTTTATGCTCAAATTTACAGGTTGGAAGAAGTGAAGGACATTCAATCATGCCAGAATGATCCTGAAATTGAGGAAGTGCTTCAAAACTTCTCAATTCTCTTTGAAGAACCCAAAACCTTACCTCCAAACAGATTCATAGACCACAAAATCCCTCTGAAACCTGACTCTCAACCTTTCAACCTAAGACCTTATAGGTTCTCATACTCCCAGAAGACTGAAATTGAGAAAATTGTACATGATATGACGGATCAAGGGTTCATAAGGCCTAGCACCAGCCCATACTCATCTCCAATGCTATTGGTGAAGAAGAAGGACAATAGTTGGAGGATGTGTATTGATTACAGGAGGTTGAATGCTGAAACTGTGAAAAATAAGTTCCCTATACCCATAATTGATGATTTGTTGGATGAGCTACATGGGGCACAGTATTTTACAAAGCTAGACTTGAGGTCTGGCTACCATCAGATCAGAATGGATGAAGGAGATATCCATAAAACTGCTTTCCAGACTCATGAAGGGCTATATGAATTTTTGGTGATGCCATTTGGGTTGACTAATGCCCCTGCCTCATTCCAAGCTTTGATGAACACCATATTCAAGGCACACTTGAGAAAATTTGTTTGTGTTTTTTGATGATATTTTGGTGTACAGCTCAGATCTTGTTTCACATTTGAAACACCTCAAAATAGTGCTTGAAATTCTAAAATAGAACCAATTGTATGTGAAAAGGTCAAAATGTTCATTTGGGGTAACAAAAATAGAATATTTAGGTCATGTCATCTCAAAAGAGGGGGTAGCCACAGATTCCACAAAAATAGATGGCATGCTCAAATGGCCAGTGCCAAAGTTTGTCAAAGGTTTGACGGGGTTTTTAGGCTTAACTGATTATTATAGAAAATTCATAAAGGGCTATAGTCTTATTTCTAAACCTTTGACTGACCTGTTAAAGAAAAATGCTTTCAGTTGGTCCTTAACAGCACAACAGGCTTTTGAAGAACTGAAGCAAGCCATGGTGAGAGCACCAGTACTCAAGTTGCCAGATTTCCCACTTCCCTTTGTGATTGAGACTGATGCCAGTCAGACTGGTATTGGAGATGTACTGATGCAGTGTAAAAGACCCATTGCTTTCATGGGTAAAAAGTTGGGATTGAAGAATCAAGCATTATCCACTTATGAGAATGAGCTGCTAGCTTTGTACACTGCAGTAACTAAGTGGAGACACTACCTTTTGAGTGGTGAATTCATCATCAAAACTGATCAGATTAGCCTAAAGTACTTGTTAGAGCAGAAGATCAACACACCCATGCAACACAAGGGGTTGAGCAAGATGTTGGGATTGAATTACAAAATTGAATATAAAAAAAAAGGGTAGAGAACAAGGTAGCTGGTGCTCTATTAAGGAGGGATGAAGGTGGGGCTGAGTTAGAGATTAAAGAAGGGGTGATCTGTGCTGTTAGTGAATTGCAACCACGGTGGATGTTAGATGTCATAACCAGCTATGAAGGAGATGTGTGGGTGGAAGGACTGAAAGAGAAGCTAAAGGCAAATACTGAGCAAGAGCAACAACAACACCTTTCTGAGTACCAAGGAATAATCAGGTACAAGGGAAGGGTATGTGTAGGCAATCAAGGTGATTGGAGGCAAAAGATTTTGAAAGAGTTGCATGGTTCAAGCTTGGGAGGCCATTCAGGGATCACTGCAACTTATCAAAGAGTAAAGCAAAATTTTTATTGGCCAAGGTTGAAGGAAGAAGTGCATCTGTTTGTGCAAAATTGTGAAAATTGCCAGCTCAACAAGGTGGAACATACAGCCAGCCCTGGACTGTTACAGCCCTTACCAGTACCAGAAGAAGCTTGGTCAAGTGTGGGAATGGATTTTATAACTGGGTTGCCAAAATCAAAGGGATATGAGGTAATTATGGTTGTAGTAGATAGACTTACAAAATATGCCCATTTTACCCCTCTGACCCATCCATACAGTGCCACCACAGTAGCTCAAGCCTTTATGGACACTGTGTATAAATTACATGGCCTACCCCTGAACATAGTATCTGATAGGGATCCCATATTTACAAATAGATTCTAGTAGGAATTGATGAAAAAGCTGGAAGTCAAACTCAACATGAGTACCTCCTATCACCCACAGTCTAATAGTCAAACAAAAAAGGTCAACCAGTGCCTTGAGCATTATTTGAGGAGTATGGTGTTTGAGAGGCAGAATTGTTGGATGAATTACCTGATACTTGCTGAATGGTGGTACAATTCAACTTGGCACAGTGCAATTAAATTAACTCCTTTTGAAGCCTTGTATGGTTATGCTCCTCCCCAGCTAGCCTTGGCTAGTGCTCCTAAAAGTCAAGTAAAATCTGTGAATCTCTTTTTAAGGGATCGACAATCAACACTCATCCAGTTGAAATCCAATCTCAGAAAGGCTCAAGAACGCATGAAAAAGAATGCTGACAAAAACCAAAGTAAGAGGAAATTTGAGGAAGGGGATTGGGTGTACCTGAAACTACAACCATACAGGCAAATATCAGTAGCAGGAAGGAAGAATCAGAAATTAAGTTCTCGTTATTATGGGCCATTTGAAGTGATTCAAAGAATTGGGAAGGTAGCCTACAAGCTCAATTTGCCTCCTGATCCACTCGTCCACCCAGTGTTTCATGTGTCGCAACTTAAGAAGAAGTTGGGAGATGCACAGACCCCTTCTCCAACCTTGCCAATTATAGAACCTAAAGCTAATGATAAACCCATCCCAATGCTGGTCCTGGCACGAAGGATGATCAAAAAACGCAATGAATCATTGGTGCAGGTCTTAGTCCAATGGAGGGGACAATCTGAAGAGGATGCTACAT
Organism: Carex rostrata; assembly: GCF_964058835.1. Classification (NCBI taxonomy): domain Eukaryota; kingdom Viridiplantae; phylum Streptophyta; class Magnoliopsida; order Poales; family Cyperaceae; genus Carex; species Carex rostrata. Next base: position 8,208,164 of record NC_135941.1, on the reverse strand, counting down.
GGGAGAATTTTGATGATATCAATCGCCAATATCCTGAATTCATTCGTGAGGACACGAATTTTGCTAAGGAGGGTGGAGTGCAACGAGGTCTCGTTGATTTGGGAAATTTGGGAGTTACCGTTGGGATGTTTGAAAGAGGAGAGGAAGAGAAACGGCATGAATCGCTAACGGAGAAGAAAGCAATTGAGACTGACAAGCAGGACCAGGTGACTGGAAGGGTTATCTCGCCGTGAGGATCAATTAACATGACAAGTGGGTCCTAGAGTATCAGTAATGGAGATAGGTAGTAGTGAATAACTGGAGGAGATAGCACAAATCGTTTTCGCGTGACCTCCCCAGGTTCGTTAGTCTGTTTGTTGTAAAATAACATGACAAGTGTTAGCGCACGCTCTCTGACATGTCAGTCCGAGATTAATTAGGAGAATTTACTTTACCAATTTGCTTTCTGTTTGTTGTAAAACGATCGCCTATAAAAAGGGATCAAAGCTATGGAACCATTTTTATGCTTTTGAATATTATGAAAAGTAATTTCTCGGTTGGAGAATCCATTTCCATTTCGCTGTTCTTATCTTTCTCTTTTTCCTCAAATTACTTTTTTCTATTTTTCCTCAAATTACTTGTTCTTTCTGTTAGAAATCGATTGCAATCGATTTCTCCTCCATCTGAGATCCAGTCTCGTTGCATATTCATAAGAAAAAGTATTTAGCAACAGTCGCCGCCACCCATGTTAGAATTATTCCCAACAAAGATTTGTCAAGTGATCTCTAATTTTATAAAAAAGAAACGTAAATCTTCAAGTTTGAAAATACAGTAATTTATCAGCAAAACATGGTGGACAGGCCCAAAATTGCAAGGACACCTTCAAAATTTGTTACATATCTCAGACGTACTTTTTTAACTAACAACAATAAAAGCTTATAGTATGAAGCATACAAGAATCATGATGTCTTGAACAAAACTTATATAGCTGATGAGAGCAAGGATCCTCCTTACCGACCTCACATAAATTACTCTCAATAAAACACCACCACCAATCAATTTGCACCAACTGTAAGTTTTTGATAAAGATCAAAAACACCAGTTCCCATCTTAATTGGCTGGCCGAGACAGACACTGGCTGAAGGAGACTCAATCCTGTCAACCTCTCCATGGAAAGCAGACCCCACAACAAATTTAGTTGCCGTCTCAAAGGTCATCTTGCCAAATGGTGACGTACTGTACTCACCCATGCCAATCCTATTCAATGGCCGGTATCCCCCATCAAAGGTCATAAAATCGGCAATCAGATTCAGATGCCGTTTATTGACCCCAATACCGTATGCATTGAAAACTGCACTGACCTCCTGGAGGATGGTTGCTCGAGCAGCCTCAACACCATAGGTGTTTAGCATATTGTGGATGTTGTTGGTGGTTAATTTGTTTATGTCAAGACACTCTTCAAGTTCCCAGAAGGCATCAAAGTTCACACCAGCAGTTTGGAGAGTGGGCATGTCGTCCTTCTTTTCAGGCTCGGCCACCGAGCACAGCTCTATGTTTTTGCAGCTTCTTATGTAGACCGACTTTGCCGTTCTCTGGGCAATCTGAAAGGGAAAAGACAATGTTTTGGTCAGATGTAATCCATGACATATGATATGATTACTGCTCTTGAGTATCCTTCCATTTAAAACCCCTAACAATTTTTTTTTTTACTCAGCTTCCTGTTTTAGGTTTACCATTCAAAAGCAAAGTTGGTCATTTGTAATCATTTTGTGTAAGCCCCAAGAAAATCACAGCATCATATACACCCTGCAAGAGAAGGTCAAGAATCCCTCTGCAATCGAGCTGAATATCACTCAAGCTAACTGTCTTTACTAACCAATCTACCGGACTATAAATTAGCATCAACTCTTTAAAATAATTCCAATATACCTTCATCACTTGCATATCATTTATTTTGACAGAAGAAAAACAGAAGGTTTTTAGAACTTGCTTTTAGACAGTTACCATTCAGAACCAAAGTTGATAATTTCTAATCATTTTGTACAAGCCACAATCAAACTTTTGAGCATCATATACACTCAGCATAAGAAGATCAAAATCCATGCTAAAAAGATAACCAATCTAACAGAATCTCACGTTGTCCCAATTCTCTTTAAAAGGCAACTAATCTACCTAACATTACTTAAATATCACTTTGTACCATAGAAGATAGGGCTACATCGGTCTATAGCAGGTATTAGCGAATTCTGCAAGTGCTATGGGTTTTTATTCTTAACACCAATTATGCTTTGCTCCCGTAGTACAGTTTATAAAATGAGCAGACTTATCTATTGAAAACAACTATTTCCCTGGCCCATATTTCAGAAAAATATGATGTTTTTTAATTGAAGAGAAACAAAGGATTCTTTTCATCTAAAATTATGGTTTTGTTCTGAGAAGTGCTCTGGGTGCTTGTTTGTTTAAACTGCCAAATATATTTTACTGACATTACTGTTTCTAGACTGTTGAAGTAATATATTCTTACTTAATCCAAAGTATGTCTGTGAAGTGTTTGCTTTAGTTTTAGGATTTCGATGTAGAACAATTGTTAATAACTATTATTTTATTTGGTCATCTTTTGTAGAATATTTCGACTCTACAACATACAAGATGATATATAAAACAATCATGTGCTATGAAACAGAGTCCACAATAGCACCACTATCTGCTATGTAAACAGTAATAATCACACATTTTGGTGTGTGTAACATTTCCTGTCTGGAAGGGGTAAGACATATCGAACTTTGGCGAGGATTACATAGGAAATTGCCCACAGAACTATAAGCTATTACTACAATTCAAGCAACAAGGGGAAAGGCACAATAAAAATTTAATGCAGCCAAAGGAGAACTGATTTACCTCAGACAGCAAAACATGAGGGTCGTCTTGTTCAAACCTAAAGTGTACCTCGAAATCCAAACCATTACCCTCTTTATGAACGTTTCTCTTCTTTTTCTTCGATTTCTTCTTCTCCTTCACCACCTTTTTGTCCTTTTTCTTATCTCTCTCATCATTTTTTTTCACCTTATTTGTCTCCTCCTGTTCGTTGTCAGCCACCTCCTCCTCTTCAGCCTCGGTTTCCACCCCTTCCATCATGTAATCTTCTTCCTTCTCTTCCACATCATCGTCAGTTCCAACCTCATCTTCTTCGTCATTTTTTTCTTTCTTATTAGAATCCTTTGTCTCTAAATCATCCTCATATTCCATCTCATCATTTTCCTGCCTTCTTCTTCTCTGAGCATCGGCCCCCTCACCATCGCTCACATCCCCACCATCCATTTCCCCCTCCTCTCCACTCTTCCCATTGACCCCATCTTCTTCATCAGCATCGATATCCATACCACCATCCTCCATCTCCTTCCCTCCCTCAGCCATATTGATGTTTCTTATCCTGTTTAGCAAGGCTAGATGTTTACGGATGGCCTCATCCATGGCCTCGACAAAAATATCCGATATAATTTCCAAACAATCATCAGGAGTCAGATCACAGTGAGGAGGATACAAATCTGGCGAGAAGAGCCGCATTTTCAATTTGTATATCGTGAAAACTCGTTTATCCTTGACAAAGAATGGGATTGTGCATACTTCCATTCTCTCAACCACATCTGCTACACATATTCGCCTTAGCTTGCCAGCCACTCGTTCGGCCTCCTCCCTGCAAGAGTTGCAACAACAGATCAGCAAAGGTAAATACCACAATAAATAGATTAAGACAATTATAATTTACAAGGACTCACCTCGAGATGTCAGGAAGCAAAGGGCATTTCATTACAGGAGTTCTAATTTCCTTTGAAGCAGTCATTAGGATCTCTTGTAACCGGGGTATCCCAAGTGTCACATTCATGTCACCCCTTCCCGCAAGATGAAATGTGTTCAACCTAGCAAGTATTAGATGACAAAGCAATCTGTTAGGCTCACAATAATCAAAGCATAGAAATAAAAAAAATAAAAAAAAACCTAAAAACCAAGAGCAAGAAGGAATCGTGAACTACAGCAACAAAATGGAAAAAATCCAATAGCGTAGGAAATATTACAATAACATTAAATACAAACTATTTAAAATTAAATACAACACATGACTGACCAATAACATCGCAACTGCTGAATTAACTTTTAAAAATGAATATGCAAAAGAAACATGAAGAAACTATCTGGAAGGACACTTTAAACATCAGACTGCATGGTATGTCTTTTTAATAAAAATTATGGACTATTGACACTTTATGTCCATTGCCCTGTGAGCTTCTGGTATTCCTTAACCAACCAGGAGATTAATATCAAGTAACACAAGCATCACCCGTTTCAGGTTATAGCTCACATTTTGGGGCCCAGCATTTAAAGTTCCGCTGTATTTTAGTCCACACCATCCTTGGGAAAGAACTATCAAGAAAAATTAGTTGGTGGTGACATGGAAAGGGTTGCCTCTGACTTAAGAAAACAGTAGGAACCAAAACGTAGAAACATTTTTTCAACAGACCAGAAAAAAAAATTGGAGAAACTACAAGAAAATTATGCAATAAAAGATGTGCAAGAAGACAATGAATACGTCATCTGTGTAGCTGGTTCACCAATGGATTGAGCTGCTAAAACACCAACAGCTTCACCAGGGTCAGCCAAGCTGGTCAGGTACTTCACTTTCATCAGATTAATGAGCTCCTTGCGTTTGATCTTCAACCGGCACTTTTGCTGCTCCTTTGGGAGCTTGGCAAATTTGTCAACTTGGTCAGACAGAGCACAAGGCAGGTCCTTTATGTAGTCGTTTGATTGTGACAGCTCCAAGCTACTAGCATGGTCCCCAAATTTGTCCAGTACAGCTTTGCGGTTCTGAAATGTTGAGTTTCAGTTGTGTTAGCACCTATGCATTTTATATTTGTTTTCAATTTTTCTTTAATATCTTACTCTCTTATACTTTTCTATTAAGATTGTATTTATGCATGCATCGAGTCGCCATGTACTTCTGTGAGCAATGTTACCAGACTCAAATTGAGTCGCCAAAAGTTAGTCATGACATCATTGAACACCAAATTGCATCTAATACATGGAACCTAAATTATATTGTTATTTCTAAGTCAGCTAAAAGTCCGTACATCACTAAGAACTCTGAATTCTGAAAGGAAGCTGGTCTTGTGAACGTCAACTCCATCCTCGCCATACTGGAACTGGATGACCGAGCCATCAACATCTCGCACTGTAAAATCATATGATACCTTCAAGCTCTCTAGGTTCTTTATCAGACATCTCTGTAGGTACCCGCTTCGGGACGTCTTTACTGCTGTGTCCACCAGACTAAAAATATAACAAGATACTCAGCATATATAAAGAGATATAATTTCTCTCCTTGCTAAAGAGAAATATGGTGTCTTCTGAAAAACATGCATATTATCCTAACTTATATAAAGAGTGTGACTATCTCTCTACCAGTCTCCCTTTCCAACTTTTATTTAAAAGGAGGCCCAAACTGTCCCCTGGCTCATAAAGAACAGGCAAGTGGAGAATCTGAAGGGTATACATTCTGCATAAAAGAACTCTTTTTAGTTTCCCATTATTACGAAATACAGCATAAAAGAAGGTTATACCCGTCACGACCAGCCATGCAATGAAAATAATACTCTTGGGGGCGTAGGCCAGTCAAAAATCGGTCACTAATAAAACCCCCAGACCTAGAGGACGTGTCCCAAGAAGGGAAGCAAGGTAGGGTTTTGCCAGAGGCCATGCGGGGCACACGCTTTCCTTCTAACTCCTGTTGGCCTAGTAAGGATGAGATTTGAGTCATGTTCACCTGTAGAAATAGTTATTAAAAAGTTTAATAAATCATATAGAAACTCAATAGTATTGAATGCATATACATTTGCAGCCATCCATGTTAAATGGATGATTTCTGATTAATTTCTCCCATTAAACACCTTTAAGCATACCACTAAGCTGCAAAAATAAATAATCAGCTCAATAATACTAACAAGTAACAAGAAACCCACCAGACTTCCTTTAGCACCAGTAGTGGTCATAAGAGAGAGGCAGTTATTTGGGTAGGGTTTCTGTAACCCGTTCGGGAATAACATCTTGTTGACCTCAGAAGTAAGGCCATTCAGTGCATTGCACATCATCCTATCCAGTGTTACCGTTGCCGAGTCCCTGTTTCTTCTAACAACCTTCTCTACCTCTCCTTGCAACACTAGAGGATCTACACAATTCGACAATATAACAAATTTTACGTTGACGACAAATATTTAAAATTATTATCCTTTTGTTGGGGAATATGGTGCCTTCGAGATATTATTTTTGCCATTTTTTCTAGTCAGAAATTAGTTCGGTACATGTGAAAATCCACCAAAAAATTACCGACATATAGGGGCAAAAATATTCGAACCTATGTTTTTTTCCTTGATTCCAGTAAAGCGAGCATGTACATCCTCACTACGCTCTTCACATTTCTTTAATATTTTATTCCTCTTGCCATCAGAGTGTTGATCAATTAGAAGGTCATCTACTCCACAAGTAAACCCATGCATCTGATGGGAAAAAAAACAAAAACAAAACCAAAAAGAAACACATATCATTGGCCATATCTTGATATTTGAGCTATAAGCTAACAACACGTTAAGTAATCAAAACGAAGCCAAAAAAGCCCTTATTTTTCACGCTTGCCCATAAAAAACTCAAGTTTGACACATGCTTGTGACAACCTACATTGAAAAGTACCATGCTTGGCCATTTCTAACAAAGAAATGTCAAATAAACCTGAAGTTCAAATTCAATTAAACATTACACAACAACCCTGCTTGCACCGACATTCATCTAGAGAAACCAGAGAAAGAGGGAAGTTAAATCACCTTTTGAAAAGAAAATTCTAACAGCTTTTGGACGAATTCTTAAATGACAAGGTACTTGCCACATTTTGTGTGGATGCAGCCCTTGAGGTTTGGCAAGTATTTCATGATGAGAGGAAAGTTTCATCACTTGGATATATTAAGAATATTTAAACAAATAAGCAAATGAAACCTTAGAACAAAATGAATCACCTGAAGAAACATTGTAAACAGCCGGCTGAACACAGAGAGAAGATCACCTGCCGCATCAGCACCATAGAGCTCATGCACCGTGTGAACAATCCCGAACTTGCCAAATTGTGCCTTGTCTATCATTCCCTTCACAAGCTCGTTGTCATGGATATACATTGTCACCTCAGGAGGCTCTTCTCGGGAAGTATTCTTTTTCGATGACTTTTTTCCCTTGTTATCTTGAATATATTCTTTTGGGATTCTCCCCTTTCGCTCGATAGTGAATGGAGGCCGACCTCTAGTGATGTAATTTAAAATTGTCGTGATAACCTATATGAAAGAGAGGTTCAATAGCTTTTCTGAAATCAGTTCCCGCCAAGGTACTGCTCAATAGCAACTTGCCCCAGTCCAAAAGGTGCAATGCACCATACAAGGATTATAATACCACTATAGCTAGCAAAGAGCTCACACAGCCCAAAAAACACAATCAGACGTAAACACAGTACAAAGTACAAAATGGAAGATATAAATGAACCTGACCCAAGGGTGAATCCTTGTGACTAGAAAACCATATGAACAAAAAAGTCACCCAAAACTTAACCCAATAAGTAGAATTACTATTTCTCTTGATGATAGTACTAACATGATCTAATACTACCCCAGTACACCCCGTTCAACAAGTCAGAGACATCTGATACTGAAAAGGTAAGATTCAATCTTATAACCTAAAATTAACAAAACATGGAAAACAGAAAATTATTCACCTGCTTGCCCGTCCAAAGTGGCTGGGGCTTGTATATTGCAGGAGCGAGTGGTTGAATCTTGTCAGAAGAATCAATCACAGAGATCTTACGGCGCCTCGGCTTACCTAACAGAGTATTCCGTGAATAATTTGGTAAAATACATCCTTGGAGGAGCTGGGTGTACTCTTCACGGGTCAAAAAAGTGTCCAGGTTTGTCAGAAGCACAGCACTCACAATGTGGTCCTAAAGCCCAAAACAAGTTAAGTTGCTATTATTATCTTTATTATTGCAGTATTTGATGCTAGTAGTATGAGCTGTTTAAGTTGAAAGGCTCTTCAAACTGTATATCTTGCCTGGATTAAGCCTCTGATAGGGTCGCCACTGGTGGAGACATTGTATTGCTTGTTTGCATTGACAATGTTCATGGCTTCAGCACGAGATATCTCATCTTGCGGCACATGTACATTCATTTCATCCCCATCAAAATCAGCATTGTAAGTACTACAAAAGCAAAAGAGTGCAGCTTTTACCTACATATATATACCAACCACATCACTTGTTCGTTTCAAGGGTATGAAACAATGTACGGAGTAACAAACCTGCAGTTGGCATAGTGCATACGTATGGTCTTCTCTCCTTTAAGAACTCGAACAACATGAGCCATCATGCTCGACTTGTGGAGGGTTGGCTAATGTAACAAAACAAATCAAATTTCACATGTCATGATTAACACAAAATTATGGCCCAAAAAGATTGAAAGAAAAACATCAACAACAATATTTGCCCAAAAAAGATGCCCCCTTTATTGGAAAAGCCATATACAAATTCTCCAACTCACCCAATACTATCTTCTTTATATTTACCCACTAGAGCACAGCTTTATTTATAATAATTGAAGTATGTGGTAGTAATTTATGGCCCACTTATACCTGACGATTGACAAGCACGATATCTCCGTCCTTTAGATGTCTGTAGACAACCTTGGTCTCGTAATCAGTTTCGGGACCCTTTCCGAGCTTGGCATCGGCTCGAGAGGCAGGCAGCTTTTTGTAAATTGAGTACCGTTTGGGGAAGGCACTCTGGAGCTTGTAGATACCATCGCTGTCCCTGTAATGGGTTGCCCCAGCGTGAATGTCTGCGCCATTTAAAACTGCCAGCTGCAGCTCCTTAACATTCCATGCTGTCACTCTCTGCTCATACACAAATGATGAGGGTTTCAGTTATAACCCAAGGCTTAATTGGTGCTTAAAACACTATGCTTGGTTGGCATCATTGCCAACCTGCTTTCATACTAATAATTGCATGGCCTTTGTTATGTACCTATAAGCAGGTTCGTTGGCTTACAGCTTAAGATCATTATCTTCTTTATCAAAAGCAAGACTGCTGGTGGAAACAAATAGGAAAGGACTACCTCAGGATAAGTAAGCTTCATAGCAAAATAAGGAGGGATGCCAATCTCATTGACGGCCAAGTACGGATCAGGGGATATAACTGATCGGCATGCAAAATTGACCCTCTTGCCCATCATTTTTTGGCGAACAATACCAGATTTCTTCTCCAATAGCTGGCGTATCCCATTTATTCCCTTATCAGCCCTCCCTGAAAATGTCAAAAAAATGCCATACAAAAATTAAGATGACTAAAAGATGACCCCAGTTTTTATTAATTGAAGTTAAAAGGCCATATGGATAACCGATAGCTTTGCTGGAATCAAATAAGAGCGTAACACGTCTTTGAAGGTTCATCCAGCTCTTCACAATTTCCAAATAATTGGCATTGACTGCTAGCTGGCTCCTCAACAGGTTGTTTGCCTCCACCACCCGTCCCAGCAATTCATTATGTGGATGCTCCAATATCTAGACAATATTAAAGGGAAGCATTACTATGGTACTATTGAGCTCAAGTAGGCCTCCAACATCAATAACAACTAATACACTGGAGATATGTTGAAGTGACTACTCAGTCAGCACGTGTGTGTGTGTGTGTGTGTGTGCGTGTGTCAACGTGAGAAACTAGTCCTCTGCACGAACTTCAGTGTCAAAATTGTACGTCTGGCTCTTGACAGATAGATATTAAGATTATAGCATTGACAAAAGAGAAAATAGCTCACCCCACGGTCAGAATCTGGGCTTCCAGCAGAGGGACGGAATCGATTTGGGGGAACAGGAACAACCTTTAAAAAAAACATTCCGTAGCCTGTTTCCCTCTCAGCCATGCTAAGAGTGCTCTGTTGAAGGTCACAGATTAGATGGCAAAACCTGGGCTCATGATCCCACAAGTCTTTTAAAATCCCCTCCACCTGTTCAAATATCACAGAACATACCTCAAAATTGCGAAAATGATAGTTTCTTATAAACCCCCCTCAAAACTTATTAAAGTTTTATAACCACAAATACCTAATTGCATACCCCCACCACCCACTTATGGAAGCACGCTGACTGATGAGTTCATTTTCCAAAGATGGCCCATCAGACTTATTCAAGAGTGGAATCAAGGCTAATTCGATATGGTTATATAAGAAACTAATTAATTTGTGCATTACAAAAAAAATTTACAGATGCACAGCTCAAACCTCTGCAGGAAGCAAGTGTTGTTGACCGCCTCTTAGCTCTTCTTTTATCTTTTCATCTGGCACACCAGCAAATTTCTTCTTGCCATCACCTTCATTATCAACCTCGCTATGTGCAGATTTTTCACTAATATCAGTACTACCAATGATATTTGACCTTGCATCCCTACTTTGCATAGCCTGAACATAATTAATACCAATAAGTAAGTGCTAGCATAGAAAAAGAAAAGTAAAACTGAAGTAAGAAAATTTTAACTTCCAGTACATAAATGTGTCAGGCTGCTATGCAGGTAGAAAAAACCAAATCAAACCAAAGATAATATATTAACAACAATTATACTAAACCAGTTTCCAATACACAACAGTACCACACCAGTACCAGAACTAGACAAATACCTTGTTTAGCCAACCAAATATGGGGGAAGTAATTCTTGGGTTTCGATAGCCACAATGACTGCAACTCTTTTCTCTCTTTTTGAAAAGTCGGGATATGATAGAGAGAGCCTCTGAGTATTGGATGGAGGTCCAGGTGCTCCTTTTTGCGATTTCAAAATTCGGAGAAGACTCATCAGAAAAATCACAAGTGCTTTCATCTTCACCCTCTGGCAAGAAGGATTTATGTGATGCCGCTGCTTCTAAATCCCTTGCTCCTACTATGTCACCTTTAGTTATAAGCTCCAGCTGAGATGTATACCTTCCTACCTACAAAATGCTATTTCATTTAGAAGTGCTGCCAAAATTGAAACCTTTCTGGAGGACCTACAAAGCGTGGTAAATATTCCCTACTCCACTGTTTTTTATTTAAAAAATTATGCAAAATGTCCCTCCTTCCCTCATCCTTTGAAAGCAAGAGAGAGGAGAGAGAGAGAGAGAGAGAGAGAGAGAGAGAGAGAGAGAGAACATGGAGGCGTTTGGTTAATAGAACCAAGAAGGGAGTTTTAACTGCACCTTTACAGAAAAGGCATAAGAAAAATCCTCAAAAAGAATATCAGGTAGGAAATATAGGGGCAATAAAAGTGCTTTCGTCGAAACATTTCATACATTCTTAAAGGTATTAAACATATCTCACATGCTCTGCTCATTCTTTCGGAACAATATAAACAGACTAACAAAAGATAGAAAGTTGGGAGAACACTCACCAACTCAGAGCCGATTTGAAATTTATGGCATTGTAAACAGATGGTTTGAAGTAGTGCTCGCAGGCTGCTAAAGAGCAATGGGTTGTGAACTGTTCGTGCTAACTCTATGTGCCCAAAATGCCCTGGGCACCTTGCCGACAGCTGCCCACAAGTTCTGCATCTGCATTTGATTTAATAACAAACAATAAACAAAATGAGCTCGATTTCAGCTAAATTACAGCTGATAATTTACATAAAAATGGTAACGATCATTTTCATGATAAACACAGCTAGATTAGGGCAAAGGAAAATCAAAACCATCTAATACTTACATATAATGTCTACGCTTGTATTAAATCAAAACCAAATTAAACTTGAGCTGGTTATACAGCAATTTTAGACTTCATAGGAAAAGTTGAGGCAACTGGCCATAAACCCACAATCTAGTCTGCAGAGGCTTAACTATGCACCGGTATACAGTGACCCCATACACATAGTGTAGTTACTGCAGTGATAGTTGATATGTTTGTAAGGTGAATGGGTTATGTGAACTCACGAGTCAGTGTCGTTGATGGGGCCCATTGCCGCATCGTACAATCCATCTGGTACAGGATTATACTTTACATCAAAAATATCTGGTTTTGTAATCTTTTTTACACTAATCTTTCGCACCTCCTCAGCCCGATAAAATGTGAAGTGTACTGAATCCACAGTATCTGATGCTGCCTTATCCTAAAAATCAAACAACAATTAATTCAGATATCCTCACGATATACTGGTTTCAAAGGCAAATAGAGAACAATTTCTAAAAGGAGAACAAGACGAGGCAGTAAATGGAATATCTACAGTGCGCAAGCATCTGCAGGACCCAAAATCAAAGTAATAACAATAATATTGAAATCAAGTTAATGGAGTAGAGGAAGAACCTCTTCAGCTCGTGCACCAGCCATCTTTAGGCAATTCCAAGAGGAGGAGAAGAACTCTCTGACCAGAATAAAAACCAACAAAAATAAAATTTAATGCATTGGAGCAGAAATGAAATATGTTAATCAGAATTGAATTTTATTGATTGGAAAAATCATATGTAAATGAGAATTCATTTATATTTATATATATATTATATATATAAAATTAAAAGAATCCAAATTGTTGTTCTAATTTACCAAACTTGCCACTCATATTAGTAATTACTAATTAGGGTCAGTGGCAAAGCTAGGAATTTTGTTAGGGGTAGGCAAACATAACTATATAAATAGTTGCAAAAAAAAAAATTAACATAATATAAAATTACATCATCAATTAAAATAAACAAGAAATCAAGATAATATACATGAACAGCAAAGGTTTCAACTAAGTCAAAAGTTTATAATAAAATTAGAGCCTTGGTCCATATGAAACCAGTTCACTATGAGCACTTTTAATCTGTCTTGCATTCAACATACTGTTTGACACACCTAGAAAATCCAAAAAATGATGAAACTTCACCAGCATCTAGATCTTTAAGTCTATGAATTTCAGACACTAAAAACACTCAACTTGGAGTTGGTACATTGTTCTGTGCAAAAATAACAAAGCAGGTTGTCAAAATGACCAAATTTGCCCCTTACATTATGTACATTAGTGAAATAAATAGCAAATAAATTGTAAAAATTATGAAATTAAATATACAAGTGAGCATTTTTATACTTGAAATTAAAGATTGATTTGGTTCGACAAATAACCTCAGAAAAAAAAAAATATCTACCCTTTTTCACCATAGCAAAATCTCAATACTGTTCATGTTCTCCAACCAAAAATGTAACCTACTAACCTCCAATTTTCACAAAAATCTCACACGAAATGAAACTAAGACCAATACGCAAATCAGATTTGTACAGATTCATTTTCTTCAATATCAAGTTATAAGCAACCTCACTGAATCATAATCATCAAAATTTAAGTCAATATCTCAGTCACTGACAGCCAATTTTCACAAAAATCCCACACGAAATGAGACTAAGACCAACAATATACAATTCAAATTGCTTCAGCAATTCAAAGAGTCTAGGCAGCAGTACTCAATTTTAATAGAATCGAGCTACAGGAATTCAGAGAAGGGGATTTACCGAACAGTAGTAGGGGGCGGCTAGGGTTAGCAACTTAGCAGGCACAGGCGGAGGTGGGATTGTGGGAACAGGCGGCACAGCGATCAGCGGTAACAGGCGGTGGCGTGGCGCGGCGATTCTTTTTTTCGCGCAGGCGGAGGCGATTCTTTTCTTCGCGCGGCGATTTTTCTTATTATTTTCTTTTCTAGCTCAGGCGTTGCTCTCAGTAGCAAAGGGTTGAGATTTTTTTTAATAATACCTACCTTCCACGTGCGATTTGGCGACGCGAGTTTCGCAAGGGTTTTAGCGTGAAATTGGATGAAGAAGAAATAGTGTTAAGGGTGAGGAGGCGGAAGAAGAAAAGCTACCGTCGAACGAAGTCGGAGAAGAAAGACGAGTAGAGAAGTCCCGTTTGGCGGTATAAGGGACTAGGGTTTTAAGGCGGCAGCCGGCACAGAAGCGGAGGGTTTAACAAAACCAAAAAGAAAAGAGAGTGGAACACAAGTAGCATTTACTTTGCGGTACCGTCAGGAGCCTATTTTGAATAGAGATATGAGTTTGCATCGAGATGCGTGCCATAATAAGACAGACGATTCAGATCTTATTTTATACGGTCCGGTACCGTATTTTCCGCGAAGTACGGTGCAGTACTTGTTCCCCGTTCGCCGCAATAAAAAATGCAAATAAATGATTGAACAGTTTATAGTCTTTCTAACCGTTTGATTTATTTTGAACCGGTTAGAATGGATCTTTAGTTCGCTGCATTCCAATAACAGCAGCAGATGAGACTCATCGGGTTCTCGGATCCCCGGCAGCCCAGGACCTAGTTTGATTCCGATGGGCAGCATCCACCATATATTCAATTAAATTCTGATCTAACGGTTTGGTGATAATTTAAAACGGATTTGATATATTCTGACCCTTAAACCCGTTAACCCTACAAACTCCGATTCGTCTTCTCGCTCTTTCCCAGTTCCCCCACAGACCATTGCCTCCTCTCCGTATTTTCCACGCCGCATCGACCTCCTCTTGTCAGAGACATCTTTGTTCTTGCCGATTGCTCCATTTAATTTGGCGAACAAGATGGGATGGACGAGCTGCTGACACGGGACCCACAGTCAGAGACATCGAACTAGGAGGTTATGCAGGACAGGTTCGCCACGCCCCTTGTTCACCTCGTATCGATCATTATCATTCTCTGTGCCATCTTTCTCTAGTTCTTCTTTTACTGGTACGGTTTGTTAAAATCTTGATTTTGATTATTCAATACTAGGCTTAAACAATTTTCTGGTGACCATATTTTGCTGGTAAATTTGAAAATCTTGCTAATTATTGGACCCATTATGATTGGACAGGACTTGAGATATGGGAAAAAAAAAAAAAAGGATCAATATCTTTGTTGATGCAGAAGGTACTGTTGAAACTAATCAGCACCAAGGCCCAGCCCATATCGAATCAGAAATAAAATGAAATTGCTAGAAGCCTCTACATAAGTGTGTATGACGTATTGTCCAGAATACTCCAAACCAATGTCGGTGATCAAACTTAGAAATAATAGGAATAGTTTAGAAGCTTCATTGATCGACATAATAAGAGTATAAATAGGGACCTTTAGTTCTCATTTTCACCATCCAAGTAAGAAAGCAATCTTGGATCATATAAGTAGTAGAGTGTTGTAGTAGTTTGGAGGTGTAGGATAATATAAGTAGTAGATGGTGTAATCTTGGAGGTTAGATTATTAAGTAGTAGAGTTGTAAGAATATGTTGAGAGAGTAATAAAATTAGTTTCAATATAGTGTCCCTACTCAACAGGTACTAATGCAAATACAAGTTAATTACTGGTGTCTCACGAATTCTAAAGGTTGTGACCATTTATTATCAACCATGGCATAACTCAAATTAGATATAGATGCCTTGTATTATTTTATACTATTATAGGTACTTGTATAAATGTTGGTGTGTTGTAATCTTTACAGTGGTGTTGAAGTTGTGTTAAGTTGTAGAAGTTATGCATTTTATTAAGATATAGAAGTCGTGGATTTATTTGTGAGCATCTTTTATTGCTCTAAGAGCATGTAAACAGATTTGAATCATAATAATTATTCATTTATATTTATTGCTTTATTGTTATAATTAAGATGCATATGATTCTATGAGGCATAAATATATTGCACAGGAATAAAAAAGAAAATTACTTGCATATATATGAGAATAATTGTTCAGGAATAAAAAAGGAAAATTACTTGCATTGTACTATTGCCCAAATATATCATTAGACATGAGTTTCCAGTTAGGAAATCTTCTATTTTTTTGTCCTCCTAATGCTTTTCATGTTTTAATGCCTCGATAGTTTAATAACGGTATCCATCTTCCAAGGCAAAATAATAGCACAAGAAACAGTGACAGTGAGAGTGATCTCTCCTTTAAATGTGACAACAAGTTACGAGCAAGTCACGGTTGGGTATTTTGAGTTTGCATCTTTTTTTTTCTTTCTTTTTTCTAATTTGAATTGAACATGAGGATGGACAAATTATATTATATTCTTAATCTTAATATATCACTACTTTGAAAGTGTTAGCAATATTACTCATTCAATCAAAATATAGTGTGACCTAATTGATTCAATTCACATTTAGTTTACCAGTATATAAAGTGCACTCAAATAATAAATACAGACAAATTTCTTATAGTGTGTCAAAATATATTGTACCTGAAATATATGTACAACAATGACATTATACCAACTAGAGCAATGAATAATCTAATTACATAGTGAACAAAAACATAAACATGTCTAAAGAAACTACTTCTGTCTCTATTGCTTTCTTAGTATGATCAACTTCTTATTACATCAAAAATGCAATCATCCCTCTATTTACAATGTAAGAAAGAAAAGATAAATCAACCAATCTATAGATCAAATGAAAATATCAATCACTGTACAAAATGAGCAACAAAGGGGCATCTGATTAACCCATTTTCATTGCAATCTTTGCATCTCACAAAACCACCATTCTCTTCTTCTCCATCCTTCGAAACAAACACCTTACACTACCCGAACATGTTTCGCACGACACAAATTTCATACCCCGCAGGCCGCAACCGCTGCATAGCTCCTGGGTGGTGCCCCCTTTTTTAACCGACAATGATTCACAACTCCCCAAAGCCTTCCCAAGCTTGCCCCCTTCGTGCATTCACTTCACCTCCTCAGCTCCTCCTAAGTGTCGTCCATCTGCAAAATCTGTGACAACTTACCAGTGAATAGATAAACTAGATATAATCTGGCAATCAGATTGATCGAGTTGTAGTAAATGTAGATTAATTCAGCCACAACATAGAGCAATCGGATATGTCTTCGCCCCCAATTAAGCCCTATTAGCTTCAAATAAAAAAAATAGAACGATAAAGAAATTGTTTGGTACTTATGGAGGCAGGAGGTTATTTCCTGATGAGAGTAGGGTGTGGTGTGTGACGGCCTGAACACATATGTCGCATAAACCCTAAAGCACAGTTGAGAATTTGTTTCATTCGACGGATAACTTCCAATCAACATAGCTACACCTAATTCAATTACTAAATTGTTTAAGCCTAGTATGGATTAATCAAAATCAAGATTTTAACAAACCGTATCAGTAGGAGAACCAGAAAAAAAAAATGGCGCAGATAATGATAGCAACCGGTACGAGGTGAACAAGCGACGCAGCGAAGCTGTCTTGCACAACCTCCTACTTCGATGTCTCTGACTGTGGGTCCCACGCCAGCTGATCGTCCAGCTTCGACCCACTAGAAATGCTCACTAGGCTCGAAGACCTTTGCATCCTCTCTCCCTTTCTTTCTCTTTCTGCTGTGAAACTTGCTTGTTCGCTGAAAAAGATCGGTAAAAAAGAACCCTACAATAGAGATGGAAAAATGAAGAGAACAAAGAGGCGAATTAAATGGAACAATCGGCAAGAACAAAGATGGTCGTAGGCTTGTTCGCCTGACTGCCCCGCAGTCGCTGCCACCCTTCTTGAAACTCTCGAACGAGGTGGGGAGGCAGACGTGGCGTGGGAAAGAGAGAGAGCCGAAATTTTTAAAAATACCATTTTTTTTTAAATTATTAAACCAAAACACCAATTTTGGCTGGAAATTATATTTTTCGCATGGCCGCTTTCCGAGGAAGCGGGCACTTGGAACCGGGCCGCTTCGGGGGAAGTGGGCATTTATTTGGGCCGCTTTGGGGGCCAGCGGCCACCTTGATTTTTTTTTTTTTTTTTTTTTTTTTAAAACAGAAATTTTTTTTTGTATTAAAATATTATAAATGTTGAATATATTTCTTTGAAAATAGATGAAATACAATATAATTTGATTTATTAGAAAGACTGCAACAAATAACTCGGATCAATATTTTTCAAAAAAAATCAAAATCTTTATTTTATTTAATTATTGTTTTTCAAAAAGAATTATCAAAATAGATACAACTTTTTATAAATTAAATATACTAGAAAGGTCACAATATTTTCTGGATTACCTAGAAGTGACTTTTGAACCGGGATCAATAACTTAGAATCTAATTATTTTTATTTTTTTCCAATAACACATAAAGAAATATATTAATTTTTCTTACAGCCGCGAAAAATCCGATCTGAAAAATATTGATCCGGGTTATTTGCTGCAGTCTTTCTAATAAATCAAATTATATTGTATTTCATCTATTTTCAAAGAAATATATTCAACATTTCTAATATTTTAATACAAAAACAAAATTTCTGTTTTCTAAAAAAAAAAAAAAAAGGCGCAGTTCATTCTTAAGGTTCAAATTTCATCTTGAATTAAAAATGTATTTCTCGATATTTTAATAATAAAAAAGGATGGGGATTAGTTGACAATACATCAAAATACACCCTTTAAAATGTGATCTATACTATATTTATATGATGCACATGAAAATGATAGAATTTGATGCAAGTTTTACTGTTCATCAAATGTCTTAAAACTTGCCATATGACACTAAAATAGCATGAAATAATACACAAGCAATGCCCAGCAATAGTCGATAATTATTTTTCTATTTTTTAAAATTATTTTAGAAACACATTATCAACCGACATTTTTATTTTTACCCAATTAAAAAATTATTTTAATAATAATAACCAAGGTTTATCAAAAATTTTAAAAATACTTGACCCGTGGAATTTTTTCACGGGTTGGAATTTTAATTCCCACCCGTGGAAAAATTCCACGGGCCCAACTTTTTTTTTTTTTTTTTAAACAGAAATTTGTATTTATTTTTTATTTTTTGTATTGAAATATTAGAAATATTGGATATATTTCTTTGAAAATAGATGAAATACAATATAATTTGATTTATTAGAAAGACTGCAACAAATAACCCGGATCAATATTTTTCAGGTCGGATTTTTCGCGGCTGTAAGAAAAATTAATATATTTCTTTATGTGTTATTGGAAAAAAAATAAAAATGCCTAGATTCCGAGTTATTGATCCCGGTTCAAAAGTCACTTCTATGTAATTTAGAAAATATTATGATCTTTCTAGTACATTTAATTTATTAAAAGTTACAATATTTTCTGGATTACCTAGAAGTGACTTTTGAACCGGGATCAATAACTCAGAATCTAATTATTTTTATTTTTTTCCAATAACACATAAAGAAATATATTAATTTTTCTTACAGCCGCGAAAAATCCGGCCTGAAAAATATTGATCCGGGTTATTTGTTGCAGTCTTTCTAATAAATCAAATTATATTGTATTTCATCTATTTTCAAAGAAATATATTCAACATTTCTAATATTTTAATACAAAAAAAAATTTCTGTTTTCTAAAAAAAAAAAAAAAAAAAAAAAATCAAGGTGGCCGCTGGCCCCAAAGCGGCCCAAATAAGTGCCCGCTTCCCCCCGAAGCGGCCCGGTTCCAAGTGCCCGCTTCCCCGGGAAGCGGCCATGCGAAAAATATAATTTCCAGCCAAAATTGGTGTTTTGGTTTAATAATTTTAAAAAAATGGTATTTTTAAAAATTTCGGGAGAGAGAGGTAGCGACAGCCTGCGTCTGAACGGAAGCATATCATCTGCGGAGCCAATCGCTGCGCACAGCTTTTAATCTGGTCCGTTTGTTTTGGATCCGACGAATCAGATTAGATCTTGCCCGAATTGGAAAAAAAAATTCTCAAAATTTGCAAGATCTGATCTGGTCCGTCCGATCCAAAACGAACGGACCAGATTAAAAGCTCCACACAGCTCCGCAGCGATTGACTCTGCAGAGGATACCCTTCCGCGTGGGAACTGGGAAAGAGCGAGATAGGAGGTGAGTCAGAGTTTGTAGGGTTAACAGGTTTAAGAGTCAAAATATATCAAATCCGTTTTAAAGTATCACCAAACCGTTAGATTAGAGTTTGATTGAATATACGGTGGATGCTGCCTATCGGAACCAAACTAGGTCTGATGCCCATCGGACCTACACCTATAGTTCGGCTTAAATTTAACTGTTTTTGAGTTTAATGCATCTCAGTCGTATCATCAGAATCTGAGTCAATCCGGCCTGCACATGTGATGCACAAGATCTTTTAATAATAGTGCGGATCTCAATCGGATAGATCTATTAACGTACGGGTTGAATTCCTATGATGTTTCTCAATGGAAGGACTTATGCCTAATATTCAAAAAAAATTCCTATGATGTGAATCAGTGAATGATTTTTTTATTAGATGCCATATTTTTTATCAGGGAAAATTTGCACTGTATCCATACAAACTTTCAAAATAGCCAATTTCACCATAAAAATATCATAATATCCAATTTACCCATAAAAACTTTCAATCCTTTCCTTTATCCCCTTTTATTCATTCAACTTATTATTAAGTTATTTTTTATCAAGGAAGGCCAGGTGACCAAATCTGACCGAGGCCATTACCGTGCTCCAGAAGAGGAAAATCAGAGGAGGAATAGAGAGAAGCGAAGGGAAGAAAGGATGAACTCACTATAGAAAAGTTCTGAATTTTGTCATCTCCGAATTAGGGTGTAGACAGAGTAAATGGCTGGCGATGTCTTCCTTCCCCTTCCGTTCCTTCCCTCTACGTGGTGGTTTTGTGGAGCACGAGCTTATCGCCTTAGGCCACCATAACATTTAAGAGCATTCCACAAAGGTTGTATGCTAAATGGACAAAATAAAGTTGCTTGGTCCCAGAGCTTCCTATAAGAAACGACTACCATTTATTCCAAGTAACTAATTGGTCCAATCACCCAAAATTTCATATCCTCATTCCGTATCTAAATTGTAATCTTTATTTAATAAAATTCGTTGTCTCTGCTCGAGTGCTGAGAATATGTCATTTTATACACACCAATGGACAAACATCGATGAATTTCTCCTGGAGAACATCAAGTGTGATATTCTTTCTTACACGACAAATTGAAAACTGGTGCTTGGCTAGCTAGGTTATTTCTAAGTTATAAATTTATGATAAAAGGAGCATAATATCTGGTAAACAAAAATATGATGGTATTAAGACTAAAAGTGTGATCTACTAGAGATTCATTTTTTTTTATTGTCGCCCATATAAAGAGTATACAAATGTATAAAATAAATATTCTGAATCCTAAAATCCCCTTTCTTCCATTGGCCTTATAAAGCCCATCTCTATTGAGATCTAAAGTACTTGATCAGAATGAAAGATTAAGGTTTGTGACTCGGTTTGTATAATCCTCGTTTAGTTTTATTGTACTTGGTATTTTAGAACGCAGGGGCGGACCTACGTTGGTTCAGAGGGGGGCAACGGCCCCCCCCCCCCCCCCCGAAAATGATCTTGCCCTTCTTTGAGCCATTACAGGGGAAGAAATGGAAGAGGAAGAAAGACAGCTGGAAAACAACTTTTTTATCTAATGAGTTATGGATCGGGCCTTTTACTTAAAGCTATACAGTATTGTTAGCTTTCAAAGCATATCTCTATCTCTTGTGACACTGACTATATATCCTTTTACTTCTGACTGTACAGTATTGAAAACCAGATTCTTTTACTTGTTTTTTTTTAAATAGTGGGGAATCCCACCAGTTTCTATTGAAACTAATAAAGGTTGGTCATAACAAACTCCAAATTTGGAGAATGCAATAGCATACAAGATCCATATTACAACACATAACAAAAAGAAAGAAGTAATTCAAACTATAACATATAATAGCTTGAAACCCTAAACTAAACCACCACAAACTACAAGATACCAAAACATGACAAAACAAGACATATTAGCATTCAATTCATGTCAGAGCCAAAAGAATGTCGGTACCAAGCATAAGGGTTCCATCGTTGTGTTCTAGGGAAGTTGGTATAACCCCGACCTCTTCCCCATCCTCTTCCTCTGCCAAAGGAGGATTCATATCTGTTGTATGAATAATCAAAACCTGACAAGGCAAAGAAGTAGTATCAATAGGCAAAATTAGATGTAAAGAATGTAACAAATTATTACTAAGAGTTGAACATCAAAATTTTGTCAAAGAGATTATCTTCGATCCTACTGTCTGCAAAGAAGGAATATTAGAATTTTGAAAGCACAATTTATTTCTTTCCAACCAAAGTGTCCATAAGACTACTCCTCGAACAAGTTCAATTAATAATGGTTCCTTTAAGGAAATAGGGGCTGCTAAGGACTATATATCTGACATAGTAGAACCAGATCCTTTTACTTCTTACTATATATCCTTCCTTCAATGGAGAATCAGTATTATTAGTTTTTTTTTCAAAGTATATACCAAGTTAAAGCATTCATTATATGGAAAATTTCAGAATTATTAGCTTCACTTTCTATCTAACTAATTAATTTAAGAAGAACATATTGTATGAATATTGCTACCCGACTTAATACATTAATTCTGGAATTTACATTGTCAAAATCTATGGTAGCTAAATTATTATGTTGATTGTTTTTTATATTGTATCTGATTAGCTAATGGGTTTAAATTTGATAAGCTATTTGAATCTGATTTTTGTCCCCCATCCGGTAGAAATCCTGCGTCCGCCCCTGTTAGAATGGCCAAAGGAAAAAAAATGAAGAGAAAGGGTATAATTATCAATATAATTTATAAAATAACTAAATCATATGTTAAATAAAGAAAATGGGATATAAGAATCAATGTTAAGTTTTGATGAAGATATTAGATATTATAGTGTTTTCATGGAGAAATTGACTTATTTTGAAAATTTGCATGGGCATACTAGAAATTTTCCCTTTATTATATTATAATATTTCAAATGTAAATAGTAAATAATTGACCTCACTTTGAACCCCCAAGGCCCCAACTACTCGTCTTTTTCATTCATGAATTATTTCCAACTTTAAATTAGTAGAAATTTGCAGTTAATATTTATTATTTTATTTTAGAATTTTGGTATTTAATTAGAGAGGTTAATGCATCATCGGAGATGTGTTGCCACTTGCCAAAGATCATTTCATAATTGGAGTGACGGAGACTTAACTTGTAAATTTGATTTGGTTGCTTCTTATATTTAAGAGGATAAAATTACTCATTGCATCTACTTTTCGTATTTTGCATCCCATTAAACGGTGTAAATCATGTTATAAATAAAGTTGTTATGTTATTATTTGGAAAATAAAGTGAGTCTTACTGACGAAATAAGTATAGAATAAATTAATATGTATATAGAAATAGTTTTAACTTGTTATGCTATTATTTTAAATTTATCTTATTTTGCTCTTTATTTGACAGCTTATATGTGAAATAAAAAAAATATACTCTCTCTATTTTGTTGTCGGTGTGAAAGAAAAAAAAAATGAGAGATTGTTGTCAGTATGAAACTAAAATGGTCTGGCACTGGCACTGGCACTGGCACCACACCACTTGCTCGTAGATGGCATGTATTCCTGTCTCCTGATGCCGACCAAATACTTTGAAAATTTTAAATTTGACACATGCTGCTGGTATAATATCACCAGCATTGTTCTTTGCTGAAAAATAAATTAGAAAGCTTTAGGGGGGAGCATTAACTGATTAACATAACATAAACATTGAATAGCTAGCTGTGAGCTGTCATATAAAGTGGTGGTCAGTTTCAATAAATCAAGTTGACAATAATCGGATAAGGATAGACTGTTTTTAGTAATTAATATCTTCTTGGAAAAAAAAACCATTTAATTTTCTGGTTTATATTATCAAGGGAAGAGTTCGAATATTTTTATTTTTTTCCTCAATTATATCTTTATTTTAAAAAAAAAATTAATTATTCAAAATTTAAAACATAAAAAATCAAAATAAAACCGTTAGATATATCTACATCATTTTATCTATGCACGTGAAAAAAATTATAATATTACAACTTTGTTGTGTTTGTTATCAAGAACTTATAAAAATGTATTGATGCAGATAATTTATAGATGTTTATTTTTCAATTTATTAATTCACATAAAGCAAATTTGAAATGTAATAATTGTTTATGCGCACGTAGTGAAAATCATAGATCATATCTAACAATTTTATTTTAACATTTATATTTTAAATTTTTGAGTTATTAATATTTTGAAAATAAAAAAAAATAATAGAGACACAACAAATAAAAGCATTTAAAACCTCTTCATTTATTAATGCTTGTAGTGGCACTGGCAGCTGACGTGGGAGTGGGAAGTCTTTGCTCTTAAATCTTAAGAAACAAGTCCATGCGAGATCTGATAATATAAAATTCCGTTTGCAGTCGTATCCATGATTTTAAAATAAAGTTGACATGCCCATTGGGATAAATAAATTTATTTGACCAAAAGAAAAGTTAGCTTTTCAGAATGCAACTTATTATTATACCACTATAACTTGAAGCTAGTTTTTGTAAAATAAAGTAGCTATCTAATTAAATCCAAGGAAAAATAGCTTTTGTCCTGTTCAGCGATAAAGAATAAAATATTCAGAGAATTCAGATCTAACAAACAATTCTCACCTAAAATGCTATGTGAAAAATAGAGAGTTCTTGCAAAAAGTATGCATCACGCCTTCAAAGTGCATTGGCAAAAATTGAGCTAATTGCTGTAACAACTAGGTCAGCCACACACAAAAAAAAAAGGAAAAAAAAAGGGAAAGAGGACAAAAAAATCACCGCATCATTTCCCTCATATTATACAAACCGGAAACAAAAAATGAAAGCCCCATAGCAACTAAAAAGGAAAAAGAAAGAAGAGAAAAACTATAATACATCAAATAAATCCCTTTAAAAATGGTACAAGGTCAACAAGGTCCATTCAAGCATGAAGACAGTATGAAGATAAGATCGATCAAGCATGAATCCAAATACCGTAATTCCTGCTCTATTATTCTCCAAATAAGTCACTGTAAATAAATATACAAAAAGGTCAACAACACAAGTAATTAATTAGTTACATCGCAAAATACCAACTGGTACATACTGGTACTGACCTCATGAAGACAGCACCAGCATGGTATTACAATTACAGAAAGACTCAATTTGTGAATCTATTTCTTAGTGTAGGAAAATGAAATCCTTACCTAGAGCTTGTCTTTTCTGAAATGAAATGTTATTTGCGTGGATGGTGATAAACTTAGTGTCTTCCAGTACTTCATCATCAGAATCTCCAGTTGAATCTGCCTCACTTGACTCATCGCTGAAACTCACCGGGTAAACAGAATCGGAGTTTGTTGTGGGGGAAGCTTTAGATGAGTCAGTCATGTCAGTTTCTTCCATTGTGGCACAAGCATGCCGCTTGGCAGCATGGCTGGTTAGTGCCAGAGCCTGGTGTGTGATCTTCACAGCACCACGGATGATCATTAAAAGCCCAAACACCAGCATAATTGAGCACATCTGTCATTGAGACCGAAAGACAATCAGATTTAGTCATTCATCTGATAGATATATTGCTAATACCTGGCCTTTCTTTCAGGACCTTTGTTCAAACTAATTTATACAGCAAAGGAGCCCAAAAGAGGCAAAAAATAGTCCCAATTTAACTGCTCCAGTATGTGATATTAAAATAAAAAAGGTATTGCACCAACACTCTTTTGTTTTCCAGTTTTCAAATTAAGTATGGGTACAGTGCAAACTACTGCATGCCAGGGACCATGACATTCTTTTCTTTCAATGGTGTAACGAAGGAAGCTTAACATTCATGTAGATGTATGCAAAGACGCATGCGTTTAACAGAGAGAGAGAGAGAGAGAGAGACTTACAGCGAGTTCACCAGTGTTGAACAAACTGTCAGCTGAGTCCTTCCGCAATATGAGAAGGACAGAGCTGAACTGACTTGCTGTGACAATCAGGGCAGTTGCCACAATAAACCCCCTGAACCGGTGACTAACAATTTTGAGCTGCTTCCTTATGTCAAGGTGCTCTTTCAACACTGCTTCAACTACAATCTGCTCGTCAAACACTGCCACAAAATCCTGGCCATGGTAATTATTGACCTTTGGTCAGTTCTATACTGATATGCTTCAAATTGAATGTACATCGCTTAGGTACTCTTGGTCAAATGTACATAGCTTTTGGGGGTTCAAGATTACATGCTGCTATGAAACTAGCAGGATAGCAGTTTACACTATTTAGTGCACTTCTTGGATTTAACAAGGGATAGCAGTGCCAGTGTACCTCAAATCAGAAATGATTCAGTTTAATCCCGGTAACTTGTGTTTGTTGATTTCCAATTTTACATACAAATCAATTCCTTGGAAAGTTGGCATACTATCCAATTGTACGTATGTGAATGAATAAACACCAACAACCAATAGTAAATTTGCAAAATTTAGGAATTATAATGAATGTAGTCCAAAAAAATTAAAGCCCAATAACCTGTAGCCGCAGGTTCTGGAGATAGCAGATAAGCCGAAACAGCACACAAGTCAGAAGGAAAATGGATGTTCTATAAAGCCATGATGCAAGCTCAGCAAAGCATACAACAATGTCGCTCACAATGGGATTGCCAAGCCAGGTCAACTTTCAGCACTGGCGCAGTACCACCATATCTTGTATGCAGTCTCAGCAAAGAAGCAAGGGAAGACGAAAAATGAGCTGGTGAGTGTAACCCAACCGCACCCTCTCACTCTCATGACGTAGCTTGTCGAGGAAGAGGAACCGACGTAGGCCATACCTGAGGTAACAGAGAAATAATGAGGGGTATATATGTAATTAGGTTCCATTCCAAGCTTAGAACACTTCTCCTTCCGACTTTCCAACACTTGCCCGGTGTTGGACTCTATATATACATCGTGTTACCGCTTAGCAAAGTCATGTATTTTTAATAAATAGTCGCCTTCTCGACGTCTTAATTAGTATACTCTACTTGTGAATTACTGTGTCAGTCATCGGGAGATCGCCCTAGCTCCCAATGAGAAAAGTAATAAATCGATAAGTTGATGTGTCGAGACTCGAGATGTTTGGTATCGTACATTTTGTCGACATGCGCACAGATTTTTTATTTTTTTTGTCTTTAATTCCAGATATCCAATTGTGAATTGTCCACTTGTGCAATTGCAAAATTATAATACAGGTTGTAGCCTTAGCCCTTATACGTGTTCGGTCATGAATCACATGCAGTGTCACGGCACCTGGTCTGGATGGATATATTAATTGCGTAAAATGACAATTAAGACTTAAGAGTACCTACTTACCATTAGTATTAAAACCAATATATTTCACTTGGTGATGTCGTTGTGCACTTGAGACAAGGGTAACAGCAACTTAATTTCAAAGTAAACCTCACCGATCGTTACGTTACGTTACGTGGCTCTTGACCTTTGCTCTCTTGTTCAAGCCATTTCACAACGGATTCCAAATTCCGAATCGCATGAGATTAAATGTGGGGCAGAGATAAAAGGTAAATGAGGTGATG
Source organism: Carex rostrata (assembly GCF_964058835.1). Taxonomy (NCBI): domain Eukaryota; kingdom Viridiplantae; phylum Streptophyta; class Magnoliopsida; order Poales; family Cyperaceae; genus Carex; species Carex rostrata. The sequence goes on along the minus strand of NC_135941.1, from coordinate 8,180,805 downwards.
GTAATTTCTCTAGGTTGTGCTTTCACAAAATGAAGAGGAAAAGAGATGGGAAGAGATAACATAAATATCTTACTTTCTATGCTTTCTGATTCGAAGGTTACATAATTTCAAAATTTTGTTTAGGACATGTTGGGAATGGGTAAAAACCAAACAGGCCGTTATAAAGTTCACTGTTCTTCAAAATATTAATTATAAAATAAGTAAACAGAGTTCAATCAAATCAAATCACCCCTCCTCTTCACCCTTCTTATGAAACATACTCTTAAGCTGTGTTCCACAACACTAGCGTGGAGAGGAAGATAAAAGAAGAGAAAGAAAGGCAACAATATTGGTTCCTCTCGCTACAGTGAAATCTATACCTTAATTTGAGAGATACGAATTTGAAAAGTTTGTATAGCGTGTTCCTTTCTTTCTCTAACAAAAATTGAAGCTTGTTTTTGTATAGTGTGTTCCTTCCTTTCCCCAACAAAGATTTGAAAGGTATTATAATGAGTACCTAACAAAGATTGAAGCTTGTTTTTGTAAAATGCAGTAGCTATCTAACAAAATTCCAAGAAAAAATAGTTTTTGTTCTGTTTAAATGAGATACCATCATACCAGCGATAAAAAAGTATAATCAATATATTTCCTTTTTCAGAAAATCCAGATCTAACAAACAATTCTCACCTGAAGATTCTATGTGAATAATAGAGAGTCATTGCAAAAAGTATGCATCATGCGCTCAAATTGCAGCGGCAAAAATTGAGCTAATTTTTGCAAGAACTCGGACAGCCACACAGAGAAAGAAAAAGGGAAAGATGACCAACAATAACCGCATCATTTCCCTCATATTATACAAACCGGAAGCAAAAAAAAAAAAAAAACTATAATACATCAACTAAATCCGTTAAAAATTGGATTCATTGGGATTTAAAAACCAATGGTTTTGCCAAGTAGCCAAAGGAACAAGGTCCATTCAAGCATGAAGACAGTATGAAGATAAGATCTTTCAAGCATGAATCCAAATACTGTAATTCCTGCTCTATTATTCTCCAAATAAGTCACTGTAAATAAATAAGTAATTAATTAGTCTCGTTCCAAAATACCAACTGGTACATACTAATCCTGACATCATGAAGACAACACCAGCATGACTTTATAATTAGAGAAAGAATCAATTTGTGGAGTTTAACACCCAACAATTTCCCCCAACTAGGCATCAAACCCTCAATTTGCACTTTACACTTTAATGTGCAATTAAGATTGAAAATTAAAACTTGGCTGATCAATCTCATAAGTGTAGAAATCCTTACCTAGTGCTTGTCTCTTCTGAAATGAAACGGTATTTGCATGGATGGTGATAAACTTGGTGTCCTCCAGTACTTCATCATCAGAATCTCCAGATAAATCTTCCTCACTTGACTCATCGCTGAAATTCATTGAGTATACTGAATTGGGTTTTGTTGCACCAGATGAGTCAACCGTGTCAATTTCTTCCATCGTAGCACAAGCATGCCACTTGGCAGCATGGCTGGTTAGTGCCAGAGCCTGGTGTGTAATCTTCACAGCACCACGAATGATTATTAAAAGCCCAGACACCAGCATAATTGAGCACATCTGTCATTGAGACCGAAAAACAATCAGATTTAGTCATTCATCCGATATATTGCTAATACCTGGCCTTTCTTTCAGGACCTTCGCTGAAACTTACTCATGCCATCAATTATGCCTTGATCCCTGACACCTAATTTAAACAGCAAAGGAGCACAAAAGGGACAAAACATAGTCCCAATTTAACTGCTCCATTATGTGATATAAAAAAAAAAAAACAAGTATTGCACCAACACTCTCTTGTTTTCCAGTTTTCAAATTAGGCACGGTTACAGTACAAACTACTGCATGTCAGGGACCATTACATCCTTTTCTTTCAATGGTGTAACCAGGAAGCTTAACATTCATGTAGATGTATTCAAAGACGCATGTATTTAACACACAGAGAGAGAGAGAGAGAGTTGTCCTAGATTTGAATTTCAGAGAGAGAGTCTTACAGCAAGTTCACCAGTGTTGAACAAACTGTCGGCTGAGTCCTTCCGTGTGGTGAGAAGAACAGAGCTGAACTGACTTGCTGTAACAATCAGGGCACATGCCACAATAAATCCCGTGAAACGGTGACTAATAATTTTAAGTTGCTTCTTTATGTCAAGGTGCTCTTTCAACATCAGTTCGACTACATTCTGCTCATCAAACACTGCCACAAAATCCTGGCCATGGTAATTATCGACCTTGGTCAATTCTATACTGATATGCTTCAAATTGAATGTACAAAGCTTAGGTACTCTGCTCAAATTTACATAGCTTAGGTACTCGTAATGAAAAAAGATTGAAGTTGTATGGTACCAAATTAGGAAGGAGATTGAAGATTACATGCTGCTATGAAACTAACAGGTTCAACACTTTACAGTATTTGGCGCACTTATTGGATTCAAAGGATAGCAGTACCAGTGTACCTCAAATCAGAATTGATTCAGTTTAATCCCAGATTCCCAGTTAACTACTGTTTGTTAATTTCCAATTTTACATACAAATCAATTCCTCAGCATACTTAACTAATGGATGGAGTCCAAAAAATTAAATTCCAATAACCTGTAGCCGCAAGTTCTGGAGATAGCAGATGAGCTGAAACAGCACACAAGTCAATAAGAAAATGGATGTTCGATAAAGCCATGACATAAGCTCGGCAAAGCATGCAACAATGTCGCTCACAATGGGATTGCCAAGCCAGGGCACCTTGTCAGCACTGGCACAATACCACCAGATCTTGTATGCAGTCTCGGCAAAGAAGCAAGGGAAGACGAAAAATGAGAGGACGCGAAAGGAATGCGTGAGCTGGTGCGTGTAACCCAACCGCACCCTCTCACTCTCATGCCGTAGCTTGTCGAGGAAGAGGAACCGACGCAGGCCATACCTGAGGGAGGTAATAGACAAAATAAGATTCTGATTTACTATATATAGCATATAATTTCAGAATTTGTTACCCAGTTTGGATAACAGTTTAAAAAAGGAAAAAATAATGCAATGCAAAAGTGGAAGTGGAAGTTTACTATTTGATTCCTCAATAGATACGGCTTCTACTTGTAAAAAAAGAAAAGAAATCAAGAAATGTAGCGCGCAATGCATACCGGCGAAGAACAGTAGAGAGGCAAAGAAAGGAGGCAGCGGAGGCAGCCGAAAGAGAGACCTGAACAGCCGCATTGTAGGGGCGGCGCTGAGGCCGGAATGAAAGCACGAAATGGGACACAGCTGGCACCACGATCCCTAACAGAATGAAGAGGACCCACGAGATCATTGCGTGGCTACGGTCTGATTGGTCCATGAACATCCACTGGAGGCACGACCTAAACCACTGTAGTTCATCTTCGTCGTTTGGCCGAGGGGGGCGCTGCTCCACCGCCGCCGGCATGGAGCCCGCATTGTCAGGCAACAGGGGCTCTTGCTGTCTCCCGACTCGCCACATGTACATGTACTATCGATAGCTTCGTCTCTAATTCCCTTCCTTGGTTTTGTTTGTTTTTCAACAAGATTCCACATGTACTTGGATACGCCACAGAATCATCGGAACAGTAAAAGAATATACTGTATAAATTGTTATATAGAGAGGACCAGACGCTGTCATTGCGCCTGCGTGGCTGCGTGTGCATGGTGGATTCTTCATTTTGCGTAAAACAGCAATTAAGAGTACATATCAATAGTATAATAATAATAAATTTTAATTACTTGATGGTTGTCCTTCAAAAGTACCGATCGATCGTTAGCTGCCTCTTGTCCTTTGCTGTCTTGTTCGAGTCATTTTGACTACGGTTTCCAAATTTCCAATCTCATTTGTGTGTGTGGAATGTGGATGGGTGTGGAACGAGGGTCTTTTAGGAATTGTTTCGTTCAAATCTACACTGTAATAACCCATTACATTATAACAGAAGTAGAGGCATGCATAATGAATGAGGAGTTGATTGACCTTCATTTTTTTAATATTTTATGTGTGATTTTTTATATAATTTAGAGTAAAATATCATTAGTACTTAAAATTGCCATCTATTTTTAACATAAAATTTTATTTGCGATTGACATTTATTCACATTTAGGGCGGTTAACGAGCCGAGTTAGTTTGAGTTATGGGTAACTCATATTCAACTTGGAAAGATAGTGAGCCGAGTTGACTCGAATTGAGTTAGTGAGCAGAGCTGGCTTGCTGATTGGAACTCAACTCGCGAGTTACTAGAGTTGACTTGTGACTCGTAAATTAACTCGTGATCAATGATCGTAATTATCTATTAGTAGTATAGCACTTTGAATTTGAAGGTTGAACTGTTGATATATGTCACAAGACTGTTATTATGTAATAAAACCTATTTCCAAAACAATTATTTGTTCAAAAAGCAACAGCTTTACAATTATTTTTTGCTTTGTTTAGGAATGAAGCATCCAGTTGGCAAAACAGGGAATTAATGATAAGGCGCACTTAATTTGGCCATTACTGTGCTAAAGCGACATTCATCTACGATTCTTCGCATCCCAGTCCCATGCTCAGACTGTTAACCAAAGGTCATACACCAAGTCCATGCCATATCCTAAAGCCTAAAGGTCGCTAATTATGAAAGAAAGAGATCAAGAGACACATTAATTTCCATTGATTAAAGAGAAACTTTCCTCAAGAACTAGTAAAAGAGAGGAAAAACAATTGGATATCTGTGGCGCTACCTATTTGTTGGAAACAGCATATGGTATGGGCGTATGAATAGCGATAGCCGATCGATAGCAATAGCAATTTGCTATAAGAAAAGCTGCAGAGAGGGAAATTAGAGAAAATAAAATTGAACTGGAATGACTAAATGGTAGGGATCACTGATCAGCCAGACACGTGGCATGCATGATGGTGCATGAGTGGCATTTGGCTGATTAATTGCTAATTACCAATAAAGATAGATATATAGCTAGCTCTTAATAATCAATCTTCATACGTAATTTAATTGCGCTATCAGAAAAGCACACAGCATATATATATATAAATTGACCAATTTCAAAAGTTTGAATTCGTCATGTAAATTCAATCCAACAGATTTAGAGGTAAGCTCATCAAAAGATTTGGTGAGCTTAAGAACACCCTACTTCTACTCAATTTTGAATTTAAAATCTGACTATCCGATTAAAATTCAAATCAATTAGGACTGACATTCAAACATTCCGAAGCTGCTATAAAATATAACGAATGATTCCAATTGAAATTGAAAATTTTAAATTATCCCACTAGAGAAGGCCAGGGACCAGGATTATCTTGCCAACGGGCTTTACAAAAGAAGAGAAAAAAGCTGTATTTGGGTTGAGCCTAGAAGTAATGGAGATTGGGCCTAGAAGTAACGAAACGGGCTTTCGGCCTTTTTTCAAAAAACAAAAAACAAAAAAAAAGTTTACCCTTAATTACCAGTAACATCCTTCATTTGACTGGTCAACATATTGAATAATGTATATCTTTCACCTCTGACCAATTCAGACCAACTTTTTGACTAATTTCTGATGGAGTTTTAAGCTGATACCTTAAACAACACAAATCTCTTCTCTGGGTTTCCATGATCTTAAATTCTAAAGGAAAATATTTTATTTTTATCTCTTCTTACGAATTATGAATTTACATCTAGCTTAATTATTAAAATATTGTTATCAGAAGAAGTGTTATGTTCAAAATTTAATATCTATTAAAAGTTTAAACCTGAGTTGAAATTAAGACTTTTTGTTGTTTGATTTTTTTCTCCATAAATTGATTAAGACTGATAAATATTAGAATATTCTCCGATAATTTATCAAAAGGGATTAAAAAATTAACATAAATTTATAATATAAAATTATATAAATGAAATAAATGAAATAAAGAAAATATGTATAAAATACTTAATTCAATAAATTAATTTAAGTTGGAGACAAACCTGAGTTATTTAGTTGGGACGAGCGAGTCGTGTCTGTCTGTCGAAAAAGTATAGTTTTAAGTATTTTTGATTCTGATAAAATGTCTGGATATCGTTTCGTTGGTATATACTATGCTTATCCCTGCCTCAATCTATAATTAATGAATTTTGCTTTATAAGCTAATTATGCCTTGATTTTTCAACTGTTGTAGAAAAGATGAAGATTCAATTCAATATTTTCAATAACAATGAAAAACAAGTTAATTCAAGCACCAAAGTCCAGTGGACCTGCCGTCGAATCGAAGGATTTGAAATTTATAATATTATTTTTAAACAAAATAACATAACAGAAAAAATATATCCTCTTCGGAAAATCAATCGGATGAAGAGATTGGGCTTTTCTTTTTGACTGAAAACTTGGTCTAAATTTCGATCCAATAGTAAGTCCAACTTTATAAAGTGATTGAGATTTGATTTGAGAAACAGAGAGAGAGAGAGATGCTTCATTGCTTCTTACTTCTTGCACATCACCCGAGAAAACAGAGGAGCTTTTCTCTGTGTGTTCACACATCGAGAAAGAAAAACAAAGAAAAAGAGGAACAGAACATTCACCAGCCATGTACACTGTGCTACGATTCTATATTTCTATACGAGCCATTCTTTATTCTCTTGTTAGCCTAAACTATTTCAAATTCCTTGGTACGATTAGAAATTTATTTATTTTTAGAAAATAAAAATTAAATTGTCAGAAATTTTTTTTTTATTGTTTTTCTTTTCTTCAATTATATCAAGGACCGAATCAAATTTTTGGTCCTGGTTAAGAGTGAACGAAAATTTAGTTCGGTCCACCTCTAGTCTAGGCTCTAGCTAGACCAGAAATACTTTTAGTGAAATCATCAAATAAATAGATTCAGTGAAATCCTAAAATAAATAGTTTGAGTGAAAATAATTATTTTTATTTTTATTTCTGTTTTGTATTAGTGTTGTTAATAAATATAATATCATTTGTTTTAAAAATGTATTGTTATAATATTAGTGTTGTTAGTAATTCAAAAAAAATAATTCAACTCCACTTTTAAGGCATCCGATAATGTTCTTTTAACATGAATCAACGTTTCTTTTGTATGTCTTTATGAGTTTTCTAAATTGGAGTCCCATACTGAGATCAGAGTTTTCTATCAAAAATTATGTCTGTTTTAAAGTTTAAATTTTCATTTGCATATTTTGTTGTATTTCTTCAAGCTGCAAATTAAGTTATTTTGATTAAAAAGATTAATTGTAAATAAATTAGTTGTCAGTTGCCATGAATTCCACACAATTAATGCACCAAAATAGTAACACTACTTTAAGTATAATATACCTTTTATACTCTAGTTCTATTTTCGTTCGGATCACAAGCGCGTGATCCCATCGTGTAGTAGTATTGGGTGTCAATCCACAAGGATAATATATCCACTAGTCTAGGTTCTTAGATTTATAATTGAGTTTGAATCGATGACGCTAATTATGATTAATTCGCAGGATATCGTAATTGAGTTTGAGGTTGCATGCTCCATGTGATATCATATTTTGACGTTACCTTCAGAAATAGTCTGAATATGATATTTTTGCTCCCTTTTTGGCATAAATACACAACTTTCTCCAAAACCTGCCAAAATAGCATAAAAACACGTTTGCGGTAAATAATTCGAAATTTTTTTTACTTTGCATACACTTTTTCGTCATTTTTCGTACTTAAAATTAATGATTTTCGCTATATAATTTAACGTTATCATCAATATGTACTAGTTTACTACGTCAATGCACACTAGTTTGATACGCTCATGCACAGCTGCCTGTTACATTGATGCACACTTACCGAATATATTATCTTCTCCTTATGAAGGCTTGAATTAGTGAGAATAGTGAGCTAACCCAAATTTGAGATAGTGAGCTGACTTAACTTTTAGTTGAGTTAGTAGAATAGCATGCTAACCCACAAAAAACAAACAAAGAATAGTCTCTTTTTGCTAAACCAAACACATCCAAATGTAAAATAGTAGTTCAGAATAGTAACTAACCCGGGTTAGCACTATTCTTTGCCTCATCCAAACGCACCCAAACCAGTGTCTCCTCTTCTCTTCTCTATTATGTTACATTTAGAGTGAGAGGTTATTGTACTATGCATAACGCGAATTGGTCCGTATTGTACTATAGATCTATATATTCGTTTTGAAAGTTCAAACTGTTGATCTGATCCATTCAATATGAGATCTCTGAATGAAAAATATACATACGAGCTAAATTTTACATTTTTAGAATTTTGTACTATTTTTTAAATGGGTAGAATTCCTAGATCAAATAATTTTCTATCAATTTAAAAATTGTTAAGCAATTGTAAAATAATATAAAATTTGATTTACAAGTGTATTTTCATACAAAGACATGTCGAACGGAATTGAATTTTTGACTCAATTATAAGTCTATAAACATATATACTTATTAAAAGTGTGCAAATGGAAAAAACATATCGACAAGAATGTCTGTGTGGTGTTAAATTCGGACATTGTTTGTTGGAGAATTGTTAATCTGTGCTGAAGAGAGTAATTTTTTTTTTCTTTTGCATGCCTGGGGATGTGTTCCCTCTCCCCAGAAGGACTCATGGTCATGGGAAACATAATAGAAAATTAAAAAGAAATGCAAATGACCTTAAGGAGATCGGGTCAGGATCCCCTAAAGTAACTCAATCTTTGGGTTTTGAATTGGGACTGTTCAATTCGAATCCTTCGCTCGAGATTGCTTTGCGATTTGAACTCATTTCTCGGGATGCATGCACTCTTCTTTGAATAGATTAATGCGAATTCGAATCGGATGGTCCAGATTTAAAACCCAATCTTTGAGTTACTTCACTGGAATTGAACTCAAGGAGATTAGCAGTTGGAATGTAACTATTCAAGAAAATAAATCTTTTGATACTTAAAGAGGTCTTAAGGAAGTGGAGATGCTATAGAAGAAGTTCCTGGATTAAGATTATGTTTAAAAAAGATGTCTTAATATTATTAAAAGGAGCAACTGTTTGAAAAAAATAATGTGAATTAAGAGTTTAAGGAATGTTAAAAATGCTTAATCCTTTCCGGGCGAATGGATGCAGAGAGCTTCTCTTTTACCCAACACACAGGAAAAGGAGAGGTTTGCTATTTTTTTTTCACACGCTAAGAGAAAAGAAAATGGAGAGAAAGTACAAAAAAATATTATTTGTTGTATTTGATGCACCCAAAATGTTCAATTATTTTAATGGAATATATTTTTTTTTGTTATGGAATTCATAAAAAATAGTTGCTGGTGTGATATAAGATGCCGACGTTTTGAAAATTTGTTTATTAATAATAAAAAGAGAAGAAAAGAACCATGTTCCACATATGGAACATATTGAAGACGACGCACAAATAAGAAATAACATTACATTTGTATTCTTGATTCTCTTTGTTTTCGCTCTATTAAAATTCCTTTAAAAATAAGCAATCCGTTCACTTTTTGTTATATATTTGTTTTTGGAGCACATCATTATCTGTCACCTCCAAAATTCCCTAAAGCATAACCTAAACATAGTGGGCCAATGACAAAATTTGCATCTCATATAAATAAATATATAATATATAATGCAGCTCTTCTTGCACAATAAATACATGACGCGTATTTTCTTTCACATGTGATATGTGAACGTTTCTTTCTTCACTTGATGAAGCATTCCCATTCCTAGATCAATAGTTCAATACACAATAACAAGCTGACAACTGACAACTAACAAAGCTTATCTTAAATTATATTTATATATATTAAAAAAAGGGAGGGTTGATGATGTATTGTTGCCGATCAAATTTGAGGGACTTGCTTAGAAACTTGAGGAAAATTGAGGGCAGAGTTAAGTTTAAGTTTATGACAGCATGGATTCGTGTCCCTCTGCAAAAATATTTAAAAATCTCGTGAAGAACAATTATTACCCATCAATATATTTTGAATAAATAATAAATATGAGGTTGCATTCTGATCGTAGAGATATTTGGTTTTGCCAACCTCTTTTAATTGCTGTACCGGACCTTTCTAAAATTTAAAAAATATATGTAAATAAATAATGAAAACACAGTTACCGACTTACCGCTGATAAAATAAAAAGAAAAGAAAAGAAAAGAAAATAATAAAAAAGAAAAGAGGTAGGCAAACGAGGAAAGGAAGAAAGGAAGGGGGGCAGAAAGCCAGAAACGCAACGCTTGCTTCCTTCCCTTCCCCAATTCCATTTCCAAGGCCTTCACGAAATCCAAAACAGAGAGAAAATCGTCTCACGCATCAGAGAAAAAAAGTTGTCATCAAAAGGGATGAAAACAAATCTTCAAGTGATTTCCCTCAACAAAGGAGCAACCTCTCCGATCCATCGCTGCCCCCTTTAGATACCCCGTGCCGCCGCCACCTATTCCACCTCAATCCGATCCGATTCGGTTCTCTCCGACCTCTTTTTTTTGTCTTTATCGGATCCCGATTTGGTTATGAGGAAGGGGAAGACACCGGCGGCCGCCGTCCAAGCACCATCCATGGAGACCCGATACCGTGGCGTTCGCAAGAGACCATGGGGCCGGTATGCTGCTGAAATAAGGGACCCAGCTCGGAAGGCTCGTGTCTGGCTCGGCACCTTCGACTCGGCGGAAGAGGCTGCTCGTGCCTATGATGCTGCGGCACGGGCCTTGCGGGGTCCCAAGGCTCGCACCAACTTCCCGGTCACGGCTATGGTGGATCCGGGTCTTGTCATCAGCCCTGGTTCATTTGCTAATGCTATACCGAGCCGGCCTGCATGCAGTAGCCTGAGCTCTACTCTTGAGTCTTACAGTGGGCCGAGGCGAATGGAACCCCTTAACCCTGTAAAGACTTCTCCTCTGGTGCCAACTGTGAGGCCGGATGATGGAAGGAGTGACTGCGGGTCATCGGATTCTGTTGTTGAAGATGGATCAGGAGGGGTTGATTCAGGTTATCGTAGTGTCCCCATATCATTTGATCTCAATTTGCTGCCAGAAGAACAAGAGGAGAATGGTGATCTTACTGCTCTGAGGCTCTGATGGAAAATTTTCAAAAAATGTGGTTCTTTTCTTGCCTTTTCTTCTCTCTTTACTTCTATCTCTGTGTTGTTGATTATTAGGCTATTGGTAAAAAAAATATGAGGTTGGTTGTTAATGCAAATGGGACGATGAAGGAGATTAAATTGACGAGAAAGATGCGAATCGCAACTGAGTCTTCTTCTCTGTCCCTTGTATAAACATCTATCTAATTTGATGATAGGTGTTATAAAAAGGAAGAGTAAAAGAGCTAGTATTTTTTAGTAAAATTTTCTGCAATATTGCTGATTGGATGGGTCTATGTGATCTATATTGTTAGTGAATGATGCGATTTGAGTACATTCTAAGTGATTGGTTACACAAGAGGAGCTGAATCTTATTAGCTAGATATATCTATAATGGATTGGTTATACAATATCCTTTTCTAAATACATCACATGATTTAGTTCATGCAAGTGGATTTGTATAGTTTTGAAGTCAGCTGTTTGTCTAAGACTAACATTGTTTACTATCTTAGATTGAAATAAATCACGTGTTTTAAGTGGCTCATGCAAATCTTGATGGATTTCATGTTAGTTACGTACACAAAATTGTGTAACGTGCTTATAGGTTATTCATATCAAGTCCTTTGGATGTTAGATATCCTGATTGTGCATGTGGTATAAAGTTACAGGTATTGATTTTTATTTATTATGTTCGAACACAAGCATGTTAGTTACCAACTTTTTCCGCATGCATGCATGTGGTGTAAGCCATTACAAATTGAGTAACGGAGCATTTATAATTTTGGAATTATTCAAAATTACTAGCCGTTAGCGCTCATTACCGTGGCCAAATGAGGAACTGTAATATGATATGGTTTGGTGCATGCATGCACAGATTATTCAAAACTACTAGCCGATGGCGTAAATGTTCGTTAGCATGGCCAAAGAGAGCAACTGTAATATTTGTTTTGGTGCATGCATGTATGCATGCTTCTTTATTAATTGACGTCTTCTTTGTTACCTTTGTATGCGACTTTTAAATTTTCCAGTTAAATGACCTCTTTATTATCTCCCCGTTTCATGCCCTAAGGTCTGAAAGCACTACAATTTTATACTTCCTTGAGTTTCACGTGGTTCCTTGGGTGGAATTGAATTTAGTGTTTTATGTTCTCACGGCATTAGATGGGAGAAAAAAATGATGGGTTGCACGGACTAAAATGGGAATAAGTTGGGCAATAAACTGAGTGATGGGAGTCGGTCATTGTGTAATTAGCTCCTTTTAAGTTTTTTTGTCAATTCTAACTTTGTACAGGACATATATTGTTCCCATTTTCGGCATATGTATTACTTGCATTCTAGAAAACTTTTCTTAATTGGATGTAAAAAAATTTAGGGTGTCTTATTGTAGCATCTTTGATAAGCTGCTCTGAAAAAGATTGTGTTTTAAAAAACCTACCATTTCACAGGCTATGACTTACCTGCCTGGTTCATTTGGTAGAAATTTTGACCAATAGTTCACTAACCTTAACTTTAGTTGGTGTTACTAACTTCTGACGATCCATTTTGTTCAATTTTTCAACATTTTCTGCTCATTGTGCATACTGCCCGATAATATAATTCATCTGACATAGTATATGTTTGTTATAGTCTGCATTTAAATGCTTTACTGTATTAGTCTATAGTTTATTCAAGTAAATTAGTGTTGGATTTTTGTATGGAGCAGTTATGGTTAGTAACTGATATATAGCAGCTTGTATTGACTGGAAGCAGCATTCCAGATCACCTGCAGTATTTGAGTGTTACCTGATGGATCTCAGTGTTCACGTGCCATGTGATTTATGGAAGCACAAATCTTGATGCAAATTAGGGTTTTAAGGCTCTTTAGGTAATGGTCCAATACTGCAGAGATGTGAACTCCTGGAAGTGGTACAGGTAATGTTTTGATAAGTAATGCTACTATGTTGTTTTCTGGTTGAGTAATGTTTATGCAGAGTGTAAACCGACCATTATATTGTTTTGTTATAATAATTTGATAATTTTATTCGCATTAGCAATGCTACTTATTTGTGCTGTTATTTATGTACAACAAATCTGTTCATCTATTTATGGAAGCTACCTCGTATGACTATTTTGGTCATAAGTAATGACAAGAATGAATGGGAAAAATGATTAGTCTGCACAACTGGTCACTGTTAGTGATCTAGTATGAAATATGTTTGAGTATCTACCAATTATAATTACAAGTGAATAATTTTTCTACTGGTTTGCAGTGTGATATACCAATGTTAAATTACTGGTACAGCCTATAGGTCTCATGTATTTTATCATTCACATTGCCATCATAATTTAGAGTGCAAAGCGGTTTTGATGGGCAATTTGGTCTGTATTTTGTATTTTATCATTCGATCAGCATTGAAATTTGTCTGTCCGGTTTAGATTCATGGGACGGTTAATAATATAAATCCACCGTGTGAATCTCGAGGCCGATTGAATGGCTTAGACTGCTTGTGATACTACTGGAACTCCAATCTCATCTGTTAGCTCCCTTCTATGGTTAGTACTGGTTCTGGTAGAAGTTGTCCTTAAATGTGTGCGTTGGTGTTAATGTCTTTTGTGTTTAAAGGATAATTAATGTAGCTAATTAATCTGACTGTTGTACAACGGATAGTTTCTCTCTTTTTAATAACAATGTACTAGTCTATTTAACCGAGTCCGAGACACTAGTTTTTGTAAATTTTGCAATAAGGTACCTTTTTTTTTTTTTATTTGAAGCCCGTAGGCGAACATTAAGGTATTGAAGGTTGTGCCAGAAAGAGATCAAGTAAAACTAATTGCGTGCAGAGACGCTCAGAATTAAAACTAGACTTGTAGTAAAAGGGTGAAATAATAAGTGTTATTATTGAGCCTTATTTATGTAGATAAGGAAATGCCCGTGAGCTTGCCCCACCCCTGCACTCCATGCTTTGAGCTGTCAGTCTCATCTATTCATAAAATTATAATCTAATCTAATCTAATCTATCTATCTCATTCGTCTGTTCTGGATTCCATCTCTGTGTGCATCATTAACTTCAACTTGCTTCTTAGCTGTTTGAAGTTTCAATTTAGACATCTACAGCAGAAATGCTGTGTTGTCGGGCGCAATGAATAGCAACATTCATTCTTCTTGTCATAACTAATATTTTTTAGGAGGGTTCTAATATCTTCAATTTTTCTGCTTTTAAAAAAATTTCTCAATCTGCACCGGATAAGAGAAACTATCGTTTTGGTTTAGGCGACATGGGAGAAAAGAGAAAGTACCCTCTTCATACTTCTTTCTCTTTATTGTACGAAGGGCCATGCATTATAAAATACTAAATAGTAAATGCTTGTTAAGTATACTAATTAAAAAAATTAGTAAACCAATGTGATCCTTTATCTTCCAGTAGTTTCCTTTACTGATCGGTGTGTGCAGTTAACAAACCCCTTGACACCTAAATTAGCAATGTTGTATCTTAAGGCACTTGAGTACAAATCTGTACTTATACACATCTCTTCATATTAAAGCTCTGATCCAGTCTTAAATAATTTCCTTTCTTGCCTTGTTGTATCAAATCAAGTCAAACTTGGAAAATAATTCCTTAAAAAGGAATAATCACTTAGAAATTAATTTAATGCAGAGGAAACTGAACATGGGACAAAATAATTTGCTGTTACCCATGTGTCCCCGGCACTGCTGGGGCCTGGGGATCACTTTTCTTCCAGCTTACATTCACTCTGTAAGCAGCATTAGTGATTAATACAAATTATGGGCTGCTCCTCTCGATCGAAAGGAATTGCTGAATCTTCTAAGGTTTTTTTTTTAATGATAATAATACAGATTAATTGATATACATTTTGATTCCATGGTGAAATTGAAAATGTTGGTTGAATGTTGATCAAGGTTTTAGTTGCATCAGTCTTTATTCTTCTTGGATGAACCAAAACATTATTCTAGTCTAGCTAAACGAGCGAAAAAAGTTGATCGGTTTGTTGGGTCATGCATACAGCCCATGACATGACCACGGCCCAATATAATAATATTTGCCTAACAATTGGCCTACAAGCACATTATGGGGGTGTTCGGCAGCTAGGATGAAGAGGCAGAGGCTTAAGAAATTAAGCTTCACTAAGGAATTCATGTTCGGCAATATAGATGGATTAAGAATGTAGGATTAAATGAGTAAAATATATTATTTAATATGAAACTAAACATAAAGACCAAACTACCCTCAATAATATATATATATTTTAAACGTGTAGTAGTGATATAATAGCTCTGACATGCTTTTGCATTAACCAAACTAAACTCATTTTTTATCTGATGAAGAGAATGAATACAAGTATAATTCATTTTATGAGTATATATATAACAATAATTCATTCCAATTCGATCCAACATCTGATACTGCTTTTATCCTTCTTATCTTTTCTTCAACTCGTTCTTTACATACAACAAAAGATATTTTACTCCTACATATTGCAAGCAAACATAGAATTGAGCGTAATAAACCAATAACAACCCATAATACAGCAGAGCATTCAACCATTGCTTTTTTATGGAACAAATCAATCCTTGACCAAAAGGCACTGTGCACAAACAAAAAGCAGTGAAGCTCTGTGTCTTTGTGTGTCTCTGTCTCCCTCTTCGTCACCAGCAAATCAGCCACTCAAATCACTCAAGCAAGCACAGAGAAAGGAAGAGGTGAAGCTCTGGGGCGGGATTGAGACAGAGATGATAATTTCGTAGCCAAAGAACAACGATAAATAAATGCAAAAGGAGAGACCATTTCAGAGAGGAAGCAAGGAAAGAGAAGTATCTTGACAGGTGTCTATGGAAAGAGCATTTCGGTGCGAATGTCGTAGGGCTATTGGATAAGAGTTCCGGTTATTATATTGTCGTTAATCTTCGTCGGAGATAATGGTTTTCTTTCTTTGCCGCATCTAGGGAATCGTGCTATTGAGAGAGAAGAAACACAATAAAAAAATGAAAAGAAAAGAACAGTATCCAAGGAGGTCACTTTTTGAGGCTAATATTGTCTGAAAAGTTCGTATTTTAGCTGTTAAGGAGATGCAAAGGAGATGAAGTTCTTAAGGAGACATGGAGGTCGCCTTAGTTAAGGAGGCCACTAATCTCCATAAAGGAACACCTGTTCGGCAGCTTTAAGAGCATAAGGAGTCTAAAGGAGGCCTAATCCCAGCTGCCGAACAGGTACTATGTGGTCTTGGTTTAGTAACATATTATAATTTATGTAACATATATACATATTGTTTTTTGTACACATGAAATTCCATGTGATCCATATAACATATACTATTTAAGATTCAATACAATGTTTGTATAGAAGTTATGTCCTTACTACTTACTAACCATGTGATCAAGCTCATGTTGCCAAAACGCTTGGTTATGATTTAGTTTGGACCAGATTTTCATACAAACTAAGGCGTATTAGATTCAACATATCAAAAAAGGAGCTCCCATGTGATCCATGACATGATGCCTCTTGGTTAAAGGTCTCCAACATATTGCATCTCCAATAAGAATCAATTGATTAACATATATATGTGCATACATAATAGGGAATAAAAATTCTCCTTTAAAATTTTCATCCAAAATTATAAAAAAATATTTATATATAAAGTATAGCTTTTATACGAACTATTGAAAATCAATTTCGTAAAAAAAAAAATTATTGCATCTTATATGAATTTAGGATGGCTCTGATACCAAATGATAGTCTTAATAATTCATGACGTGTTTTGCAATTTAAAAACACAAGCAATTCAGAATCCCTAAATCTAAAATAAAATAACAAAGTAATTTAAATATTATAGTTCTGAAGTGCAGACATCTTTAGGCGGAAGCGTTAGTACTGAATAAATTTAAAAATATCATAAATATAACATATATTTTTTATTCTTTTAATTTAAAAATTATAAATTATTAATCAAATATAGCAAAATGTTGTATTAATTCATTTTTGTCATAAATAAATAATTGAACACAATATAAAATGTTGAATAAATTAAATTTATAGTAAATAACTAAAAAATATATGTATAAATAAAAAAATATCATCTATAAATTAATATTTATCAAATTATTCTATAAAATACTGAGTGTGGAATAGCTTTTACCCATATTCGTATCTGATAACCTAACAAAAATATCAAATGTCGAACAGTTCAAATCGACTATTTAAACTTTTTTTTTTTTTAAAAAGAAACAAGGGTCAAGCCCTCCTTTCATTAATAACAGTAGCAATTACATGAGTGATTTAAATGCCAGAAAGCTAGAAAAACAATTTAACTCAAATAGCCTTGAGTCAGTTTGAAAGTTTTAAAAGAAGATGTAAATAGGGACAGTACCAGTCAATGCCAGTACTGTGCTACAAGCTAAAAACAAGAAAAAAAAAACAAAAATCGCCAACAGTATCGGTATGCATAATATATTTATGTGCTGTGCCGCTTTACTGATATGTTTTTTTGAAAGAGACTTTACTGATATGTTACTTCCCTTCCTTCAGGGTATCTATTAGATCTTCCGTTGTGCATTCTTTCTCTCGAAAAATTATCACACATCTTTTACGCTATAGTACGAACTGTGTTATGAGCCATATTGATTTCTCCTTGGCTGTGGATTTGCCCCGTACCAGCATTCTTGCTGAACCAGTACACGTAGTTAGCTGACCCGCATGTATAGTGTCACTGCTGCCGGGCATTCTCCAAACAAATGTTTCACAGTTTCCAGAGCACTTTTGCACATAACACATCTGTTAATTATATACATAACTTTCTTAATTAGGTTGTCTATAGTCAAAATTCTATTCATGATCATTAACCACGCGAAGACTTTAAACCTTGGTGGCGCTTTGATGGACCACAGTTTGTGTGTATGGCTTACAATTCGAGATCTGTTTTCCACTGTTTTATATGCAGAGCGTACTGTGAATGACTATTTAAACTTTGAAAATAAATATATCAATTATAGTACATACTCATCTACGCTACACACGCATATATATAGTAATAGTACCGTAACCTCACTCATAATATAAATATAAATATAAATATAATATAATATAATATAATATAATACATGTGCGTGTTATAATCATTCATTAAATTTTACCGCAACCTCATTCATAATATAAATATAATACATATGTGTATTATCAACTACCTACCTACCTTTGAGCATGAAAAATAAACGAGATAATCGCCGTCTAGGCTTTCTAGAAAGAATCCAAGACATCCAATTACAATGAGGCTTGTTCGGCATGCCACAATTTTGTGGGATTTAGATTGGAAATGTGATCAATTTTCTATTTTTTTTTACAGACTCAATATTTTTTTTCCCAAATCTTCTCTCACTTCATGTGGAAGTCTGAATTAGTACCTCTGTTTCTCTTCATATTCTAACACATCATTACTATGTATATATAAAGATGCGGATTTAAATTGAGTTTTGATTGTGGGACTAATAAGTTTAGCTCATAGATCGAATAACACTGTCTTTGCATGTGAGTATGTAACTGTGTCTTTTTTTTTTTTGATTCAAAAGTCCGTAGACAGCATGTGACTATGTGAGCCACACAAAACTGGACCCCAATTGTTTTTATCTTGGATTTTATGTGCTCCAAATAAATAAAAAAGGTAAACTAGTTTATAAAAAAAAACTTATAATTGTGAATTATTTTTTGTATAAATTAAGTGAAAAATAGATAAAAAAAAGAAGAAGATAAAGACTAATTATATTTGTTATAATATTTTCTTATTTAAATAAAAATACATATATCTTTTTTTAATTTTTTAAAGATTTTCCACAACTAATTTCACAGTACAACCGAATACTAATTTCAGTACATTTCCATAATTAATCTCGAGTGTATCCATACTTGTGGGTTCTCATCCCCATCAAATCTCATCCCATCCTGTGACAAACAAACACGTCCTTTTGCGCCTAAGTCACATGCATGACTTGAAATTAAATTCCAACACATCATTTCCGTAACAAAAGGTAATTTTTTTTTTTTTTTGAAAAACTGGAACTTTTGATCTAAAACGAATGGATCAGTTGACATCAAAATTATCTCTTACGACATGTGCGGGTCAATTTGGGTATGTTTTACTTTAAATCAATGGTTTCAAATAAAAAAAAAAAAATACGACCCTAAATTTTCCGGGAACAGATATATCCAAAGCATGATTGGCGCAATTTAAGTCTCTTCACGTTTGAAACTTTGAATTTGAAAACGGAGAGATTGTATATATTCAACTGCTGGGGTTAAAATGCTGATTGTACATTTAACCTCGTAGAGAAAAATGTTTATTAAATGAATTTATTTAAACAGTGTGGATATATCAAGTGATGTTAATGAAGTCTAATTGAGTTATTTGTGTGTGTGTATATATATATATATTTAAAGTAAAGTTAAAGATCAAATGATCATTCAGCTGTTTTAATATTCACAATAAATTTTTCATTTGAATTTGAACATGCAAGTGGTGGTTGTAAAGTTATTTGTATATTTAAACATTTGGTTGGTGTCTGTATTAATTTGTTCTTAATTTCTACGTAATTATTTTGTATTCCGGCCCACTGCCTAATGTTCGTTAGACTACTGTCTGCACTCTAGATCTGATTTATAGAGGGATCAGCTTAATTTTATTATGAATTTGATTCATGTGTCTCAATTTGATCCATCTGCTATATATACACGATTTTGAAATCTTGTTTTGTATAATATAATATAATTTTGGTTTTAAGAGTCAGATGAGAATATAATTATGTTCTTCGATCATTTCGTTTGTAATGGTAACTGTCTTAATTACCAACTGTAATAATTAAACCCTTCTCTTTATATTTATATTTGTAAGTAGCAAACCAACTTAATTTGCGTTGTTATTAAATAAAAGATGTAATTAAGAGCATATATTTGTGGTCTACTTTAGGGGGCATTGAATTAATTATATATATATATATATATATAATATATATAGGTAGTAGTAATTATTACTAATATTACACTTAATTAAAGTAGAAGCGACAAGATGATATACTTAACCAGATTCAAATAACAGATCTGAAGATGATCTGGTTGAATTTAATTTAATTATTCGAAAGTCAAATGATTCGATCATACCCAACTTAAAATTAAGATGATCAAAGATTGAGTTACTTCACTGGATCTGAATTCTCCAATCACCGCCTCTTCTTTTTAAGGACATGCAGGAGTAATCTCAATTATATATATATATATATATATATATATATAATTGAAGGAACATTTACATTAATTATTTCGAATAGTCCGAAATGTTTTTTTTTTCACTATATATATATATATATATATTCAAATTCGCACTCTTTTTGTACTATCCTTACAAGCAAACTCGATCGATATATATATTCCTAATTGTAAATTATACTTTTATTTAATAGAAGATTAATATATATAGACTATAACCTATTTTTTTTTTTCTAATTAACTTCATATACAAACTTCAATCATTGCATTGGTCAAAGTCCATAATAGAAAATTAAGCTGGGAAGCCGAATAATTCAAGCAAATTAAAGACGAGGTTGTGATAGTTGTTTGGCGCGTCAATTATTATTTATTTCACTACAATGTAATAATAACACGTACTTGGCGACCTTGTCGTTGTAGGAATGTAGGCTAACCTAATAAATTGAGTTACACTGATTCCTAACATGTATATGCTTCTTATCTTCAATAATGCACACAAATTATTAGATAACTAAAGCATGGCACCTGATGCAGCTGAATCATGGAAGTTCAAAGAATGAGAGTCAATTAATCCTTATTTATTTTCTTCAAAAAAGGTTTAAGAAAAAATTGTACTTATACACAATTTTCTATATAGATTAGAGTAAAATGTTATATGTATACAGTAAAATTAAATTATATTTCGCAGCATAAATTTTTTATATGATTGACTTCATTCATATTTGATTGTCATTATTGGTAAGTCTGACTCCTCCGTAGTTGAATTGTTAATAATTACAAGACATAAATACTTCATATTTCTAAACAAAATATAATATATTGTTATTATATAGTTACATTCTAGAATCAACATTCTTTGTTAAACTATAATCTTTGTTACTCATCAAAGCCGTTAAGAAACTGTAGATCAAACAACTTATTTTTAATAATGATTTGAATTTGTGTTGCATACATGATATTTTGTTGCAAAAGGTTGCTAGTGTTTGAGGTAAACAGTCAGATTACGTGCACGTCTAATCATCATTTGTTTTTTTGTTGATAGTTTTGTATCATTTTATGTCTAATCTATGTTAATTTAATAATTCATAAAATTTATTAGAATAAATATATCAAAAATAAAGAGAAAAAATTCTTCAAAATTGGTGAATTATAAACATTAAGAATCTAATATTAGCCCCAATTAAAATTGGTCCGTTGGAATTATCTGACGTGGACGTGGTACATGAGGAGATAGTGATTCGGTGGTTGTTTGGTAGATGCCAATCATTTCCGTTTGAAAAATGTGGAAGAATAAGCGGCATCGACCGAGTTGTATTTTAGAGAGAGAGAGAGAGAGAGAGAGAGAGAGAGAGAGAGAGAGGAGACGTTGAATTTGTGACTTGGTCAAACTGAGCGACAAAACATGCCAACTTGGTCTCATTCATGCACTAATCGAGCTGTATATCTTACAACGACCACTTCTCAATCTCCTAACATGAATCGCTCGCTGACATGTGGGCCCCACAATTTCCCAATTACATTGCGGTCCCTAGAAGTAATTAATTTAAGCCGCCGCAGGAACCGGTCTAACTGACGCGCTCGCTTGTTTGTTTGTTTGAGGCTTTGAGCTGTTATATATATAAAGATACGCTTGCTTTTGCTTTTATTAATGTAATTGCAGTGCATGTATAATCAATCGGAAAGGGAATTTTAGTAGAAAGTCGCAAGAGATCCAAATCTCATCAGAATCTTCCTTCTTTTTTTTCTTCCAACGCGCGCCATGGCTGTAAGCTCATTTCTAATTTATTACATTTAATTACTATTTTATCTGTTTTTGGTTGTTCTTTCTTCAATCATACGAGAAGAATCTCTCGGAACAATTTATTCATTGAATTCTCCTAATGCGGAATTTGTTGCCAGAATGTAATTTAAGAGCTTCGTTAAATGGGAAGCTATTTAGTTCCTAAACAATATTAGTTTTTGAATAGCCCTTTCTCTCTCGTGCTGCTGCTTCTTCTTCTTCTTCTTCCTTGCGAAATTGCAAATTCTCTTTTCCTTAAGGGGAAATTATATATGCTCAAAGACCTACATTTGTTTGTATCTTGAGAAATGTGTAAAATATAGCCTAGTCCTTCGCATCTGATGCTTGCTGGTTTAATCTTCTAAATTGAAGAATTAGTTTGGATTGCATTGGAGTGAAATAGTTGATTTGTGCCCAATCAAGTTGTTTTTTCTTCTTAATTTTGCTAGATCGAGTTCATTTTCACGCGGGTTCTGTTCTACAAACCAAAATATGAGGGGAAAGTGTTGAAAAGTACGAAGAGGGGAAAACCATTATTCTCAATTTTCTATATTAGTACAATAACTTTAAGAATTTATGTCTCGTATTTCCCAGAAAATAATTGTGGTAACCAAATTAAAGCTGGTAGTAGGTACACCAATTAAAACGAGTAGTTGCGCTCCACTAATTACTTTAGTAATCAATAATTTAACTAAGATATATATATATATAAGCTCTTAGTTGGTTATGAGTAGAGATTTCCAGTTTTCAAACTAGATAAAATAGTTGTTTCAGGTTTAACAATCCATATGCGCTCAACCATTTAAAATTGCAGGTATACCTTCCAGAAATCGTAATTTATTTGTGTACCATTATTTTCTAACGTATAACCTTTTCCTTTTGCATGTATAGTAATTAAATTTAGTTGTTGACAATTACAATGACAATTCATGAGTTCTTTTAAATAATGAAAACAATGTTTCTCCATCTTATCAAAATAGAAAGCGAAAAAGAAGGACAAGTAAAAACCAGAAAACGAAATGAGACTATACAAAAAAATAAAATAAACTTCCTAGGTCTAGCTGCTCTGCTTTGTTTCTTCCCTTTTTGTGTGGTTACAACTGCTCTGCTTTTTGTTGGTTTAATTTTGTATTATTTTTTTCTACGTAAGCAGCTTTTATGCCACCAGTTCCTATTGAATGGAAATGTCTGTATAAAATTTTGCAGCATATGTTGCAGACTAGACAGTTTTGCATAATTATAAAGGGATAACCTTTTAAACTACATTTCACATTATGTATAATTGCTAATGTTCTGAGTTTTATTATTGAATTTTCTTTGACAGAAACGGCCAAGTGTACCGCAATTCGGTACATGGGAGAACCAAAATGTAGGGTACACAATGTACTTCGAAAATGTACGCAATGATAAAAATGCCGGCCCGAAAAAAATCATAAACCCTAACGACCCTCAACAAATGCAACATGTGAATTTCGGTGGTCCATCAAACAGAGCTCCTCCCCAGAACAGAGCACCTCCCCAAGCAGTGGCACCGAAACCTAGCCAACCTAAGCCACAACCCGAGCATCATCAAAACTATAATTATCAGAAGCCGAATTATAACAATTATGGAGGATCTAGCTACGAGCCTTCCCCTGCAAGATCGCACCAAAGTCCAGGGGTAAGTGTAGTAGATTAACATTGAATTCACTTGTGTAATTATTTGAAAAGAAATTGGTGTCTTGCTATTTTGAAAAACAGAGTACTTTTGGACTTGATAGAAATTTGAGAATATCCCTTGATGCTAGATTTACAAATTTATCCATCTAAAATAAAAAGTTAAACTTGACCTTTTTATTTTTCTTGAAATTTTTAATAATTTTCTAAATCAATTGTCCAAAAATTCCCCTCTATTGAAGTCGAAATTAATATTCTAAGTTGAGATTCTCTGTGTGTAGCCCAACAAAAGACCTAATGCAGTGCCCAAATTTGGTGAATGGGAAGATGTAAACTCAACACCAGCAGGAGGTTATACCATGCAATTTGAAAACCTTAAGAAAAAGAAGGATGCTGCAAAAGCCACCCCAATGCAGATGCCTGTCGAGCCGGTACGCACCCCGCAAAGGGATACGTATCGCAATGACACTTCATTTTTTTCAAAGGTAAGTAAATCACTCTAAGTTACCAACTATTGCTATACTACTCATACATGCTAGGTATATTAATATTATCATTCATGTTGAAATGGTATCAGATTTAATCTTTCTATTCAAATTGGTAAATGATGTCTCGTGAATTGAATTCCAACAATTTTTTGTATCTTCCGGAAAATAAAATAATATGTCAAACAATTATATATGAAAATAGAAGTAATTACAATGATGAAACCTCCAGTATCGTGGTGTATTAATAAAATTTTGTACATTTCCAACTTTCTAGCTTTTGGGCTGTTTTTCTCCGTCTACAAGAAATTGATGAAGCAGCTTATGTTTGCGAGGGATTGGATTTTCTGACATGCTTTTTTGTTATGGTCATACTCATAGATTTCATTTATTCATTTTTTTTAATTAATTTATCAAATGAAGATGCTATTTCATCCTTAAAAAGAAAATTTTCGTTTCTTATCACTGTGTATACTGTAGAGTTCGTCACTTGACATAGCTTGTATGAAACTTGATTGTACCAGTTGTTATTTATTTAGCTTGTATGAAACTTGATTGTACCATTCGTTATCCAGCTATTCATACTCGTCTTTGACTTTGTTGCTGAGAAATCGTTCGACATCATTCCCCCCCATAATTGCACCGACAAGACTGGTAGAGAGAATGCAAGGGACAAACAAATCTGTCTATATCAGTAAAAACATGATGCCAACACGTAATAGCTTCTATTAGGATTTCAAAAAAAAAAACATGATGCCAACCATTGCTTCAAGAGGTTTTCATCCAACATAGAAAGAACACACTTTATCAAATATTTAATTTACATTATTACAAACACCAGTGCATTTCATAAAGTTGTCTTCCACAATTATAGAAAAGAAGTGAGGCATTAATATTCCCCCACTTCCTGAATTACCATCACCACACAATCCACCTATTTACAGTTACAGTTAATGAGGAAAATGCAATAACAATATAGCCATGCACAATTGGGGAGCCACCTCAACTTTTTTCTGCTTTTGAACTTATAACCTGAAACTTCTCTTCTTTCCACAGAGGACAACAATTCACAATTATTTTTGGTAAGTTTTTGAGTTTCCGGGATTATATGCAAAATTAGAATTTCAGGTGGGCATCAGTAATTAACCAAAGGTAAAAAAAATATATATATGGTGACGGCATACACTAAACAACATAGACAAGGTCATCGCTACTCTCATTTCCTATTATGACTAGACCTTCAACAAGTAATGGGAACATGCATCTTTTCCATTGGCAACCTGTAGTTATGGCACCTCCTGGGGGATCAATAATGTTGTACGAATGCTGCTGTTTTATAATACCAATCACACTTGCAGTATCCCCTTCTTTGATAAACCTGGATATTACAAAATAACACAACTTAAAAGGAGAATACAGCAACAAATTTGGTTTTAGGTTTAGATTGAAGTTATGAATATATATTTTTTTTTCTTTTTTGCGGAAAAAAGGAAATATTCATAACTTAAACCTAAACCAAAAACACTTAAAAATGATGAGTAAATAGATCATTCTTTAATGACAGATATTTGCAAGTTTATTATTTATTTTGTTCCTATATATCCGTACTTTGGTAATGGTGGAATGATTTTGCTTATGGAGACAAATAAAGAGAAAAATAAACTACCCTTCTTTAATGCGTAACTTCAGGCTGTTGCTAGAGAGGTTATTCTCCTCTAACCAGTTGAGAAAATCAGGAGATATCTGCCCTTCGTCCTTGTTAATTTCTACTGTTTTGGATTTAACATAGGGTGTAACTCTTGTGCTTTCTCCAGCTCTCACAAGAAATCTTGTACCCGTATTTTTGTCTGATATGTAAAAATTTGCCAAGTGCTTCTGTACGAACAAAGAAGTCAACATATAGAATCTTGATTATTGTTTTTGGCATATTTCCCAATTTTTTTCAAAAAAGAAAAGAAAAGAAACATGAGGAATGAAATTTAAAATTTACTACGTACTGCTGAATGCTTCAATTCCCATTTGAAGTGCCAAAGATTTGAACTTGCACTTGAGCTGCTGGATCCGTGGTATTCATACACGTCGATAGATGTAAATATGCATCTCGATATGTCATGATATGATGCACCCAGTGGGAGATGTCCACATGTCACTTGCTATGAATTGGTTAATTAACAAATGACAAAATAAGATGACGGAAAAAGGAGGAAACAACAAACAAAGGGAGAACGTGATGCTTCAATTTGCTCGACGGTTCCACAACTAGCAAATATTGGTCAACTACATGATTTGCAGTCTGATTTTGCTTGAGTTATACTTAAATACATAGAGAAATACCTTCAAATCTACCTTGTTTAGATCATTGACATTCTATTTCTTAAATCAGTATGTTCCTTCACAATGTTAAAGTTCATTGCTTGCTAAGGAAAAAAATTACAAACCTAAGCAAAAGTGATCACAGTATTTTATTAATAACTGAATAGAATCAATGCAACAAACTTCAGCAACAATCAAAATATCTAGGAAGCGATCATTCAATTTGAATTTTACATATTGTAGAAAGGATAATAACAAGAGGCATGATTAAGAATATATGGGCTGTTCTATTGTTGAAAAACAAAAATAAATTTTCACATTGAAACACACTTAAAAGTTTCTAATTAAACACCGGCCTTAGTAACATAGAAATCGGTAAAAAATACAACACACAAGAGAAACAGAAATCTAACCCCAGTGATCTTCACTAGTTCACCCACTGGAAAGTTTGCTCTGTCAATAGTAGTATCTGGTAACTGCCTGAAGTATCTCTCAACCTCCTTATTTTTCCTTAAGATATTCCACACTGACAACAGAACAACAAACAAAACCAAACCTCCCACCACTATAAGTAACTGAAGCCGTCTTGACACGGCAAATAAAAATATCCCGACACCAACCCCAGCCGCCAGCACGACCACCACCAACAAGTAAAAATAGAATGGAATACCTGGATCATGCACTTAGCTGTTTTAATGGTGAAGTTGGCCATAGAAAAATCAATGTGCATCATAAACCAACATGCTTAATTTGTATGATCAATCAATGGCATGATTAATTATACGTATGGTTTTCTATGCTTGTCAGTAATACACTTGCAAACCAAGGATATATCTATTTAGATAATTCAGGGTTCCGAAGGGTTTTACAATGAATTGCCAGATTGGTTGCTATGCTTGATTTAAGAAACAAAGATTTGAATGATTTAAGCTACATGAATAATTGCATATATATATATATATATATATATATAGATAACACATGATGCCTTATAAAGAGAGTATGTAAAGTACCAAAGACAAATTTGCTCTCCTTCACAGCCGGCACCGGTTGCTTCACAACCCTTCTGGCTGAACCAAGTGATGACACAGAGGGTGACCGAGACGGCGAGGGGCCCACAAGCAGTCCAGAATGCTGCAATTGCGACAGCGGTCCAGAATGAGCCGAAGGAGATGGTCTATGCAACGGGCCCGAGGGGGCACGACTCGAGCCTCGGCTACTCATCTGAGGAGAAGATACACCACCGCCTATGCCAACACCAGTACCAGTATTGGCCGGTATGTCGAACATACGCCCAAGTTCGCCGGACTTTGCAACATCGCCACCGGTGTAAGGTACCGGACCTCCTGACGAGAGACGCCGCTCTCTAGATGGTGTCTCTGGTTGTGGTCCCGAGACGTACAAGCCGCTGGCCAACTGATGCATTATGAGTTATTTTGGAAGCACCTCGATAGTGGAGAAAAAGATGGAAAGAAATGGTACGATGCTTTGAGAGAGAGAGAGAGAGAGAGAGAGAGAGAGAGAGCTTAGAGGAGAAGGTGGTGAAGAAAAGGGGCACGTGCCGGGCCGACGGGGCCAGGTGGAGGGATCAGAAGCGTCGATGATGATTGATGGGCGTTTCTGACTAGGGAAGGCCTGATTTAGATTGTGAAAATGTAAAGCGTCAAACTGTCAATTTGGAAATTGGAATAGAAGCAAAAGCACGGGAATTAATGAACAAAATGATGAAGTAAGCAATTTAGTGTCCACTTGTGATGCTTGCCGACTCAGCACACAGGATTTTCTGCGCTATGCCTTTCGGATTTATATATACTTAATTACTTTCATATTGCTTCAATTGGATTAAATAAAACATTAATTATTTGATACTTGCCAATGCGTTGTTTCAAATATATGTGATTATCCTTATACATTTATAATTAGTTATAGCTATGGTACTATTACATAATTTATTAGTGACAAAATGATAAATTTGGAGGCTACAATCACTGATGTACATCAGTGGTGCAATTATCCCAAACAAAAGATGGAATAAAATGGAGATGGACAGCAGCAGAAACTTTCACGGTGAAATCAATATCATATCAAGCGATAATGAACATACCGAGTATAAAGGAAACGACCAACATAATATGGAAACTAAAGGTGCCTCTAAGACTCAAGGTCTTTGCATGATTGTTTTCCTTTAACAAAATACTGACGGTCGACAATTTAAACAGACGGGGATGGAGTCTCACTAACAGATGTGATATATCATGTGTAAAGCACAATCTGAATCGGTTTTACACTTATTCAATGAATGTGTGCAAGCAAGGATATTATACAGGTTAATAGAATTAAGGATGAAGGTAAAAATACCAGGAGGAATATCATATGGGAATGAAAACACGGTAGCAGGCTTAAAGGAATTCAAGTTTAGCAAGAAAGAAAGGTCCATATTGTTAATTACACAATTTGTTATATGGAGAGAAGTTATTTTGCACTTTTTAAGAACAAGTGAAAGCACAAATTTATACTAGTTATTTTGCACTTTTTATTTTTCAGTTTTTTTTTTCTTATTTCTCTTTAATCTGTTTTTTATTTTTTAT
This sequence comes from Carex rostrata, assembly GCF_964058835.1. Classification (NCBI taxonomy): domain Eukaryota; kingdom Viridiplantae; phylum Streptophyta; class Magnoliopsida; order Poales; family Cyperaceae; genus Carex; species Carex rostrata. The sequence continues at coordinate 8,151,719 of NC_135941.1, read as the reverse complement.
TTTATTTCTATTTGCTTTATGTTCAAATATTTTGAGTAGAATTGTTTTTCTTATTTAGTTATATATCTTTGGTAACTTCAAAATTATTAATGAAATAAGATCTAGACCTTTTTTCATTGTCAAAAAAACTATTGCACGTCTAATAGCCGACCATGCGATAACAACAATCAGTCGACGTTAATTTTTAATAAATAGTTATACTTGACAACTATTTATTATCTAACTAATACAATGACACAATTATAATAATATTCACAATTTTTTTTCTTCATGCGGTTATTAACTGAAATGTAAACATGTTATTTATAAAAGAGAAGGGTTCAAATACCTTCATTTTTTGTGCCTCCATCATGCCTCCATTTTTAAAAACTTATTAAACTCAAAATTTAAAACTTAAAAATCAAAATTAAACCGTTGGATATGATCTACATCATTTTATTTATGCATGTGTTAAAATTAATAACATTTCAATTTTATTTTAGTTGTCATCAAGAGCTTGTAAAAAACGTACTAATGTGAATAATTTTTAGACATTGATTTTTCAACTTATTGATTCACATAAAAACAAAATTAAAATGTGATAATTTTTTATGACCACACAATGAAAATAACATAGATCACATCTAACGGTTTTATTTTGACTTTTAAGTTTTAAACTTTGAGTTATTAAAGTTTTTAAAAGTGGAGGCATAATGAAGACACAAAAAATAAAAGCATTTGAACCTTCCTCTTTATAAAAATTTATGATGTTGGCATATCTTAACAAAATTTAAAGTAATGTTTCCACTCCATAATCATCTAATAAAGTATGTACATTTGTTTTTACTTTTTAAAAGGTAGTTCCAAGCACTGATGGAGATATAATTAATAATAGCAGTTATATGTGATTTTTGTCCATATTATATGGAAAAGATCTTTCTTTTTTATATTCTGCTTACTTTTTTGGGTTTAACTGTTTGTTTAAATTTTAATATATAGGGAAATTTACCTCCGTGCCACTCCAAAACTTGAAAATTACTAAATTGCCACCCCAAAACTTAGAATTACTTATTTGCCACCCTAAAATCATTAAAATTATCAAATTGCCACAATATACATCTAATATACATATTTAATTAAAATTATTATGAAAAATATTATATAATAAAACGTATTTTCGTATTTCCCAAAATACCCTTCAATAACAGATGAAATTTCGCCTCTCTATCTCTCTCTTCCTCTCTTACGCCCCTATCTCTCTTTCTCTCTTTCCAGTAACATTTCGCCTAACCCCGGACCCTTCTCTTCGCCTAACCCCGCCTAACCCCAAACCCTTCTCTTTGCACATTCCCCTTCTCTCTTGGCCGCGGAAGCATCACCTCTGAAGCAAGTAATGTTCATTTTAACCTCTGCTTTTGGAGTTTTGGGTACCTGTCTACATGGTTTTGGCCCGAAGGCTTTTGGATTTGTTTAACAAGTTCTTGTTCCCAATTTGAAATCTTATGTGCATATTTTTTTTGAAGTACATGCTGTTCTTGCCCCTCAATTTTGTTTAACAAGTTTATTTGCATATTTTAAATTGCAACGATTTGCTTCTGATTTCACAAAATTGCAACGATTTGCTTCAAGTCTAAATTGGACCCTCAGTTTTGTTTAACATAAGAATTGAAATCAGAATTAAATTGAGAAACATAAGAACTGAAATCAGAATTAAATTGCAACGATTTGCTTCAAGTCTATTTTATTCATAATTGAACTGAAATCAGAATTAAATTTGAGACTAAAATTCACAAAATTTACTGCATCATATATAAATTCACAAAAGTTACTGCATCATATTCATATACAAAAGTTACTGCATTATAATATTCTTGCTTAGAATTTCCTATGAATTATATTCTTGTCACTCGTAGGAATGAAAAACTCAACCTTGTTGGTTAGTTGGTTAAGATGGTGCATGCTTTAGGGAAGACATTGCAGGAAGAGAACAAGGAAGACTTAGGGCTTCAACACTTCTGTTTTAATGACAAGTGTTAACTATTATTTCAGAGTGTAGTAGTAACATATTTTTGCTGTTTCTGTCAAAAGATAGCCATCTTTCGGTAGATTTGAGAAAATGTGCATCAAGGGCTCTTGTAAATTAAATAACTGAATAGAGAAAGAAAATAAAACAAAAAACTTCAAGGCAATGATTATAGCACTGCGTGGTGAATTCAACCTTCCCCTGATTCAAAATGCTTAAATTCTATATAGCATAAGCATATAATTTCTATCAAAATTACAAGCACAATCACCATTGATCAACCTTCAGCACATGCACCTTTTTATACAATTTGTCGCTGATTATGAACCAAGTGACATTAAAATAAATAGGTTAGTTTAAGCATTTTGTTTTCTATAATACTAGAATTAAAACTTTACAATTATGCCAGCATCCCTGATTATCCATTAAAAACAAGCCTCCAATACTAGTCAGATGTCTATGAAACTATTACATAATAAACTTACAAAACAACTTCCATAGAAGAAAATTACAGATGAACTTACAAAACAACTCAAAATCTGCAAAAGCTACATCACTACTTGCATAAAAGTAGCAACAGATCCTGAAATATATATGCCAAAATTATCTCAAAGCAGCAACAGATTAATACAATTGATCATCATCATTACTAAAATTCTAACATCACTACTTACATATCATTACAATTAAAATAACGGTCATCACAAATACATTTATAGCAACAAGGAATTTAATCTTCTCTGCTAATTTAATAAGGCAAGAGTTGTGTTTCTTCCATTCTCCCATCTCAACATCATATCGAGCTTCATTTCTACGAACGTCCGATACCACATGCTCGACAACACTCCGCTATGTCACAATTCCAGATTCGCGAAGATATTCCTCGTACTCGTCCATGCATTGTATTTCTCACAATTTCTCCCATAATTCAGAGCCATGCTTCCTAAAATAATAGCATTTTCTCTCAGATTCAAGTAATCAAATAATATTTTACCTATCTTTGAAATATGCAGCTTAATAAACAGCCAAATGGTTCACTCTAATTTCTTATCCCTTTGCACTAGTAAAGATACAGCTTAATAAACAGCCAGTGATAACACTTTTACAAAGGGTCCCTAAGTCACCACCTTTGACAGATTTGGTTCACTCAAATGGTTAATTTAGCCAAAAAGTTAACTTGATTACTTGAATTCAGCCACAAACCCTAGTAATTATCAGAATAAATAGAAGAAACAATAAGTACCAATTCAGTCTTTGTCGACGGAAGGGAAGGGGATTGGCGAGTGCAGAGGCAATCTTAGGGTTTAAAGAGAGGAGAAGACAAAGTGCAGATCGACGGAAGCGTGAAAGAGAGGCGAAGGGAGGGAAGGGGATTGGCGCGGCCAGACCTCCAGCCTCCTCCGACGGAAGGGTTTGGGGTTAGGCGAAGAGAAGGGTTTGGGGTAATTTCATCCCGAAAGAGAGAAAGAGAGGGAGAGAAAGAGAGAGAGAGAGACAGGGGCGTAAGAGAGGAAGAGTGAAAGATAGAGAGGCGAAATTTCATCTGTTCTTGGAGGGTATTTTGGGAAATACGAAAATACGTTTTATTATATAATATTTTTCATAATAATTTTAATTAAATATGTATATTTGATGTATATTGTGGCAATTTGATAATTTTGATGAGTTTAGGGTGGCAAATAAGTAATTTTAAGTTTTAGGGTGGCAATTTGATAATTTTCAAGTTTTGGAGTGGCATGGAGGTAAATTTCCCTAATATATATTAAAGGAAGGAAACAATGTTATATTTATGTGATTTTTCTTATGATATGATTGAAAAATGTACGTTTGCTGAGGATATCATATATGATTGTTAAGACGCAAATGTACCAAACTTAATTTCTCAGGAATATCGATCATAGGATTTTGCTCTTAGATTTTATTAGTACATTTTAATTTTGATTGCGAATTGTTGTTTAGATGTACCAAAGTATATATAGATATATGTGTCTTGATATATATACACGTAAGATAAACTTATAGTTCCATTCTTTCTAAAGAAATAAAAATAAAAGTTAATTAATTAATTTATTAAATATGGGTAGATAACATTGCAAATCTGATAGATATATATATAAGTAAAGTGTGAACATATATAATGATAAAGAATATCAACTACGATTGCTATATATACTTTTTCATATGACCGGATAAATTTATATTATTTAACTTGTTGAATAATGCTAATTATATATATATATATATATATAGAGAGAGAGAGAGAGAGAGATAGGCTAATGTGCTTTCGGTAGCATATGGGCCGAAATACACACGGTCTAAATTTAAATTTCAAAATTCATTCGATCTGAACCGTTCATCTTGTTCTCCATATTAATATGTGCTTGGAGACCAAATTTTATATTTTTCTGAATTTTTTTACTATTTATTAAGCCACTTTGAAAATTGCTGATCCAACGGTGGCTTAACAAAACAATAAAACCGTTGGATCAACGATTTTCAAAGTGACTTAATAAATAGTAAAAAAATTCAAAAAATATAAAATTTGGTCTCCAAGCACATATTAATATGGAGAACAAGATGAACGGTTCAGATAGACTTTTTGAATTTTAAAATTTCAAATTTGAACCGTGTGTATTTCAGCCCATATGTTACCGAAAGCACATTAGCCTATATATATATATAGAGGTGGGCTACGGTGAGTTGCGAAGTAAAGCGACTATTTTACTTCACGCTCATATTTTGCGATTTTAAAGTTCAAAACGTCGATCCGAACCGTTCATCTTGTTCTCCATATTGAAATGTGTTAGGAGACCAAATTTTACATTTTTTGGAATTTTTTTACTATTTATTAAGTAATTTTGAAAGTTGCTAATCTGATGGTCCAGAAAATTTTACTGTTTTTTACTGTTCACAGCAAAACAGCAATTTTAAAAAATGCTTAATAAATAGTAAAAAAATTCAAAAAAAATGTAAAATTTGGTCTCCAAGCACATTTCAATATGGATTAAACATTTAACGGTTCGGATCGGTCGTTTGGACTTTCAAAATAAAAATACGGCGTGAAGTAGAAACGCATTTTACTTCGCAACTCACCATAGCCCATCTCTCTCTCTCTCTCTCTCTCTCTCTCTCTATATATATATATATATATATATATATATATATATATATATATATATATATTATTATCAGATGTTAACGTAACATTGCTCGTGACCTAACCTATAGCCACACCCACACCCACACCCACATAGCTAATCAATAAAAAAGGGAAACCGGAGACCTTAATATTTGGGAGCCATAGCAGCTAACTGTGCACGTGGGCCCCCAGACTTGATGCCGACGAGAAGTCTGAGCTAAGATTCTTCCACGTGGATAGATCATAACCGTTAAGAGATTTTGTCGGTCCTTTGGGATGCGAAATGCCGCCGACATTTTACTAATTGCGAGAGGCCTTTGGGCCGGGCTTTTATAAGCTCTACGCTAAAACGGATTTGGGCTTTACCGAAATTTGAACCATCAATTAAGTGTAGGCACCTAATTGCATCCAACACGAATTTTCTTCCACATGGGCTTGTACTCGGTACAAAATGAAACCATATAAGGGATAATTACAACTGCAAGTAACAAATGAATTGAGTTTTGGGCTTTAATTGTACTGAATTCTTCTTCTTGCATTCAATAGACGATTCTTAAGGTATTTTTATAAAATGAAAAAAAAAAAAAAATCAACATTCTGTTGTTAGCGATTTAAATCACAAAAACAAATTTGGTTAACCTTAGCAAGTAATTAAGCTCACTATATGGTTCATCAAGTTTACTGGTTTTCATTTAGTCCCTTGAAATATGTATTCTGTGTATGGGGAATGGACCGAATGGTTGTTTATATCAGAAAAAAAAAAAAAATGATAGAAGTGCCACATTAGTTAAGATAACAACAGTGATCATATATGCATATGTAGAACTTCGCCATGAAATTTCTTAGAATTTTGGTTTGTACATTAATCTAGTAACACTACAAAGATCTACAGAAAAGGGATGGCATCTACAGATGTCATACTTGGCAATCAGCTGCCAAAATATTTACCCGGCATGCTGTTATCATTGTTTCTAATGGAACCTAACAAAAAAGCACACTACAAGATATGCCTTCATATGATATATTTCAAACAAGGGATCAAAATGAATAATATGTAAAATTAAAAGACATCCTTTAAACATATGCAAAAACATATTTCGTAAACCTAGAAATTACTAATCAGGCAGGTACCGGCACAGAAGAGTTTGCCTGAATGCAACCCTTGAACTTGAACAGGTCTAAAAGAGAGCTTCCGATTCTGAGCTCCTGGTGAACAATCATGGGCAAACCTTCTTTGAGGCAGTGATCGAATTTCTCCAAGACCGTCACGACATAGCTGAACTCGGGCCTCTTTGCAGGATTGACCGACCAACATTTCTTTATGAGGCTGTTCAAAATTGGTGAACATGTTGTGGAAAGAGGCGGTCGTAGATTCTGAATCAAAAGTACTTTGTTATTTAAAATGCATCGTACTTTTGGTTTACATGGAATAGTCAGAATGAGCCGAAATATTTATGTATAACATAAAAAACAGGTCTTGATTTTGAATTACCAACGGCATGATGTTGTACATAAAAATATTGACAGAATGAGTTTGGTTTGTTAATTGAACTATATATATATATTATGTACCTTCTCGGCAACAGCATAAGCAGCTTGCACAGGAGTCATCCCCTGGTAGGGCACGAGACAAGTTGTCAGTTCCCACAACACAATTCCAAAACTATATACATCAACCTTCCTTGTGCATGGTTTCTCCTTGACCATTTCTGGTGCCATCCATCGGTATGTACCCATATTCCCTTTTGATGACCGACACTGTGTCTCCAGACATGATGTGCCAAAATCGGCCACTTTTACCCTCATCTCATCATTCAGTAACAAGTTGTGGGATTTGAGGTCTCGGTGGATAACGCCTTGTGCATGAAGATATTCCATCCCTCGGGAGATGTCAAGTGCAAGCCGTAGAATTGTTTCGGTTGAGAGGGAGTATGGTTCTTTCTTGTGGAGGTACATTCTCAGGGTACCTTGCGACATGTACTCGGTAATTATGCAGTAGACCGGCGGCTTCTTGCATGCTGCGATGAACTACAATAACAAGTTGGATATAAATATTAAACTGAAATCTTTCCTATGTAATAAATATTCTTTCTATATTACAGAACTTATAAATTATCAATCATAACAGACAAATTTAATCTTTTTTTTTTCTTTTGAAGAACAAATATATATATATATCATTCTTTGACATGGTCGTTTTTGTGGACACTCCTTCCGGCTTTAATTAAGCAGGTAGTCATACAAATTTATCGAGAAATTTGATGATCGATCGATATGTCAACCGACAACTAAAAAAACTTAACAGGATGAGGATGGGATGTAACTTCAAATTTGGGACAAACTACAATGGATTGACCACTTTTGGAAGTTTTGCCTCAATTTCAGGCAAGGAGATATAATGCAAATATCCATTAAGCATGAAGTAAAAAATAATGAAACCTGAACAAATTGAATAATCTGTCCAATCATGCATCCTGGTACACATATTTTTGATGTATTGAACTATTGGTACAGAAAGATTCAGCAGTGAATTAATTTAAATATGCTGGTGCAGTATAGATAGAGCTAGAGTACCATATACAAAAATAATACTCATTTCGATTCAGTCGCACTTATGTGACCATCCGAGAAAGTGCTTATCTAACTAATAGCTAGTGTATGAAGGAAAAAAAAAAAGATAAAACAAGAGGATCACAATTGAACCTGTACTATATTTGGATGGTAAAGGCGAGACAAAAACGAAACTTCTGAGTTGAATTCTCTCTCCAGTGTCTCTCTCCTTTGCTCATCTTGATCAGGAATCTTAACCATCTTAATAGCTACTGCTCTCTGCTTGTAAATCCCCCGATAAATCCTGCTGTTTGATCCAGAAGCAAATTTATTACCGATGAACAATTGCGACAAATCTGCCATCCATTCTTCCTTCTGAGTGCCTGAATTGGCATCAAAATTATCTGATGTCCCCGGTTCTAGAATCATCGACCATGATTCGAGGCTGTCCCACCTTTTCTTTTCCATGATTTCCACCTCTGTTAGACCTGAAGAAGATGAGGGGAAATAGGGAGGCAGAGGTGGTGGTAAGGAAATTTGGTTTGGTTTGTTCTTCTTTCCTAATCGCAAGACTCTGAAGCAGAAAGCCATTGTTTGCCTTTTGGGTTTTGATTCTATCAAAATATGCTGTTACTTCTGTGATTGTTCAAGGACTGCGATTGCATCCTTGGAAAGCTCGAGCTTTTCTGCGGAATATTTTGCCTCATCAAGAGGTGCTCCAACAACATGTTGTTTTGCTGTTTTCAAAGAATCTACTTGTAGCTAGATAACTAGATATCATGCACAAAGAAATTAAAAAGAGGTAGAATTTTTTGTTTTTAGAGGGCGACAATACAGAAGGAAACTTGGCATAGATGGACTTGAATCATTTTAGAATTCAAAATGGTGATACAGAAAGAATAGTTGTTGTTGTTCATATACCATTATCCAGGAAATGAAATATCTAATTTAGGAGGATAACAAATGGGCCTCTAGAGAAGTAAACAAGTGTCTTTCTACTTGAAAAAAAAAATTATAGACCACTGGTGAATCTCTCTATCTGAAGCTTTGCTTCAGGGGCAGGAAAGACAACGCATAAGCTTAGCCAGGTTGTGATAAAAGTGCAGGGGAAGGAAAATACAAGAAGAAAAAGAGCATGTGTACGTCGGCTTCTCTTTTTTCCCTTTTTGTTATCCTCTCTCAATAAAGAATTGTCTATTGGCATCACAGAGCAATATAATCTGTGATGCCAATAGACAATTCTTTTTGCATAGGTCCCGGAGAGTTCACATTTTAATAGGTTTAGATTCAATGTAGCATGCTTTTTAGCCTCCTCTGCACATCTCTCTCAAGTTTCGACTACAATATAATCTGCTGCATATTTTGCTATACCAAAAGCGCCTCACAATAAGTTAAATTCAATTAAAAGTAGTTGGGTTTCTCTGTGTATGTTTCACAATGACACGATTTCCAACGAGTCAGGAAGCATTGAGGATAAATTCAATATAATTTCATTCCTCATTTGGTGTATAAATTAATTGGGTGATTGGCTGAATGCTATTGTTGGTTAAGGTTTGATGAAGATGTTTCGCTACACGGTTTTTCTATGCGAAGAGAGCAACTGGAAGTCAGATTGAATTTGAAGGTTGTCAATTAATGGAGGTCTCGTGATACAGTAGGTCAAAAGATGGTTTCTTTTTCCTCTTTACATTTCTTTCATGCTCTCAACGCTATCACAAGAGAACCGGTGCTGCTACGGTGTTTCTCCATGTGGCCATCAGTGCAAGATACATCAGATGCTGAAATGCCCATTCAATGACCATTCAAAACTATATATTTCTTTAGGTACCAATTATGTAATTCAACGGTAAACTATTTTTTAGTATTATATCCGTGCGTTGTAAAATGTTATAAGATTTTTTTTTTTAGACAAAATAACATGTATTTGCAAATTTAGCTAGGTCAAGTAGATTCCTAAGTTGGATTTACTTAACCCTTTTTTCCTAATTTGTATGATCGCTGAAAGTGTGCTGTAATCTGCAAACCTTGTAAGATTTCTTATGAGTAATGGAAGATATCCAGCCTAGCTACAGGCATTTCAAAGAAAAAAAAAATGCATTTGTGCTTTGCAACATGTTATAAGATTTGTTTTAGGTATCAATTATGTAATTCAACGGTAACAAATGACGACATGACCAATTAATTATTAATCAAAACAAAATTCCTTAAATAACATATAAAAATAGAAATAAACCATGTCAATAAGAAAGATGATACAATTAATTACATGTGAAGAGTTCGTGTTTAAATAAATTTAGACTTCTACACGTTAAAAAAAACACATCAACTAGATATATTGAATCAGAATATTTAATCGAAGAGTTAATATTCAATCTAATGAATTAAAAGTCATTAGAAAATCAGAATATCTACGTGCTTAATGTAAGAATGGAGACAATTACATGTCAACTTTTTTTTATATATATGACAAATATATCTTGCCAAAAATACAAAGATTGCTTAATCTTGACAAATAAATCTTATCATCATGCTTGATTTCTAAACTTGGCCGACTTATTACTTATACATAACCAAATTAGAAAATACATGCTGAAAAAATTGTACCAATTAGCAGTAGAAACTCTAAATGGTGCTTTTGAGTTTTGGCAATCAAAATTCTCAAATTTAATACTATAGGCCTTGTGTGCTAAAGCAAGTTCAGGAGATTTCTAGTTAAAGATAGGATAACTTTATCTTCCCATCAATTGACAAGTAGCTAAATAATAATAATAACAATTAATACCTGTGTTATTTTTCTACAAGGTTGTTCTTGCACCTTGGACCTTGGACCGGACTTCAAACCAACCATGGCCCATCAATTTTCTCAATTGAACCCGGCCTATGCTTCAAAATCTCAAACTCAATCCACATAAAAACAAAATTGATAATATGTAAATTCGGTTAAATTTCAAAAAATTTCTTTTATATATGTCATGTCATCAACGTTCTCATCCATCTGATTATATTTTTGTACTTATTATTATAGGAATATTCATATTTTTTATGTTTTCTATCCTTCATTTTTAAGAAGGGAACTTATATTTATATTTCTACGTAAGAATTTTCATTCAGTTAATTCTATTATTTTTTATTATATAGGTTTTAGAGTTAAACAAAATATTTTTTATAACTAGACTTTACTTGAATGTAAGATTTGTTTACAAAAAATATCAATGTTATAATTTTATCTTAAACAAATATTTTTCTCGTAGAAAGAAACTCGAGGGAGTGGAAAGAGTTGTTTTTTTTATATATATACGACAAAATTCACATTAAAAATCTGAATGATTCTTTTTCACATTTCTATACAATACTAGTGTCAATAAACTATAAAAAGAAGGCAGATGAGATTGGAGGAAACTTTGGAGACCCGACTGGAAGGGTTGCCATCTTGCCATCATACAAAAGAAAATGGCTTAAAAATGCTTTCGTTGAGAGTCGAACTCAAGACCTCCCGCTTACTAAACGGGTGCTCTAACCAACTGAGCTACGAGAGCTTTTGGTTCTGAAAGGAACAATAAATTTTATAAACTTTTCACATCACACTTGACGTCAAATAGTCCCAGGATTGACTAAAATTTTTAAATATATCATACTCCCAAAAAAGATAAACCAAACAATCACGATTTCCAAAAAATTCAAATTTTGACACGGCCGCATCCCGTAGGTGCGGCCACCCGTTTTTTTTCCGTTCAAATTGAATTGCCGCACGAGAAGAAGAAGAAAAAAAAGGTGGCTGCATCCCTTAGATGCGGCCCACAAAAAAGTTGTCCCATCTAGAGGATGCGGTCGTGTCAAAATTCTAAATTTTCAGGAAACGTGATGGCTTGGTTTATCTTTTTTGAGGTTATGGTATATTTAAAAATTTCGGCAGGATTGAAGTAGAGTCAATTATTTATCAACGACTATGTACGTCGAGTTTAGGGGTGTCAATGACAACTGTTTACCCTACCCGTATCGTATTCGATAAGATGGGTATGGATAAGATTTTTTTTCATTAACTTATTGGGTATGGATATGTTGGGTTTCGGGGTAACCAAAATCGGTTCAGGCTTATGTCAGGAAACTTTTCAAGATGACCCACCTTCAGTATTCCTTTGACATCAAAACCTAATTTAATCCTTTTACGGATCTACTCCTCAATTGATTTCTAAAACATTAATCTACTTACCAATTAAATAGATTAATATAACATTTATACCTCGTTTCCAAATTCATATTAGAATGCAGACCGAGTGAGAAGAGTGACTCAGGGAATGACTCGTCTCGGAGCACCAGACGTCTGGTGCCTCTATCGGTTATCCACCAGGACTAACCGGAGAGCGGTTTATTTCTTTTGCCATAAATACTATAAACCACGAGATTTTGCAAAAAAACACTATTCACCGAGAAAAGACGAAAAACGTAAAGACGAACTTGCAATTATTCAGATTCACTAATAAGTAAAACTGAAATACTGCGAAATTTAGGAAAACACTATTCACCAATCCCGTAAATATTATTCTCAACAACCCGAAATATTATACGTTAATTACGTATAACTTTCTTTTCAAATTCAAAACACTATTTGGGAGAGAAACCAAGAAAGATAGAAAATAACGATTCGATTCGACACGAAACGATACGAGTGAATTAGTAACTTTCTCTCTACCCTCACCCCTCTATTTATAGCCTTTTGTGGAGGTGTGAAATGACCGAAATACCCTCCACATGTGGCGGTTTCAAGAGGAGGAAATCAATTCAATTTTGAATGGAAGAAATCAAATTTGATTTTTGCACTTTGGCCTAATAAGCCTTGAATCGATTTGGGCTTTAATCTTAATTAAGACTTTAATTATTAATAGGTTCTAAGCCCATAATTTAAATTCATAATTAACAACAAATCAAACATATATATAATTGTCATGTACAATTATATTTCTTTCGATAACTTTTATACAACGTACCTTGTATGTTTATAAATTAACTTTTGTTTCTGCTTGTCATCTTATATGACATTTATAATTTAATTATATCACGTATAATTAATTTTAACCATCTTATTATTAATCATAATCAATTTATAATTAATCAACAAGATTCTCCGATTAGCTCCTATATGGTGTGACCTAATAGGATCTGTGTTATGTTGGTAAATAGAATTAAAACTATTCTAACTTTTATAATCATAGGAGGCACCTGGCAGAATGCACTATGACCATCCAATTACACAGATGATACTGTACTGTACAACACCATGATCTAGTAAACTATTTTACTCGTGTTAATTCTTTGTCTCATAGCTATCAGATCAGTTTCAAGGTAGGTGTGTGTCATCCTTGCAAACTTAATATTTTCTTGATCTTGAGCAGATTATCAAATATGATTACTCTTGTAATCATACCGTATGCAAATAATCTTACTCTATCAAGGGGCCCAGTGATACTATAACTCGTATAGAGATATGAGGGACAATAGTATTTTTGGTAAACCATCACTTCCTCAGCTAAGCTATGTTTCTTGAAGAGCTACCGTTATAACTGCTTTTTACGGACAGCGTTAAATAACAATCACACATACACATATCTTAGTAGGAAAGATGAATACCTCATACTGTAGAACTTAACACTGAATGAAATCATTAATGACACGAACACAATTCCATTTAATGTTTCATTCGGGGTCAGTCAAATATCATGTTACTAGAACATGTATCTGTGTGATTAAAATGACATCTCTTGTCAGTGGTCTGTAAAACTTGATCATCTTTTAATTCACATACTAACCTTGTAGCAGTAAATTAGTGTTCCTGCTAATTACCTTGGTTAGAGACTTTTTAAGAGTATATATTATCTGTATTATAAAGTTTCACAATTCTAGTCATGAACTCGGAATGATTCATAAATACAATAATACTCAAAACAACAAAATGATATATAATTAAACATCAAATTGAACAAAATATATATGATAAAATTATTGTATTATTGACTTCTATATTATTACAAATTAACAGGGTATGGGTTTGGATACATGAAAAGGTTATTTCTTACCCTTTGGGTAACTGATATAAAATAAATTATATCATAAGAATAATATTATGCTAACTTTTTACTTTTGTTTGAATGTTTTATTATTTAGTTAAGAAATTGAATTTGTTAGAAGAGATATTTTGATTTTGATTTTTTTTTGCTTAATAAAAACTATTACTTAGAATTAATTGCATATTTATATTTTAATTTTATATTAGTAATTGTGATTGCATATGTATGACATGATAAGTTTTGATGGTTTATTTGTAAAAAATAATAAAACTATTGTATTTGTATTATTTCTTATTTGCAAACTACCGTTTCGTTATCCACTAATTTTAACGGGTATGGGTAGGGTATGGTAAGGCAAATTCTTAACTGGTATGAGTAATGTTAATTCTTAGTGGATATGAGTATGAAAATGGTTCCACCCTATCCGTATCGTAAACATTGACACCCTAGTTGAGTTTGAAAGATGTGATTAAGGCTGTAAAGAAAATAGAGCAGCCATTTTGTGTAATATTTTATTAGTATTGTTTTTATTCTGCTTGAAAACAAAAGCTCTCGTAGCTCAGTTGGTTAGAGCACCCGTTTAGTAAGCGGGAGGTCTTGAGTTCGACTCTCAACGAAAGCAATAATTCATTTTGCAATTTTTTTACTGCTGCAACGTAATTAAACAGAAATAATTCAAATAATTCAGAAAAAATGACCAAAATTACAGATAAATCAGTAGACAAATTGCACATAAAAAATAGGAAAAGGATTCGCAAAAAAAAAAAAATCGCGAATCTTTCATAAATATGTTAGAGGACCCGTTTAGTATTGTTTTTGCGAATTATTTGAAAACAAAATCGTGAATCTTTCATAAATTTTCAAATTATTAACAAATTTAATGAATTATTTTAAATATATGTTGTATTGTTTTGTTTTCTTGAATTTTTTGGAATGGTTTAGGAGCACAGATCTATAAATATGGCTGTTATGTAGCATGTTTATAGTAGGCAGTTACAATATTTGTAAGATTTTCATTATAGGCAGAGCTTTGGCAACAATATAATATAATAATATATATATATAGGTTACATGTATAATTTGTTCATTTGTGTCAATTACATGCATAAGAAGATGTCTGATACATTAATTTTTATTACATTTATAGTTAGATGGAATATATATTGTTCCTTGTACAATTTCAATGGAATCAATTGGTCCCTTAATTATGTGACTCTGCCTCCAGAATTAATCTCATCTCATCTCATCTCATCTCATCTCATCTCATGCACTAATTAACTAATGAATTGTATCTTGGAAATTTAGAAATTACACAAAGTTTGGTGAATTAGAGAAACTCTCTCAAGGCCTGTAGCGTGAGATTAGCCATGAGACGGTTGATCTTCTCTGTTGGATGGAATGCATCCCAAAATAGGTATTTGGTGGCATCCGGGCATGTTAACGGGCATTTGGAGGCGCAGAGAATTCCCATTTCAAACCTTCCTGTGCCACAACAACCTTCTTCAACATTCTCAAGCCCTGTATTAATTTGTATTGTGTGTGTCAGTGTCAGTTTCTGGGAGACAAAACATGAAGAGGTTTGGTTTAATTAGATTAGAGAAATAGTGTTTAGTGTTTACCATAGTGAGAAGGATTGGTGATGATTTGAAGCACACTATCATAGACTTGTGCATATCTCAATTTTAGCCCTGGCAACTTTCTACAAAGGTTGGAAATCATCGTTTGCAATTTTGCATTGAAGTCCCACGCAACTTGATTGTATTTTGCGTTACATCCTTTACCTTTCCCAATTACATTGGTAGTTCTCTCCAACGGCAAACACCCCATCGGGCTTAACCCGGCAAATGATATTTTTCGAGCACCGAGCCGGTATATGCTTGTCAGAAACTCTGCTGCCTGACTGACAAGAAAATCTTCAAACTCTTCAACAGTGAATTGAAGGAACCTGCCTGTGACAAATAAAAAGTAGTTTTCTAAAAAGTCATTTGTGCCGATGCTGATGATGTAGATCGCTTCGTTTACAGTGTACTTTGCTCTCGCTCGACCCATGTACCGCCGTAGCTTCTTTTGGTAGTCCTTGAAGAATTCTATTTCCATCCACAGGGGGATAACAGCCTTCAATATCAAAAAACATACAAACTTAATATTCTTTCTTATTCAATCGACTTGTGTGCTTCTAGATCTAGACAAGGTACCAACTACCAACCAGTAAGAGTGAACTTGCGCCATGGCCCATGGCCCATGGGTGCTTCCAACCAGTAAGAGTGAACACCCGACACCTCTTAATTCTTCTCTTGTCCAGTTGTCCTTACTCCTTGCACCAATTGCCTTTGGCCCACATTTAATTAATTTTCAACATTAATTGTAGCTAGCTAGCTGTAGGCCTCTAGCCTATCCAACAAACGCACAATACGACGTTGCAAATTTCATTTCCTTGTTGTACCGACTTTTTTAAAAATACCCACTCAAAAAATTATTTTATTAAAAAATAACCAGATTTCAGCAAAATTTTTAAAAATACCCAAACCGCGGATTTTTTCTGCGCTCCGAAATTTTTATTCCGGGCCGCAGAAAAAATTCGCGCCCCGAAAAAAAAAAAAATTAATTTTTTTTTCCGAGCGCGGATATTTTCCGCGGGCCGGATTTTTTTTTTTTTTTTTTTTTTTATAGTTTGGAGTTAGGAAAATAATGTTTTTTTGGGAATTTTTTGTCCAACTTTGCACCCCTGATTAACATATCAAAACACCTTCAAAAAATATGAAAATTTACCGACATGTATTCTTGACTTCATAGAATAAGACTGTGAAGTTTCATACAAAATCTCAAAACAGATCGTGAGATATCGGCTCTCAAAAATTGCCCGAACTGCTGAAGGAGTGCTTCTGAGCCCAACTTTGCACCTCTGGTTAACATATCAAAGCACCTTCAAAATATATGAAAATTTACCGACTTGCATTTTTGACTTCATAGAACAAGACTGTGAAGTTTCATATAAAATATCAAAAGAGATCGTGAGATATCGGCTCTCAAAAATTGTCCGAACTGCTGAAGGAGTGCTTCTTAGCCCAACTTTGCACCTCTGGTTAACATATCAAAGCACCTTCAAAAATCATAAAAATTTACCAACATATATTCTTGATTTCATAGAACAATATTGTGAAGTTTCATACAAAATCTCAATATTGTGAAGTTTCAGAAGCACTCCTTCAGCAGTTCGGACAATTTTTGAGAGCCGATATCTCACGATCTCTTTTGATATTTTCTATGAAACTTCACAGTCTTGTTCTATGAAGTCAAAAATGCAAGTCGGTAAATTTTCATATATTTTGAAGGTGCTTTGATATGTTAACCAGAGGTGCAAAGTTGGGCTCAGAAGCACTCCTTCAGCAGTTCGGGCAATTTTTGAGAGCCGATATCTCACGATCTGTTTTGAGATTTTGTATGAAATTTCACAATCTTATTCTATGAAGTCAAGAATGCATGTCGGTAAATTTTCATGTTTTTTGAAGGTGTTTTGATATGTTAATCAGGGGTGCAAAGTTGGACAAAAAATCCCAAAAAAACATTATTTTCCCAACTCCAAACTCTAAAAAAAAAAAAAAAATCCGGCCCGCGGAAAATATCCGCGCTCGGAAAAAATTTTTTTTTTTTTTTTTCGGGACGCGAATTTTTTCCACGGCCCGGAATAAAAATTCCGGAGGGCGGAAAAAATCCGCGGTTTGGGTATTTTTAAAAATTTTGCTGAAACTTGGTTATTTTTAATAAAATATTTTTTTGAGTGGGTATTTTTTAAAAAATCGGCTTGTTGTATGCCCTTACCTATTTATCTTTTCATTTTTCTAATTCATTCTATAAATGACATTTATATTTTAAATTTTAAGTTATTAATGTTTTAAAATTGAAGACATAATAAAGAAACAAAAAATAAAAGTATTTGAACCCAACAAATACCGGAGCCTAAATAATTATCTTCTTTCTCCTACTTTTTATATCGAAAGCGAAAAAATTTTCATTAATTTGTAGCAGCTAACAGAGAAATTATAGTTTGGCAGTTGCGAATCTAATTTTTGTACTATTCTTAGGAAGCAGGAAATTAGATATTGTCTTACTCATTTGTATGAATTGTCCTTTAGCTAACAGTAGCAGTAACAGTAGCAGTAGGTTGTAGGTACCCATAACAGTAACTCATAAAGCATTAGCAATAATTAAGGCTATAAATACAATGAACTACTCAACCGCATGTCAGTCACGGCTGCTCAGATGCTTGCTATGAATGGGACATCGGTCCCAAAGAAAAGAAGAGAACAACACTTTCTTAATTTTCTACAGGGGAAATCATGAATGACCACCGTACTTGTAAAAAAGTCAAATAGTAAAAAATATATATATATATATTTCTAGAACATCACCATCAAAGTTTTAAATGTGCTGATCAAGATAACCCAATTAATTAATTAATTAATTAATTAATATATATGGGTTGATTACCTCTGTCGGCTTCTTGCTTCTAAGCATTTAAAAATGAGATGGTCCAAGGGGTGCGGGGTGCCCATGAATTAATACGGTACAAGTGGGATAAAAATATTTTCATATTTAATGTATCCTTTAAAATTACTCTTATATATATAAGGCCTAGTGGGGTTTTCTTTCAAGGAAGATAAACATTTACTGAATGTATCAAAATATATATGCATCCATTTAGATATATATATCAGACCTACTGCATGGGGTTTTCTTTCATGGAAAAAGCGGAGAGAGGAAAAATGGAGAGTGATCAAAGAACACTAGCTGCATATAAATGTGAAAAAGATGGTTGACTCATCCATCATTTATACTTTTAATTCGTCTGACAAATCATATTCTATTATTTCTAGTCATATTTTGTTCTACTTGCTCACACTTGTTACACCCACATTATATATATATGTGACCTATATATTATCAGAAGTGAAGTCAAATTTTTGAATTGTGAGAAACATGAATCGGTCAATTATATAAAGTTTTTATGTTAGAAATGCGAGTTAATTTTATAATATCATTAGTCATAACATTTTACTCTAAATTATATAGAAAATTATATATAAATATTTTTTTTCTTTTAAAAAAATAGAGGTCAATTGACTACATGCATTCACTCTTCATGTCTCCATCCTTGACTATGACCTAGTAGTACATTGAGAATATTGAGATTGGAATGACTAATTAAATGGGGAGCGTTCGCATGCATATGCCACATGTCTCATTGTGACTTATATTCTATATCACCGTCTTCAAAGTTCAAACTGTCAATACGAACCACTCAATATGATATTCATATTAAAATATGCTTGGAGATGAAATTATATATATATATTTTTAAATTGTTTACTTTTTTTAGATAGATACAAAATTATTGTTTTTGGATGGTACAAAAACAGTACATCTATCTTAAAAATTAGTAATTTTTTTTTCCAAATACTATAAAATTTGATCTCCAATCATATTTTAAAATGGATATGATCATGTTGAGTGGTTCGGATCAATAGTTTAAACTTTAAAATGGTGATATAGAATGTGAGGCACAATAAGACCAAAAAAAATATACGAGGCATTTGAACCCTCCTCTTCAATAAATACATCTCCTATTTTCATTTAATGAGAAGAACAAATAGTATTAACTCTTTTTTTTTTAAAAATTAAAAAGAAAAAAAATGATAAATTTCAATTTATAACCCTCAATTAACTTCCCTCCGCCTAATGGTTCCGATTTAAATATGGATTCAACAGAGGAGCTGCCAATGGAGGAATTTGGTATAACGGCAATACGGATTATCACACTGTGAGGGATGTAGGATATCAATATGTGGCTTAATTAGTTTGGATGCACATTAAATGGTCCTCTGTCGCTCAGATAATTAACAGAGAAGCTGCCAATCAAATCTTTTGGGTTTTGGCTGAGCTGCAACTTCCTTTTTTGCGTAAGTCCATAAATATTAAATTATTAATAGTGGTTGTTAGTTATAAATAATCACATGCAACAGACTAATTATAGATGTCTAGTAAAATTTTTTTATTTTTGAATGATTTTTAGTAAATTCTCTCCGTCTCCATTTATAAAATCCACAAACTCATATTATCTCTCAGTTTGTAATTGCACTAACGTCATATGAAAATCATATATAAGATAAATGTACTATAAAAAACTAACTTACCAGCACATCAGATGTGGCATTGTCAAGTCCGGTACCAGCTGAGGCAAAAGAAACCCCCTTTGCAAAATCCTTGATACTGTATGCAGGGTCAAGATATGCTGGCACAAGCGATGGCAAGCCGACTGCCTCAGAAATGAAATCAGTTGGCAGTTTGCCGTTGCAGAACCGACCCGTCGGCATTTTATTCTTCAAATCACGGCCGTACGGTGGGAAATTACTTTTCAGAATAGTACCGATCACATTATTATTACCGGGATCCACAGTTGAATCGCCGAATACTATAACGGCTGGGATGTGAGCCGCGGTGGAGAGAGAAAGAAATGTGAGAAGAATGTGAGAGAGAAGGGTGTGCTTTCTAAGGTGATGTGGTGTCATTGTGGAGAGGAACAAAGAAAGGAGAGATGGTGTCTCATGGTCTCGTTAAGGTCATTAAATAAGTCCATAGAATTGCCTGGATTAATTACACTATTAATTGCTAGGGATGAATAACACAATTGGTTTTTACTAGTAACGCAGTGCAGTTTTGATTCTATAGTTTGTGGCTGCATGAAACCCAAAACAGCTTTGTTAAAATCTTTACCCGTTTTTACAGTGCAAATTAATACTACGATAATTAAACAAGGGTCACTCACTAACTAAGGGTCTGTTCGGCTGCCACTGTGGCTATGGGAAAAAAGAAATTCACTCTGAGTGAATTTCTTTTCCTACGCGCACAGTGTTTCAGCCATTTAAATTGGATCCAAATCCAAACTCATTTTCTGTTTCTGCCTGGCAATCAAATATGTCCTAAGTGAGAGGGGATCAAGTGTGAAGAATCTTAACTGAAAGTTTGGAGATAAATTTGTTGCCATTTAAGATATTTTTTAATATAGACTAGGGGTGTCAATGGTACCTTTTTAGCCGTTTACTCGACCAGTATCTATTCGATAAGGCGGGTATGGGTAAGATTTTTTTTTTCATTAGCTTATTGGGTATGGATATGGATAAGAATTTTTTTTCGCTAAATAAATGGGTAAGAGTATGGGTAATGACTATTTCGTACCCGTTACCCTATAGGGTAATTATAAAATCTAAATATATATTCAATTCAATTTTCAACCCACTTAAATGTATATTCAATTCAATTTCCAACCCACTTAAATGTATATTCGTGTTTTTGAATTTTTATTCTTTATAAAAAATAATTTAGTTGGAATTGATTGCATATTTTTTTATTTTTTTTATTAGAAATGCAATTATGTATATGTGAAATGAATGAGTTTTTTATGTTTAATTTGTAAAATATAATAAAACTAATTATTATACTAGTATTATCCGTTATTCACCCGCTACCGTTTTCTTACCCGATAATATTAACGGGTAAGAGTAGGGTAGGGTAAGATCAATTTTTAATGAGTATGGGTAGGATATGGGTAAAGTCAATTTTAATGGGTATGGGTATAAAAATGTTTTCACCCGATCCGTACTGTACCCATTGACATCCCTAATATAGACGTTCCAATTTCATGGTAAAAAGGATGTGTACAAACTATTTTTTAGCAACTGTAATAAATAAGTCTAGTGATTAAAATGGGGGGTGGGGGGGGGGAATTTCATGTATACCCCTCAAAAATCTTGAAATTATGTATTCCCCTGCTCTAAAATTCATAATATCATATTTATCCTTCTAAATTTTAAAAAAACTCACGAATGTATCCAATTTATTGACTTTTCTATTAAAACTCATTTTAAATTTCTAAAGTACCTATTTATCCTTTATTAAAAAAAATGCAGTATGTGTAACAAAAAATGTTATATCTTCTAAGGACAAATAGTTCATTTCTCTACGTGTGACACATACACATACACATACATAATGACATTTAGACATGCTTGTGTGTGTCACAGATAAGCAAATGAACAATCTCTCAAAACCGACCAACTAGAGGATTTAATAATTTAAGGGATTTAATAATCTCTTAAATATGCTACATATTTTTATTTTTTTTAATAAAAGTGGGTACTTTATAAATTAAGTAAATTTGGAAGTTTTTGAAATTTGGAAGAGTAAATATGATATCATGATTTCGAAATTTTTTTAGGAGTATACATGAAATTTCCCCAGTAAACTATTAATCTTTATTATAGGAGATTGTATGTTCAAAATTAATATAGTGTCCATATTAAGAATGATTTGAGAATTTTCACCCTCATTTCTTGCAAGTTCACAGATGTTGTTTTGTTACATCCTATCTTATCTTTCTTTTTTATTAATTCTCCATTTCCAAAGGGGTAAAAGTTATTGCGTCCTTCAATATATATATATAGGAATTAGGAGCAATTCTATAATTAATCATAATTAATTTGCAAATTGCAATTGCTGCTCACATCTCCTCTCTCTTCTCCTATTTTTCTTCAATTTGTTACCAAAGCTGCGCTGAGGAGACGTCCGATGCCCCTTTTCATGCTCGCACGTCCAGTACGCCTCCCATTGCTGCCTCGCCTCGCCCACAGGTCATTTGACACGGTCGAGATCGCATCTCATAAGTGCTTGGTGATTGCAACTATAGCAGCTATAATACATAAACTAGTATCGTGTCCGTGCGATGCAACGGGATATATTATAAGAAAATGAAAACATATTTTTATTAAAAAAAATATTTCAATAAAAATAATGATTATTTTGTTAAAAAAGTAATGATATTACATAATTGTTTGAAATAGAATTTGACATGATAGAAAACTACTTTTAAAAAAATGGCAACCCATGAATACAAGTATCACATAATTCCTATATTTTGAAATTTCACGAAATCCTACCTCTATTTCAATATTTATTGATTTATTTTCCTATAAATAAAAAATCGGGGTTTTCTTCGCTGTGATATGAACTGTTCCACCCTGTATATTTTGTCATATTTATACTTCTGATATACCTATTTGTCAATATTGAGCTTTGCAGCTATGCTGGTGATTACATGTTTCGATTTTTGAATTTGAAATTAAAATTATACCGAACTTTGTTAAAATAGAAAGAAAATTGTTTCTGCTTGCCATTTAATATGATCATATGTTGTGAAAAATAATGCATTGTACTCAATAATGGAATGTACTTCGCAAATGTATTGTGTTCAATATATTTTGATATCGATCAGATGACTCGAAACAAACAATGTACTCATAGGGTTCAAATACACCCAAATTTTTGTGCATCCAAATGCACCCTATATTTCAAATTCTTTTTCTCCATTTTCAAAGTCCGAATAGTTAATCCGAACGGTTAGATGCGATCTATATATTAAGATGTGCTTGGAGACCAAATTTTACATTTTTTGAAATTTTTTTACTATTTATTAAGCCACTTTGAAAATCGCTGATTTTACATTTTCTGAACCATTGGATCAGCGATTTTCAAAGTGGTTTAATAAATAGTAAAAAAATTCCAAAAAATGTAAAATTTGGTCTCCAAGCACATCTTAATATATAGATCGCATCTAACGGTTCGGATTGACTATTTGGATTTTGAAAACGGAGAAAAATGATTTGAAAGATAAGATGCATTTGGGTGCATTTGAACCCTCCTCTGTATTTTTTTCTTATCTTGAGAACAACTTTTATTGCAGTAAAAAAATTATTGCGGGAATTATTTTGTTAGAACGCAAGAAAATTATATTTTATTTTTTATATTAGCTGGAGAATACAAAAGTTGATCCACATTGTTGGAAATAAATCTGCTGCGATTCCAAAGAATCGCAGGGTCTCCTGCTATTTCAATTGAACCGTTCATTTATTTTGAGATTCGTGCATAAAAATCAACTGCTTGTGAGATTCGTGCATTTCAAAAAATTTAACAGTTTGATTTGGAGTAGCAAATCACAGCAGATTTATTTCCCGTATAGTTTATAGTAGGCAGTTTTGGACTATCGGTTACAAATTTAAATTAAGAAATGTAGTCTACAATCAATATATTTTCTCCTCGTATATAACATACTTAATCTTAATCAACTAAACATTTTCAAATAACGTGTTTTAATATACTGTTTTATTGTAAAATTTACATTTTTTCTTAGTTATATCAATTGTCTAAATTTTACATGTTATCTTTATTATATTAAAGAAAAATATGTGCGTAAAATAACTAATAATTTGAACCAAAATAACGCACAACTTCAGCATTTACACTTAATAAAAATGAGAACTTTCAGTTCAGTACTGGGACTCCAAATTTGATTATTTGAATTATCACCGTAAAGATGGTAATTAACGCAAATATAATAAAACAACAGAAGCCTCTCGATCTTAAATATAATCTTTGATTGCGCAGGTCAGATCACACATATGCCAAGAGCAACAGCGCCAATACTTCAATTTAAGAACAAAATAAAACTCTAACATTAATAATTATCAGAGCAAAAAGAAAACATCCTACACCCAAATACAACCTTTAGATGGATCAAAACTTGGTAAGAGAATCTTATGAACCAAACAGGCAAACAGATTTAAAACATATAATGTCTAAAAAAAAGATTTAGGAATCAGTCTTGACTATTGTGCTCAACATATGCTGAATTTGTATAAATTACTGGTCTCAACTCCCTACCGAGCACCAGCTGAAGCTTGTGCAGCCACTTGAGCAGGCTCAACAATGTTCTTCGCCAACATATAGGTACGCATGTTCAAATTCTTCAAGCTTTCTATTATTTGTTCATGCCTGTAAAACAGATAGGACAAAATTAATTGTTATTCCTGCAAATTGACAAGCTCACAACTAATGATGATACACAAGTATGATCAGTACTGATACCATACCAGCTAATGGATTCTACAAATAGAAACTGAATAATGTGCTTCCCAAAATATACATGCCATTTTTTTGGTATTGGCCCACTTTATTTCAAATTGTTGCAACTGGATGGTGGTACCAGTGGAGTCAAGAATGAGGCTAAAAATGGACACAAAAGTTATCAAATTAAATTAGAAAACAGAAATAAAATTGACAACAAAAAAGCTAGATCCGATGAACATACCTCCAAGAGCGCCCGAGCGGTGTTGCACCTTACTGACCTCGAGCATATCGGCCACCTCTTTTGCACAATCTGCTACAGAATCAAACTGTTCTTTAATCTCCTCTTTAAAAATTAATGAACATAATTTCATCTCTTAATAAAAATAATTAAAATTAGAGAAAGAGCTAACCTTAGCAATCAAGACAGTTTCTGCTTCATTGTAGTATGAGGCCAGCTTTTCATATTCCAGTACAAGCTTTATGCAATACCCACACCTATTCAAATATATTATTTTTTTTGTTAAATGAAGAAATAAAATATGAAAAAGTAGATTAATTGTTCTTGAAAACATATATTAAAATTAGAATGGTTGAATTAATATGGTTCATACCTTATACCTCACTCAAGACCTCCCGGTATACTATATTTTTTGTATACACTCCTGGGGCATCAATTTTATCTTTCCGTTTCAACATGACTTTTGTTGTTCGTCATGACGTACCTCTTGATAATGTGACATATAATTGGCAGTGCGAAAATTTTTTATACAACCAATGTAGACTGTATACAAAAAAAGAGATGTATACAACTGACATTGTATACAACTGATAGTCCTCTGAATACCTCTTGACAAAAAAAAGAGATGTATACAACTGACACTGTAATTCTTGTTCTGACTGTAAAATGCTTGTCAATTTTAACATAAGATTGAGAAAAATGTATATAAAATACAAAGGGGAAAAGTGATAATTATAAAAGTACCATCTCTAATGGTCTGAATGTCCATCTCACACTGAGCAATCTTATCTGTTAGTTTGTAATAATCTAGAAGTCAATAATACGATAAGTTAATCATAAAGCTTTGTTCATGAATTGAATGTTTATTTATATATCATTTTGTTGCCTTGAGTATTATTGCATTTGTGGATCATTTCGAGTTCATGACTGAAATTGTGAAACTCCATAATATAGATAATATATACTCTTAAAAGGTCACTAACCAAGGTAATTAGCAGGAATACTAATTACCGCTATAAGGTTAGTATGTGGATTAAAAGATGGTTAAGTTTTACAAACCACCTGACACGAGATGTCATTTTAATCACATAAATACATGTTCTAGGAACATGGTATTTGACAGACCCCGAATGAAACATTAAATAGAATTGTGTTCGTGTCATTTATGTTTTCATTCAGTGTCAAAGTTCTACAGTATGAGGTATTTATCGTTCCCACTAAGAAATATATATGAGTGAGTGTTATCTAACGCTGTCCGTAAAAAGCAGCCATAACGGTAGCATTTCCATATGTATAACTTAGCTGAGGAAGTGATAGTCTACCAAGAATACTACTTGTCCCTCGTATCTCTATACGAGCTATAGCATCACTGGGCCCCTTGGTAGAGTTAGATTATCTGCATGCAGTATAATTACAAGAGTAATTATATTTGATAATCTACTCAAGATCAAGAAAAGATACAGTTAACAAGGATGACACATATCTACCTTAAAACTGATCTGATAGCTATGAGACAGAAGAACTGACACAAGTAAATTGTTTACTGGATCGTGATATTGTACAGTACAGCATCATCTGTGTAATTGGATGGTCATGATGTGTTGCCAGATGCCACCCAAGACTAACAGAAGTTAAAACAGTTTTAACTCTGTTTACCAACATAACACAGATCCTATTGGGTCACACCATATAGGAGCTACTCGGAGAATCTTACTGATTAATTATAAATTGATTATAATTAATATTAAGATGGTTATAATTAATTATACGTGATATAATTAAATTATAAATGTCATTTAGAATGACAAGCAGAAACAACAGTTAATTTATAAACGTACACGTTACGTTGTATAAAAGTTACCGAACAATAACCGAAAAGAAATATAATTGTACATGACAATTATATATATATGATTTGGAATTTTAATTGTTAATTATGGGTTTGAATTATGGATTTAAAAGCCCAAAATCAAAGCCCAACACTATTCATGCCTTAATGGGCCAAGGGCAAAATGGTATTTTTTCCCTTAGTGCCGACTTCCCATGTGTTGACATGTGTCATGTGAGGTGGCAAGGGTATTTTGGTCATTTCACATGATAAAAGGGTGAGGTGTCAAGGGCTTTTGGTAAATAGATTTGTTTTGAGGGGTATTTTGGTCTTTTGCAAACCTCCTCAAAAGTCTATAAATAGAGGGGTAGGGGTAGAGAGAAAGACTCACTAATTCACGTGTTAATCTGATTACTTCGTTAATCGGTTTTTCTCTCTTCCTTGATTTTGGTTATTTCGAGATTAGGAAATAATATATTTTGTGTAATCCTGCGGTTTAGCTTTTAAGCAAAACCGAGTTACTTCGGGACACAAATATATTTATTTCATCATTTTCTCGGTGAATAGTGTTTCTGCAGAATTCCGCGGTTTACGGTATTTCTGGCAGAAGAAATAAATCGCTCTCCGGTTAGTCCTGGTGGATAACCAATAGAGGTATCACACGCGTGATACTGCGAGTCGATTCCATCCCTGGTGAGGCTCTACTCACTCGGTCTGCATTCCAACTGAGATTTGGAATCAAGGTATAAATTGTTATATTAATCTATTTAATTTGTAAATAGATTTAATGCTTTAGAAAATCAATTATGGAGTAGATCTGTAAATGAATTAAATGAGGTTTTGATGCCGAAGGAATACTGAAGGTGGACCGCCTTGGAAGGTTTCCTGACATACCTCGTTTAATTTTTAGCTTAACTTAACCGTAAATTTTTGTTTTACACACTTCCGTTGTTAAGCTAAACTAATGGGTTTGAACCGTTCCATAATTATCTTCATGCTTCAGCTGAATTTCACATTGCAATCCAAAGACCAAATTAAAGAAAACATCTACTTACAGTATTGGAACCAAATGAAAAATAACACAAATTACAAGGTAGAAAGTATAAACATGGGTAAAATAAATCCACTAACCAAATCATCCCTTATTTTCATCAGACGACCTACGCAAACATTTGATTATTGTCTTATTTCCTGCAAACAGTGATAGAAGAATATTATCTATACCTTGCTTAACATAGGTTTCGATGATTGACCTTTTTGTAGGAGTGCATGGCTTTGAGTTTACTTCCATTAGTTCCTGAAAAGGAAGAAAAAGAAACAAAAAGGCATTACAAACCTAGGGTTAGCAGGAGAGGGCGGCTGGGGGCGTCGGAAGTGGCCGGCCAGCGTCCGGAGAGGTCGCAGGGAGGAGAGACATCGAATAGACTTAGGGGACGGGGAGGGGAGACTCAGGGGACAAGAAGACTCAGGGACGGGAAGACTCAGGGGACGGCTCCTTCGGGAATCGAATTAGTTTTTTTTTTTGCGTTTGGGAAGAAAGGGTCGGGGAGGGGAATAAGGGGATGGCGCAGCGAATTTTTTTTTTACGGATCAGTGAAATTTTTTGCATATCTGTGAAAATATGTGTGACAATACGTGTGGCGGGTATAATTTTCACTAAATTTAGACTTCTACACAGAAAAATAGTGTATTTAATCAAAAGAAGACAAATTATTTGTTTAGATGGTTCAGATTCAATCTGATTTTAGATCAATAAATCTCAATCATTAGACTTTCTGTCATCTAATTCAATTTAAGGTGTATAATATAGAGGAGAGATATATATTCCTTTAGGCCATAGCTACTAGTTAACAACCGATCCAAAATTACGCCATAACAACAACAACCGAACAAAAATATAATTATTCTGTTCCGAAATAGGTAGAGCAGCTTCGACCTCACTCACCCCTCTCTTTCTTCTCTAATTCATATGCGACCACAATAAATTAAGGCATTCACCAAAGCAGGGGAACAATCTGGAAATGTATATATATATATATATATATATATATATATACAAGTTTATGACTTAAAGGTTGAATGCTCAATCTGATCATAAGTAAAATTTAATTAATCCAATATAGCATGTGTCATTGTGTTGCATTGGGTGCCAAAATTTTACCATGTATGTATTTCCTTTCTCGTTTTCTTGCATTTCATGAATCTCACTGCACAAGGCCATGTCCCCTAGGTCCTAACCTAAGTAGACTAGACACTGTTTGGCATTCCTCTTTAGTGAATATCCTTATATCCAGTGTCAGATGCTATAATTGCAATGGTACAGCGTGGCTACAGTTGACAGTTGTAGCTCTTAATTAGCGGTGAGCTGTTCGGACTTGGGACATTAATTAATTAATTAATTAATTAATTAAAATATAGAAGACAGATGAAGCAAATTAAACATGAACAGCCTATATATCATTTCTTTTAAGTTTTAATAGTAATTCCTTAACAAAATTATTTGACAGTAAGATATTAATTAGTTCCTCTGCTTATACACAATTCTGACACAAAAGGGAGACAAAAAGTCATTTCCATAGTCAGACTCAGATATTGAATAATCTGTCGGTTGATATATAATATATCTGCGCGCAGCTACTGAAACCTCGCTGCAGTTTCTTTTGCTATATTATATTATATTATATTATATTATATTATATTATATTATATTATATTATATTATATTCTATTATATTATATTATATATGCTGCTATCATAACCTTGTTGTTAATAAAGATGGCAATCATTTATGGGGCCGAAGATCACGTTGCGCTGCTCAACAATGCGAAAAAGTTAGGAATGATCATGCTGTTTAGAAATTCATCCCCGCTAAACAAGTTTTTTTTTTTTTTTTTGAGAACCAATGTTTGATCTAGTAGCAAATATAATACTCTCTGTGTGGGTGATCATAGGTTCGAAATCCAAATTGAGAAATTATTTGTGAATATTAAATAATTAGGTTGCTTGACCTCCAATTTTTACTAAAAAGAACAATTTTTTTAAAAATATTATGCAAATTATGAATATGAAAATATATTTAGTAGGATTCTTGAAGAATCATTAGGAGATGTTTTTTTTTATATGGCTTTTTGTTTATTTATAAGTATGATTTGAATCTAATTATTAAACATTATCTCTCCTCCTTATTAAGAAACTTAATGTCTAGATTCTGCAAGGGTTGTGATTAAAAGTTGAATTTTCGGATTGAATATCAGTCCTTCAATCATATAACTTTTTTTTTTTATTAAATTTTTTTCTTATGTGTAGAAGTCTATATTTAGTTAAATATTTATCCGCTGCACGTAATGCCATGCACCATTTCGATTCTAAGATCTGTAAAAAACTTTCGCTGGGTGCGCCTCCCTCCCCGATCCCACCCCTCCCTTCCCGATCCCTTCTTCCAAAAAAGAAAAAAAATCCTAGAAATAGAGAGAGAAAGGAAAGAAGGACTGCGACTGCGACTGCGACTCCGCCTTCCTTCACCGTCTGCACTGCGACTCTAGAAAATCAATTTTTCATAGAGTTTAGGGTTTAGGCCAGATCAGGTACCAAACTGTATATGAATTCATTTTTCTAGCCATCTCCAACTTTTTACAGTGAATATTACTGGATGTACTTTATATATTTGAAAGGTATATTTGAAAGGGATATTTGAAAGGGAGAGTGGGATTTGTGCAACAGAGGCTCAGGCCATTGGTTAGAGATGGTGCGAGGGTTAGAGATTGTGGAGCCCACAAGTCAGTCAGTCTGAGATTTAAATTAGGTTTTCTTTTGTCATTCTCTCATCTTTGCCAAGATTAATTGTCTAATTATTTAAGAGGTCTAAATATGTTGTAGATGTTAGCTATTTTTTAAAGAAACTAGCCGAGAGGTCATCAATACAAGATGATGTCATACAATTGCCGATTAGTCACTGCCATGGCTACAATTACCTCAGATTTTCATATTCCTTTTCACAGTAAGTCATATTTTAATTTTAAGGTTATCTTCTTTACTGTCATACATAAACAGTGATTGCTCTTGTTTCTTTCAATGATTGCTCTTGCTTGGTTCAATGATTGCTGTTGTTTTCACAGGAAGCACAATTTAGAATCTGAACTTTGGATCTTTATCTTTCAATGATTGCTCTTGTTTCTTCTTCACCGTCATACATAAACAATGGGTCTAAAGCACTAAAACCTGATCTTAATCTCTCAATGACCTTTAAACAGTCCCCTAAGCTTAACCATCCACTTGTACCAGCAACCAACACAAGCAAACTACAAAAACACCTAAACTGGTACTTTGCATCCCAAAAATAGCCTCCAATTGAAGAGAAAATGAAAAACACTGTTTCCAGGTCGAGTTGGACAAAATTGTTATACATGAACATAGAGGACACTCATGTGAACACACTGAAAAAAGAATTTCTTGATTTGGAATTTTCTACTATTTATAGTGAATATTTGAAATCCAACTTTTCAAAATGAGGCTAATGTAGAAATACTGCTGTCAGTCTGAAATTTGTCAGTTAGAAAACCACCTGTTCATATTAGATCCTGAACCATGAAAATTCTGAAATTAATTAGGTATGGGGTTCAAGTATTGCTGGTCATTTCCATATAAATAACTCCTACTTTGGCCAAGTCAATTAATCACAGTAAAATTGTGAAATCAGGTTGTCAGAACAGTGGACAGCAGCTAAAAATTAAATTACCAGCAAATACCCCTGCAAAAAAATATACATTTAACATATAATGCTATATCTTTACAAGTATGAATTTATCAAAAATTGATGATTTGAAACCTTGATGTGTCTTTTACAGTTTTGATGCAGCAAATTCCCATAGTGTAAGGCATTACAAACTCAGAAAAGTTAGTTTTGAACTGCAAAGGAGCTACAAGGTACTTTGTTTTGATTCAGTAGTATATATTTTTCTATCACTATCACAATTACTAAGCATGGGGTTTAAACTATCACTGAATACTTTGTGGGTCTGAAACTGAAGTCAAAATGGTATGAATTAGCTATATAAGTACCACCATCTACTGACTTGAAAATCATAAAGCACTACATCCAACAGAACCAGATATTAAAACAAAAAATTATACATTTTTATAGGAGTGATGCTACGGTACTATGCATAGCACATATTGGTTCATACTATGGATCACTATCTCCATCTTCAAGGTCTAAAAACTTTCGAACTGAACCGTTCAACATCATGATCTCTATATGAAAATGTACTTGTAGATCAAATTTTACACTATTGTATATATTTTTACTTTTTTTAGATAAACGAAATAACTTAATCTGAAGAAATAGTAAAAAAATCAATAAAATTACTATGGAGATCATGTTGACAGTTTAGATCGACTGTTTGAACTTTGAAAACAAAGCTATTGATACATAGTACAGATCGATCCGCGCTATGCATAGTACCATAAACTCACTCAGCATTACCAGTTTGGACCATGCTATGATATCTCTTCTCTCCTCCTTATTAAGGAGTTTAATGTCTAGATCCTGCAAGGGTTCTGATTTACTGTTTTTTTTGTTGATTGAAGCTGAGTCATATAAACAAATAATCTGCTTTCTTTTGATTAAATATACTATTTTTCTGTGTAGAAGTCTAAATTTAGTTCAAATCAGACCCACTACATGTATAGTTACACATCTTATCACAAATATTTTTGTTTTGCACCATTGAATCTGAATCAAAAATCTTGGAGATTGAATCTCAGATGTGGAATTTTTTTCGCTAGAACTCGAGCGCTGCGCTCTTCTCTTCTCTATCCTAATCCAATCTGCGCCGCCTCCTCTTCACATCCCTTCTCTTCGCTGCGCCTCTTTCTCCTATGTCGCTTTTTTTTCCTCGCTCAGCACCTCCTTATTTCTCTCGTGCGCCTCTCTGCTCCGTCTCTCCCAATCCCTCTTTGCCCCGTCTCTCCCAAACCCTCTTTGCCTCCCCGTCTCACCGCCTCTTTGCTCACCTCAGAGAAGTCTCCTCTCCAATCCCTCTCTCCGCTGTTCTCCGATCAGACCACCACGCTGGTGGCACTTGTTCTGACAGGAACGAACGGAGCGCTCTTTGATTCCGTCTTGTTGTGCTGCCGGCACGGTCTCCGCTCGGGAGAGGAGACCACTGAACGTGGAAGCGAACTTCTTCGTGGTGAGAAGAGCATAATCTGTCTTCTCTGCTTACTCTTTCATCAAATACTGCTATACCAGTAAGACAAGAGCAAAACTCTAATCTCAGTCTTACCGATGGATGTCTCATGTATGTACTTTTCTCTCATTTTTATCAAGATAAAACTCTCTTGGAGTAATCAATATACCAATTTCAACTGATTAATTTTTCCTAGCTTAGCTAATCAATATTGTACCAATATGCAGGGCCAATACAAACTGTCAACATACAGTTAATTAAAGAGAGGTTGATGTGATAATTAGAATGGGTGAGGCCTTATACTCATCTGGGGGCTACTTCTGTGTTTTGTCTTAGAGGGTTAAGTAAGTTTAGGTTAATGGTTCGCTTTGTAATGAAATTGGTCTGGCTACTTTTTCTAAAACAAACAAACATGTTGTATAAAATAATAATTAGTCACATTAACCGAAATTTCAAAGCCGTGTATAATTTAGGACCTTCTTAACCCAAAAGAAGAACCAAAAAATAAATTAGAAAGGATAAGTGCTAAAGGTCGTTGTGTAACTGTGTGCCACTAAAAAAAAATAAATCAGAATGTACTCAATTGATCTATGTTTCATATTCTAGCACTTGTGTCAGCAAAGTGATGTGCGGAGGGGAGGAATAGAACTAGAGGGGTGGATAGTGTAGAGACTTGAAGTCGAACCAGAGAGGGTGAGAGCGACGTGCGCAGTAGAGCTAGGAGGCAGAGACGATGCTTCAATGCACATGGTTCGGGCTATAAAGGTACAGTCTATTACCTGACAAAATTTCCAGCGAAATCTCTGTAAGAAATGGTTGACCTTGTCTTCTCTTTTCAAATGTGTTAATAACCTATGGGCATATTTGAGGACCAGTTTTAACTTCAACAACGAATTATGGGTGTTTTGGAGAGTAGCAAACAGAGCTTTTCGGTAAATTTGTTTGTTTTATAATGCAGGGTGTTTTTTTTTCATAATTTAAGGATCAAATTCCTTGTTTATGGATATAATTTTCTTACAATATAATTACGAGCCTTCTCTTGGTTAGTACTAATCTACTCTTATCGAGGTCCTTAAAAATTTGTATACATTAACATTTAAGTGCCGTGACTCATTTTTCATGGCTGCAAGTCTTGGTCACTTTCAAGTTTCATCACGTAAATGACTCTTGAGCATAGTAAATGTTAGGATGTTTGCCTTAACCAAATATTTGCAAATTTTATTTCGTATGGCATTAAAAGCTGCAATCAAAATTCACTGTTCTTGATTTTTTTTAATCCAGATTTGATAAAAAGGCATTACCTGAGTTCGAAGGAGAATACTTATCAACTCCTAACACGTGTCCATCAATGAATTGTAAAAGTTGGTGTTATACCTCAAACAATTTTGGGTTAGTTGTAAATTTGAAAAATACAAGGTGCTATCTGGAAATACATTTTTATGTAAGGTGCGATTGCAAAATTTTTGGGTACATTTGCAGGATCTGTATTATGCAGACGCAAGGAGAATAGCAGTAATCGGACTGGGTCCTATAGGATGTGCGCCACATGTCATGTTGCATAGGAGCAGGAACAGTGGATTGGATAGAAGGAATTGTGTGGTTGATGTGAATGATCTGATCGAGGGATACAATGCTATACTAGAAACCAGGCTGCAAAAATCTGAGAAATGAGCTTCCAAATGCTCAGATTTTGTTCTGTGATGTGTACGAGGGTAATTTGGAGATTATCTCAAATCCTAAAATCTATGGTACTAACTTCCTCTCTCTTTATTGTTGGATATTATATACTTATGTTGTTGTGTAAGTGCTGATTTATTAGTTAAAGTGAATAGAAGCTGTTTGTACTGTATGCTCGGATTGAGAATTAAATTGATTTGCCTTTCTTCTATCCAAGTTGCAACAGAGACCTTCACTTCTCAAACTTGAAATAGGTATTTTAATACAGGTATATATGTGTACTTGTTATAGCATACATGTCATTATTGACACAAGGCAATTCAAGGAATAATTGGGCCTACCAAATTAAAAACGAATAATGTTTGATAGCAGAAGGTAATACCTTAAAATAGCACCATTTGTGTAGTAGTGTTATCACCACAGTTAATGCTACATCAAGTCATTAACTGGTATCTTCCTTCATTTGTTTTCCTTTTCCAATAGGATTTGAAAATGTGCAAGGTCCATGTTGTCGGGTGGGCCCGCTTACCGGTGTACCATGTAAGGCTAAGGATATGGCATGTGTTGAGCCGCATAAACATGTTTGGTGGGATCCATATAGCATCACTGAGGTCGTGAAATTCTCTGCTTGATGATTGGTCATGGTCAAATTCCTCATTGACCAGCATTTGTCGACTTGCGCCATTGCAAGACTTAGCTTGAAATGGGCTTGAGTTGGAGATAGATATGGCTCCAATAATTAATTAGGATGTATATTCTTCCACTTTTTGTAACATGGAAAATTAGTTTGATTGTTTTTTTGTTCTTCTTTGGGGGGTCAAAGACCAAATATAAAACCCAATATATGACAAGGTGAGATCGTTGTAGAACATGCCCCGATATTCCTTTGTAAAGAGAAACAACAAGATGTCAAGAGAACACAGGAATAACTACTGTTGGTGTAGTTCAAATAATGAAGATAAGACTTTTTAGTTCATTGGTAACAGACTAACTAATAAGTTCATGAAAATATCCCAAATAGAATTTGAAGAGCATGAGTTCATGAAAATATGATTGAATTTATTACAACCAATAAGTTCCCTGGAATATTTTATTTCTGGACTGGGGGAATTTGTTCTGATCTACTGGATGAATCACTACAGAGAAAAAAGGTTTTAGGACTTGTAACTGAAAATGTTCCCATCGAGAGAAATTTCAGTATATTGTCTGATATGCTGATACTATTATTCCCCCCTAGACAGAAACAACACCTTTGATGATTTGAAAAATTCAGATGCGGTACCGTTTACCTAACTCTTGCTTTCTTGAACCATTACCTAACTATTTTTTTCCTTTTTACATTTTGTTGTTCATTATTTGCTTAATTTAAATGGGACAAAAGCAAGCTCCTGAGGCGCATGCGAATTTAAATATTATTTGACAGTACAATTAAGGTTTAAGAGGATAACTACCTGAACCGAGTACTTTGTTGAAGACTTGAAGGGACTAAAAGAACGGGTACAAATAGGAATTTTCGATTATTGATGTCTTCTTAATTCTTATCATAATTATTGCCTTCTATGTCCACTAATTAAATAACATATGCTTTTAAATTTCACCTGAATTATTTTTGTAATAAAGTGAACTAGAAAGGAATTTTTATTAGAAAATTTATAGAATACAGGTACTAATTATATTAGAGTATTAAACAAAATAATATTAATCACTTTAGTGTTCAGAGTACTCTCATAAAAATAATTGCATATTTTTGTAACATAATTTGATTGTTTCTTTTTAATATGAATAAATTTCTATAAATAAGGTCATAATAATAAAACAATATGAAAAAAATAAAATTAGTATACTTTTACTTTTCCATCAAAATGAACAAGCATAAATGAAAATACATGAGCAGAGGCGGTAGTACAATTGACTAGAATTTTAAG
Organism: Carex rostrata; assembly: GCF_964058835.1. NCBI lineage: Eukaryota > Viridiplantae > Streptophyta > Magnoliopsida > Poales > Cyperaceae > Carex > Carex rostrata. The sequence continues at coordinate 8,115,153 of NC_135941.1, read as the reverse complement.
ACCAGTTCCAAATAATTGGTAAGTAACGTACACTGGTACAGTGGTATGCTTGTACACTGTCTCATATGAAATAATTGAAATCCTTTTACAGATGCATAGTAGACACTACCCTGAGCATTTAGAAACAATTTTCACATTATTATGGTTGTGAAATATTTCATTGTCGTCATTTCAGCAATTAAAAACAACTAAGGCGCTGAAGACATAATATCCCTGTTAATTTCATTTGACCTGGATTGTTGGTCTATGTCTCTAAATAGGTCAGATATGTAAGGTATCCCACTATTACCATGTCTTATTTTTTTGGAAGTAAAGGTGTCCCATTATTTCAAATGTGCCATTATATAAAGTCATTATCCTAGAGCCTTTCCTATAAAATTTCAGTATTATTTGTTCATATGTATAATGTTATAGTATGCAGGGTTACCAATTATGATCATCTTAAGTTTGTATGCAGGGTGGTGGTTGAATGGGTTTCTCAATATGTGCAAGCAGCAAATGCATCTCAGGCGAAGGCAAAAGCAATGCTGGCAGGTTGCAAGCTACTGGTAAAATAAGCTAATGGAGTGGGTACTGTATTTTCGGATTCTCAGGAAACAGTAATATCAGTTAGCAGTTATCCACCTGGTATGCATGACTGGAGATTGGCTGCTGAGGTGTGGCAAACTTGGGTAATGACAAAAGATTGCAAGATACTGGTAACATCCTTCTGTAATTGGAAAGACAGCAATATAGAGATAGCTCACAGATTGGCCAATTGGGGTCATGTAAAGAGAACACAAGTGGGTTTGTATCTCCTTTCTTTGTGAATGGGGACTGATGTAAATCGTATGTTATGAATTGATTGTGTATATATATATTTTTTTGTACGTGTGTTTTGCACAGAATGATCTCATTGATATCCAGATAATTTCATTGGGTTTATTTTTTTAATTTAAATATACTATTTTATATGAGAAATTTTTTTCTTTTATTATATATTCACGTTACAACGTACGGGCACGATACTAGTATTTAAATAGATACTCACAAGGTTTAGATTTTGTTCTCCGTGTGAGAGGTCGTAGGATTGAAATCCCGATAGAGAAATCTCTTGTGAATATTAAATAGTTGGGTAGCTTGATCTCCAACTTTTACTCAAAAAAAAAAAACAAATTAAAGAAAGATTTAGGTTATGTTATGTGAGGTTTTTAGATACAATAAATATTGATTTGCTTCTATAAGAGGACAAATATATTGCTATGGCCCTGAGATAGGGGCCAGAACAAAAATAGTTGAAATTGTGGGGATTGAATATGCTATTGTAGTATAATTTTATTTTATGAGGACTGAAGAGTCTTAGCACTTGCAAAAATTACAAAATATGAAGGAAAAAATTGTTAAGGTAGCTATAGTCATCCTACAAATCTGTAGAAAGGACAGGCAACAATGAGATTAGCTCTTAAAACCCAATATCTCAGCTTGGAACTCAGAGTCTCAACAACTAACTTCAATGGGTCTTGTGAATAAGAGTTTAAAGTTTCTTAGAACTAGCTTTTGGTCTAGTGACAGAGGTTACTAAGCAAAAACACATAATTATTGGAACTTTTCAGTTTTGACCTTTGAAATTTTAATTTTAAAAAACTTATATTATTAATCTCTCTCATAAAATGAAATTACAAAATACTTATTTATCCAAACTCTCTATCTCAATTTTTTAGTTCTGCCTCTAAGTATAGGATATATACTCGTTGTTTAATTTCTTTCTATTTAATTAGATGTGTTAATAGTTTTTCGGGAGTAATTTTGCGCATCATATCACCAATATAAATGTCCATTAATATTAATTATATATAAAGAATTGACATTTATTAAAATTTGTGTAGAATTGTCACTTAGATATGCACTATAGTGCAAAAATGCAAATCCTCTCTTTTCATTAATTGCCTTCCCTGCCATTAATTATTCCGTATAGAATGAGGTTCCAAAGTTGATTGGCAATTAAAATGAATTTAAATTGTGTCTTACTGTGGCATGTTGAATTCAAGTATTGAACAGTGCCTGCTACGTACGGACTGCTACAAACCCCTGTCACAATTTGGCATGGACCGCATGAACAGTACGAGCCTTATTGATTTTCACCACGACCGTGTTAAATGCAATCTAGATTCTTCAATATTCATTTGCTTTATTTTCATTGAATTAGTGTCTTTTCTTATTCGGTACTAAATTACATGTGGTAATTAGTACCAGTACAGTAAAATTTTAAATTTGCTAATTTAAGATCGAAAGCCCACTAACATACTAATATGGTTTTCTCTTTAAATGTTAATTACTCAAACACTACCAACTACCAATGTCCTCTGAAAACATGGTTTCCATGAAATTTGTGATAAAAAAAAAAAAAATTTAACTTTATTTCCTCCGAAATTTTTTTCATTTGATGATACTCTGGTCTTATAATTAGAACTTTTCAATATATGCAAATTTTTAAACACAATACTTTTTAATATTTTGTTAAAGAAATTACTTTCCAGTGTAGAAGACACTCAACCGGTTGTTTCTGTTTTAAAAATATAAATGCATCCATAGGAAGATAATCATTTAAAAGTACTTATTTTTCTTCTTATTGTAAACAATCCATTATCCCCTCATATAAAGTTTAAGCTTTGAACATTTTAATTATCTAATTAAGACCATATATACCAAATATGACTGGTATGAAACAATCTAACAACAGTACTGGCACAAGCATTCAGGTCTCACTCATAAAAATACAGAGAGTGTGGTATTCATCATTTTGTCTGCGATAATTTTATTGAGCTTCTCTGTTGGATGAATGGAATCCCAAAACGCATATTTACCAGCATCAGAACATGTCAAAAGACTCACGCTGTTGCACATATAGCTCATTTCAATAACACCCGTCCCGCAACAACCAACCGCCACATCTTCAAATCCTAAAAATATTTTAGTTATTGATACAAGGATTCTAGAAAAGAGATCAGTGCAAAAAGGGAGGCTATAGTCGACAGTTGGTCTTAGAATTTTTTGGTAAATAGAGTATCTGGAAGCCTATATAAATAGTTGGTGTACTTTACCTACTCCCTATCTTTGCATTAAATCGACTATAATTTGGTACCTACGATTGAAGTAACATTCACATTTATGTATTCAGTTACTATCTGTCATGTTATGTTTAGTTCATGGACTTAATTTGCTTAATTCCATATTTGAAGAAGCAAAAATCCAAGTGATAAACAAAAGGAACTTACCATAAAATCCAGGGTTTTGAATCACATCCATCAAAACACCATAGATATCTCCATAAACTAATGTGGCATTAACCAAATCTCTGTGCAACACATCCATCATCTTCTTTAACTTGACATTGAAATCGGATGCAACCGCATTGTACTCATCATTGCATTCGCCTATAGAAAATAATCTCTTACTCCTTTCCAGTGGCAAACAACCCATAGGTGGAAGTCCTATTAGATTAATTTTTCGAGCACCCAAATTGTAGAGACTTGTTAAAAATTGTTTTGAAATTTCTAAAATAAAATCCTCATATTCTGGTATAGTGTACTCTGTAGAACGGCCGCGAGGCACTGTGTAGTAGTTCTCTATGAAATCATTTGTGCCAATGCTTGCAATGTAGAGAGCTTGAGTTATGGTTTCTTGACCTCGAGTTTCTCCTTGGAAGGCTTTGAGCTTGGTTTGGTATTCTTTGAAATAGTCTAGTTCTTTCCACAAAGGTATGACAGACTGCAAAGAAAATAACTCATGATGCTAAATTTTGATGAGAGAACTATTATATGTATTAGGTATAAAGTATGTATCAGTATTTAGTAATTATGTATTGAATTTCCATGAAAAAATAACTGAAAAAAAAATAGGAAACTTGCAAACTTTCATTGAGGTCTCTCAAAGTCGATTTTATTTGGCAACATGTAGAACAATGTTGTAGCTACATAAGAAATGGATTTTTAGTTAACATAATTTGGCAGAACAGCTGGCAATCGACTCTTGTTACATCTATATTTAATTCCAGTGCTTCATATACTGTACATTATTTTGAGCTGCGGCAGAGCTTATATACTGTACCAGATTATAAAACTTTATATAGCAATATATTACAAACATATAATTATAGCATTTTAAGTTTATCTAATGAGGTTATGCATAGTACTATGCCAATTCATATTCAAAAGTAAAAGAAAACAGAGCACAAGAACTTACAAAAACATCTGATGTGGCATTATCATAGCCAGTAGCAGCTGATGCAAAACAGACAGCTGTAGCAAATTCCTTGATGTCATAACTCGGGTCAAGATATGCTGGCACAAGATTCGGCAACCCGAAAGCCTCAGAAATAAAATCAACTGCCAATCGACCATTCGAAAACCGACCCGTGGCATTTCCTCCTTGAAGATCACGACCATATGGCTTGAAATTGCTTTTAGCGACAGTTCGTATATAGTTGTTGTTTCCTGTATCAGCAGTTGAATCACCAAATATAACAATCGCCGGGATTTTTGCAATGCATGGGAGTGTCATGTAGATTATGAGTATGTGTAGGAAGAGAAGCCATTGTAATAAGCTTAGTTGCATCATTCTTATCATCTAGTACGTGTGATTAATGTTAATGAAATTTAAGTTTTGATATAATGTTAAGTTTAAATTTGAGATATGGTCTTTAGGTTAGGTCATTTCTCTCTGACTTTATGACATTGTAGGTAGATGAAATCATGAAAAGGGAGAGCAGAAAGAGAAGTTGTCACAACTACCACAAAAAATGGCATACGAAAGGGAACGAAACAGTGTAGATTGATATAAATTAAAGCAACTGTAACTGTGGCAATTAAGTAAGCTAGCTAATTAAACCAAATAATATATGTGTGATTTGTGGATGCCTCAAAATGTAGTTGTGTGGTGATGTAACTGTTAGTTAGTTGTTTATCTTAGTGGATCTTAATTTGGCTATGATATTATTGGTCTAACCGTCTATTGACCTTTTTAATTATATATATATATATATATATATATATAGGAACATGCTAGCATGCTATGCATAGCATAGAACCTCTCCGTGCAATGGCATGGATTTCGAGTTTTAAAAATCCTAACGGTCGATCCGAACCATTCATCTTGTTCTCCATATTAATATGTGTTTGGAGACCAAATTTTACATTTTTTGGAATTTTTTTACTATTTCTTTAGATTTATTGAAAATCGCTGTTTTTTTATGGTCCAGATTTGCTGAAAACAGCGATTTTCAATAAATCTAAAAAAATAGTAAAAAAACTCCAAAAAATGTAAAATTTGATCTCCAAAGACATATTAATATGGAGAACAAGATGAACGGTTCGGATCGACCGTTAAGATTTTGAAAACTTGAAATCCGAGCCGTTGCACGGAGGGGCTCTATGCTATGCATAGCATGCTAGCATATTCCTATATATATATATATATATATATATATATGCTTCTGAAACCTGTCCATTTTGTGGATACAGCAGATTTCCTGTTCATTATCATACAAGCCTCTCTCAGATCATGTGTATTTTGAGATAAATAAATATTTTGTAATTATTTTTAGGAGAGAAGTTAATGATATATATATATAATTTTTAAAGGACAACAGTAATTAAAAATTTCAATTTGTATGGGGTGGTTCCGTGCTTAGCATCCCTTCCCCTCCATCTACTTTTGCCCTCGTATGAGGCAGACATATGAAACAACACAATATTATTTCTATTTCATTTTTATTAGATATCGAGGACTAGTGTTAGTAAGTGTCTAAGGATTTATAAGGTCATGTCCGGTTGAGGGCCAAACTATATATATGGAATAAAGGGTTTAAATCTCGCTTAAGTCGTCAAATGTAATTTAATTAATTGAGTAAGATCAAAATGGCATATATAAATCGGTCTTAATTAATTAAGCTTGCAAATATCAAGTATAATATAATTCAAATATCTACATATCATCTATATATCAAACCTATTAATTATATGATTCTCAAATTACAATAAATTTATACTCGTCCCTAATTTTAATTTTGTAGAATGGGAGAATTTCATTAAACAGTTCAGCATAATTGTTTGAATTTCACATCTAATTAATTTGTACTTTGAATCTTTGATACTAAGTATATTTTACTATTTTAGTAATATTTTGCATCAAATTTTATGTAATCTATATATATATCATGTCAACGTGATTCAATTATCTAATCTATATCAATTACATGCTCTAAACGAAACGAATAACAGTAATTAATGAATAAATTGAAACAATAAATATTATACAATAAATACATCATGTATCTACTATTATAAAATATACAAAATTGTTGTTTTTCATCTCATTTATAATTTTCAATCCCCTTTTAAATTATTTTAAAAGATATAAATTATTAACTAAAATAATAAAATATTGTATAAATTAATTTTGTCAAAAAAATTACTAATTAAAAATCTACATAAAATGTTGGATGAATTAATTTTATCATAAATTGCTAAATAAAAAAATTATATGAAATATAATATGAAGAGGAGGTTCAAATGCCTCCATTTTTAGTGTCTCCATCGTGCCTCTATTTTTAAAAATAATAACTCAAAATTTAAAACTTAAAAGTCAAAATAAAACCGTTGAATATGATCTACATCATTTTATCTATGCACTTATATAAAATTATGACATTTCAACTTTGTTTTGGTTATCATCAAGAGCTTGTAAGAAAATACTAATGTGAGTAATTTCTAGAAGTTGATTTTTCAACTAATTGATTCACATAAAAAGAAAACCAAAATGTGATAAAAAAAATTTGAGGACATAGATAAAATTAAACTTTGACCGGCTATACTTAAACTACAAACTTTAACCAAATAAGAAATAACTTAGTTATGACTTAACTTAATTTAGATCTCAATCAAACATGAATAATTTTGATTAGAATAAATTGAATTGAATACTACAGTAATGAATCATATATCAATTTAGCCATTTATTAGTTATAAACATTGCTTACAGATTATTGCAAATGTAGCACATGTAAATTTGTGTTTAAGAAGTGTTCGATCCTTCCATTTTATTCTGGAATAGAAAAAAGAATAATTATATCATTCCCCTCACTCCTGTCCTCCCATTTATCCTCCCACTTTATCTCTTCAAATTATCTTCCTTAACTGTCTTTCATCCCCCTATTAATTCCGCTAAGAATTTTCATTTATCCCCGCATTAATTATACTGTCCTTTAATAACAATCATCGCATTAATTATACTGTTCTTTTAATAACAATCATCGCATTAATTAACTGTCCTCTAATAACAATCCCCGCATTAATTATACTGTCTTTTAATAACAATCCCTGCTAACAATTATTTATATATTTATTGATGTTCAAGAAAGTATTTACCATTGTTCTGACAAGTATTTATCATTATGTCTCAGAAGTATTTATCATTGTCCCTGACATGATAATACTTTGATTTGATTAAACATTACTTATTGACAAGTTCAAGAATGTATTTATTATTATTCTGACAAGTATTTATCATTATATCTGAGAAATATTTATCATTGTCTTTGACGTGCATATGTTTTACTAAAAATTGCAATTATGTCTGAGAAGTATTTATCTATGTAACATAAAATATTTATCATTATGCTTGAGAAGTATTTATCGTTGTCTTTGACATACATATATTTTACTGAAAATTGCAATTTAAAATTGATAAAATTGATAACAATAATTATTAAAAAAAAATAACGTTATATGGTTTAAATTATTTATATGAAAAATATACATTAAACTTCTGTTGGACCAATTATTATATATGAATTCATATAAAACCATAACAGATTTTAATTCATACAACATATATACATATTGCCTTTTGTGCACATGCAATCCCATGTGATCACATAACATATACTTCTCAAGATCCAATATAATATTTGTATAGAAGTTATGTCCTTACCACTTAGTTGGGCTCATGTTGCCAAAACGCTTGGTTATGATCTAGTTTGGACCAAAATTTCATACATACCTAGTTGTATTAGATCCAACATATCAAAAAAAAAGTGTGCATGTGATCCATGATATGATGCCTCTTTGTTAAAGGTCTCCAACAAAATTGCATCTTCAATGAAAAAATACAAGGATCAACATATATATGCATACATACATAAGAAAATTATAATGTGCATGCATACATACAAAAATTCTCAGTTAAAATTTTCATCCAAAATTATAAGAAAATATTTATACATAAGAAAATTGCAATTATGTCTGAAAAGTATTTATCCATATAACATAAAGTATTTATCATTATGCTTGAGAAATATTTATCATTGATGTTTTACTAAAAGTTGCAGTTATATCTGAGAAGTATTTATCCATGTAACATAAAATATTTATCCATGTAATATAAAATATTTATCATTATGTATGAGAAGTATTTATTATTGATGTTTTACTGAAAGTTGCAATTATGTTTGAAAAATATTTATCCATGTAGCATAAAGTATTTATCATTATGTCTGATAAGTATTTATCATTGGGTGAGGGGATTGTTTATTTAATGGTCCCAAGTTGTGCGGAAACAATCCAAAAAAAGAGGAAATTTTGTGCGGAGATAACTGACAAGTATTTATGAGGGGATTGTTTATTTAATGGTTCCCAGTTGTGCGGAGACGATTAAAAAACAAAAGAAATTTTGTGCGGGGGCAATTGATGGATTGATTTATTATTTCATAAATAGAGATCATTGCATAGGGATTAATACTTTGCAAATTCAAAATAAATACTTTAATGCTTCAAGTTAAATACTAACAATTTACAAAACGTTTATTAATGACTGAGCAGCCCCCCATGATTTTTTTGGCAGTCTGTGTGGATTTTTTTGCGAGAATAAAGCTGCGGGGATTGTTATCAGAATCCCAGAAAAAAAAGATTTCCTTAGGAAAAAAAATACAAATTAATAACGTATAAAAGTTAATTGTTAGCTATTTTTTGGTAGAAGGATTTTCTCTTCCGGAGAAATGTCAATTTTTTGTATCTTTGGTTGCTGAACCACCCTCTATCTTCTTCAATTATATATTTTTTTAATAATTATTTTATTAGTATTTTTTTCGTTAAAAAAATTCCACCAAACCTTCAAAAAAAATATTCGACCAAAATCCTTTTCCACCAAAATAATTATTTATTCTATTTTAGCATAAATGTGCGGTGATATATGGAGCCTAAAAAGATTTCAATGTTACTAAACTAATCTCAAATAGTTATGTGTAATCCATTTTTCTTAAAAAGCTTTTGATACTAATTACTATTGCTTTAAAGAGATGTTGTAGCCAATGCTCCTTAGTATCAAACTTAAACATTCACATCCACAAAAAAAAAAAAAAAAAAATCAAACTTAAATTAATATTTTGTGAAGTTGTTCGTATATCTAGGGGTGAGTAAATCGCTCATAACTCGTGAGCCGCTCATAACTCGCTCATTAAAAGCTCATCTAAACTCGCTCATTTATCTGCTCATTTAAACTCGCTCATTAACAACTCGCTCATTTACTTAATGAGCGAGCATGAGCATGACCCAACTCGCTCATAACTCGCTCATTAAGAATTTGCCACACCTAATCCCTGCCACATTTAATCTTATGTAATTCTGTATAACATCAACCTTGCCTCATTAAAATTGATAGATAATGAGCATAGTTTCATATTTAATTATGTGTAATATAATGAGTACAATGTAACATTTAATTCTGTGTAATATACTAATATTCATAGTTTCATATTTATTATTTTTGTAAATCGGCAGAACCAAAACCTCCGCCAAAAGCCCAAAACAAGTAATAGTCATAACAACTCGCTCATTTAAATGAATTATGACAATTTGTTGGATTTTATTATGATGACTTTTAACAAATTTTGTTATGCGTGGGCACATTATATAATTTTGTTATGAGTCATAAGTCATAACTCGTGAGCCGCTCATAACTCGCTCATTAAAAGCTCGCTCATTTACAACTCGCTCATTTATCCGCTCATTTAAACTCGCTCATTAACAACTCGCTCATTTACTTAATGAGCGAGCATGAGCATACCCTAACTCGCTCATGCTCGCTCATTAATCACCCCTACGTATATCCATACTCTTTAAACATGAATAATGAGTTGCCATTTGAACCGAAAGTTTTTTACTTGACACTTTAAATAAATCATAATTAAATGATTATCACCTCAATATATTTCAAAACATACCACCCACGTCAACTCAGTCCGCGCATCAAATTGGGCTGGTGCGCAGACTAAGTTAGCGCACCAAATTGGCCACTGCTGCCCAGTATGCACATAAAAAACACCAGTTTAGTGCGCCAACTCAATATGCGCATTCCCAGTCGGCGCACCAATCCAATTTGATACGTATACTAAATTGGCGTAAGTGATATATTTTAAAATATATTAATTGCGATTTTCTAATGTGCTAATTAAAAAAATTTCAGCCAACTGAACCCAGAGCAATCAAAGCTAACTATTTGACGCGGAATGGTCGACAAGCAACTTGCAGAATGCAGTTGTGTGCAAACTATTCCAACCAAAAGCAGGGATTACTTTTTATTTGAGATTTACGTTAATTAATAATTCGTATATATATGTATTAAATGAGGATGGTTCAAATGCCTCTATCGTACTTTTATTTTTAAAAACTTAAATAACTCAAAATTTAAATTATAAATGTCAAAATAAAACCGTTAGATGTGATCTATATTATTTTCTCTATATGCTCATAAAATATTATCACATTTCAATTTTGTTTTTATGTGAATTAATAAGTTGAAAAATCAACGTCTAGAAATTATCCATATTAATACAATTTTTTATAATTTCTTGGTGACAACCAAAACAAAGTTAAAATGTCGTAATATTTTACATGTGCATAGATAAAATAATATAGATCATATTCAACGGTTTTATTTTGACTTTAAAATTTTTAATTTTTAGTTATTAAAGTTTAAAAAAAATATAAGCATGATGAAAACATAAAAAATAGAGACAGTTGAACCCTCCTCCTCATGTATTAATTGCACTATCTCAAAAAAATTATAACTATTAGATATGCACAGACCAACATCTAATTGCGGTATAGATAAGTGTGTAAACAGGAAATATCCATTTCGTTCTATTCTGTATATATATTTATTCGTATTTTTATCTGTAAAACATTCGTACTTATAAATACACGCTGTCTATATCCATATCCAAATTTATGAACTACGACGGACTCCAATAATTTGCAATCCCTTAAAAGATGTATATATCTATATTCATGTATGCTTCAAATTCTCATTTTATTTAAATACTCTCTATTTTATATACTTGTCGTTTATAATAAATATCAAATACCATATAGAAAGATTGTTATAAAATATATATATAGAGAGGGAGATGGACTATGGTGCATTGCAATACATGGGCACCCGAAATTTTTAAATATACCATTATTCAAAAAGTAATAAATCAAAACACCATTTTTCTATGAAAATTTTAAAAATGACATGGCCGCATCCCCTAGAAGCGGCCACTGTTTTGGTGACCGCATCTACAAAAATTGGCCTTTATTTTGGGCCGCCTTTATGGGCTGCGGCCATGGCCGCTTCTAGGGGCGCCTTTATGTGCAAATTCACCATAGCCCATCTCCCTCTCTAGATAGGCTATGGTGAGTTGCGAAGTAAAGCGATTATTTTACTTCACGCTCATATTTTGCGATTTAAAAGTCCAAATGACCGATCCAAACCGTTCATCTTGTTCTCCATATTAATATGTGCTTGGAGACCAAATTTTACATTTTTTTTGAAATTTTTTTACTATTTATTAAGCCACTTTAAAAATCACCGATCCGGTGATCCAGAAATTTGTACTGTTTTTACTGTTCATTTAGATTTTCAGATTTTCAAAGTGGCTTAATAAATAGTAAAAAAATTTCAAAAAATGTAAAATTTGGTCTCCAAGCACATATTAATATGGAGAACAAGATGAACGGTTTGGATCGGTCATTTGGACTTTGAATCCGTGATTTATAGTCCAATGCAAAAGGGTGCCCATGCATTGCAATGCACCATAGCCCATCTCTCTCTATCTCTCCTCTATATTATACACCTTAAATTGAATTAGATGACAGAAAGTCTAACGATTGAGATTTATTGATCTAAAATCAGATTGAATCTGAACCATCTAAACAAATAATCTGTCTTCTTTTGATTAAATACACTATTTTTCTGTGTAGAAGTCTAAATTTAGTGAAAATTATACCCGCCACACGTATTGTAACACATATTGTCACAGATATGCAAAAAATTTCACTGATCCGTAAAAAAAAAATTCGCTGCGCCATCCCCTTATTCCCCTCCCCGACCCTTTCTTCCCAAACGCAAAAAAAAAACTAATTCGATTCTCGAAGGAGCCGTCCCCTGAGTCTTCCCGTCCCTGAGTCTTCCTGTCCCCTGAGTCTCCCCTCCCCGTCCCCTAAGTCTACCCGGTGTCTCTCCTCCCTGCGACCTCTCCGGACGTTGGCCGGCCACTTCCGACGCCCCCAGCCGCCCTCTCCTGCTAACCCTAGGTTTGTAATGCCTTTTTGTTTCTTTTTCTTCCTTTTCAGGAACTAATGGAAGTAAACTCAAAGCCATGCACTCCTACAAAAAGGTCAATCATCGAAACCTATGTTAAGCAAGGTATAGATAATATTCTTCTATCACTGTTTGCAGGAAATAAGACAATAATCAAATGTTTGCGTAGGTCGTCTGATGAAAATAAGGGATGATTTGGTTAGTGGATTTATTTTACCCATGTTTATACTTTCTACCTTGTAATTTGTGTTATTTTTCATTTGGTTCCAATACTGTAAGTAGATGTTTCCTTTAATTTGGTCTTTGGATTGCAATGTGAAATTCAGCTGAAGCATGAAGATAAGATTGCTCAGTGTGAGATGGACATTCAGACCATTAGAGATGGTACTTTTATAATTATCACTTTTCCCCTTTGTATTTTATATACATTTTTCTCAATCTTATGTTAAAATTGACAAGCATTTTACAGTCAGAACAAGAATTACAGTGTCTGTCACACCCCGCGGCCACGGGTCGTAACAGTCCCCCGCCGTAAGCATACAACGCCGTGTATGCTTACAAGGCTACTCACATTTCAAACCAAACAACAAGCAATTCAAACAAGTTTCTAATATATATATCAGAGTACACAGTCTGGTCAGCATATAATACAACAAAAGTATCTCATCCGGATACCAACCACGAGGCCTACCCTAAATCTATACAACAAAAGATATCTAGGGTCATATACTGGTAAGCTACTAAGGCCTACTACTCTCGTGCCTCTCCGGAATCAGTCGCACCAATACCTGTAAAATAACGGGGAAGGTGGGGGTGAGAATAAATTCTCAGTGCGAATTTGCCACATTTGAATTATTGGACTTGCAATCAAACTCCATATTCAATAATGAAACCCAAACAACAACAATGCAAACAGTTATATAAGAAAACATAAATAACAGAATGCCACTACTCGACAACAGTTAATCAACCTGAAACACAGTTTACGGAATTTCCAAGATGAATCTCAAACACAACATATATTTTGGCTTAACTCGATTCCTAACTCAGTTCAGTAGGGCTTGTAGCAACTACAGATGTTCTTTCGAGCTGAACCTTTATCAAACCCACATCTGTAGGGTTACTGACACCTACAGATGGCCAACCGCTGGACCCTTTATCTGACACCCATCTGCAACCGCTTGGCTTAACAGTTTATTAAGGTCTGGTTCAAATCATGTAAAGAAAATCCACTTTAGAATCGTTTCCAATATTCGTCATATTCAATCGACCGTTCAAATGCATTAACACGTAGGAAAATGCTACCGAGCCATAGACGTTACACAAGTCAACCACGATTTCCAATCACACATCTCATAACATAATCACCCTCCCTCGTCCCAACCGGTACTGGGAATATCGAGGGCCGTTCACCTAAGGCCATTTAGGATCCTGGGAATCCAAGTCAGCATACAGCCCGACTTGGCAAATTCATTGGATCCAAGTGCTTAACTTCGTAAATCCATTCACATACATTCACATATTCAATCCAATCGTGGTGACTTTCAATCAAGATCAGATCACAATAGATCAACATAACCTATAACCATACCAGCATGCAAATCATTCAATTCAGATCAATTCGAGTTTACTTTGATTGGGCTATGCAAATGCTCTACACAATTCAATGATGCAATCAATGATATTCAACATGACAAAACGAATACACAGTTTAATTCCTGAAAATAAAGTATCAAACAAGTCCAAGAATCCCGCACCTTAGTATGACGAGCGTACCGCTTAATTTAAGGATCGGACGTCTCGTATTGTCTCGCAAGTTCTTGCTCGACCGAGCCTACACCTATATTATACGTATACTTGGTTTAATTTGGATTCAGTGGTCCATACGTTTACTTAGGGTTTGTACAGTCCTAAATCAATTCTTATGTTTTGGTATCGATTCTTTTCGGTTCTTTCTTTCTTACCAAAATCTCACATAACGGTACACAATTCCATCTAGGCCCTCTAGCCTTATACTATTTCACTTTGGTAACCATCAATCACCGTTTCACTACTTTGGTTCTCGGATCAATTCGATTCACCGTTTGGTTAACCCTAATTTGGTCAAAACCTCAAATCAGCCGTTAAATGTTCTAAAAATTCACGATCAGGAGGCAACCCTACCGATTACAAGTCTAATTGGTCGGGTTAAACAAATCAAATCACGATTATGCCAACTTTCAATTTTGGCACGAAACCCTAGAAATCAGATTTCACAAATCGGAAGAAATCGGGAAAAAGATTGACAAACAAACTAGTAAGGAGTGTAGAGGAACTAGTCCTCGAGCAATTTGAACACAAATCTCGGGTTTGAAACGAGAATCTGAGAAATCGAGAAAATTCGAGGTTTCGAAAGAAAGAAGGAGAGAAAGAAATACCAAATAGGAGAGCTGGGAGAGATCCTCAGCTGCTTACTCGGTTCCAAAGTCGATTTCTCGCAACAATCGGGAGTCTGAAAGAAACGAAAAGTTCTCGCACTCTTTTCCTTCTCTTTGGCCGAAAATCACGCAATAATGGGGAAAATATGAAGTGAGAGAGAGAGAGAGAGAAGGTTGGATTTGAGTTTTAGGGCAAAAATCACCCTGAGTGCGGATGCCCCCATCCGCACTGCGGGTGCCTTGACCCGCACTCGGGACTTAGAAAGTTTTCAGACCAAAATCAAGAAAATCCGAGCCTAGTGCGGATGAACCCCACCCGCACTTTGGCTGGACCCTTACCCGCACTGCGGATGGACCCTTACCCGCACTGCGGATGGACCCCATCCGCACTCACTACTTAGCCGATTTTTGGACCAACACAGAATTTTAATGAGTGCGGATGCACCCCACCCGCACTGCGGATGGACCCTTACCCTCACTGCGGATGGACCCTTACCCGCACTGCGGATGGACCCCATCCGCACTCACTACTTAGCCGATTTTTGGACCAACACAGAATTTTAATGAGTGCGGATGCACCCCACCCGCACTGCGGATGGACCCTTACCCGCACTGCGGATGGACCCTTACCCGCACTGCGGATGGACCCCATCCACACTGAGCCTATAATGTTCTGAAATCTCGAAATTTCGACGCGATTTCAATTCACAATTAACTTACTTATTTAGGGAAACCTTAATTAAGGTTTAAACTTCCATTTTATTAACACAATTAACTTGATTCTTTCTTTTAAATCATTTTAATTTAATTGTAAAAATTTCGTAACGTAACAGTGTCAGTTGTATACATCTCTTTTTTTTGTCAAGAGGTATTTAGAGGACTATCAGTTGTATACAGTGTCAGTTGTATACATCTCTTTTTTTGTATACAGTCTACATTGGTTGTATAAATTTTTTTCGCACTGCCAATTATATGTCACATTATCAAGAGGTACGTCATGACGAACAACAAAAGTCATGTTGAAACGGAAAGAGAAAATTGATGCCCCAGGAGTGTATACAAAAAATATAGTATACCGGGAGGTCTTGAGTGAGGTATAAGGTATGAACCATATTAATTCAACCATTCTAATTTTAATATATGTTTTCAAGAACAATTAATCTACTTTTTCATATTTTATTTCTTCATTTAACAAAAAAAATAATATATTTGAATAGGTGTGGGTATTGCATAAAGCTTGTACTGGAATATGAAAAGCTGGCCTCATACTACAATGAAGCAGAAACTGTCTTGATTGCTAAGGTTAGCTCTTTCTCTAATTTTAATTATTTTTATTAAGAGATGAAATTATGTTCATTAATTTTTAAAGAGGAGATTAAAGAACAGTTTGATTCTGTAGTAGATTGTGCAAAAGAGGTGGCCGATATGCTCGAGGTCAGTAAGGTGCAACACCGCTCGGGCGCTCTTGGAGGTATGTTCATCGGATCTAGCTTTTTTGTTGTCAATTTTATTTCTGTTTTCTAATTTAATTTGATAACTTTTGTGTCCATTTTTAGCCTCATTCTTGACTCCACTGGTACCACCATCCAGTTGCAACAATTTGAAATAAAGTGGGCCAATACCAAAAAAATGGCATGTATATTTTGGGAAGCACATTATTCAGTTTCTATTTGTAGAATCCATTAGCTGGTATGGTATCAGTACTGATCATACTTGTGTATCATCATTAGTTGTGAGCTTGTCAATTTGCAGGAATAACAATTAATTTTGTCCTATCTGTTTTACAGGCATGAACAAATAATAGAAAGCTTGAAGAATTTGAACATGCGTACCTATATGTTGGCGAAGAACATTGTTGAGCCTGCTCAAGTGGCTGCACAAGCTTCAGCTGGTGCTCGGTAGGGAGTTGAGACCAGTAATTTATACAAATTCAGCATATGTTGAGCACAATAGTCAAGACTGATTCCTAAATCTTTTTTTTAGACATTATCTGTTTTAAATCTGTTTGCCTGTTTGGTTCATAAGATTCTCTTACCAAGTTTTGATCCATCTAAAGGTTGTATTTGGGTGTAGGATGTTTTCTTTTTGCTCTGATAATTATTTATTTTAGAGTTAAATTGAAGTATTGGCGCTGTTGCTCTTGGCGTATGTGTGATCTGACCTGCGCAATCAAAGATTATATTTAAGATCGAGAGGCTTCTGTTGTTTTATTATATTTGCGTTAATTACCATCTTTACAGTGATAATTCAAATAATCAAATTTGGAGTCCCAGTACTGAACTGAAAGTTCTCATTTTTATTAAGTGTAAATGCTGAAGTTGTGCGTTATTTTGGTTCAAATTATTAGTTATTTTACGCACATATTTTTCTTTAATATAATAAAGATAACATGTAAAATTTAGACAATTGATATAACTAAGAAAAAATGTAAATTTTACAATAAAACAGTATATTAAAACACGTTATTTGAAAATGTTTAGTTGATTAAGATTAAGTATGTTATAAACGAGGAGAAAATATATTGATTGTAGACTACATTTCTTAATTTAAATTTGTAACCGATAGTCCAAAACTGCCAACTATAACTATACGGGAAATAAATCTGCTGTGATTTGCTACTCCAAATCAAACTGTTAAATTTTTTGAAATGCACGAATCTCAAAATAAATGAACGGTTCAATTGAAATAGCAGGAGACCCTGCGATTCTTTGGAATCGCAGCAGATTTATTTCCAACAATGTGGATCAACTTTGTATTCTCCAGCTAATATAAAAAATAAAATATAATTTTCTTGCGTTCTAACAAAATAATTCCCGCAATAATTTTTTTACTGCAATAAAAGTTGTTCTCAAGATAAGAAAAAAATACAGAGGAGGGTTCAAATGCACCCAAATTTTTGTGCACCCAAATGCATCTTATCTTTCAAATCATTTTTCTCCGTTTTCAAAATCCAAATAGTCAATCCGAACCGTTAGATGCGATCTATATATTAAGATGTGCTTGGAGACCAAATTTTACATTTTTTGGAATTTTTTTACTATTTATTAAACCACTTTGAAAATCGCTGATCCAATGGTTCAGAAAATGTAAAATCAGCGATTTTCAAAGTGGCTTAATAAATAGTAAAAAAATTTCAAAAAATGTAAAATTTGGTCTCCAAGCACATCTTAATATATAGATCGCATCTAACCGTTCGGATTAACTATTCGGACTTTGAAAATGGAGAAAAAGAATTTGAAATATAGGGTGCATTTGGATGCACAAAAATTTGGGTGTATTTGAACCCTATGAGTACATTGTTTGTTTCGAGTCATCTGATCGATATCAAAATATATTGAACACAATACATTTGCGAAGTACATTCCATTATTGAGTACAATGCATTATTTTTCACAACATATGATCATATTAAATGGCAAGCAGAAACAATTTTCTTTCTATTTTAACAAAGTTCGGTATAATTTTCATTTCAAATTCAAAAATTGAAACATGTAATCACCAGCATAGCTGCAAAGCCCAATATTGACAAATATGTATATCATAAGCATAAATATGACAAAATATACAGGGTGGAACAGTTCATATCACAGCGAAAAAAACCCCGATTTTTTATTTATAGGAAAATAAATCAATAAATATTGAAATAGAGGTAGGATTTCGTGAAATTTCAAAATATAGGAATTATGTGATACTCGTATTCATGGGTTGCCATTTTTTTAAAAGTAGTTTTCTATCATGTCAAATTCTATTTCAGACAATTATGTAATATCATTACTTTTTTAACAAAATAATTATTATTTTTATTGAAATATTTTTTAAATAAAAATATGTTTTTATTTTCTTATAATATATCCCGTTGCATCGCACGGACACGATACTAGTATATATATATAGAGAGAGAGAGAGAGATGAGCTATGGTGAGTTGCGAAGTAAAACGCGTTTCTACTTCACACCGTATTTTCATTTTCAAAGTCCAAACGATCGATCTGAACCGTTAGATGTGATATCCATATTGAAATGTTCTTGGAGAGCAAATTTTACATTTTTTTAGAATTTTTTTACTATTTATTAAGCAATTTTGAAAACTGCTGTTTTGCTGTGAACAGTAAAAATTTCTGGACCATCGGATCTGCGATTTTCAAAATTGCTTAATAAATAGTAAAAAAATTCCAAAAAATATAAAATTTGGTCTCCAAGCACATTTCAATATGGAGATCATGTTGAGCGGTTTGGATCGGTCGTTTGGACTTTTAAATCGCAAAATATGAGCGTGAAGTAAAATAGTCGCTTTACTTCGCAACTCACCGTAGCCCATCTATATATATATATATATATATATAGGAATATGCTAGCATGCTATGCATAACATAGAACCCCTCCATGCAATGGCTCGGATTTTGAGTTTTCAAAATCCTAACGGTCGATCCGAACCGTTCATCTTGTTCTCCATATTAATATGTGTTTGGAGACCAAATTTTATATTTTTTGAATTTTTTTTTACTATTTCTTTAGATTTATTGAAAATCACTGTTTTCAGCAAATCTGGACCATAAAAACAGTGATTTTCAATAAATCTAAAGAAATAGTAAAAAAATTCCAAAAAATATAAAATTTGGTCTCCAAACACATATTAATATGGAGAACAAGATGAACGGTTCGGATCGACCGTTAGGATTTTGAAAACTCAAAATCCGAGCCGTTGCATGGAGGGGCTCTATGCTATGCATAGCATGCTAGCATATTCCTATATAGAGTAAAGCTAGGGTGTGATGTGCTCATCAAGAGGGTTTGGTGAGCACAACTCTAAAAGTATATCGGATCGACTTCAAACGCCGAATTCAAACCGTTGAAATCCTTATACTTCATGAGTGATGCATGTACATGAAATTTTTTGAAAGTTTCAAGTTTATTTTTACAAGGTCAAGCGGTCAAAGAAAGTAACTTTTTATAACTTAATTTATAAGTTGTTTTATATATTCAATTTTTATCATTTCTTTGACCGCTTGACCGTGTAGCAAATAAACTCGAAACTTTCAAAATTTTATATGTACATACATCACTCATGAAGTACATGGATTTCAACGGTTTGGATTTTGACTTTAAAGTCGATCTAATATACTTTTGAAGTTGTGCTCACCATATCCTCTTGGTGAGCACATCACACCCTAGTTTTACTCTTCCTATATATATATATATATATATATAGAGGTTGGCTAAGATCAAAGTGGTAGTTCCTGAGCTTTGGTGCTACCAATTCGTTTTTCAATTTTCAAAGTTCAAAACGTCAATCCGAACCGTTCAAGTTGTTCTACATATTAAATTGTGCTTGGAGACCAAATTTTACATTTTTCTGAATTTTTTTACTATTTATTAAGCCACTTTGAAAACAGGTGATCCAACGGTGGCTTCTGATTTTACTGTTTTGTTAAGCCACCATTGGATCAACGATTTTAAAAGTGAATTAATAAATAGTAAAAAAATTCAGAAAAATATAAAATTTGGTCTCCAAGCACATTTTAATATGGAGAACAACTTGAACGGTTCGGATCGACGTTTTGAACTTTGAAAATTAAAAAACAAATTGGTAGCACCAAAGCTCAGGAACTACCACTTTGATCTTAGCCAACCTCTATATATATATATATATATATATATTATAAAACTCTTATTTTTTTGTACTTATACATAGTGTATTGAAAAAACCGGACGGGTCAGACCCGACCCGGACCAACCCAAGCTAGACCCCTAGACCGGCATCGACCAATCCTAGGGTCGGGTCTAGCATGGGTTTGGTCAGGCTTTTTTTTATTTTAGACCCCAAAAAACCCGACCCTGGTGAACCCCCGACCCGTTTGAACCCGACCCAGCCCCCCCTAAACCCCTCTAAACCCATACTAAGCCGGACCTAAACCGCTACTAACCCCCACGGACCCGTACTAACTCAGACCAAACCCCTCTAAACCACACCCCCAAACCCCCATGGACCCGGACCAAACTCTCACAAACCCGTACTAACCCCCCGCTGACCCATACTAACTCGTACCCGGACCTCAGTTTTTAAATTTAAATTGCATTAGATTTGTATAGTTTCAGTCTCTATTTCTAGCTGAAACAAGCTGTTTCGGCCTTTGCAGAAAATACAGCTTTTCTGGAAAGTCCAAAACAGCGTGTTTCGATCAAGAACAGAGGCCGAAATTGCACATTTATTTCTGTTTTGAATTTTTAATGTGTTGGATTAATTTTAAAAATGTTAGATTTATTTTTAATGTGTTAGATTTATTTTTAAATTGGTTAGATATGTTAGTTTTATTTCTTATGTGTTAGATTTAATTCAAAGTAGGTTAGATTTATTTTTAATGTGTTAGATTTATTTTTCAATTGGTTAGATTTATTTTAAGAATGTTATATTTATGTTTAATATATTATGTTTAATTTTATTTGTTATTGGTTAGATATGTTATAATGATTTCAATTTATTAGTTGATTAGCTCTTTGAAAAAAAATTGGTGTTGGTTTAAAAAAAAAAAAGATTGGTGTTGTCTTAAAAAAAAAAAAAGACCCGGACCCTACCTGAACCAACCCGTGCTAAATTTGGATCAAGGATCTAATACGGATTTGGTCTAACTCTCCAAAATGAGACCCGTCGGACCCGCAGATCGTGGAACCCGTGGCCCGGGTGGGTTCGGACTGTGTGGACCCGACCCGAATTCAAAACACTACTTATACATATATAATACTATTCATTAATTATTCGTTGCAAATATCTAACAAGTCTATATTTATTAATTCTTCATTTTATATTAATATATATTTATTAAATTTTGATATTGTTTAATATCTATGTTCAAATTTATATCTGCTGAATTAAATACGGATAGGAATATATTATTTGTTCCCAAATCCGCTCCATTTACCGTATCAAATTTATATCTGAAGTAACCTAAATTTTGAGTTTGTATTCAAGTTGTATGATCAGAATCAGAACAAATTCGAATCGTATATGAGATAAAATATACGAAGTCCCTTTCATATTCGTACCAAAATACATCGGACAGTCTGGAACCAAACTCAAAATTTGAATTACTTTGGGGATCCAAATTATTCACTAAATAAGATCATCATGTAGGGTGCAGACAAATCAGATATTAATTGAATCTGTATCTTAAAAGTTAGATACGAATATCTAATATCTGAATATCTGTACGGATACAGATACAAATATAATTTTATATTTTAATTATTATGTCTAGTAGATATATACCATATAGCTTAATATATAATGAATAAACTTAATATATATATATATATATATTTATGAATATCTGATTCGTATATGTATCGATTTGTATCCGATCTTTTTGCATCCCTATTTTCAGAATTCAGATTCCCCAGGCACCTGAGGTGCAATAAGTAAATCTGGACCCATTCTTTTAACTTGGCATGAATCTCAAAGCGGATCCCTCTAGCTCCTGTACCCATTCTTTTATTACCTTTTTCGGATTGCTTAGTCCGACGTGTTAATTGCTTAAGCTATTGCTGGAATGCATCGGAATTTCTAATTAAGCAAATTTGCTTTAAAAGAAATCGTTGCTTAATGACACGCTGGCGAAATAATTGGACCAAATCATTTCTTTCTCCGTAACTCCAGCGCTCTCTCTCTCCTAAAAAAACGAAACATCTTTCACTCCATTTTTTCCTCAATTTGGCTACTACCGACTATCGTTCTTCTTGCCGATTTCTCCAATGAATTCGCCTATTTACGAACTTCATTTTGACATCTCAATTGTTGGAGGATATGTTTTATCTCAATTTCTGTATTTTCTACGACAAAATTCTCTCAACGAGGGAGAGTGGGATGGACGGGATTTGGAGCTAGGTCTTTTCTAGGGTTTGGGAGCCGAGGTGTGCTGAGTGCCAAAGTCCATCTCCGATGTGAAAAAGCTACGTGTAGCTCTGTCAATTAGAACGGTACTTCCTTTTTTCTGCTGCCCCTTTTCTCATATTTGTGGGTTTTATGCGAACAATTCTTTCTATAGCTACTGAATATGATGTTTCTACGAGTTTCTCAATATTGTTTTTCTGAAATTGTTGCTGTAATGATTTTATTTGTTGTATCGATGCCGAATTGAGTAATAATCTTTTAGTAAGGTAGAAAATTAATTGAATTCTTGGATACGACTTACTGGCTTTTTAATTTATTAAATTGTCGATGTAACCACAGGGCATCCTTCAATTAGAGGAGAGGTTTTTGGGAGTTTCTTCTTGGATGCTACGATCCGAAAAGCTCCTTTGACAAGGTCCAACAGATTAGACAAAAGAGAAGGTACTTGTTATTTTTTTATTCATTTCTTAACAGTCGGAACCAATATCCATGATTCTAGTATTAATCATGACTTGTTCATACCAGAATATAGACCAGTATGGTACCAAGCATGTACTGGAGCTGACTGCTCCTCTGGTACATTACAAATCATAGTGAAATGGTTCTTTCAATTTAAGAAGAACGAGTGTTTTCTATTCATTTTATAATTAAGCAGAACAAATTATTATTCGTACCAAAAAAAAAAAAAGCAAAACATTTTTATGGAAGGATAAAGAAATTAACATCAACTATATTGATTCATCAATCATCACTCAAAACACTCTCAAGTGTTTTGTCGTACACCTTCCTTTGATCTTCAGTCATTGTTGATGGATCCAGTTCCATAAACTTAAGTGCGAAATTCTGATTGTGCACCCTTTTAATCTCCTTGCACAACCCTTCCATAGTCTTATTGAAGCTATCAATTTTTCAATCTTCTGTAATTCAACATTATGCTGAGCCTCCAGTGCTTCCTTCTTTTTTTCTATTTCGCTTGCCAACGCCTCCTTTTGTTTTCCCTTGGCTTTTGAAAATTTCCTTCCTGGAGGGCAAGGAGAGATAACTATATCTGAATCTTCATTCGAGGTGTAGCTGTTGGTAGTGTTAGTTTTGCTTCTCTTTGAACCTGTATGTTCAGTTGATGGGGTATCTTTTGTGTTTACATACTGGCTGAGCCATTTCTCTTCTTTTTTGAGAACATCCCATGCATGCATTAAGGTAAAAATTTCACCTTCCAGATGATGATACAACTCTAGTGCTTTATTTTTCTTATCATCCTCACTCAACCCACTTTGGTAGCAATCGTGGATCTTCTTAATACAATCTGCAAACTTTGATACGGCGTGGCTTAATTTTTGCCAGCGACTTACCACGGCCGATATACTCCGTTCAGAGTTTTGATTTTGAGACTGTACATACTCTGTGTATATACATTTCCAAAAACTTTTGTCACTTTGATCCTTACCAGTTACCGGATCTTTGCTAACTAATAGCCATGCGCCACATAATTTCAGATCATCGGTTGGTGACCAACGGAGCCTTTTTTTTTCCAATTTCTTCTAATGTTGCGGAGTGCTGAAATTGATGTCTATAAATAAAGCATTGATAGAGTGATATTCAAATCATCAAACTTTATTCATACTTCCTATATATTTCTTTACACTTGTGATAAACAAAGTAATTGTTTCTTTACCATTACCTCTAAAATTATTATTTTAGTACTCTGAATCATCTCTTTGTTAATAATTTATTTGCATGCAGGGATGAACTCTTCAATTGATGAAGATTTCCCGATCGATCTTGAACAAGTTATATTGAGCGCTGGGTATATCGGGCAACAACTTTGGGATGATACACATGCCAAATTAACTTATGCCCAAAAATGATCAAACTGCAGTTGTTTTAACATTCTGGATCACATGTTCAAATTTCCATTTTCAATTATTTTGATGTTGTTGTTGTTATTTTGCAGTGTTCTAAATGTTTTGTTTAAAGTACTGATTTTGTTCATTCCAAGGACTATAATTTTGGATATGACTTACTGGTACCAGGGCTGATTGATACATCCTGTAAAGCATGATTAACTGTACATGGACAAATATTGTCCATGTGGGATGATACCTATTTCTACAACTCTCTATTTTGCAATTGATTGCTAAAGATGGATGAAACATATTTAAAATCTCAAGTTCGAAGATAAGGCAAAAATATTTATAAATGAATATATGAAATGGTCTGAATTTACCAAACCAGCGGACTTTATTTGCTCACTATTTTGCTTTAAATTATACTGTTCGAATGGAGAGAGCAAGAGCGAAAGGAGAGAGCAAGAGCGGCAGAAGAGGAGAGAGCAAGAGAAGATGAGAGAGGAGTGCGCAAGAGCATATCAGAACAGATAAAACGAGGAGAGAGCAAGAGCGAATCCAACAAAAAGAGATACCAAATAGAAAATACGGAGAAGAAGAGAAAGGGTCTCATTTTTAATTTTTGGCTGACGTGGCGTTAATTACAATCTATTAATAATTGCTGGAATGGAGTGTTTTAGCAATTATGAACCTCTTTAATTGCTAAAGATAATGACGTGGCTCTTTAGCAATTAACTTTAATTGCTCCATTGGAGATGCTCTAAACCGTCTATTTGTTTCTCAGGGGATACGGACTCCTATTTTCATGTCTTCACAGAAAAGAAAAAAAAAATGATTAGTGGGACCCAGTAGTCATCCTCCAACCGGCCCATTTAACTCTTCGTTCTTATCTTTTTGTATTTGTGACTTTCTCTCTCCCGAAATCAGCCCAAATCACCTCCCCGTGGGCCGTGGCCGTCTCCGCTCCCCTCTATTTTTCGGAAATAAATCTTGAACCTGTTATTCAGATTCTAACCGTTGATCTTTGTTGAGGTCCGTGTATGAAAAAGTCCTTCATTGAGATTTGCGTATAGAAATATTTGAACGGTTGGGATCGGGAAAACAGGAGATGTATTTCCCTATTTTTCTCTCCGGAGAACTCATCTCATATGGTAATAACTTATTTTGTCGGGTACATTAAGAGGGAAATCGACGAGCGGCGCTTGGTTAATCTTGATTCGTGAAGCAAATAGACCATTTCTTCTCCTGTTATATACCAATTGTGCATCCCAATCATCCTCTTTCCAACTAGATCAAAGAAAATAGACTATGTCAGTGTTGGGTTCACAGGGGCAGTTGAGTTCCCTCCAGCGCCTGCACTATGTTGAGAAGGTATGTAAGATTTAATCTCTCTTACTCCCGATTAAGTCTCAGAAGAAAGAGTAATCAACGATACGTTACGGGTCATTTCATTGGGCTATGTAGAGAATTGTGAGGTTGCTGGAGCTTGCAGGTGCGGCCATGGATGAATTAGGGAACGCAGGTGCCCCCAAAACTGAGGTGCTCGCTTTGCACTGTCGTCAGTTCATGATGTCTATTAAGGTACTTCTTTTATGTGTATTTGTTTGTACTAGATTGTGTTCTTTCCTCTAGTTGTTGGAGAACATGAGATAAAATTGACTATCTTAACACTAAAAGAACAGGTACTGGTACAAAGTTATGCTGGTATAAATTTATTACCTTTTTCAATCCCCATTTTTGCTGCAAAACCCTTATATATTAAAAAAATGCGAAATAAAAATAGAAAATCATATCCTGTTGGAGTACATTGTCTGTAATTTCTGATAGAATCAGTCTGCAATTTGAATCTCTTATTGTGATTCTTATTATTCTCTGTGTGACTGAACTCTGACAAGGATGACAGTACTAGATTGTTTTTGTATCGTATTTTTTTGCTTTTGTAACTTACTACTGGTATTAAACCATCCATTGGCTGTTATAATCAGCAACAGTTGATCCATGGGGCTTGTTTTGGATTGGTACCTTTTGTTTTTCTTTACTGGCTTGACTGGGGTCTAACATAAAAACATGACCAAAAATATATTGGATCTTTTGGAAACTGTACCCGGCTATTTCTTTTGTGGCATTTGTTAATGACACCCAACATCTTTAAATTTATGATTGGTATATCTATTGTCAATTTTATCAAATGATCTTTTGATGAAGCATTATTGTGGATCAAATTATTGCTCTCTGGCTAGCTTTGAGGAAAATATTTAATTTTTGAGTTATCAATGGAAGCCTGATTTAGATAATATTGTTTTCTGTTAATTGGTTATAAAGCAATTTGGTCAAGTCAATACAATATGCTTGAGGGTATTTTAGTTAATTCTGTCTTGTTTAGTCTGGGCTCTTCTGATTGGCTGTTAATTGTAAACATAGGAAATGTGAGATGTAAACTAGTTGGTGCATAAGTAACCAAATAACCGTGATCCTTATCAGTTCAGAATCCATATCTTAACTGAAGTTGACCAACCAGATATTTTTTAAATAATTGAAACAATGCAGGAAATCCAGACAACATTGCGCGAGGAAATCAAGGGCACATGTGAGTACCGGCCCTTTGAGAAGTGTGATTACAATTCAAGAATTTCCAATGAAATATGTTGTAAGAAGCTTGAGCATATAATCGAGCAGTTGGATGCCATGCAGCAGAATATTGATCAGTGTTCTAATAATATGTAAGCACCGTCATTACTTTTCTTCTTTGAAGAAGATATTGTTTTTTTTTTTTTTTTACGAAGGATTTTAAATGACTGCTGTGGTCAATACCAGTACTGAATGTTAAGGTTGAGTTAGGTTTACTGAGGTTATAAATGAAAATCCTTAGGAACTGTTAGATATGCTTAGTGTACCCACTATGATTATCTTTTGCAAATGATGACTGATGCCAGGTGAGTTGTTGAGTTTACATGCGGTTTCATTGCTGTCACCTGTGGAAACATTATATTATGTTCTTTTTTTGAGCTTGTGTACGAATGTGCCTACTTTATGTGGTATTAGCATCCATGATTGTACTGGCATAAATTACATAAGTTGGTTTCACTAATGAACACTGGTTTTGGTTTTGGTTTTGAAATTTTCATCACTTGAAATGAGCATATGAGAGGATGTGGTATTAATTTTGTATGAGTGAGGCTATGGTACTATGTATCGTGCACATTGGTCCGTAGTTACAACAACAACAACCAAGCCTTTAGTCCCAAGCAAGTTGCTGTTTGGATCAATATCTAAAAGTCCAAATATTCTGATATGAACCGTTCAACATAATCACCGTATGAAAAAGAGGATGTGGTATTTATTTTTTTGTTCTTTGTCTTTTCTTATTTTTGCCCATTATGGTCAACTTTTGTAAATAACTTCTTTTATATATATCAATCCAATTGCCCCCAACCTTCAAAAAAAAGAAAATGTACCTGCATATCAAATTTTCTTTACTATCAAACTATCTAAAAAGATAGTAAAGTATTCTAAAAAATATAAAATTTGGTCTGCACGTATTGATCATATTGAACAGTTCAGATTAACTGTTTGAACTTTGAAAACAAAGATATTGATCCAAAGTACGGATCAATGTGTGCCATGAATAATACCACCTCACTCATTTTGTATTTAATACATTTTAACTGGTAGAGAGCACATTCAAGGACATGTTTGCTGAATTGCATTTGAAGGAATTACTGAGAGTAAGGAAGAAGGTACAAATCAATTAAGAAAAGCGAACCCACATACTTTCAAAGCTTGGATTTGCTAAGTTAAGGAACCCACCATCTGAATCAACAGCATTTTCAAAGCTTATTTCCATCTGTAACCCTGTTTATGTTAAATTAATGCCCTATATACTCACAAGTTTAGACTGATGATTAAATAAGTTGATTGTGTATAGTTTAGCATGTCTAGTAGCATTTCTCCAAAAGTCCAAAAAATAAGTTAAAAAAAACACTGAAAGGCTTGTAATTTCACCACCAAAAAATTTCAATCATAGCCGACGGTCCTCATTGAAGGTTATTGATCTAATTTTCAATTAAAATTGTTTTTCAGCATCTTACTTAGGAATAGACACGAATTTTACTTGGGAATAGTTTTTGTTACGCTATTTTAATCGCTTGGACTAAGGCAAAATATTAGGCCACTCAATATGAAGATTAAATGGTGGTAATTAAGAATATGCAATTCTAGCTGATAGAAGCAATCAATAACCGTTTATTCTTAATAGTGGCCCAATTAATCAAATCCATTAAAACTTTTGAAGAATGAGTAATAGTCCAACTAGTTATATATAGTATACTAATACTAGTACTAGTACCTGACGGAATGCAAGGCGAGCTTTAGAAGACAGGGACAAGGCCTCAGCCCTCAGGCCTGCTATACTTATCCAGACCCATAATACATTTAGCAGGAATGCAGGATGATTTGTCGCTACATGGTTTGTAATTTGGCAAAGTCCGATGGCAAAAGCGGAAATTGCTAAAGAGGAAATAAACAGCACGAGAAGATGAGCGAGCCATCTGGACCTTTCTCTTCAATTCTTATTTTCTTATCCTTATTTCTTCCCACCGCTCTCTCTCTCTTTCTCTCTCCAAATGATGGCTGCTGTAAGTGTAACCTCACTGAAGTTCCTTCACCTTCCCTTCTCCACATCCATCTCTTCCCGTCAATTGCCCTACCACCACCTCCCTCTAAAATCCCAAATCAACAATGGCAACTTGCTTGTGTGTAAAGCGAACACGGAGAATTACAATGTGGAGATGGTGCTAGACGAAGACGACCCCGCGGATTTGTATGTGGATTACTTCGAGAGGGAGGTCGCGAAATCCGGGCTAGCCCAGGAGTGGAGGAGGAGAAGGTTTCACGAGACTCCAAAGGAGGAGCGCAAGCGCAAGAGTCGGGACCAGGCTCGCAATCGGGCTCGGGATCGAAGGTGAGCTTCTTCGTAATTATGGTACAGCCAAACCGGAATTTTAATTAATGTTTCAGCATTTTATGACTTCCATTTGTTAGCTTAGCTGCAAATAAGCCATGACCTTGTACCTCTTGCTGTAAGAAAAGAAAAACTATGCATAAGTAGATTAAATGTCAACTTATAATTAGAGAGGGAAATTAATGTTTCTAATTTTGTTTTTTCTTGTATGATTATATATCTCTATCATGTCATGGATGTGCTTTGCATATTTCCTTAATTACAAAACATAGGATAAATTATTAGTACCATATTACTGGACCAACAATCCAACAACAAATGCCAAAACCGGGCTAGCCAAATTTACCAGTGTGCTTCAGGAGATGCATTACTTTTCATTTTAAACTAAAATCGACACTAAACTCTACAACAAGAAAGATATATTGGATAAAGGTCAGGTTTCTCGAATGAACCAAGTGCATGTTAACAATGACAATTTTCTTTCCAACATTTCATCTAATACACTATTACTGTACAATTTGACCTGCTCTAAAGGACTCATTTGGATAAAGGTCTCGGGCAAAATTCCATCAGGAATCCCAGCCAAATTTAGACATGATGACCTGTCCGTACTGTTACTGTACTGTGGTACTAGTACTAATTGTTGCCAGTATGGTGTAGTCCATTATTTGGTCTGGTAAGTATAGTGTATTAATGCTGAGGTATATAGCAGGCACCTTATTGAGGATAGGTCTCATAGTTTGGATGATTGTGTGTTCAGAAAAATTGTCAGAACCTCACTGCAATACACTCTGGACTTTTTAATATACTTGGTACTTGGAAGTTGTCAGTTTACACAAAATATTGTTTTACTTGTAATAAATATTTTTTGAGTAAGAGATGTTCTCTTTTTGCAAACTGATGCCTTTTATGCGAAAAGCTAAAATACTTTTGAATGAAGGACTAAACCTGTGTGGGTTGGGTGCTGAGTCATGACCCACTTGACTGAGCCTGATTTGTCCTGACCTGCTTCAGCGAGGATATGATTGAAATTAGGTTGAGTGAGGCTATGGTACTATGCATAGCACGGATTGGTCAGTACTATGGATCTATATTTTCATTTTCAAAGTTCTAATGGTTGGTCCAAACTGTTCAACATGATCTCCATATGAATATGTACTTGCAGACTAAATTTTACATTTTTTAGAATTTTTAACTATTTTTTTAGATAGGTAGAAAATTACTGCTTTTGGATGGTCCAAATTTTCAGATCAAGTGATTTTCTACCAATCTAAAATAATAGTAAAACAATTCTAAAAAATATAAAATTTGGTCTACAGATATATTTTCATATGGAGATCATGTTGAGCGGTTCGGATCGACGGTTAGTACTTTCAAATTGAAGATATGAGTCCATAGTGTGGGCCAATATGCGCTATGCATAGTACCATAGCCTCACTCAGTTAGCTGTGTCTGTGCCAACACTACCGTCCCCATATTTTAGTGATTGTATCAAGAAAAATGTAACAGTGTATTTTAAACCTGGACTGTTTTTTATTTCCATTTCCAGACGAGCATCTGGAAAACCTCGTGTCTTTAAACGCAAATATGACGACGATTACGACTACGATGATGACGACGACAATCCAGATGAGGCTTTCTTAGGAACTGCTCTGGATAATTTGCTGGACCCGGAATACCAGGAGGGCAGCCTCGATTTACTTGAGATTGACGTGCCTGACGTAGCGTGGCAACCTGATGGCTCTGGCATATTCCCTGTTAACAATTAAGTGTTGTTCTATTTGTGTTTCCTTTTTTTTTTTTTACTTTTTAAACTTTGTCTCAGATTCACCTAGGCAATGCAGTACAAGAGTTGTTATGATTCTTATTTGAGTTGTGGTGAATAAACACAAGGCTTAAGTTTAATTTCTGTATACAACTCTACTTGTTAGCATTTATATTCCCTATTTTTTGGATTTTGAGATTTTCAATAGTACTCGCCATATACTTTAGATTTTTTTTTTTTTTTTTTAAATAAACCTGATACAAAACCATTTAATGGTGCTTGTACAAGCACCACATAAAGAAAAATTATAAAAATAGACTTCACCGAGACACTGCTTTAATGGAGGAAGAGGAACACACAATTCTTCCCTCCAACGAGGTAGTACCTTCACTGTCTTGGTGGATTGTTTTTTTTTTTTTTTGTAACTTTCACTCGCGTGGTGTTTGTTCCATTAAATAATTTTGTACCATATTTATTTAAAAATAAAAATTCTATACTTTAGGTCATATTAAAAAATATATATTTTAATAAAAATCGTTATGCAGAATATCACGATTACATCCGCTATAATTTTTTTTTTCGAACCTCGTCATGGACCACAAACTGTTATTTTATATAAATATATAGTCTACCGAAAACCGAATTACTGAAAATTGTTACTTTAGATATTAGGTGATCAACGATAAATAAAGTAATTCATGGACTCACAAATGTCTACATTTTTTTTCAATATTGATTTATTTTAAATTAATTAATGCATTATAATGTTTTTTTTTTATTTCGTACGAGCATATGAAGTTAAGATATTGAAACTTTTTTTACAAGTCTCAAAGTCTTTCAAAAATTGATTGAGGTCGACAGATCAATTACCTTTTAATACGGGTATTTGAAATCTTGATGTGTGATTGCTACATTGAATAATTAATTTAATTCCTTTTATATCTAAGCAAGACACGGCACTCATTAAATAGTAAGCTTTAAAAAATAATTTCAATCCGGTGTCTATAAACTCAAAATTTTAAAATACAAAATTTCTGTAATTTAATTTTGGTAAATTTTGTACTTTGTCACGAATTGGTCACTCAACTTTTAATTTGTCTCAATCAAATTATTGAACTTTTTATTTGTTTCAAATTAGTTATTCTATGACTTTTTCATCCAAAATGCTAACGGAAATATGCTCGTTCCGTTCAAAATGCTAATGGAATATGTTAGTTCCATTCAAAATTGTAACGGAATGAGCATATTCCGTCCAAAATACTAACAGAATGAGAATATTTCGTTAGCATTTTGAATGGAAAAATTATATCATGACTAATTTGGGATAAATAAAAAGTTAAGTGACTTAATTGAGACAAATTAAAGTTGAGTGACCAATTATAACAATGTATAAAGTTTAGTGACCTCAATGAAAATTTACTCTTTAATTTAGGTCAAAAGCCTGAGCTGAGAGAAACGTGTCACTGTCATTAAAAATAACAAAAGGATTGCAGGGTCTTAATATTGCACTGTCATCTAAATTCTAAAGGAAGCAAATCTGCTGCGATCCTAAAGATTGCAGGGTCCTGCGATTTTAATGCCAACCATTCATTTATTAGAACGTAGGAATCTCAAAATATATAAACAGTGGAGATTAGAATCGTTAGGACCCTGCAATGCAATCCTTTGGAATCGCAGCAGATTTATTTCCGCATCTAAAACATTTCCCTCGTTAGTCATTTTCTAATCACCTTTTGTAAACGGTGCTGTGTCTTAAAATCTTAATAGCCTATTTAAGAGGATACTTCCCCAAAACAGGAGCTTAAGAAAATAACATATAGGTCAAAATCTCAGCCTTTGGATTTACATCGCGCGCACTACGAAGAAATCTAGAAAAGCGCAATTCGCGATCGGGACAGTTGGAATTTAATCGGACGGTTTAGATCGCGTTGGGAAATAGTGTTTATAAAGTCGCAACTTATGACAGCCACAGCCCAGTAGCCCACACCCCACAGGCAGCAGCATATGCCAATATGCGATATGCGTTCTCGCAGCAAAAGTAGCAATTTCCTTAAAAAAAACTCCATCAAAAAAGAATTCGAAGCGTGAAGAGCAGAGCCGGAGACTCAGAAGGGAAAGAGACTTTGGTTCTTCTTCTTCATCGCTTTGTCTTCTCCAATCTAAAACACACTATCGATTTTGTTCCTCAATGGGGCAAGCCGCTGAGGAAGCGATCCACCAGCTCTCCGCTCTAATTGACCAAGGTACTCAAATTTCTCTCCAACTTTTATCTTCTACTATTTCATTTTCTCTCTCTCTCTCTCTCTCTCTCTCTCTCTCTCTCTTTTGTTTCTCATTTGTCATTTGGTTTAACTTCTTTTGGATTGATCCAGCTGACGCGCCAATCAAGAGTACCTTTCAGGTATTAATTTTCCACCTTTTGTATTTAACATTGGATCTCACTACTTGTCTTCGTCTTCGTACTCGTATGAGGATCAGCACTTGTTTTAGTGTTAATTTTCACCATTAGTGCAAATATGCACCCCATAAGTTCATATTGGCTCAATTTAGAACTACATGCATATTGCGTTACTTCAGGTCAACTCCAAAATTCTTTCTAGTAACAGCAAATTTATAATTTATTTAGAAATTTTTCATTCCATAGCAGTTTGATTTCTTTGTTATTCTAAATGTAATTCAAACAGAAAAGCAAATTTTTTTTTTTTTTTTTTTTTTTTCATTTTGTTGGTCTCCGGCTTGGAACAAATTCTTTTTTTTTTTTCATTATTGTATTCCTTTCCATCGTGTAAAGATAAAGCAATATGTTCTAGCAGGAAGAACATGACTTAGCAACTCTAATTTATTTATTGAAATATATAGAGTGCTGCTGGAGCTGGACCACACCCTTTTGATTAATACCAGCATGTGGGCTCCACAGTTCAGTGGTTCATAGCATATTTTAAGTTCTTGTTGAATTGAGAGAGTTAATTTAAGTTCATGAACTGTCTTTTTATTTTAATTTCTTCTGTTATTAAAATAAAGTAGCCGGGAATTTAATTTTGACAAAGGAGACCAATTAGATATTTTTCTCTCTTGTTTTAATTAAGATACGTATTTAAAAATTTAAATAAGCCTTGTAAGGTTGCCAAGTCACACCAATCTTTTGACCTAGTTTTTTTTTTTTTCTTTTCATTGTTTGTAGTAGCCATGTCTTGATATTTTTCATCTAATATTTGAATATTGCATTGTATAGTAACTTGGATTTTGGATAATAAACCTTAGGTTATTTACTATAGCTGATTTGCTAACAGATAATGCATGACGGGTACCCGACCGAAATATTCACCCGTTTTCTGAAGGCCAGAGATTGGGATGTAACCAGAGCTCATAAATTGGTACTTTTTAACTTAATTGATCTAGGACATTGTATTAGTAATCTCATTTAGATGTTATACAATAATAGTATAAATGGCTCAAAATTTGTTTGTAGCATTGTTGTATCCTAATAATATTTGTATTTGTTTTAGCTGATAGATTGTTTGAATTGGAGGATACAAAATGATATTGATGACATTTTGTCGGTGAGTAAACTGTACTTTTCTTAACTACTACAAATTTTCACTCCAATAGAATATCTCTTTTTTATTAAGGTTAATTATTTTCCATGCAGAAACCTATAGTTCCGAGCAATCTATATGGATTAGTCCGTGATTCACAACTCTATGGGATGTCAGGATTCTCCAAGGATGTATACATCTAATCATTTTCTACTCTACTATAAACTAATTTCTCCCTCTATATATAAAAGTTGTTATACTTCACAGCATGTATTTAACTTCTGCTATACAATTGCCTTTTTGTGGGACAGGGAATTCCAGTTTTTGCTTTGGGTGTTGGTCGTAGCTCATATGACAAAGCATCGGTACTTTTGTAGATTTGTTTTATTTTATATATTTTGTTCAATACATGAGACCAAAACATGAGTAACTTTTTGTATTGCATTGCTATTTTCAGGTTCATTATTATGTACAGTCACACATACAAATAAACGAGTATAGAGATCGGGTGGTCTTGGTGAGTTTTTAAAGAATTCATAATAAAGCCGTTTTTACTTCTTTTTCTTTTCTTTTGCCATTTATTATTTTTTTTTACCTGTACATTTTCTCTTTAGCCGGCCGCAAGAAAAAAACATGGCAGGCATATAAACACGTGCATCAAAATTTTGGATATGACTGGTTTAAAGCTTTCAGCACTTGGCCAAATGAAGGTACTTCCTTTTTGTATTTCCTTCTCTTGAGAGTCTAATCCAGGTGTTTCAAGCAGTCTGTACATTATTACACGACATGTAATGTTGCACCTTACAATAAAGTATCAACTCATAGTGTATTCATGATAATGTAAGAAATATTAGTTATTCCTTTTGTTTTATTTTTAAATTTTCTAATGTAGCCCTAGCTAATTGGCAGGTGCAATAAATAAAGTCTCATTGTGCACTTTGCATTTTAGCAGATACTGACAACCATATCAACAGTTGATGATCTAAATTATCCGGAAAAGACAGAGACATACTACATTGTCAATGCTCCTTATGTTTTCTCAGCTTGTTGGAGGGTACGTGCGTACATTACACAGTGCATTTTATTTTAATGTTACTAAAATTACTGTTTTGTATCAACAAGTCATATTTGAGTCTATGGCACCCTTTATTTTATTTTAGTCTTTTTGGAAGAATTTGTTCCTTCCACAACTTCTAAATACTAACGACAAGAAATTAGGTCAGAAAAGAAGAATATTTCAATTGTAAAATAGAAGGAATATGAAAAAATATTAACTTGCATTTAAATTCAGAAATAACAATAGAAGTTAAATTCCAAGGTTTGATGGTAGTAATGACTCACTAGTTCAACATTTGGGTCTAAACAAAGTGAGATTCTATTATATTATCAAGGTAAAATATCATTCTCTATAGTTAAAAACTTACAAAAAAAAATTGTGACTTTTTACTGGGCAGGTAGTAAAACCACTTTTGCAAGAGAGGACAAGAAAGAAGGTGCAAGTGTTGAGCGGTTGTGGAAGGGATGAATTATTGAAGGTAAACATGCACTTCTTTTATTTTGAAGAAGTTTATATACTAATTTAGTAGGGGCAATGATAAACTCTATAGCCTGGGGATTCTGAAGAAAGAAAGGGCTCTTTATACTCAACAATAATATCTCATTGGGGATTCACATTTAATGCTGATGGTTAGTTTATGTTAATAAGAATGAGACTAATTATATGTTAATCAAGTAAATTGATTAATAGCTCTATTGTTTATTAATTAGAAAATAACACCATGAAATTCATATGTCAGGTCATTGTTATAGTGACTGCACTAATTGCAGTCACTAATCAGACTTATTTGTTAAATTGATTAATAGTTAATTTTTATATGATATGGCCATATGGGATGCATAATTGGTGGAAAGTTATTCAGTAGAAATCCAATATTTAGCAGGTCCATTGCCTAGCCCGCGTGCTTTTTAATTTCCTAAAAAGTTATAAGAACCTGCTACTTTAAAGCTGTCTATAAATTTAAAAATTCCAAATAGAAAACCCAGCCCACTTGGTTTGAATTTTGTCATGTTTATAACTCTCCCAATATTTTAACTGGAAAATAATTAGCTTATTATTCATTTATATCATGGCCTTTCATTGCTACCTTTGTTACTAGATAATGGATCATTCATCTCTTCCCCACTTTTGCCGAAAAGAGGGCTCTGGTTCATCACGAAGATCAACAAATTCAGATTCTGTAGATAATTGTTACTCTGTGGAACATTGGTTTCACCAAGAAATGTACAATTATATGAAACAGCAGTCAGAAACAACAAACTATGTTGCACCGATCAAGCATGGTTCTTTTCATGTAGATGTACCTGAACCCAACCCAAAAGGATCCAAAGTGAAAATTGTCAAGACCATTGAGGCCGAAGTGCATAAAATTGCTGATCAGAATGGGATCGAGGACTCAGTTAATGGTCTGGAATTAAGCAATTTGTAACCAGTGATTTTAGAATTTATTCTGTTACTAATGTTTTTTGGGTTTTATTTGATACCCCAGAAATGTATTAAATACATTGTGTAGCCAGACTGAAGGCAATTGTAACATTTGGAAGGAAAAAAAAATATAGTCATTTGGTATAATTGGTATGAAAATTAAGATGTACAACTACTTCATATATTGGGTTTTACGCAGTTTGAATTGTATTTTGTATTTTTAGAGAAAGAAAAAACAAAACTTGTTATTTATTGTTGATAATGAAAAATTGATTTTGTTATTAGAGCAAATTCATTTGTCCTAAAGTCCTATTCCATAGAGATATTGAATAAAACGAGCTAATTATATATAGTACTACTTTCATTTTGTAATGAACAGGATAAAATCCATGAGCTCTTGAAGGAAACTACTGCATTATAGTTATATTATATGACTAAATGGCACGCAAGATATATTTGCTTTTGGCAAAAACGGATATCGAAAGTGAAAATTAATTGCTAACTTTTGCACAATCTCCTGCTTATTCCTGCATCTCTTTCGACCTCTCATTTCACTTGTCCCAGTCTATCACCACCTGTCGCTGCTATCTGCATCCTATCCCCATTCTCTCACCCAAAACCAGAATCCGGTTCTCTGCACTAACTCCGCACGGACCCTTTGATCAGCACTCCTTGCCCGGCCAAGATTTGCATCCAACGAGTAACCAACTGAATTTAGAGAATTTGACCCGCAGTGGCTGATGAAGGTACCAATGGATATATAACATGACCCGCCCAATTTTGCACCACCAATCCACTCTTCACTCTCCAAAAACCCAAAATCCACTTTCTTTCACCACCCATTCTATGTCTCTGTCTACGATCTCACTCTCTCCAAAAACCCACAACTGGTACTGAAAGAAAGTTTATTTCGTCTATATGGCATTTTTCAATGAGAAGATTTGCATGTGCACAAAGAGAATAGCGTTGTTACAGATGAGGTGAAGAGGATGATGTGACTAAGAAAACCCACATATTTAGCGGGACAAATGGTTGACACGAGGCTTATATATCAACTATAGGAGAAGAAATTGAAGGTGAGATGGAGGAGAAAATCAGCAAGAAGTGATCTTCTGGAAGACGAATGGACTCCAATGGAGGTAGAATGGCCTCTGTCAATCACTCAAAAAAAAAAAAAATGGAGGTAGAATGGATCAGCAGGAAAATTGAGTGTGTGAATTTTCTAATGAGCTGAGAAAAATGCAGTGAGATGGAAAGACTCAGCAGAGGGTTTGGATTGACAAGGAAAAACAACAACAGGAGAACAACCCCAAGTGAGAATTTTGCATTTAAAGGAGATATATCTTCTGGAAGAGTCGAGAATTTCAAGTTTGACAAGGAAGCATGGGCAATATTAGCAAATCATCACATGTTCTTTGCTTGGGAATAGCTTTTGCTTCCACATCAAAAAAATAAGTGAAAAAGTGGACCATGATTGGGATTCCAACCAACCATACTAGCAATGTATCGTTATACTGGTAGTAAATGAAGACAATCTCAGCATCTAGATATTTCTAATACAAAATCAACCAGCATATGGAGTTAAGATCTGCTACCATTACAACATGTTGCATGTACTAGCAAAATGTACAAATCCAGACCAATCTTATTCTGAACATGCTCTTCAAGCCAGTATGCACATCATAAGAGCATTTTGAAATTTCGACATACAAGACTTTTTGTCACATTTACCAATTTAGACTAGTCCAGAATATCTCGTGTCTGGTTGCTTTTGGCATGAGGAATCTCAAGTACATAAAAAAAAAAAAAATCTACTGTCCTTACCAGTAAAAATAGATGTGACAATCAGCTAATAGAAAGTTTAAAGATTCTCAGATCCCTGAACTACTTTTGAGGAGAAACTGAATTATGGACTTAACCAACACTAAAATGGAAAGAAAAAGTTGCCATTAAAATATAACAAGGTAGTGCCCTCATCATACCAGCAAGTGTGATAGCTGGTAAGGGAGCATGCCATCAGGTACCTAGATTTACCAGATACATCTTAATGTACAAGCAGCTATTTGCTTTGGAAATTAATATGGCACACGTGTGCACAATAAAGTGAAACTCTAGAATGAATCATGCCAAGTTGACTTGTCATCTTTGCTAAAACAGACACTATTTGTTTTTTTCTTCTTTCAAAGTAAAAGCAACTGTTTGTCACACCTGTAAATACAAATAGAGATAAAACATCTAAATGCTCACAGAATATACCTAGAGCCTAATATTTTTCTCTTACCAAGTTATTAATCATCCTAACCAAGGGAAGGGTACCTTTTGTCATAATCTCTAATCTTGATGAATTTGATGCATGCTTAAATAGCGACAACCCGAAGAATATAAGCTCAGGAAGGAAAAGTCTCGAGGACAAAAACCCGTGCCAATATCGGGGTTCTAAGTCAAAGAACGCATTAAAAAACCGCCTCGTCCCCTCCAAATCGAGCTTAAGCAAGATATCCATGCCGAAGCAAAAGAATTCCCTTTGCCGCCGTCGATCCATTGGCCACAATTCCCTCCAAACCGCCTCGGAAAGCGTGTCGCCAAATATTTGATCACTTGACGAATCCAAATATTTCACAATTGCATTGGCAACTATTGGAGCAGCAGCAAGAGTTCTGGCAACCATGTACCCAGTCGAGGGATGTACCATCCCAGCTGTACCGCCAATACCAACCACCCTTTGTGGAAGTACCGGTAATGGGCCCCCCATCGGTATCACGCACTTCTCATCCTCTTCTATGCTCTTAACCCTAATTCCCAAATGCTTCAACCGAGCCACCATCCTTTCTTGTATATCCTCCATGGACAGCCCAGGCCTAGCGACCAGTGATGTCTCCTCCATAAAAATTCTATTAGCTGAGAAAGGCATTGCATATAAAAAAGTAGGAATTTTTGCATTTCTTGCCTTTAATTCTGTGCTGCCTGCCAGATGTGAATCACGCCAATCCATGAAAACCATCTTGTCCAAATCAAACGGGTGTTCTTCCACCTCAGCCAAAATTCCATATGCCACTTGATACCCAGGATTGTATGGTTTATCATATTGTACAAGACATCTGGAAAAACCAGTAGCATCTAAAACTACCGTGGCTTGTATTGTAACACCATCATTACAGATTATGTAAGATTTGGTCTCTTCATGTATGACCTTGACCACCTTGGCCGGGTGAAATTTTACACCATTTGATATGCACTTTTGCATCATTTTGGATTTGAGCTGTTTTCGGTTCACTCGACCATATGGCCGGCCAAGAAGCTTTGTTTCAGTTTCATCTATATAGACAATTGCGCTACTCCAGGTGGCATCAAGACAGTCTAGAAGATCCATTGCCTCAAATTCATCTACCCAAACCCCATAATTATTAGGCCAGATTAGTTTTGGAGATGGATCAATTAAACATACTGAAAGGCCGGCTTCGGAAACCTGTTGTGCTACCGCTAAACCAGCGGGCCCACCACCAACCACGGCTAGGTCTACAACTAGACCCTTTGAAGGGTCGTATAAAGGGAGGTCGAACTCCAGGTTCTCTTTCTTCGTTTCGGGGACTAGCTCAAGAAGTGTGGCTTGTATAGAAGTTTGTTTTGAGAGCTTTTGGGTGAATCTTTTGTTGGGCTTTTGATATGGAAGGTCATGAGTTTGGATATGGTGCTTTAAAAATGGAAGGCCATGAATTGGATGGAGAAACTCGAGTCTGTTGTGGGTTCTTAGCAGTGTATCCATATCGGAATTGAGTTGTATTTTGGGTGAATTTAGGTGTGAGCTGGAATTGAAATAATAAAGCTAGAGTCTTTTACAACTGAGTATCAGAGCATGCCACTTACAAAAAAATATAGTAGGTGGAGGTGGAGGTGGAGGTGGAGGTGGAGGTGGAGGTGGAGGTGGAGGTGGAGTAGAGGAAAGAGAAATTTATTCGTCGACGGATTGGATGGGGTTACGG
The DNA here is from genome assembly GCF_964058835.1 of Carex rostrata. NCBI lineage: Eukaryota > Viridiplantae > Streptophyta > Magnoliopsida > Poales > Cyperaceae > Carex > Carex rostrata. Next base: position 8,073,668 of record NC_135941.1, on the reverse strand, counting down.
TACCATGTATTAGAGGGAAAGGGACAGGGAAAGGGAAAGAAGAGAGGTGAGGAAAGAATGTAGCTAACTTAGCTGGGTTTGGATTTTTTTGAGGATTTGGGAGTTGCACGATGGGACGAGGGAGACCTCTCCATTCTCCAATGAAATCAGGTCCAAGACGGTGCCATATCCTCAGTTCCTCACAAGTGAAGTAAACACAATATTTATTTATCTTTTGATATCAACCGTCCGATCAGAATCTGGACCAATCCGGAACAAGGTCGAACGAACTGGGTTCCTTCAATATTCGTGCGGATTCTGATCGGACGGTTCGGATTTAAACATAAATATTATGTTGCCTTAGCAGATATTAGAGTTGCAATCTAGGCAGCTACTGACTTATTTACATGTGGGCCTCTGGTATATTACTATATTGCTTTGCTTGCGTCAGCAATGGGACGGTGAGTCGAGGCCCCACAGGTCGGTTGCTTAGTTTTCATCAAAAAAATAAAGGGTCGGTTGCTGGTCGGCCATTTTTCATTCAATGCACAAAAGCCCTCCATCTCCTAGTGTTTGTTGACTGTGACTGACTCTATTTCACAACAATAAATTTATCTTCAATTACATATCAAATCTAAACCGAATTTTTTATTAACAGAAAATTAATAAATACCAACTTTCAAAAATGGAAACAGATTGGCCAAATCTCAGATGATACAAAAAAAAAAACAACAACACAATTTCTGGCGCATCACGTGTACGCCATATTTTAAAACGCCAGGTAAAAAAGGAGGTGGATGTCATAGTTTATTTTATCTTTATTTTCACAAAAAATCTCTAAAAAAATGATTACTTATAAAAATTGAACGTTAATTGATTAAAAGAAAGCACACTAAATGTGAATTATAATTATGCATAATCTTGACAGTCGGCTTATGATTAAAAGATTAAAAATAACAATATCACTTTATGCTACAAAAAACTATACAACAATCATGCTCTTTGGAAAATATATATATATTCAATACAGAAATCAGAAGAAAAAAGAAAATACCATCCAGTAATTATGAAAATTAAATAATTTTAATAGTACCAATATTAATTACACTATGGAAAAATATGAATCTAGTCATGATTTTCAGAAAAGCAAAATTATTTAAAGATTGTATATGGAAGCAAGAAATCCATAGAGAATTTTTTTTTATAGAAATTAATAAAAATGTAGAAAGAGAAACAAAAAGAGTAGTACAAAGATCAGTACAAATTCTACTAATTTTAAAAATTAAAATAGTTTAGATAGATAAGAATTTTTACAGTCTAAATATTGAAGCATTTTGTTATATTAAAATATTTGTATTGTTTGTATCGGTAAACAAATTACCGATCAAAAAAATCTCTGTTTTTTTGTTAAAATATTGTTATATGGCCCTTTATTAATTATTCCTGCAGATGTGGTCAGATTGAAGGAAATAAACAATATTTTAATATAACAAAATGTTTTAATATAACAAAATAATTCAATGTTTAGACCGTTGAAATTCTCACCTATCTAATTTTTTTTGATTTTTAGAATTCATAAAATTTGCACCGATCTTTTTATCAATATTAAAACCTTCGCACTCTTACTGTTTCTCTCTCAATTTTTTTTTTATTAATTTCTATAAAAAAAAATTCCAATTCATAGCGTCCACAATATATATATATATTTTTTATAGACGTCCTGAATTTGAAAATACCCAGAATTATATGGACGCTCAAAATTACAGGCGTCCACCTTAAATTCAAAAAATCAAATTAGTTCTGATGTCTAATTCGATGTTTTCGTGGCTTAATAAAAAAAAGTTCAGGTATTTGTGTATTTTGATATCTGAAATATTTTTAAAAAGGGACGTGTGTTGATTATTTTTATATTCAAATTCTATTTTCAATAATTTCGAATTCTTACAAAAGTTGACATAATAAGTTACCATTCAGTACGATTATTTTTTTACTTGAAGATCGGAACATTTAAAAAAAAAAAATTGAAGCTTAACTGACGTTTCTATATTTTTATGTTCTATCACAATATTTTATTTTTTTCAATTTTTAGGTTTCGAGGCTAACAAGTTTTTTAAATGCCATCTCAAAGTCGTCGGTGGCTTGATGCTAACTAATAACTACTAACCAGTGTTGTACATAACAATATGCAGACGTTAGACGGATATGGTACTGTCAAGCAATTAATCAGAGATAATTGGCCGATTAATCAGTTTAAATGGACGGTTTTTATAAAATTGCTACTAACAGCTGCAGTCCCGTTTCCTGAAAAACTATTTTTAGCACGGTCGAGGTCCAGTAGATTTTATTTTGGATTCAATTAATTCAAATTCTAATCAAACAATCCGGATTCAGAAAATCAAAATTAGAGTTATCTAAAAAGAGCCGAACTTGGTTGGGTAGTATGTCAGCAGTGTTGTCCTCTCGGGTAGGGTACGGGTACCTCGGGTAAACCCGAGACGGGTAACGGGTAGGACGGGTACGGGTAGGACGGGTAGTCGGGTAGAACAGATACGGGTAGGACGGATATTTTTTTTAAAAACTGTACCCTACCCATTTTATACCCGTGCTCGTCTCGGGTAACGGGTACCTCGGGTAGGGTACGGGTTTTTTTTCTGTTTTTTTTACTGTTTTTTGTGTTTTTTTTGTGTTTTTTTTTTTTTGTTTTTTTTGTGTGTTTTTTTTGTGTTTCTTTTTTACAAACCGGCGGATTTTTTTTTTTAAATTTGAATTTCAAAATTAAACGGGTTAATGGGTACGGGTTAAACGGATAAAGGGTGCGGGTAGAACGGGTAAAGTATGCAGGTTCGGATTCGGATAAATGGGTGTGGGTACGGGTACAACGGGTCCGGGTAGGAGGGTTTCGGGTACAGATTGGACGGGTTTTTCTCAAATATTGGTACCCTACCCGTCTCAAACCCGTACCCGTTTACCCGCCTATACCCGGGCACGGCCGCACGGGTACCTCGGGTAACGGGTACGGACGGACCGGGTTCGGATAACCCGTGAAGAGTATTAGCAAAACTCTACATGTCAGCATCCATATTTCAAGTGAATGGATTGATTATATTGTGTTCAAACTTCAAAGTCATGTCATGAAAGTGTACTCAACTGACTTTTTGGTCCCGACAGCGAAGCAAAGGCTACCATCAAATTGTAAAACTTTTATGGATATATTAAATTATGAGAGGGTTAACATGTCTCTATTTTTGTGCTCTATTAAATATCTACATTTAAAAAAAAATTCATAATAATTTTTTTTTAATTCATATGTCAAAATAAAATTGTTAGATGTGATTTATATTATTTATTTTTTCATATGGACAAAAAAAAATACTATCTTTTTATTTAGATTTTATATAAATCAACAAGTTGAAAAATCAACGTTCAAAATTTATCCACCTTGACAAGTTATTGATAATAATCAAAACAAAGCCGAAATGTTGTGATCTTTTACGTGCACATACAGAAAATGATATAGATTATATCTAACGGTTTTATTTTGAAATATAAATTTTAAATTTTAAGATTATAGTACTAAAAATAGAGATATTTGAACTCTCCACTTAAATTATTATGAAAGATGAGAGGTTAAAGTTTAAAAACTTAAAATTTAAAATAAACCGTAGGTGCATTTTACTTCACTTCTGAACGGATTAGGCCGGCCAGATTCTGATCTAAACAGAAATATATATATATATTCTGTTACCTCAGACTGAGAGGATATGAATTATTCCTTCCCAGCAGCCAAAGGCCAATTAAAGCTCTCTTCTATATATCTTCGGATGCTCTCTTCTCTTCTAGCCGTTTTTTCTTTATTCATTTCTTCTCCAAACCAGCAGCACCCGAACATACACATGGCTGCTTAGGCACCCATTTTTTTGTTCATAGCATTCAAAAATTAAAAAAAAAAAAAATTAAATCAGTGTGAAACTATGTTTTTTGTTCATATATTGAATCGTACAAGCATCTAACGCCTACTTATACATACAACATAGAAGCATACGTACGATACGAAACACATTACATCAATCATACGTCATCATATGATGCTTCTTCAGAATTTGATTAAAAAAATATGATGCCATTTAATTGTTATTTGAATTTGTAATGCAAAAAAAGTGACTACGTATCTAAATCTAATGCGTTTCACACTTTCACTCCCTCCCATTATTGTTTTCTCCGTTTCTATCTTTTATAAGTTTTGGGGTCGTCAAAAGTGTACTTGGACTGATTTGTTGATACCGACAGCCTGTTGAAAGCACGGGTCCGGATCCCTAAAGTAACTCAATCTTTGGATTTTGGATGGAGACCGTCCGATTCGAATCTGTCAATCGAGATTGCTTCGCGATTCGAATTCATGTCTCAGGATATGTGCGCTCCACTTCCGATAGATTACCTCGAATTCGAATCGGACGGTCCCGATTTAAAACCCAAAGATTGAGTTACTTCACTGGATTTGAACTCCTGAAAGCACCCCTAAGTAAATAACTTTTGTTAAAAAGAGCCCCCACAAATTACTCTAATATACTTGTCAGTTGTCACTCCCGGCAGTGTTTCCTAATCAAACTTCCCACTTCCCAGCAGCCAAATCTCTCTTCTTTCTTCGCGTGCTCAGTCAAAACTCAAAAGAGGAATTAGGATAAGCAATGACGCTAGCCGTTTATTTTTATATTCTATCTTCCGTTGACCATACATCATACATGACATGGTTATGTCCTACTTAATTAACTTGGCCACCTAAATTCCTACTTTCAAACACAACCAAAATTGCGACCCATTGTCCAATTGAATCAGAAGAAATGGGAGGGGAGCCTCCTCTTTTTGAAACGAAGGTTAGGGAAGGAAGAACATGGTACAAGCTGTATATGTTGTCAGTGCTTTTCGGTCATTGCTTCATATTGGTTTACAGAGCTTTGCATATCCCACCCAATGGAGACAAGGGGAGGTGGGCTTGGATTGGGCTATCTATGGCTGAGATTTGGTTCGCCTTTTATTGGATCCTTACTCAATCCGCTCGCTGGAACCCGGTTTATCGTCGCACCTTTAAAGACCGCCTCTCCATCAGGTAAAAAGCAGCGGTGGTATAGCAACCTTACTGTAATGTTTTTTTTTTTTTAAATGAACTTACTTTTGACATAGCAGTTTTGACTTCATGCAACACCCAAATTATATGCAGTTCTGTTATGACTCTATTGTCAGTCAGCTGCATCAAGCCAAAACAGCGCTGTCAATATCTCTACCCAGTAGAAGGGAAATCCTGTATCAATCTATGAATTTTTGTATGCACAAAGAAAATGTATGGTTTCTTTCACCTCCTGCCCCTTCCTCATTCTATAAAAATTATTTCATTCATTTTTACATATTCAGGTACAAAGATAAACTCCCAGGAGTCGACATATATGTATGTACAGCAGATCCAAAGATAGAACCCCCAATCATTGTGATCAGCACGGTTCTCTCGGTGATGGCGTACGAATACCCAACTGAGAAGCTAACTGTCTACCTGTCTGACGATGGTGGCTCTGATATTACCTTTTACGCACTCTTAGAGGCGTCTCGGCTTGCAAAAGCTTGGATTCCCTTTTGCAAGAAATTTAAAATAGAGCCTAGATCTCCTGCAGCTTATTTCAAAGAATCATATAGTGGGCCAGATGACAAATTAGTTGAATGGATGGAAATAAAGGTTTGTACATGGAATTTGAATTTGAATATATGTACCAGTCAGCATATACTAATCATATCCTAATTGACATTGATGCCTGTCCATATTGAGCTTTATGGGGCTCTTTGGTGGTTTTATTGGTTGGATTAGTGTTCCATAATTAACGTAATCAGCCTTTGATTCATAAGATCTCAATCAAACACAAGAGAAAACTACTGGTATACCACTTGTCTCTTTTGCTTTTTTTTTTTTTTCCTAAAATAAAATTAATTGTGTCCTTGAAGAGGTTGTATGAGGGAATGGAGCGCAGTATAAATTCTGTGGCAAACTCTGGTGTAGTCCCTGATGATATACGGAAACAACACAAAGGATTCTCTGAGTGGAATGGCAAGGCAACACGTTCGGATCATCAGCCAATTGTCCAGGTACATTTCAATTCCTTATTTTTCCATGACAAAATAAAAAAGGTACATAGGGCGTAAGCAACAGAGAAGACAGTCACATACTTTAGCTCATTTTTTCTAATTTTTGTAGATTCTAGTTGATGGAAGAGATGAAGGAGCTAGAGACAATGAAGGCCATGTGTTGCCTACCCTTGTTTACATGGCTCGTGAGAAGAGACCACACCGGCACCATAATTTTAAGGCTGGAGCTATGAATTCTCTGGTACGTAGCTAAGTGGGTTATATCAAGTATTCTTTTTGTTAGGTCCAGAATAACCAAAGGAACTGTCACTTAGAAATTCAACCGAACCTTTGAATCTTTGATGAACAAAATACAGATGCTAAGGTAACAATAGATTATACTGACTTTGATTTGTTACTTGGGAATGCCTCCGAAATTTTTATCTATAACGTAAAAAAAAAAAAATTGGGAATTCAAAACCAAATATCGTTTCGGAAGATTTTCAAAAATATCAGGCCCGTCGGATAATTCAACGGGCCAGACCCGACTTGGCCCGCTGGATTATCCAACAGGCCATTTCCATACCCAGTTCTCCCACAAAACGACCTGCATAATGGCCCGCTGAATTATTTTTGGAAATCTCCCAAAAGCTATGGTATATGTGTTGTTTGATTTATTTTTTGTGGTATGAATAAAAAGTCCGGGCCTCCCCCCTGCCCTTTTGTAAGCACCTTCAGTTTACTTGAACTAGATTTGCCAAAGAAAAATTCTTCTAGCTTAGTGTAATTAAAGAAACAGAAAAAAAAAAACTTTTTTTCTTGAAGATTAACATTGGTCTCCTTTTAAATTTCTTATCTGATCAGCTAAGAGTTTCATCAGAGATAAGCAATGGGGCACTCATCCTAAATGTAGATTGTGACATGTACTCGAACAACTCGGAGACTATTAAAGATGCATTGTGCTTTTTCATGGATGAAGAGAAAGGGCATGAATTTGCTTTTGTTCAGCTGCCGCAGCACTACAACAACATCACCAAAAATGATCTTTATGGCAATTCATTGCTAGCCATTAGTGAGGTACTGGAAATTGGACAAATTTTATCTGATAAAGAAATCATTACACTACAATTGGAAGAGATAAGTTTTGGTATGAAAAATGAGCACAATGACCTTGACTATTTATTTGTTTATAATTGTCAGATATTTTATACTTTAGTTTGCCTAGGTCTATTTTTTTAATGCCAAATTGTTCTTCAATTTTTTATAGTCTTGCTCTTGCATAATGGGATCTTTCTTTTTTAATCAAGATTGATTTCCACGGATTGGACGGACATGGTGGGCCTCTATATATTGGATCGGGCTGTTACCATAGAAGAGAAAGTTTGCTTGGAAAGAAGTATGACAAAACTCATAAATTGGAACTTGTAGAAAGGGAGAGAGACTACAAATCGACCGCATCAGCTTTAGAAGAAAGGGCTAAGAACCTTGTAACTTGTACTTTTGAGGACAACACTCAATGGGGCAATGAGGTTCGTGTTGTTCTCAATTTTCAATTTTATGTTTTTCTCTCTTTTGTTCATAGTCAATGCGGAAGTAAAATGAAACTCCAGATGTCTAACTTGAGCACCAAAATAAAAAAGAAAACTGAAAAGAGCAGAAACTAGAAGGAGATTTGGTTGGTATCATCTGGCAAAATCAGAACATAATAAAATATGATATTTTAAAAAAGTACTTGTATTACAAAGGGCTAATTTTTCTGTAGGTTGGTCTGAAATACGGGTGCCCAGTAGAGGATGTAATCACAGGTCTGTCAATCCAATGCAACGGCTGGAAATCAGCATACTTTAACCCACAACGAAGGGGCTTCTTAGGTATTGCCCCTGTAACGCTTGACCAGATACTGATACAGCACAAGAGATGGTCTGAAGGCGACTTGCAGATACTTTTATCCAGATATAGCCCCGTATCCTACGGGCGCAACAAGATAACCTTGGGCCTCCAGATGTGTTATTCCATTTATTGCCTCTGGGCTCCCTGTTCAATTCCTACTTTGTGTTATGCAATTATCCCTCCTATCTACTTTCTCCACGGCATCTCCTTATTTCCTGATGTAAGAATCTTTCTATTAATTGTTCTTTCACAAATGCAACTGATATTATATCCCAATATATAAATATATAAAGAGGCCATACCTGTCTTTTACTGGCATTATGTTGCACTGGGACAATAAACCACTGCGGGGTGGTATGACAAGGTAAACCTAGTAATGCTTCATAGATTGATAATATTGAGAAGCTAGGCTTCAGTACTTGATTAGATATCTCTACTAATATATTTTGTGCTACTACAATGAGCAGGTAAGTAACTCGTGGTTCCTGCCTTTTGCGTACGTCATTACCGTGACATCCATCTATAGCTTCTTAGAGTGTCTAGAAATTGGACTCACACCAAAAGGATGGTGGAATGAACAAAGGATTTGGCTTTACAAAAGGTTGGCTTCCTACCCGTTTGCACTATTCGACACAGCCCTGAAGCAGATTGGCATTGCCAAGTCAGCATTTGTCATAACTGCAAAGGTGGCCAGTGACGAGGTATTGAAACGGTATGAGAAAGAGGTAATTGAGTTTGGCTCGGCATCACTTCCCTTTGTAATTATAGCAACAGTGGCAGTTCTTAGCCCCATTTGCTTCATAATGGGTCTGGTGAGGCTATTGGTTGTGCAAGGAATCGGATCGATGGGTTCAATGCTGGTACAAGTGATTATTTGCAGTGTTGTTAGTATAATTAACTTACCCGTTTATGAAGCTATGCTGGTACGGCAGGATGCGGGCCGCTTACCAACTTCGGTTGCGTTGATATCCTTAACCGTGTCATTGATTGCTTATGTTTTGCCACTTAATTAGATAAATTCATGTAAGATTGGTATCTCGTTTACTGTTTTTAGAAAAGATAAAATGGTAGAAGAAAAATAATTTGATGTCTCTTTAAAATTAAATTTAAATTAGAAGATAGGAAATATAAATGATGTACTTTTATATTTGATTTTTACTAGAATAATAAAGGCTACTTTTGCTTTATAGTTTTATTTCTTGTTTCCTGGAAAGAACTCCCGTCTCTTAAAACTTTGGAAGCTGATATGAGTATCCGTGCTACAGTACCCGCACCTAAAATGTTATAACTGTTTGTGGAGACCAAACTGTCATAACTGTACTTTAGATCTGTAATTTTTTTTTTAATATTAATAATCAAATCTTGAAGTATGTAGTTCAAAGAACACAAGTATTTATATCTATATAGTAAACAATGTAAATGATAAACTAATTATTTTTAAATAATCGTACCCGCACCTAAATTGTCATAATTGTTTGTGGGGACCCCAATTATTCCAGATCTGTAACTTTATTTTAAAATATTAATAGTCAAATCTTGAAGTATATAGTTCAAAGAGCACAAGTATTTATATCTATATAGTAAACAATGTAAATGATAAATTAATTATTTTTAAATAATCGTACCCGCACCTTTTTTTTTAATTTTTGACATCGTACCGGCACCTAAACTGTCATAATTGCTTGTGAGAACCATAACCGTTCCATATCTATAACTTTTTTTTTAATATTAATAGTCAAATCTTGAAGTATATAGGTTCAAAGAACACAAGTATTTATATCTATATAGTAAACAATATTGTAATTTTTACATAATTGCTTGTGGGGACCTAAACTGTCATAATGTTGTAATTAGATCCCTCATCTTTTTACATATGACACTGAAAGTATTAATATCTAAGTATTGAAAATATTTATATCTATGCACTGAAGTATTTATTTTTACGAGGTAAACTATTTTTGTTAGAGAAATGTTGACGCGGAATTAGTGCCAAGACTTTGAAAGGGTGCTGCTGGAATTTTAGAATAATAATTAGTTGAGACTATCTAATATCTTTTTAGAATAATAATTAGTGGACACAATATAATTAGTGGGGACCATAATACATCATTTCTCTAAATGCAGTTACTGTAGTGCGGGTATTGTGCGGATACTGTAGCACGGGTACATAAATGATTATTCTAAAACTTCTGGTCTTCTACTTCAGAACTATTGATTAAAATACTTGTGTTAATTCGAAGGTCAGTGGAAAGCTTAAAATGTGTTCTGCAACTATTCATTATGGTGATCATAATAATAATAATAATTTAATTGGTGAATAATTCTTTAATTTGGTCAAAAGAATGAGTCATGCTTTTAATTAGGTAAAAGAAATGAGTTCTACATAATGAATAGAATATTAAAAAGAATATGCAAAAAAATAAAATATTATTGTAATTACTTACAAAAATTTGCATACTAATTTTTATTAAATTTGGAAATTTACAATTTTATTCTAACATAATTAATTTCCAGTGTCACTTGGAAATGTTAGAAAAATGATTTTGCTTGTCTGGAATATCTACATTTCATGTTTGTCGACCACTTACATTACGTCATGTACTGTGAACTTTGTATGAACCTAAATTTATTTACAAAGAGAGGGCTCAAAATGCCTCTATTTTTTGTGTCTCCATCGTGTCTCTATTTTTAAAAACTTTAATAACTCAAAATTTAAAATTTAAGAGTCAAAATAAAACCGTTGGATATGATCTACATTATTTTATCTAGATACGTATAAAAAATTGTGACATATCAACTTTATTTTGGTTGTCATCAAGGGCTTGTAAAAACGCACTAATATGGATAATTTCTAGACGTTGATTTTTCAAATGATTGATTCACATAAAAACAAAATCAAAATGCGATATTTTTTTAATGAGCAGATAGAGAAAATAACATAGATCGCATCTAACGGTTTTATTTTGACGTTTATAATTTAAATTTTGATTTATTAACTTTTTTAAAATGGATGCATGACAGAGGCGCAAAAAATGGAGATATTTGAACCCTCCTCATTTACAAAATACATAGATGTCCCTGTATTCAGTAACTCTACAGTGAAAAATCATACCAAACCTGAATTAAATTCAAATTGACAATTGCAATATCTTAATATTTTGAGCCATGCATGGTAATAATAGTTAGCAATATTTTGGCTACATGTCCACTATTTAGAGTATAGTGATAAAATTATATATATATATATATATATATGGTGAACAAAATTATTTTTCTTATATTAAATTTGTTATGTGATTACAAAATTTTACCTTACTAACAAAAAATAATCATCACATAACTATATTTCTAATAAAAAAAAACCAACAAAAAATATTCCTCTATCTATACATATATATGATTTTAAAACAAACAAATAAAAAATATAGATATAAATAATTATTCATATCCGCACAAACCAATATCCAAAGAAAAAAAAATTGGATGCAGATAATTATTTGTATTCATATCGAATATGAAACTATATATATTTGTATTTGTATATGTATCCGCAAACTATTTGAAATTCCGAATCCACAAAAATTTGAATACGGATCCAGATAGGGATAATATCCGATCCGTTTGCAATGGAGGGTCACATAATGAATGGAATTAATAGTTGCATTATATGGGGGATATATATATAAAGTGATAGTGGGCTGATGATGCCGAAAGGGCACTTAATTATTGAGAGCTAAATCATTAAATGGCCATCAAATGCACATGACCAAGCACATGAGTTTTCTTATTAAATATATATATATATATATATATATATATAGAGAGAGAGAGATGGGCTATGGTGCATTGCAATGCATAGGCCATGGTGTGCATTGGACCATAAATCACCGATTCAAAGTCCAAATGACCGATCCAAACCGTTCATCTTGTTCTCCATATTAATATGTGCTTGGAGACCAAATTTTATATATTTTGGAATTTTTTTACTATTTATTAAGCCACTTTGAAAATCACTGATCCAACGGTGACTGTTTGGAACAGTAAAATCAGAAGCCACCGTTGGATCAACGATTTTCAAAGTGGCTTAATAAATAGTAAAAAAATTCCAAAAAATATAAAATTTGGTCTCCAAGCACATATTAATATGGAGAACAAGATGAACGGTTTGGATTGGTCATTTGGACTTTGAATCGGTGATTTATGGTCCAATGCACACCATGGCTTATGCATTGCAATGCACCATAGCCCATCTCTCTCTCTCTATATATATATATATATATATATATATATATATATATATATATATATATATATATAGAGTACGGCTAACGCGCTTCCTCTAGCATATGGGCCGAAATGCTTCCGGTGGAAAGTTGAAATTTCAAAATCCAAAAAATCGATCTGAACCGTTCATCTTCTTCTCCATATTAATATCTGCTTGGAGACCAAATTTTACATTTTTCTGAAATTTTTTACTATTTATTAAGCCACTTTGAAAATTGCTGATCCAACGGTGGCTTACCAAACAGTAAAAATCAGAAGCTACCGTTGGATCAGCGATTTTCAAAATGGCTTAATAAATAGTAAAAAATTTCAGAAAAATGTAAAATTTGGTCTCCAAGCAGATATTAATATGGAGAAGAAGATGAACGGTTCAGATCGACTTTTTGGATTTTGAAATTTCAACTTTCCACCGGAAGCATTTCGGCCCATATGCTAGAGGAAGCGCGTTAGCCGTACTCTATATATATATATATATAGAGAGAGAGAGAGAGAGAGCTTGGCTAAAATCAAAGTGGTAGTTCCTGAGCTTTGGTGCTACCAATTCGTTTTTCAATTTTCAAAGTTCAAAACGTCAATCCAAACCGTTCAAGTTTTTCTACATATTAAATTGTGCTTGGAGACCAAATTTTATATTTTTCTGAATTTTTTTACTATTTATTAAGCCACTTTGAAAACAGCTGATCCAACGGTGGCTTCTGATTTTACTGTTTTGTTAAGCCACCGTTGGATCAGCGATTTTAAAAGTGAATTAATAAATAGTAAAAAAATTCAGAAAAATATAAAATTTGGTGTCCAAGCACATTTTAATATGGAGAACAACTTGAACGGTTCGGATCGATGTTTTGAACTTTGAAAATTGAAAAACAAATTGGTAGCACCAAAGCTCAGGAACTACCACTTTGATCTTAGCCAACCTCTATATATATATATATATATATATATATATATATTCGTCCTCTAGTATCAAAATTAGGTTCGGATTCGAGTTTCACTCAATTTAAAAAAAAAAAAAAAATGTATGCCATTTTGAAAAATATGCAAATTTTCAAAATAATAAAGACATGCTCTACAGATATATACCTTACAGGGTCATGAATGGAAAGAAATATTACAAATAATTCACTCTTGTCATGCTGATTTCTGATGAGAAGACTTTAATTAAGTTGGAAGTTTAATTCAACAGAGAAATTTTATGTTAAATTATTTTACCAGTTTTTTTTAATTTTAGAGGGGGGGTAAGGAATTACATGATTTGACTTGGTAGTCAATTAAACACTTTAACAGTAATCGGGCCCGCTCCGCAGTGACTATGGGGGCAGGAGATCTGATTCCTTGGGGTTGGAGATACTACTTAGGTTGTCACTTTTGTCAACGAGAAGAAACTCCAAACCACTCCATGCAATGTGCATATTACCATGGGGCATGGGTTTAGGGAATGGGTAAATGTCAGGACTATTTTGATCAGTAGCAATCCATTGAGGATGTGATTATAGAGTTCGCCATATATATTATATATAGCAGGAGCAGGTGCAGGTGCTGGTGCTGGTGCTGGTGCTGGTGCTGGTGCTGGTGGAGAAGTCTTACCTCTTTTGATAGTTGCAAAACTATGGATGCTAGCTACAATGTTTTATTGTGGTCTCACATAGGAGACTTTAATTTCTAATCTAAACAAGTTTCAATCAATAAAACGGACCTACAATATCAAACAATCAATTATCAAATCCTTAAATCTTTTAAATAGAAAAATAAAAATGTATATATATCCTAAGTGAAGTTACCAACTGTTTTTATTCAATTTTCTTTTTTCAAGCTCGTTTGTATGAAATCAAGTAGGCGCAAATTGGTTGAAAATAAAGACACCAGAATAAACTCATTTCTTAATCTTTTGGTTTATATGAATTCAAAAATTAAATTTTTTTTAAACTCAAACCTTTTACTCGTCAAATATATGAAATATTTGTCCTTTGAAGCTCACAATTCCAGCTAAGTGACATCAACATCAAATAACAGAGTGAGGCCATGGTAATATGCATATTACATATCAGCCCACGTTATAAACTTATATCGATATTTTAAAATTTAAATAATTAATTCAAACTGTTAAACATGATATCCATATTAATATGTACTTGTAGACAAAAAATTTCATTTTGTAGAATTTTTTATTATTTTTATAGATAATTAGAAAATCATTTGAATTTGAAAATTTTGAACCATTCAAAAGTAATAATTTTCTATCTATCTAAAAGATTATAAAAAAAATGTAAAATTTGGTTTGCAAGTACATGTTAATATAGAGATTGCTGATCCGTAATATACATATTACCATAGGCTCACTTAATATCAAATACACATGTGATCAACATAGTAAATTTTTCCTGATCTATTTTAGAATATGCAAATAAAAAAAATAAAAAAAACCGGTATACCTATTCTAATTTTTTTATAGTTAGATCAACATCAAGAGACCAACTCTAGACTACAAATTTAAAAAATAGAAAGCTTATTTTGTCTTCACTCCTTGGTCGATGTGAAATGTCCATAACATACCTTTTTTCAATTATTTTAGAATATGCATGTTTATAAAAAGAATAGCAAAAACATTTAAAACAATTTATTCTATTGGACCATTCTATCAATATCAAATAGTTAGTTTTAAATTATACAAATTTATGAAAATTAAATAGTTGTGCACACACCCAATTTTTTTCATCTCATATCGATATCAATCAACCTGACTTCTCAGGTGTTTAATATATTTCAACACGATATCAACCGACTTTTTTCAAATAAGTTTGTAGAAAAGAAAAATAAAAAAAATGAGCTTTTGTATAATTCAATTCATTTCAATGGAAAAGAATTGAATAGAGTTGACTTTGAGTTAGGACTTAGGAGAGATCTATTAATTACTCAAAATGCTGATTGAATTTATCATTGCTGTCATTAATCATTATCTAATAATTTGAAGAATACAAGAAATATAGATAAAGAAGGAGAGCAAAGTAAAGTAGAAAAGCATATACTTAGTGGAATCTTATAGACATTATGAAACTATCCACACCACACGCGTCGTCTTCCATCTCGTAAAAATAATAAAGGTGTCCGTGTCCTCACTCCTCATACCTGAATTCGGATCTCCAGGAGGTGCAAGTTTTAAATCTAAAATGTTCTATTAATCTGACACGACTTTCAAAACAGATCTCTTATAATTTTATTGGGACTGGATTGAGTTTAATCCAGCTACATTAATTTGAACCGAATTTCACAGTGCAATTTAGAGAGAATTTTTTTTTTTTTTTTTTTTTTTTTTGTGTCGACAAAATTATTTGTTCAATTGTCAATTTGTCATCCACTCCTGTGCTTCAATCACTAGATCGGACGCTAATTCCATTTCTAATTTGCATTTGAAAACTTTTGAAGGCATCACGATCAGAACCTTTTTTTTTTTAAAACCTGATAGTGACCATGATCAGAACCTTTTCTCTCGGACACCCTCCGAAAAATAGAAGATTGATATTGGAGGATTTTTCATAGACATTAGATTAAATTTAATTTTGATATCAAATTTGAATAGTTCAATTCGTATTAAAATTTGTAGAGACGATTTATATTAAAAGTGTTCTGTAAATCTAAATCGAGTGTACAAAACTTTTGAAATCAAAACTCCGAATTTTTTTATCTATAACATACAAAATTTAAAATTTCATTCATACTATTATTTTGTGAAATTTTAAAACATGTCACAACTGTTTACTTTATTCGCGTGCTAGATCCACCCATCAGGAAAATTAGCAGGTGTCTCTTTGGCACAATCCGCAAACTTTCTCAGCAAGTGTGATACCTGACTCGTTGGTAAAATCGACGGTTGTGTTTCACAGTCTCGTTGTTTGAAAATCTAATCATTATCACTTTCACTTTCAATTTTTTTACGGACTCTCCACGCCTACTTGATTAAGGCACCTGAGGGCATGACGGATGTTACATTCACTGTCCCCCCGGTATGTTTCTACACGACGGCAGGGAGGTCGTGCTGCTTTTCAAAGAATTCAACGACTTTCTACAGGCCGCCTCGTCAAGCGATAAATGACTCGATATGGGAGTCATCACCATTTTTCTCATGTTAGTGACCAAAAATGATTTATATCATGTGTATAGCACTTAAATATATATTCTAATGTAAAATTATAATTTTTCAGGTTCCTAGTCCAAAAATGCCGTGAGATCATATCGAAAGGTAAGGTGAACTTGTGTGCATTTTTGGACCCCGGCAGAATTAATGCTTTCACGGTGGATTTGTATCAGGCTGAGTCTGTCGAGTA
Organism: Carex rostrata; assembly: GCF_964058835.1. Taxonomy (NCBI): domain Eukaryota; kingdom Viridiplantae; phylum Streptophyta; class Magnoliopsida; order Poales; family Cyperaceae; genus Carex; species Carex rostrata. The sequence goes on along the minus strand of NC_135941.1, from coordinate 8,057,091 downwards.
CTTGTGTAAAGCGATGCATCGAGCTCGTGAGGATCAAAAGAAATTTATTCTCCTGCCATACCACCAATTGTAGGTTACTTGTAACCCTAACTTATGTATTGTTTATATTTTCAGTTAAAGAATTACATCATGAACCATAGCAAACACTTGTGTCACTATTATATGCTGAAATATATATGTCACTAATTATATACTAAAGTACTACAATTCTTCTCCTTCCACAGGGGCCACTGGTGTTTGCTTCTGATTGTACCACTTGAAAATGCGGTTTATATCATGAATTCAAAATGGCCTGACACATCCATCACTCCTCATCAGTCCAAAATTTTTTTGCCTGTTTTATTGAAGTAAGCAATAATAATTCACTTGGTTTGATTTTTTTTTCAATTATATATAATAAATTGTGGAATTGCTAATTACAGTCACTCAATTTTGTAAGAACTTTTAAGCAATATGTTAGATAGGGTGGAGTGCAAAGCACGGACAAGCAAAAAAATAAATTGAATGGGAAGTGGTTGGCGGTGAACACACTATAATTTTATAGAGGAGGGTTCAAATGCACCCAAATGCACCTTATCCTTTTTCTCCATTTTCAAAGTCCGAATAGTCAATCCGAACCGTTAGATGCGATCTATATATTAAGATGTGCTTGGAGACCAAATTTTATATTTTTTTAGAATTTTTTTACTATTTATTAAGCCACTTTGAAAAATCGCTGATCCAATGGTCCAGAAAAGGTAAAATCAGCGATTTTCAAAGTGGCTTAATAAATAGTAAAAAAATTCCAAAAAATGTAAAATTTGGTCTCCAAGCATATCTTAATATATAGATCGCATCTAACGGTTCGGATTGACTATTAGGACTTTGAAAATGAAGAAAAATAATTTGAAAGATAGGGTGCATTTGGATGCATTTGAACACTCCTCATATAATTTCATATTTTCTGTTCAAAAAAATTTCCTCAACTCCTTTGTCTACTTCTCTCTTTTTAAGATAAGTCTTCTTTGTGAAAATGTGAATTAATTTTAAATTACTGCTCATACATCAAAATATGTTTCCAATAGTTTAGGATTTTGGATGTAAAAAAAATACAGTGTCTAAGTTTTGGAATTCGGATTTAGGGTTTAGAATTTAATACCGTACCAAATTGTTATGTTATTAAAATATCAAAATTGAGGATTTCAAAATATCATGCTATTTAAATTTTTATATTTTTGAAAAAAAAATTTACCTTTTTTTTAAGATAGGTACGAAATCACTGATTTTAGATGGTACACAATTTTATGAAAAATAGTGATTTTGTACCTATAATAGTGAAAAGATTTCAAAAAATATAAATTTTGATCTATAAACACATTTAAATATAGATATCATGTTGAGCGGTTCAAATCTTTGTTTGAATTTTGAAATTGAAAATACATATATTGAGACACAATTGAAACATTAAGCAATAGCATATTTGAGCCCTCCTCTTTAAAAATAGGGAAAATTTTCACTGTACCCATCTAAATATTTGAAATAGCCAATTTCCCCATCAAAGTACCATAATATCCAATTTCCCCATGAAAATTTAAAATTCTTTCTTATATCCCCTTTTACTTATTTTTCTTTTTCTTTAATTATTTTAAAATTTAAAATTGACCATTGTACCCCTAAAATTTAACTTGAGGTGTCCATTGCCTTTTTTTTTCTTCCTCCCCCTTTCCAGAACAAATATTTCTCCATTCCTTCGTTCTTCCCATCTAACTCATTGAACATCGAAGCAATGTCTTAGGCCCGCCTCTGTCAGCTCCAGTTCTCCCGGCCCTCATGTGAGTCACTCTCTCAGCAAAACTGAGATTTGACTGAAGATCGCACGAGAAATTTGTATAGCCCAAGTTCTCCCTCATGCGTGTCACTCTCAACAAAATCGAGAAAATTCAGAGCTAAAGCGGTTGAGATTGAATTTGATCACGACATCCTTATTCTCTAGGTTTTGTGATTTTATCTCGTTTGAACTAATCAAAGGTATGACCAAACATTTGTTGAAATTAAATTTTGAAATCTGATCAATTTCTAGGTCTAATGAGTTTTAATACGAAAATCAATGGATAAGGTAAGCTCATGCTAAAATAATTGGCATCCTTCATCTTTTTGAAGCAAGTCCATGTCATGTCCAATAATTTATTAAAAAAAGTCAAGATTATATTGAGTTCCACTGAATATTTGCAGAAGGTATAGGTTGAATATGCGAACCAGTACTGATTGAGATTTAAATATATATAATGCACCATGCTCATGTGATTTTGTTTCATATATTTTAACTCAAGGCTGACATTGGAATATGATGTGATTAGTCAATTATGCAATATTTATTTTCATTTTGTGTGCTCTTTAACTCAAGTCCGACATTGAAATGGATCTTTAGCTCAAACAATTGGATAAAGTCCCTGAATCTTCAGGGGGATGATGGTTCGAATCCATCAAGATTCATACATGATACATAATATAAATTAGGAAATTTTACAAACATATCTTTGGACTTTCTTTATACCAGTAGATACAAGAAGTTGGTACCAGTAGTACGAAACAACATAAAACACTCATAATAGCAGCATGGGGCATGCAGTTTCTTATGTTTTGCAAATTTATTTGTTTCTTCTGTTTTTTATTTGAAAATTAACCCTAAAACTGGGACCAAATACATAAATTGATGCACTTAATGCATGAAACACTTAAGACAACTCCAATAATTAGGCATTCATCAGTACATTAAAACTTCTAATTAAAACACAAAATCTGTACCAGTAATCAAAAATCTGTACCAGTTACCAAAAATCTGTACCAGCAATCAAAAATCAGTACATTAAAACTTCTAATTAAAACACCTAAGACTACTCCAATAAAAAATCATAGCATATCTGACCTGATACCTAAAATTGGTATCAAAATCAAATACTGCAAGGCTGTACAGCTGTTCAAACAAAAACAGAAATAAAAGAAAAAAATCAAAACAACATAACATGCCCGCAACTAAGACAACAACATAAGAAAACTCGAAAACATCATAACAGTCATAAAACTAAGTACTACAAATCTAATAAGTTTTCATCGTCCTACTCATTGCTAGACATTGGATATGGGGGGTTGCCATCCCCAGAACCTTGAACCAGGAGGTTCAAAACTTGAGTCGGTTCTAGACTTCTTTCCTCTTCCAACAAAAGGAGATATGTGAGATCCTTAACATCAAAATGCATAAGATTTAATTTAAGGAAAGAATCATCACCTCTATATTGACACCAAAAAACGCCAAAATTGAGTTAAAAAAATAATCTTAGCACCTATAACTCTAATAGAATAAGATGAGAGTCCATTCACGCATGCTAACTTTGGATAGTAATGTTATTCACGCATGCTAATTATAACTTTACTAGCGGGTCTGCCTCATACTTAGGGGTGTTTATCGGTTCGATTCGATTGAAATCGAATTGAACTAGACAAACTAAAGTTATAATTTGGTTTAAAAAATAGAACCAAACCAAATCAAAGTTTTATTTTGATTTGTTCGGTTCAAATCAAAATATATTAATTTTTTTATTTAAAGCAATTGATTTATAATAAACCGAAGTATATTAAGAAATAAACCAGGGTATTAAGAAACCGGGATATTAAGAAATAAATTGAAGTATTTTAAGCAATTGATTAATAAATAAATCAGGATATTAAGAAATAAACCGGGACGGTTTGGACCAAATTCATAATATATAAAAGTCCGGTCGGTTCGGTTATCAGTTTTGAAAATTTTCAAACCGAACTGAACCATTAAACAAAAAAACTGAACCGTTTAGTCCAAACTAATTTGATTCAGTTCAAAATTGACTAAACCGGACCCAATGAACACCCCTACTCTTACTGCATGATGGTAAAATCACATTACACTGGACATATAGATCATATAACCAAATTTAATCCTATATGGATAGTCCTAATACCCGACAAATAGTCTTTAACATGCTAAACATGTATACCATATAATTTAATTCATACTTCGTGTAATTAAAAGCTAATTAAATACGCTATATGCATGGTTAATATACTACAAATCTTATAATGGATCAGGTATTTAATTTGCTTGATCTGCTACTAGATCTCATATTAAAATGATTGAATAATAATAAATAATGTTACATTCAACTGCTATATCAGCACCAAATCCACTAAATCTCACGAATTCCTAGAAATAAATAAATAAATATGATAGCATAACAATCTGTTATAGTATTTTTTAAAATAGGGGCGAGGCCCATAAAATTTTCTCCGTATTTTTTAAACAATCATATATGTACGAATACGGATACGGTTTTATCATTATAGTTATTTTCTGAATTGGTAGTAAATTTAATAGTTAAGATATTATTCTTTATGTAAGAGATGACATATTAAGAATCTAAGTAATATTCATATATTAAAGATTATTTGAAAACTTTGATCTTTTTTAATGTGAAGAAAATTAAAAATAATTACTAAAATATACATCATGCAATTATGTATTTTAGCGTGATGAAATATCAAGGTCAATGCACGTTAGGTTGAGATTAGAACTCGTGGCACGAAAGCCGAAATGTGGCGCCATAGACACAAACTTCATGCAAGTTATTTTTCGAAAATAATAATTTTTTCTTGTTATTGCGTCATAACTTCATAGTATCCATAGTTCCATACTCGTAGCTAGTGGTTTGCAACTCGGGCGGGTACGGGTACCCCGGGTATACCCGTCTCGGGTACGGGTATACTCGGGTACAAGGGTATTCGGGTACGGGTATGGCTTTTTCTGGTTTTTTTTTAATTTTTTTTTTGCTGTTTATTTTCTGGTTTTTTCTGATTTTTTCTGGTTTTTCCTGATTTTTTCTGGTTTTTTTCTGATTTTTTTGGGGGGAAAAATCAAATTTTTTGAATTTTGAACTGTGATGAACAGTACTCGGGTATACGGGTATGGGTACTCGGGTAGTCGGGTACGGGTTTAGTCGGGTACGGGTTAACTTGGGTAGGGTAAACTCAGGTATTGGTCTAAAATAACGGGTCCGGTCCGGTTTTTGCCCGTACCCGCGTACCCGAGTATCCGACCCATACCCGGGCTCGGACACGGGTACCCTAGCTGGCGGGTACGGACGGGTACGAGCGGGTATACCCTTAACGGGTTTTATTCAACCTCTACTCGTAGCCTAGCTCGATTATGCATGGTAGAAATATAATATATGGATACTTCGATAGCTACTGGCTATAAAAAGTGTTACAAGAAAGAGTGCCACAGAAGATCTGGATGGTATCCCTTCACTGTCAAGCAAAGCGTCCGTTGATCCTTCTCCATCACTTTCTATTTTCTAACCTACAAAACTAAATGTTTTAATTTTTTTTTACTTAAGTCCGGAAAATAGTTTTTTTTTTTCCTGTATAATAAAAAAGACTTGTCAATATCATGGCTTTTTATCGGACTATTCACGATCTAGTGTCTATATATAGATTATAGAATAGAAGTTCATAATAAACAAACTGATAAAAAAATATTTGCAGGAAAGTGAGAAAATTATAGCATGTTTTGCTTTAAGAGACTTGTCAATGAGTAGCCAATAATTAGTAAACTCTTATTTGCAATAATGACTTACGTGGACCACTGACTTGGATGAATTTCTTCATTTTTAAAAATTACTGATGGAATTTGAGAGGTTTATAAATTATAATTTAAAAAAAATTTAGTTATCCGAGCATGCTATATTTTTGTTGCGGTCAAAACGATTTAAACTTTTGAATAATATTACATTACATACTGAATCGCAAAAACATGAATTAAATGTATTGCGATACATTCAATTTGATTAATACTTTTGTGAAGAGATTGCATGTTCAAAATTCAATACACACCCACGGACAGTGAAATGAACATTCTTTTCTTTTAGTCTAATTGCATTTTCTTAAATTGCAATTTGCCAATCCAATTTGGGAGGAATGCTTCGGAGTTGCATGAAAGGAGGTTGGGAATTCTCTATCTTCATTTTTTTGTCCGGTGGGAGAGAAAATAGTGTGCTTAATTCCAGCCCACGTAGACTGCGACACTTCAACAACCGCAGCGCAGCGCAGCGCAGCAACACACTGCTCTGCTCTGCTGTAACATATATATATATATTTTTATTAAACTTTGTAAAATTTGTTTAATACTAACAAAGTGAGAAATTCTTAGTATTTTTGCATGCGAGTAGCCAGCTATCTTTAGCTCAGAGTATGACTGTCGACCCAAGTGCTCTGCTTGATTCCCCCACATGCTACTTGTCTTGGCTTTTCCTATGATATTCCATACTAATAATATTTAATATAAAATATATTATACATTTTATAGGAGTTATAAGCACACTCAATTACTCATACATTTTTTTGTATAAAGGGTAAATAAGCAAATAGCATACCCTTTTGAGATTAAAACCCTGTAATAATCAGTGTGCTCTTATTATCATTTGGGCTCGTTGCATCGATGAGTGTCGGCGGTTATATAATAATAGTAATAATAATAATACGCCGCTAATATACCAACAATAATAAAAATAAAAAAGAAGAAAGTCCCAGTTCTCAGATCTACTCTCTTTCACTGCCTTCTTCTTCTCACTTTCTTTTCTCTCCCACTTCAGTCAGATCCCAAATCCCTCTCTCTCTCTCTCTCTCTCTCTCTCTCTCTCTCTATATTATCAAATTACAACTCAATTCAACAGATTGATTCCTTCTTTTTCTCCCCAACAAGCTTTCTTCCTCTCCTCCTTTCCGATTGGAATGTGTACATGTAGCCTGAATGTTGTGTTGGAATTAGGAAGAAGCTTGTTGGAGACGCTAACGATCTGATCGGAATTTGTGACGAGTGTATTCATACTCAGTGAAGAGGCATTTTTGCAAAGGCTAGTGTATTCAGTGAAAAATGGCGGCAGCATTGGCATGGAGGGTAAATGGGACCAATGGGAACGGCCATGGCGTGCCAGATCTGGTTTGTTTTCCTATAAGACCTATCTATTTCTGAGCTTACTATTTTTCTTTCCGTGTGATTCATTATTTGATCCTTGCGAGGAACCTGTGGTTTCAGTCAGTCTAAATTAGGATCTTCTGTTGCAAGTTTTTATGAAGGCTCTAGTGAGCTGTCATTTTTTTTTTCTAATTACAGTTCCTTGAGTTGACACAATTAAATTGACAGTTGCATTGAGAAATACACTTCTATTCTTATAGATCTTCAATTGTGGCCTCTTGTTACAAGCTAGATAAATTTTGGCCATATTTATAAATTTGGTTTTATCATAATTGTTTAATTATAAGTATTCTTGTTATTTGTTATAATTTTTCTTTTGCTGGGTGTCATTGGAATCAGTATCTGGCGAAATCTATACTGTTTATGTTATTATCATTTCATAGTACAATAGTTGGCTTTAGTTGCTTCTTTTGCTGAAGGAATTTACTTGTTACAGGGAAACATTGATAAAGTTCAAGATTCAGAACCTCCAACACCAGTTTCCATTATGAGGATGGGCTCAAAGTAAGTTTTTGAGTAACTGGCATATATTAATGGCATATATTAACTGGCTTTAGTTTTGAATTCGACCATTGTATGTTATTGTTTGTCCCTGCACTAGAAGTCAGTATCATCACTAAGAGTGACTTAGTCGGGTGACACAATTATCTTCCTCTGCTTTGCTTCTAGCTGTTAATATGGCCTATAACAAGTAATAAATGTATGAGTAAATTGGTTTTGTAGTTCGTATAGACTTTTTAGCTATTCAGTACGTCTCTCTAGTCTATACCAATCCTGACCAGTTGACCAATATCTGGATTTGCAAATTTGTCTATTATAGAAAAGTATTGCAAGCATTGAAATCTTATCCCATAATATCATTACTAAAAGAGTCTTGATTCAAGTTTTTTCTCTGTTTTCTTTTCAATCACGTTTTAATATCTTTTCTAAGCTTTGTTCATATTGGGCATGCCTTATATTTATTAATTTCTAACTTGGTTACTCAATCATACCCATCTTACTGGAAATCACTTATGCAGAGAGCGAAACAACCTAGAGGATACAGACGGGACTCTCGCAAGCGTTGCTCAATGTATAGAACAACTCCGACGCAATTCTTCATCTCCCCAAGATAAAGAATCCTCCCTGAAGCAGTTACTGGATCTCATTGAAACCCGAGAAACTGCATTTGGGGCCGTTGGGTCCCACTCCCAAGCTGTGCCGATCCTTGTTTCCCTTCTTAGATCGGGACCAATTGGAGTCAAGATGCAGGCTGCCACTGTGCTGGGTTCTCTCTGTAAGGAGGAAGAACTGAGAGTGAAAGTATTACTCGGGGGTTGCATCCCTCCTTTGCTTGGTCTCCTTAAATCAAGCTCGTCAGAGTCTCAAATTGCTGCTGCGAAAACCATCTATGCAGTTTCTCAAGGTGGCGTGAGAGACCATGTTGGGTCAAAGATTTTCTCGACAGAAGGTGTGGTCCCTGCGCTGTGGGGCCAGCTGAAAAAATCTGGAGGCTTGGTGGATGGTCTCCTAACTGGCTCCCTAAAAAACCTTTCCAAAAATACAGAAGGGTTCTGGTCCGCCACCTTACAAGCTGGTGGGGTTGAGGTTTTAATTAAGCTACTCAAGTCAGGTCAGACCAGTACAGTAGCTAATGTTTGTTACCTTCTTGGGTGCGCCATGATGGAAGATGCATCATTCTGTTCACAAGTTCTATCCGCCGAGACCACTAAGCTACTTTTGAAATTACTAGGGCCTGGCAATGAGGCATCAATTCGGGCTGAGGCCGCTGGCGCTCTAAAATCCCTTTCTGCACAGTGTAAGGAAGCAAGGCGCGAGATTGCAAATTGTAATGGAATACCGGCTCTCATAAATGCGACCATCGCCCCATCGAAGGAATTCATGCAAGGGGAGTCAGCCCAGGCGTTGCAAGAGAATGCCATGGGTGCACTGGCTAATATATCAGGTGGTTTGTCATATGTCATCTCCAGTCTGGGAGAGAGTCTTGAGTCTTGTTCCTCGCCTGCTCAGGTAGCCGATACACTAGGTGCCCTTGCCTCGGCATTGATGATATATGATTCTAAAGCTGAGTCGATCTGTTTGTCAGATCCTCTGGGTATTGAGAAAACTCTCATCAAGCAGTTCAAGGCAAAATCACCAATTCTCGTACAAGAGCGCTTAATCGAGGCTCTGGCAAGTTTGTATGGCAACCCTTTTCTTGCAAAGGCGCTCAGCAATTCTGAGGCAAAACGACAACTTGTCGGATTAATAACAATGGCTGCCAATGAGGTCCAAGAGGAGCTGTTAAAGTCTCTTCTTATTCTGTGCCACAAAGAAGCCGGTTTGTGGCAGGCATTACAAGGCCGTGATGGGGTCCAGCTATTGATATCCCTTCTCGGTCTCTCTTCTGAGCAGCAACAGGAGTGTGCGGTTGCCTTGCTTAGCCTCTTATCAAATGAGAATGATGAGAGCAAGTGGGCTATCACTGCTGCAGGAGGGATACCACCATTAGTTCAGATACTGGAGACGGGATCCCCGAAAGCAAGGGAAGATGCTGCAACTATACTTGGCAACCTCTGCAACCACAGTGAAGATATACGTGCTTGTGTTGAAAGTGCTGATGCAGTGCCCGCGTTACTCTGGTTGTTGAAAAATGGAAGTGACAATGGGAAGGAGATTGCTTCCAAAACCCTGAACCATCTGATACACAAGTCTGATACTGGTACAATAAGCCAGTTATCAGCATTGTTAACCAGTGAGCAGCCTGAGTCGAAAGTGTATGTGCTGGACGCATTACAGAGTCTGCTCTCTGTGGCACCTCTTGCTGATATCTTGCATGAAGGTAGTGCAGCAAATGATGCGGTTGAGACTATGATAAAGATTTTGAGTTCCCACAAGGAGGAAACCCAGGCAAAATCTGCATCTGCACTGGCGGGTCTTTTCCACTGCCGGAAGGACTTGCGTGAAACCAACATTGCAGTCAAAACCCTATGGTCGGTTGTGAAGTTGCTCGGGGTGGAGTCTGACAAGACTATGATGGCGGCTTGTAGTTGCCTGGCCTCCATTTTTCTTTCAATTAAGCAAAACAAGGAGGTAGCTGCAGTTGGGAGAGAACTTTTACCGCGGCTTGTCTTGCTAGCGGGTTCTTCAGTTTTGGGTGTCGCAGAGGAGGCGGTTCGGGCTCTGGCAAACCTCCTCCTTGATTATGAGGTCTCGGTGCAAGTGGACTACAGTGAAGTTATTTTCCCGGTAACTCGGGTTTTGAGGGAGGGAACCCTTGATGGTAAAAGCCATGCAGCTGCTGCGATTGCACGTCTCTTACATAATCGGACGATTGACCTGGCGGTGTCAGACACCCTCAACCGGGCCGGGTCAGTTTTAGCTCTTGCCTCACTGCTTGAATCTGCTAATGGTGATGCTTCTGCCACATCTGAGGTTCTGGATGCTCTAGCAATCATTTCCAAGTCAAAAGCATCAAGTGAGCAGACAAGGCTTCCATGGACCATACTGGCCGAGCAACCCCACACAATCCTTCCTCTTGTTTCCTGCATTGCTGATGCAGCCCCGACATTGCAAGACAAAGCTATAGAGGTTGTGTCAAGGCTTTGCCGTGACCAGCATGGCATAGTAGGAGGTTTGGTGTCTGAAACCCCAGGATGCATGCAGTCAATTGCCAGACGAATTATCGGCTCAAACCAGCTGATAGTTAAAGTCGGTGGAACCGCACTTCTTATTTGCTCAGCAAAGGAACATGCTCATAAGCTGATAGATGTTTTGACCGAGTCAAACCTGTGCACTCACTTGATCCATGCTCTAGTAAGTATGCTTCATTTGACAAACCTTTCAAGCGAAAACAGGGTGGGTGAGGGCATAATGGACATTACAATTTGCCGGAGATCAAATGAGCAGTACCGGAATGGTGAGGCTGACGGCTGCACATCAGTTATCTTTGGAAATATGGTTGCGATGTGGCTTCTTGCTGTGCTGGCTTGTCATGATAGCAAGAGTGCAGCTGAGATCTTGGAGGCTGGAGCTGTAGGAATTCTCAACGAAATGATCTCTCAGAATTCATATGTTTACAGCCAGGTAAACTCTGTCTTTAGTGACTGAAGCTGACTTGACTGCCTCAAATTTTGGTACATGTCCACTTTGATCTGACGGGGGTTGGTAGTTTCTTAGGTCTACGTACCAGTTTAATTTCATATTATTGTATTACTTTTTAATGTTATTTCTAGGTATTCTTTGGATGTTTTTGTGCATAACTTAGTATTCTGTTGCAACTTAGAGGTCAACTTTGTCAAAAGATCCTTATTAACTGCTTGTGTACAGTTCAGGTCATACGCACTATATTCCATTAGAAAATGCAATCCTTAGGCCGGGGTAAAATAATTGGTTTCAATCTTCTAATTATTGTATTATAACAAGATTGCTCTCAGTCAACTAAAATAGTTTTCTTAATTCTCCAACAGAGTGAATCAAAGGAGGAGAATAGCACCTGGGTCTGTGCACTACTCCTGGCTGTACTGTTTCAAGATAGGGATGTGATACGGTCAGATGCAGCACTCAACTCAATTCCTGTTCTGTCCAATCTTCTGAGATCTGACGAGCAACCCAACCGTTATTTTGCTGCACAAGCACTGTCGAGTTTGGCCTCCAATGGCAGCCGTGGGACTATACTAACAATTGCCAATTCTGGTGTCGTTATCGGTCTTATCTCTCTCCTCGGGTGTGCTGATTCTGACATAGCAGACCTTTTGGAGCTCTCAGAAGAGTTCAAACTGCCTACCAATCCTGACCAGATTGCACTAGAGAGAATGTTCAGGGTAGATGAAATACGGGTTGGTGCTACCTCTAAGAAAGCCATACCTGCTCTCGTTGATCTACTCAAACCGATTCCTGATCGACCCGGCGCTCCTGTCTTGTCTGTGAGTCTGCTAACCCAGTTAGCACTGGATAGCCCATTGAATATGAGCTTAATGGCTGAAGCAGGTGCTCTTGAGGCACTCACCAAGTATCTTTCCCTGAGCCCACAGGATGCCACTGAAGAAGCCACAACTGATTTACTCGGTATCCTCTTTAGCAATGCTGAGATAAGGCGTCATGAATCTTCAATCGGTGCTGTGAATCAGCTTGTAGCGGTATTACGCCTTGGTGGAAGGAACTCCCGCTACAGTGCTGCAAAAGCATTGGAAAACTTGTTCGGTGCTGATCATGTCAGAAACAGCGAGTCAGCCCGACAGGCTATTCAACCTTTGGTGGAGATATTGAACACCGGTATGGAGAGGGAACAGCATGCAGCCATCTCTGCCCTTGTCAAGCTATTGTGCGACAACCCATCACGTGCTTTGTCTGTGGCCGATGTTGAGATGAATGCTGTAGATGTGCTTTGCCGCATCCTCACCTCAAACTGTTCGGTTGAGCTCAAGGGTGATGCTGCTGAGTTATGTTGTGTGCTTTTTTCAAACACCCGCATCAGGTCCACCATGGCTGCAGCTCGTTGTGTTGAGCCACTTGTATCAATGTTGGTGACTGAATCAAGCCCTGCACAGATTTCAGTTGTACGTGCTTTAGACAGGCTATTGGATGATGACCAGCTAGCTGAGCTGGTTGCAGCGCATGGTGCGGTAATCCCTCTCGTCGGGCTTCTGTTTGGCAAGAACTACGTGCTTCATGAGTCAGTTGCCAGAGCGCTTGTGAAACTCGGCAAGGACCGCCCTGCGTGCAAATTGGAGATGGTTAAGGCAGGAGTTATTGAAAGCATTCTTGAGATTCTCCATGATGCCCCTGATTTCCTGTGTGTCGCTCTGGCTGAATTGCTTCGAATTTTGACCAACAATGCATCCATAGCCAAGGGTCCATCTGCTGCCAAAGTGGTGAAGCCTCTATTCTCTCTCCTCTGCAAGTATGACATCAGTCCTGATGGACAGTACAGTGCTTTGCAAGTTCTTGTAAATATCTTGGAGCACCCACAATGCCGTGCGGATTATGACCTAAGCCCCCACCAAACAATAGAGCCAGTTATTGCCATGTTGAATTCTCAGACCCCAGCTGTGCAGCAGCTGGCAGCTGAGCTTTTGTCCCATCTCCTTCAAGAGGAACAACTAGCCAGGGACTTCTTAACCGAGCAAGCAATCCCGCCTTTGATCCAACTTCTTGGTTCAAACCTCCCAACCATTCAGCAAAGGGCGATTAAGGCTCTTGCCAATCTTTCACTAGCATGGGCAAATACCATTGCAAAAGAAGGTGGTGTGTATGAGCTCTCGAAAGTCATCTTGCAAACTGAACCTCCATTGCCACATGTCGTGTGGGAATCAGCTGCCTCGGTTCTTGCTACAATTTTGCAATACAGCACTGAGTTTTTCCTCGAGGTGCCGGTTGCTGTGCTGGTGCAGCTTCTTCGGTCTGGTATGGAAAACACCATTGTAGGTGCATTAAATGCCCTTGTTGTGTTAGAAAGTGATGATTCAACCAGTGCTGAGGCCATGGCTGAGAGCGGTGCCGTAGAGGCTCTGTTGGACCTGTTGCGCAATCACCAGTGTGAAGAGACATCCGCAAGGCTTCTTGAAGTTTTGCTAAACAATGTTAAAATCAGGGAAGCAAAGGCTGCAAAGTCGGCAATTGCTCCTATATCAATGTACCTCCTGGACCCGCAAACACAGTCTCAGCAGGGAAGGTTACTCTGTGCACTTGCACTTGGAGATCTGTTCCAGAATGAGAGTCTGGCTCGGTCAACCGATGCGGTAGCAGCATGCCGGGCACTGGTGAACCTTCTAGAAGATAACCCGACTGAGGAAATGAAGGTGGTGGCAATCTGTGCACTTCAGAACCTTGTGATGTACAGCCGGTCAAATAAAAGAGCAGTTGCTGAGTCAGGTGGAGTTCAGGTCGTGTTGGACCTCATCAACTCGAGCAATCCTGATACATCTGTACAAGCTGCCATGTTTGTTAAACTCTTATTCAATAACCATACCATCCAGGAGTACGCTTCCAGTGAGACTGTCAGGGCTATAACTGGTAAGTCTTTTCCCTCTTATATTGTTTAATAAAAGAACACTCAAGTACATTAGGCATAGACAACCGTCTTATTTTTCTAGTTCTGGATTGTATATATTTTTGTACATAATTAGAGTTCGATTAAATTTTAGCACAAAAATTTGCAGTTAACTCTACAGAAAGGAGATGAAATATGGATGTCAATAACAAATACTTCTCTAGAACTATCCATTTTGATATCCAGTGATATGAACTTTTGTTGTACAGCTGCCATAGAAAAAGATATATGGGCCGCAGGGAGTGCAAATGAAGAGTATTTGAAGGCACTGAATGCATTGCTCAGCAACTTCCCTAGGTTGAGGGTTACCGAGCCAGCAACCCTATGCATTCCCCACTTGGTCACCTCCCTGAAAACAGGTTCAGAGGCAACCCAAGAGGCAGCACTCGATTCCCTTTACCTTCTTAGGCAAGCTTGGTCAGCATGCCCAACTGAAGTATTCAAGGCCCAGTCGGTTGCCGCATCCGAGGCAATCCCTCTTCTCCAGTACTTGATACAGTCAGGCCCACCTCGCTTCCAGGAGAAGGCCGAGCTGCTCTTGCAGTGTTTGCCTGGAACTCTTACTATTACTATAAAACGAGGGAACAATCTCAGGCAGTCAGTTGGAAACCCTAGCGCGTTTTGTAAGATCACTCTTGGGAACTACCCACCTAGACAAACCAAGGTAAGAGGAAGATTTCAAAAATTGAAATTATTTTGTGTTCCCTGTTATTGCACCTTTTGTTGTTGGGTTCCTCACAATTGTGAGGTGCGTCAGTACAGTTTGTGCTTCTCATTAGAAGGGAAATTTCTTCCATTTCTTCATTGTCCAGGGCCTTGTCTTTCTTTCTTGAATTAATGTAGAGTCTTGTGTCAAAGTGTCGTTTTTCTTTCCCTTTTAAATAAAGGAGTTGTTGGATGGATCCTTGTTGAAATTTTTACTTTTATGTACTTCTGTTATTAATATAAATTTTTTCTTTGCCAGATTGTATCCACTGGACCAGCACCTGAATGGGATGAAGCCTTTGCATGGGCCTTTGACAGCCCTCCTAAAGGACAGAAGCTTCATATATCATGCAAGAACAAGAGCAAAATGGGAAAGGTATATAAATATGTATTGCAACATCATTTCATTAGTTCTGTTTATGTGCCATAATTTTTGAGAGAAAGTGGCATTTTTAGGGCTATGGACCTGTATGATTAGTTACTTACTGGCCACTATATGCTTTGCCTAAAATGGCAATCTTAATAAAATTCTGAATCTATTTAGCTGGTTTTATTCCCCTGAATATTTAATCTGACTTGTTTCTATCAAATGGAAATACGATTGCAGAGCTCCTTTGGTAAAGTCACAATTCAGATTGATCGTGTTGTAATGCTCGGTTCAGTTGCTGGGGAGTATACACTGCTACCTGAGAGCAAAAGTGGGCCCAACCGAAATCTGGAAATTGAGTTCCAGTGGTCAAACAAGTAAACATTTACAAACATTGAGTACCAATCGAGGCATGTAATATTGTAATTTATATAAAAAGGGTTTGGAATTGCTGTCCTGTTGTAGTTTTGCTTTAATCTTACCCGGCTAGATGTTCTTGTCCATTTGTGTAAATTGTGTGAGATAAACAGGCTCTTGTCGGCTATTGGCTGTTTGTAATGAATCATTCTTTATTTTTTTTCCCTTCTTTTCTTCCATTTTAGAAATTTGTTCATACATTTACAATATCATAAGAACTGATATAAATATATAATGGTAAAAGAAATTTGTTCATACATTTACAATATAAGAACTGATATAACGGTAGCAGAAGTTCATATCAGTTTTGAGTTTTAGGGTCTCATTTTGCAGTCAATCCAGCTCTTTAGAATCTAGTGTTAATATTGTTAGCAACTTTATTCAAAGTCTATTCGAAGAGATTGAGAGAGTGAACCAAACTGAACTGAGAATAGAGAGAACTAGTGTAAAAAACAGAGGACAGTCCGAGTAGAAATGTGGAGAAACATCCCTCTACAGCCAAAGGGTCAAAGACGGTTCTTCTTTTTAGAAACAAAAAAAAAAAATAAAAAATTCAAAGGAGTTAAAAAAAACTCGTAAGAGAATTCAAAATAAAAAGAAAAAGATATATAGCTTGTGTCCTGGGTGGCAGGAGTATGTCGGCTTCCACTCCTTGCAATTTTTTTTACAACAGTATATGAATACATGATGTCCTTGTTGGTTTCGTATTCATAAAATGCATCCGTTAATTATGTATGATTAAATAAAGCAAAATAATTTCGGCCAATTTTGATCAATGACGAGGTTTTAGATGCTCTTAACTTTTTCTGTTCTTTGTTTTTTAGCATACTTTTATTTTTAAAATTACAATAACTTAAAATTTAAATATTAAAATAAAATCGTCACAAATAGGGCTGAACAAAAAGTTCGTAGTTCGTGATTCGATTTGAGTTCGATTCGAAATTTTTTTGCAATTAATTCGATTTGAAATTAGTTTGTTCTGAAACAAATCAAAAGAGTTCGGTTCAAATCTTATTCAAATCAAACTCAAACTGGATATAATTTGTTCAAAATTGATTCATGAACTATTTAGGTTCGAATCTCAAATAATGCAACTAATGGATTCAACCATCAATATTTAATAATGCATGAACCAAACTTATATCAGAGTTCAAAATTATTAATATAATGGTAACTTATAATAGAAACAACTAATAGATTCAACCATCAATCTTTAATAATGCATGAACCAAACTTATATCAGAGTTCAAAATTATTAATATAATGGTAACTTATAATAGAAAAATATTTCAGCAGCGTAACAAATTAATAATGAAATAAGTTTTATTTGACTAGGTCCATACTGTGATTTTAATCAATCCAACAGCGTAAAAGGTAAGAAAATCTTGAGCTGGCTAATAATTTATTAGTGTAAATTCGTAAAAGGTAAAAGGAAACGTGTGAATTTTGTTCCGTGCGAAAAAGAACTAATACATAAACTGCCGATATAACTAGGGCTGTCAAAATAATTTGTAGTTCATAATTCGATTGACTTCGATTCGAAAAATTTGTAGTTCACAATTAATTCGATTCAAAATTAGTTTGTTCTGAAACAAATCAAACTAGTTTGATTCAAAAGTTATTCAAACTCCAACTCAAATTAGGGTAAGTTCGATTTGATTTGATTCGTTTGTAGTCCTAGTCACATATGATATATGTTTTTTTTAATATGCACAAATAAAAAATATGTTATTTCCATTATTTTAATAGTATCAAGAGTTTGTACTGATGTTAATAAATTCTAAAAGCTATTTTTTAAAATTATTAATTCATACAAAATTAAAGTAGAATAATAATAATAATTTTTTATTTGTATATAAAAAATAAAAAATATCACATTTTACAATTTAATTTTAATATATAAGTTATACAATTTTTGTTATTAAAAAGATTTAAGAGTATGAACAAGACAAAAATATTTGAATTGTTCTCTGGATAAGTAGAAATAATTTATATATTTCAATTTATGAAGTAACCTTATGTCAAACAATTAATCGAATCTCTCCTCCAGTCCAGACTCCAGTAGTCATTTACTGGAGAGCTTATGAAGTGGCAGTTACCGGTGTGTTTTAATTATTAATGCGATAGCTGAATAATTCGGCATGAAGGGTCTTTACCAGCATCTCAGAAGTGTGTGAGTAGCTTGAGTAGCAAGAAGCAGAGCGACAGTTTCCATGTGAAACTGAAAAGGTAAATATTGAATGAGCAGCAGCGTGATATATACTTGACTTGAGTAGTCCATATTGGATGAGCTGAGTGTCACAAGTAATGCAATATGCGGCACCACCCTGATCAGATCAGTGTCGGTTTCCACTTTCCACTATCTATTTCCCGTTTTTGACTTTTGACCGACGACCATAGAAGGTGAAGGTACTAGCTAGAGGACCATGAGCCCATGACCAAGACACACGGTTCTTTTATTTAATATTTATTTTTATTTTTATTCTCACCGACAGCTGCAGGTAGGTCAATTTCTGTTGTCACTTGGACCCACAGTCAAAGAAAAGAAGAGGTCTGTGCCTCTTCTTTGTCTTCATATTTTACGGCCAAGCAAAACCATGGCCCCAAAAGAAAACAACGACCGTAACCAAAATTAGATCCCAATTGGATTCCTTGAATTAAACCAACCGTTGAGGCTGAGACTCGATCGGTGTATATATACACAACCCAATTAAGTAGCTCTCAATCGCTCCAAACCAAAACAAAGCACACAATAACCCATCTCAAGTTCTTAACCCAATACATAATAATTAAGCTCTTTTTGCAACACTACCAACACAACACAAGATGAGTGTTGAAATCTTAGATGCTTCCACCATCTGCAATTTCCTCAATGATTCCGACTTCTTTACCAAATCTATCAAAGAGAGTTTCACGGCCATCGATTCAAATCACGACGGCCTCCTTTCCTACACAGAGTTGGCGAGCGAGTTAAAGAAACTTAGGGTGATCGAGACACACTTCGGCATAGACGATGCTGTGCTAAGCAGTGACGACCTCGGACAGCTATATGAGGGTATGTTCGCTCAGTTTGACCATGATGGAAACGGGTTAGTGGATCTAGAAGAGTATAAATCGGAGATCCGTGAGTTGATGCTTGCCATAGCGAACGGATTGGGATTTATGCCGATTCAGATGGTGCTCGAAGAAGGGAGCTTCCTTAAACTAGCCGTCGAGCGGGAGCTGACAACTATAGCCTCTGTCTAATTAATTAATTGGATGATTTAAAATTCTTCTTTCGATATATTATATATGTTTATTTTTTATTTTTTGTTTTTTCTAGTAACAGTTTTAATGTTGTATACGTGAAGACTCAGAGAAAAAATAAAATTTAATTTAGAGTTGATGCTGATAATTCAGTCTTACAAGGTCAAAAGCAGAGAAAAAACAGTATGACTTTGTTAAGAATCATTCAAATTTAAAATGACTTAGAGGAGAAACATTCCTCCACAGCCAAAGGGTCAAAGACGAGTCGGTTCTTCTTTTTAGAAACAAAATAAAAAATAAAAAAAAACTCGTAAGAGAATTCAAAATAAAAAGAAGAAGATATATAGCTTGTGTCCTGGGTGGCAGGCCGGAGTATGTCGGCTTGCACTCCTTGCAATTATTTTTTTTACAACAGTATATTAATACATGATGTCCTTGTTGGTTTCGTATTCATAAAATGCATCCGTTAATTATTTATGATTTAATAAAGCAATATAATTTCGGCCAATTTTGATCAATGACGAGGTTTTAGATGCTCTTAACTTTTTCTGCTCTTTGTTTTTTTTATCATACATTTATTTTTAAAATTACAATAACTTAAAATTTAAATATTAAAATAAAATCATCACATATAGGGCTGAACAAAAAGTTCGTAGTTCGTGATTCGATTTGAGTTCGATTCGAAAAAAGTTTTCAATTAATTCGATTTGAAATTTGTTCGTTCTGAAACAAATCAAAACCAGTTCGGTTCGAATCTTATTCAAATCAAACTCAAACTGGATATAATTCGTTCGAAATTAATTCGTGAACTATTTAGTTCGAATCTCAAATAATGCAACTAATGGATTCAACCATCAATCTTTAATAATGTAGGAACCAAATTTATATCGGAGTTCAAAATTATTAATATAATGGTAACTTATAAAAGAAAGATATTTCAGCAGTGTAACAAATTAATAATCGAATAAGTTCTATTTGACTAGGTTCATGCCGTGATTTAAATCAATCCAGCAGCGTAAAAGGTAAGAGAATCTTGAGCTGGCCAATAATTTATCAGTGTAAATTCATAAAAGGAAAAAGGAAATGTATGAATTTTGTTCCGCGCAAAAAAAAAAAACTAATGCATAAACTACCGGTATAATTAGGGCTGTCAAAATAATTTGTAGTTTGCAATTAATTTGATTCGAAATTAGTTTGTTCTAAAACAAATCAAACTAGTTCGGTTCAAAACTTATTCAAATTCAAACTCAAATTATGGTAAGTTCGATTTGATTCGATTCGTTTGTAGTCCTAGTCGCATATGATACGGCCATTTTTATTAATGAGGAGGGTTCAAATGCACCCAAATTTTTGTGCACCCAAATGCACCCTATATTTCAAATCCTTTTTCTCTGTTTTCAAAGTCGAATAGTCAATCCGAACCGTTAGATGTGATATATATATATTAAGATGTGCTTGTAGACCAAATTTTATATTTTTTTCTATTTTTTTACTATTTATTAAGCTACTTTGAAAATCGCTGATTTTACATTTTCTGGACCATTGGATCAATGATTTTCAAAGTGGTTTAATAAATAGTAAACAAATTTAAAAAAAAATATAAAATTTGGTCTCCAAGCACATCTTAATATATAGATCGCATCTAATGGTTCGGATTGACTATTCGGACTTTAAAAATGGAGAAAAAAGATTTGAAAGATAGAAAGTATTTGGGTGCACAAAAATTTAGGTGCATTTGAACCCTATTCTTTATTAATACCCTAAAAAAAGTTAATTTTAAAACTGCCCCGCATTATGATTTTTTTTAAAAATGCCCCGACCTCCATGTTCACGGGCGGCCCACCCTCCCTAGCAGACCTCTTGGGCCAGAGCCAGTCCACTAGGGACTAGACCGCCTGGGGTCTGGGCGGTCCTCTTGTTTTTTTTAGAGATCTCTTAATATTTTGATTTAAATAATTTTGTGAATAAATTTTTTTCTTGTTTAGAGTGTACGCCAAAAAATAAGACATCACTCCATAAATATATCAAATGTCTTATTTTTTGGTGTACACTCTAAACAATAAAATTTTTTATTCACAAAATTATTTAAATCAAAATATTAAGAGATCTCTAAAAAAAGAAAAAAGAAGAGCCACATGCGGTCTGATCCCTAGTGGACCTAGAGGTCGGGGCATTTAAAAAATATATATATAATGCGGGGACAGTTTTAAAATTAACTTTTTTTTTATAGGATATTAATAAAAATGGCCCCAAAAGAAAATTGAAAGTACAATAATAATTGTATATAAAAATAATAAATATTACATTTTACAATTTAATTTTGATATATTAGTTATACAATTTTTGTTATTAAAAAAATTTAAAAGTATAAACAAGACAAAAATATTTAAATTATTCTCTTGATAAGTAGAAATAATTTATATATTTCAATTTATATGTCAAACAAACAATTAATCGAATCTCTTGTTTTTAGTCGATCGGTTTCCATTCCACTATCTATTTCCCGTTTTTGACCGACGACGATAGAAGGTGAAGGTACTAGAGAACTATGACCAAGACACGTCTTCTTTGTCTTCGTATTTTACGGCCAAGCAAAACCATGGCCCCAAAAGAAAACAACGACCGTAACCAAAATTAGATCCCAATTGGATTCCTTGAATTAAACCAACCGTTGAGGCTGAGACTCGATCGGTGTATATATACACAACCCAATTAAGTAGCTCTCAATCGCTCCAAACCAAAACAAAGCACACAATAACCCATCTCAAGTTCTTAACCCAATACATAATTAAGTTCTTTTTGCAACACTACCAACACAACACAAGATGAGTGTTGAAATCTTAGATGCTTCCACCATCTGCAATTTCCTCAATGATTCCGACTTCTTTACCAAATCTATCAAAGAGAGTTTCACGGCCATCGATTCAAATCACGACGGCCTCCTTTCCTACACAGAGTTGGCGAGCGAGTTAAAGAAACTTAGGGTGATCGAGACACACTTCGGCATAGACGATGCTGTGCTAAGCAGTGACGACCTCGGACAGCTATATGAGGGTATGTTCGCTCAGTTTGACCATGATGGAAACGGGTTAGTGGATCTGGAAGAGTATAAATCGGAGATCCGTGAGTTGATGCTTGCCATAGCGAACGGATTGGGGTTTATGCCGATTCAGATGGTGCTCGAAGAAGGGAGCTTCCTTAAACTAGCCGTCGAGCGAGAGCTGACAACTATAGTCTCTGTCTAATTAATTAATTGGATGATTTAAAATTTTTCTTCCGATACATGTGTTTATTTTTTGTTTTTTTAAGTTACAGTTTTAATGCTGTATACGTGATGACTTAGAGGAGAAATAAATCTTGTTTTTACAAAATTATTTATTTTAGAGTTTGATAACGAAAATTTAGTTGATGGTCATAATTCAATCTTACAAGTTCAAAAGCATAGAAAAAACACAGTATGACTTTATTAAGAATTTTTCAAATTTGAAATGACTCCCATGATTTTTTTTTCACTGCCGGTTACATAGCATACTTACCATTTTATGTATGACATATGACTGCAATTTCCGCAAACATTTTAAATCAAATTTGTATGATTTAATATAATTACTTCAGCGTAACATGCAAGGACGGATTTACTATATAATAATGAGGTAAATTTATCATTATTTTTTTTTTCAAACTTCTAAAAATCTTTATTGCAATCATTTTAAGTAAAAAAAAAATGGGATCGACTAACAGTACCCCCATATCAGTCCCCTAAACGTCCCCCGCACTAAAAGACAAACAACTTTCGACAGGGGACCACTAACTGACTCCAACATCTGATATGGGGGTATTTATACTCTGAGTTAATAGTCAAAACGTATAGTATTCATACCTACGAATGTATAGTATTCATACTTATTATCAGAACAATTCGTCGTATGTAAACACAAGTTGGAGGGGACCAGTAACGACCAGGGGGCCATTGACGTCTTGTGGCAGCCTAGATTGGGGACCGCAACCGTCTGAAAGCAACATTTGCCAAGATTGGGGACCACTACAGCGAATCTATATATTATTCATATCTAACTAAAGAAGTATTCATATTTAAACAAATGAAGTATTCATACTGACGATTATGAAGTATTCATACATGTTTGAAATAATTCATACAATTCAAAATTCAAAGTTAGACCCTTCTTCTTGAACACCTCTTCTAAGAAATATTCATATCTAACTAATTAAGTATTCATACATGTTTGAAATAATTTATACAATTCAAAGTCAGACCCTTCTTTCTTGAACACCTCTTCTAAGAAATATTCATATCTAATAACATGAATGCATATCTAACAAACGAAGTATTCATATCTAACAAATGAAGTATTCATACATGTTCGAAATAATTTATACAATTCAACATTCAAATGTCAGATTCATCTCTCTCACCCCACCTCTTCCAAAAAGTATTCACATCTAACATGAAGTATGCATATCTAACAAATGAAGTATTCATATCTAACTAATAAAATATTCATATGTTCCATTGTAACAACTTTCGCTGGGCTAGCATGGACCCCCTCCAATGGTGCACCATGCTCTCCTCGTCGAATCTTGATGGTGCACCACTCTCTCCTCGCCGGATCTCAACGGTGCACCACGCCGAGAAAGAGAAGAGGCTGTGAAGGCCGTGAAGAGCGCGATTTTTTTTTTGTTGATCGGAAGAGAAAGAGGGGTCAAAACAGTTAGAAAGACTAACTAGAATGGAAGAAATAGTTACCATAAGTAGTTAATGGACAGGGGGACTGTTAGGAGACTAGAATGAGGGGGATGAAATCATTACTAAAAAAAAATTACAATGTAATTTAAACAAAAATTACTTATTTGTACACCACATTTATAAAATTAATAACTGAAATAAAAATTATAATTTACAATCTACAAAATATGTATTGTGATTTTCATTTAAGGCTTTTTTTTTTTTTGTCTCCGCTCCTGATTATTTGATACATTAGAGGTAGAACTAGAAACAGAGACATAATTGAAAAAGAAAATGAAGCAAAGATCATGAATAGAAGCCAATCAAATAGACTGAAGCGGAAATAAATCTGCTGCGATCCGAATTTCAGGAACAGTAATTTTAAAATACCTGCTTTTTCAAGTCCAATCATTTAATTTTTTTTCTATGTACGTATTTCTAAATAACTAGTTTTCTGTGCAAACATCTCGAAACAAATTAACAGTTGAATTTGAAAAAATACCTGATTTTTCAAGTCCAATCATTTAATTTTTAGACTATTGTTCACATGTAAGGATCGCAGTAGATCCGAATCTGACTGAAGTAGAGTCAGATTCGGATCCGACTAAAAGTCTTTCAAGAAAAAATGTTAACTATATGAAAATTTTATATTAAAAAAAAATAAAAGTCAATTGACTACTATTCATTATATATATCTCCCCCTTCAAAATGAGATGTAGTCCTGTACACATATATGCTTGATAATTTTGACAGTCCGGCTGAAAATTGTTCAAAAAAAAGTTGAATTAATTTGTGGATATGGTGTGCCTTATTTTAATATGATCAAATGCAAATTTGGTCCAACTGAAAATTTATATTCGCCCATATATAAGTAAGTTAAATATTTAAATTTTTTCAATGCATGATTTTTAAATTAGATCAAATTTAAATGGAGGACATATATATTTGAATTAAGGTATGTTGAAGCATTTATAATAGCTAGCCTTTACTCTCACAATAATGTAAATGTAATGGTTAGAGCAATATTGCACAGCTAATCGTTAAATAAATAATAATAATAAAAAAAAAAAATCGATACAAGGCATGACATGTACTGCACAAGACCAAATACGTACCTTAATTATAATACACAGTGGGCTCCTACCAAAAAACTAATAGTTTAAGAGTAAAAACTAAAAAGTAAACCAAAAAACTAAAACTAAAAAGTACATCAGAATTTAAAGAGTTTGATAGACATTACAAAGACATAATACAAAAGTTGAAATTAGAAAGTTCATAGTTCAACATGGCAAAAAATTAATATACAATCTATTCTACATATTACAAATTAAATGTTAAATTAGAAAGTTCATACTTTGACAAAACAAAATTAAACTGTACAATAGAGAGCATCTACTGTTGGCCTATCTTGTATATTTGGAAGAAGGGATAACCACTATATTAAAGCATACTATCCTTTTGTGACAATATTTTGTGTATACAAAATGGATGCTAGTGGTTTTGCCGTAGGGTACTTGGATTTTGCCAAAACAAAATAATTATAATTAATATCTACAACTAACAAAATATGCGGAACTTCTTGCACATCTATTACTTTAGAGTATATTTGATTGCAAAATAAGAATATAGCTAGAATAGTGTACCGTCATGTAAACTGGAACAAATAAATCAAGGTATGAATTGATTTAAAATCTTAGATTATATTAACATATTCTTCCAATTAATAAAATATAAAACAATTAATATACTCCTCATATTATTTAATGCTGTGATCTTTATTTTTCTTAGCCTTAAATTAAATGTATCGTATTGGATAGTTTGTTTAGAGGTTATTAAGAAACCTAGAAACCTTCAATTAATAGAACAATTAATAGAGAAATCTTTAATTAATAAAAACCTTCAATTTAATTTAGAATTCAACAACATGAAGTATAATTAACATAGAAAACTTAATTTCGGCAGACATCTAAATTCATCATATATCCTTGTATTTAATAAATGTTTCTCTCTAACTTAAAATCAAATTAAAAACTGTTACAGTTTTCATCACACCTATTATTTAAAGGGATCGACTAACTATCTCCCAGTCAATTTCCTCCATTCATCCCCCAGTCAATAACTACTTGTGGGGACCATTAATTAACTGAACTTCATTAATTACTTGGGGACCACCTAATATTTAATAGATTTTATAACTAACGCGTGCAAATATGGATACCTATGTGCACAAGTGTTAATATATAATATATCAAGTATTTCGAAAAAAAAACTGGACACACCACACACACATCTTTTACACGTTTTTAGAGTTGGGTTTTTTTTTCTCCGTTTAATTTCATCAATATTTATGACAATCTGTGAGAAAATTTATAAATCTAAAACCATGGACGTCTTCTATGTAATTTTCTCTTTCAAATGAGATCCATGATGACATACTTTCGGGTTGTCCGTTGTGTAAGTATTCATACCTCGTCATACAAATATTCATCGTTGTCGTGTAAGTATTCATATCTTGTTGAGCAAGTATTCATGCCTCGCAATGTATTACCTGTGCGGACTGCTAATTAAGTGGGGGATCACTAACTACTTAGGTAACAACCTAATATTTGATAGATTTTACAACTATCATGTGTAAATATGGATGCATATGCGCGCAGGTGTTAATATATAATATATCAAGTATGAATACTTGCGCGACGGACAACTCAAAAGTACTTCACCATAGATCTCATTTGAAAGAGAAAATTACGTAAAAAACGTCCGTGACTTTAGATTCGCAAAAAAATTCACAGATTGTCAGAAATATGAGCAACATTGAAGTAAGAAAAAAAACCCCATAAAATGTGTAAAAAATGAGTATGTGATAAGAAAGATTGTTTAAAGAAATACTTGATATCTTACATATGAATACTTACTATATTAGATGTTAATATTTGCGTGTATAAGTATACATATTTATGCGCATCAGTTGTAAAGTTTTTCAAATATAAGTGGTCCCCCAGTTAATTAGCAGTCTCCCACATTATTAATGACTAATACACGTTTTATTTTGTCTTTTTGTGCTGGAAGTTGTGGTTCCCTCATATAATTAATGATTGGGGGATGGATGAGAGAAATAAACTGGGGGACAAAAATCTTTATTCTTATTTAAATCCTTATTTAAAACTTCTTATTTAAATTCAATTAAACTACAGTTTTTATCCAACCTTTGGACATTCCTTATTTAAACTCCTCTGACCCCTCTATAATCACACCCATCTCTCAATATTTTAATTGGAAAGTAAAATTAGCCATTAGACCTTGCTAAAAATTGATGAGGATACCCTTTTCAAGTCTATGCTGGCTGCCGCAGAAATTTTTCTACATTAAGGTATTCTAAGTTATGATATTTTCTTTATAAGTTGATGCATGAATTCCATCGATTAGGATATGATAATAGCTAGAGATGTAGATTCGAATCAAGTATTATTCTTAGATTGTATTCATTTAAATCATAATCTGAAAATCTATATCTTTTATGATACTATAATCTGAAATCTTGATTTTTATTCAATTGTGATGTATATTTTGTTGTGTTTAACAACTCTAAATAGCTACTGTATAAACTAACTAATAGTTATTGTTAGTATTTTAATTATATTTTGAATCCACTTTCTTTATTGGAATGATATAAATAAATAATTTTGATCTCTGTACATGATGGTATTTAATATATATATATATAGAGTACGGCTAACGTGCTTCCGGTAGCATATGAGCCGAAATGCTTCCGGTGGAAATTTGAAATTTCAAAATCCAAAAAGTCGATCTGAACCGTTCATCTCCTTCTCCATATTAATATCTGCTTGGAGACCAAATTTTACATTTTTCTGAAATTTTTTACTATTTATTAAGCCACTTTGAAAATCGCTGATCCAACGGTAGATTCTAATTTTTACTGTTTGGTAAGCCACCGTTGGATCAGCAATTTTCAAAGTGGCTTAATAAAGAGTAAAAAATTTCAGAAAAATGTAAAATTTGGTCTCCAAGCAGATATTAATATGGAGAAGGAGATGAACGGTTCAGATCGACTTTTTGAATTTTGAAATTTCAAATTTCCACCGGAAGCATTTCGGCTCATATGCTACCGGAAGCACGTTAGCCGTACTCATATATATATATATATATATATATCTTATTAAAAATACTAACTCTTATCTCGTAGAGTTGATATGTTCAATTATATTACTATATATTTAATTGGATATTCTTTTTATTATATCTAGTCAAAATTATAGGTTATAAAAATGATAAAGGTAACAGAAGCAAAATCATTGATCTTATTTATTTTAATCCTTTCATCCTCGTTATAAGTTATAATACTAAAACAGAGGTTAGATATCAAATTATTTTAATCGAATATAAAATTGTCAGAGTTTTTAATAAAGAGAATATATAACATCTAATATATGAGATTTGACCGAAATAGTCAAATCAAAATCACTGACAATTCGCCTTGAGAGTAAACTATGGTACATGACGTATAACATTTAGGTTATTAGGAAACAAAGTTTAATTCAAACATCGTTAATTAAAAAATATATTTATGTTTTAGATTCGAAGTTTAAAGATTTAAACAACATAAGAGACAATAAAGGATTCACTTCAACATCAAACATAAGAGACAATCAAGGATTCACTTCGACATCAGGTGCGGGTTTTCTAAACTTTGTCAAATAATTACTTATCATTTTGTTTGCATTTATTTTTATATAGTAGAATTATGTATGTTAAATTCGAACAACCGTTTGAATTTGTTAGTGAATATTAGAATAAGATTATTTGCTTGATCAACAAACTTATAGGATGTGTTGTGTTGAGTTAATATACGTGATGTGAAAAGATAAGTGAACAGGGGTCGATATGTTCGCATATCGGGATGTGCACATTGGATTCGGTGTTCGACTAGATCCCTCGTTAACGTGACTGTAGGTGAAAGTGATCTTGTTACGGGTCAAGACCTAAAGTAGGGTGGACTCCCCGTCTAGTGAGACAGCCTCCTACTGTTGGTTGGACTTCCCAGTGGGTTGGTGGCCTTTCAATGTTAGTTGGATTTCCCATTGGATTGACATATAGGTGAAAACTGGAACTAAATCCCGCACTGAGAGGATATTCGAATCTCTCACCCGTTCCACTTTTATGTGGGTTCCAGGTAATGAAGATGAAGGTATTGAGCAAGATTGTGAGTGAGCTAAAGCGAAAAGATCATGATAAAATAATATGCCATATGTTGATTTAATTTTTATTTTTAATAATTGATATATTGAACGGGCATGGAAGTGGTCGTTTCACTAGCCGTGTCTGTCATGATCGTTTGTATAACCTTTTTGCTTATGAAATAAATGTGGCTTTTATTATATAGTCATTGATAATGTATGTGATGTAAATACGTCTTACATAGAAATACGTGACGGATTATCTGGAGGTGTGACAAATAGCCAAATTAAGAATAGCTGTAGTTTGTTTTATTAGAATAGCAAAATCTAAAAAATCCTTAGAAATAGCCTAATCTAATAAGACAAAAAAATTTGAATTCACTATTTTAGCTATTCTAACACAACCAAACACCAAATAGACTATTCTGAATGGCCTAACCCTAAAAATAGCCTATTCTCAATCCAACCAAACATACCCATATGATATACATTGCTATTCCAAATAGCCCCTATTCTAGAATAGCTTATATTCCTAACACATCCAAACATACCCTACATTAAAGTATTGAAAATACAATACAGATGCTCAGCAAAAATAAAACATCAATGCATATCATACAATAAAATTTTGTACCTAAGCTAACGCCATCCACGACCTACATATATACTCTCTTAAATTATCAATATTGTTTCCTATCACCAAGTTGTGTCTTATTTTTATTGAATTTTCTTAACCAGTTTCTCCCAGATCAAAAGGTTAGATCACACTTACATTGCTACTAATTTTTGCGAACTTGTATAAGTACCACAACTGAATAAATTCCATTGTTTCCAACCAAGTCAAAATGTACATAGAGCTAAAATTTAAGCTAAGACTTAATGATTCATATGGACTAAAAGAAACTTATTTTCAGCAAGAGAGCCATTATCACCCGATAAAATGTGGCCACTTTACATCCGTTAAAACTGTGGCCACTTTTTATATAGCTAGAATTGCAATTTTAGCTATATAAAAAGTTTGTATAACATGTGTATGTATGCCAAGCATTATATGTTAGTGTAATAATCTAGAAGTCAATTATAAGATAATTGTATCATATATATTTTGTTCATGAATTGGATGATTGATAAAGATATCATTTTGTTCCTTGAGTATTATCGCATTTATGAATCATTTCGAGTTAAGGACTTGAAATTGTAGAACTCCATAATATAGATGATAAATACTCTTGATAATCTCTAACCGTGGTAATTAGCAGGAACACTAATTGACCGTAAAAAAGTTAGTATGTAGATTAAATGATGGTTAAGTTTTACAGACCATAGATAAAGAGATGTCATTTTAATCACATAGATACATGTTACAGAACATGGTATTTGACAGACCCTAAATAAAACGTTAAATGAAATTGTGTTCGTGTCATTAATGTTTTCATTCAGTGTTAAGTTCTAAAGAATGAGGTATTTGTCTTTCCTACATAAGAAGTGTGTATTCGTGAGTGTTGTCTAATGCTATCCGTAAAAAGTAGCTATAACTGTGACATTTCAGTATACATGACTTGTGCGGATGGGAGATGTTCACCAAGACTACTATTGTCTCTCGTATTACCATACGAGTGATAGTATCACTAGGCCTCTTGATGAAGTAAGGTTATCAGCGCGCTGTATGATTACTAGAGTTAATCATATTTGATAATCTGCTTAAGATCGGAAAAAGATTAAGTTTGCAAGGATGACACACACCTATCTTAAAACTGATATGATACTATGAGACAAAAGAATTAACACGAGTAAATAGTTTACTAGGTCATGATATTGTACTGTACAAGATAATTGGTGTAATTGGATGGTCATAAAGCATCATGTCAGGTGCTGCTTATGATTTGTAGAAGTTAAAACAATTTTAATTCTATTTACCAACATAACACAGATCCTATCGGGTCACACCGAAAAGAAAAATAATCAGATAATCTTATGATTAATTATAAATTGTTATAATTAATAATAAGAAGTTTATAATTAATTATAAATAATATAATTAATATAAATGTCATAAATATGACAAGCTTAAACATATTAAACTAATAAGAGTGTACGACACGTTGTGTAAAAGTTACCGCAACAACAGTCGCAAGAAATATAATTGTTCAGAACAATTATATAGATATTAAATGGATTATAAATATTAATTATGAATTAATATTTTTAGCTTAAACCCCATTTGAATTTGGGTCTAAATATTAAATTTAGAATTTAATTCAAAAGCTCAAAGTAAAAGTCCAAAATCAACCAATTGGATTATGGGCTTATGGCCCAAGGGGTATTTTGGTAAAATCACATATAAACCGACCTTCTAGGGGTATTTTGGTAAATACCAAAACCGACCCTAATGCCTATATAAAGGCATGAAGGGTGAGAGAGAAAATCATTCCAATTCGAGTCTGATAATCAGAACCCGATCGATTTGAAAGTCAGTTCTCTCTTTCGTGTTTTTCTTCTCAAATAGTGATTCGGTTAGAAAAGAAAGGTATACGTAATCCACGTATATTCTTGCGAGTTGTGAATAGTGTTTTTGCGAAAGTTGTGGTTTTTCTGTTTTTGCGCATTATCGTGAATTAGTTTTTCCGAGATTTGTGAATAGTATTTTGACTCCTTCCATAAATAATGTTTTTGCGAATACCGCGGATTTAGTATTTATGACAAAAGAATGTTCCTGGTGAATAACCTATAGAGGCATTAGACGTCTGGTGCTCCGAGGCGAGTCGGACTTCACTTCCAATTCGAATTGGGAACAAGGTACAAATGTTGTCTTAATTTATTTAAATGTTAAATAAATTTAGTTTTAGAAATCAATTAGGGAGCAGATTCTCGGCTTAAGATAGAAGTGAAATTTTTGTTTTACGATCTTTCTGCACCTAGAGACTAAACTGAGAACGAAGCGCAGATTCCCAAACAGAGTCTGATGCGGGATTCCCAACAAGGGTATATGAATTATCCTACATTATAACTGTGGCCACTTTACATCTGTCCATGCACACCATTAGTGTCTTAAGTGGGAGATTGTTAGTTTGTAATAATCTAGAAGTCAATAATACGACAATTTATCATAAAGCTTTGTTCATGAATTGAATGTTTATTTATATATCATTTTGTTGCCTTGAGTATTATTGAATTTATGGATCATTTCGAGTTCATGACTGAAATTGTGAAACTCCATAATATAGATAATATATACTCTTAAAAGGTCACTGACCAAGGTAATTAGCAGAAACACTAATTACCGCGATAAGGTTAGTATGTGGATTAAAAGATGGTTAAGTTTTACAAACCACCTGACACGAGATGTCATTTTAATCACATAGATACATGTTCTAGGAACATGGTATTTGACAGACCCCGAATGAAACATTAAATAGAATTGTGTTCGTGTCATTTATGTTTTCATTCAGTGTCAGGTTCTACAGTATGAGGTATTTATCGTTCCCACTGAGAAATATGTATGTGTGATTGTTATCTACCGCTGTCCGTAAAAAGCAGTCATAACGGTAGCTTTTCCATATGTATAGCTTAGTTGAGGAAGTGATAGTTTACCAAGAATACTATTTGTCCCTCGTATCTCTATACGAGCTATAGCATCACTGGGCCCCTTGGTAGAGTTAGATTATCTGCTAGCGGTATTATTACAAGAGTAATTATATTTGATAATCTGCTCAAGATCAAGAAAAGATTCAGTTAGCAAGGATGACACACATCTACCTTGAAACTGATCTGATAGCTATGAGACAGAAGAACAGACACAAGTAAATTGTTTACTGGATCGTGATATTGTACAGTACATCATCATCTGTGTAATTGGATGGTCATGATGTGTTGCCAGATGCCGCTCATGATTATAGAAGTTAAAACAGTTTTAACTCTATTTACCAACATAACACAGATCCTATTGGGTCACACCATATAGGAGTTAATCGGAGAATCTTATTGTGATTGATTATAAATTGGTTATGATCAATAGTAAGATGGTTATAATTAATTATACGTGTTATAATTAAATTATAAATGTTATGTAAAAATAATAAGCAAAAACATTGGTTAATTTATAAACGTGTGTGACACGTTGTATAAAAGTTAACCGGTTAATTTATAAATGTGCAGGACACATTGTATAAATTACCGAAACAACAACCGCAAGAAAAATATATATAATTGTTCAGAATAATTATACGAATATTATTTGTATTCGGGCCGAGGGCATTCGGGTCTTTTCAGATTCGTCCTTATCCGCAGGACATGTCATTGATCCTATCCAGATGACACGTCATCGATCTTATCCACATGACATGTCATCCTTATCCATTCAATGGCATATCTTGTAAATAGGCCGAACTTGGAGGGCATTTTGGTCTTTTGACAATCGACCCTAAATCCTATAAATAGAGGTGGAGGGGTAGAGAGAAAAATCGCTAATTCACTCATACCGTTTCGTGTCGAAACGGATCGGTATTTTCTCTCTTTCTCGGTTTCTCTCCCAAATAGTGTTTCGGTTGAGAAAAGAAAGTTATACGTAGTTGACGTATAATCTTGCGGGTTGTTGTGAAGTATATTTACGGGATCGATGAATAGTGTTTTACCGAATTTCGCGGTATGTTAGTTTTGCATATTGATGAAACTGAGCAACCGAAAATTCGTGTTTACGGGTTTTCGTCTTTTCCCCGTGAATAGTGTTTTTGCAGAATTCCGCGGTTTACGGTATTTCTGGCAAAAGAAATAAACCGCTCTCCGGGTTTTCGGCCTCCTCCAGTTCCTCGAGTGCTCCCTCGACCGGACCATTGTTGGTTAGTTGCCATATTGTCAATTAAATTCATTGCCTCGGTAGCCTCTCGATCCATGAGAGCTCCACCTGCAACTGCATCAACAGAAGTACGAGTGGTATCAGTTAAACCAGAATAAAAAGACTGAACAAGTAACCATTCGGGAATACCATGATGTGGACAAGAGTATTGCAATTCCCTAAACCTTTCCCAGGCCTCATTCAGTGGTTCATCAAACCTTTGTCTGAAACTGGTCAGTTGGGTCCTAATCTCGGCAGTTCTTTTATGGGGGAAAAATCTGGTCAAAAACAGTTTGGACAGTTCCCTCCAAGTAGTAATTGAATCCCTTGGTAGTGACCCTAACCATTTCTTGGCTTTATCCCTAAGAGTGAAAGGAAATAAAGCAAGCCTAATGTAATCAGCTGTTGCGCCATTAATTTTAATGGTGGCACAACACTCAAGAAAAGTTTGAACATGGGCATGTGGATCCTCATGATCCATGCCATGGAATGTGTTTTGCTGGACGATGTTGACAACGCCCGGATTGAAGTTGGGGTGGTTGCCAGCAATCCTTGGCAGTCGGATTGCTCCTCTAACATCTTCAGCTCTCGGGACATTGAACTCTCGCAATGTCCTGGGAGCATAGTCTGCTCCTTCATCATCAGAGAACTGGTCCTGGACGGGAGGGTCCTGGATGGGTGGATCCTGAACTGGTGGATCAGTGATGGGTGGATTAACTCCGCCGTTATTCATTGTGTCCTGTTCTAGGTCTGTCTGGCCTCTGTTGTCGGCTGGTACGGGCCGTATGAATTTCCTACGGGCCGTACGAAGAGGTGACAGATGCGGTGGTGCTGGAACAAATGAGTTGGAAGTCTCCCCTTTGCTTCTGAGTTGATAGTGGTTCTTGGGCAGTGACCCTTCCAGTATGTTCCTACAAAGATAGAAAAAGAAAAATTAAAATTTAAATCTAGAATCAAGCAAAAATAAGAAAAAGTCTAGAATTTTCTTTGCCTTCCCCGGCAACGGCGCCAAAAACTTGTTCGCACAGAATATATGCTACAAAGTTTCAGTATAGCAAGCTATACCTTTTAAACCTTTGTTACACTCTGTCAAATCAGATAGCAAGTGCACTATCCTATCGATGAGTATGCTCAGGTATCGATCCACAGGGACGGAAGAAAATAACCGGACTTATCCTAAAATTACTTAAAATTCTAGAAGTGAGAGAAATTGATTTGGTTCAGTTCTAACAATTCTAATGATTTATGACAAGTTTAAAAAGCAATAAAAAGAATTAAAGTTGTTTTCAATTAATAAAAAGGCGTTTCCAGGGTTCAGATTTCATTTCTGTTCAGCCCCGAGGCATACGGCCCGTATGGCTTCCCATACGGCCCGTAGGGGACCCCGAGTTAATGCTGCAGCTACTGTTTTCTGTGTTGATACTAATGTTTAGGGTTTCTATCGACCAGATCTAGATACCTAACCTCAACTTTCGCATTTTGGCCTAGTACCCGATTACCGGACTCAAATACTTCCCTCTTAGATGCGTTAAACCTCAACTTTCGCATTTTGGCCTAATTTATCTAAGTTACTTGTTGGTTTACTAAAAGTATCCAAGAACTTTCGCCTCAAGGAAAGTTTCACCTTTCGGGTACTCCTTGGTTTAACCCTACTTCATATACTTTATTCGGTTGGATTAAATGTCATAGACTTGGCTCCTAACACTTAGATGTGCGCATTCATCTAACGGGATGACTAATCGATTCAAGCAAGCACAAATAAAGCAATCAAAATATTACTCAACAAAGTAAAAACAAGCATTCAACACAAAATCCAAGTAGCATGCAAACAAAACCAAACTAGAAACTACATCTTAGCCCTAGAAACAAAGTAAATTAGCTACTCATGTTCGTAAGATAACACAAATAACAGAAAATAAAAGAGTTCATGACAAAACAGTGGAAAATCTGAAGATCCGTTGCAAACTCGCGTTTTTCACTTCTCTTCTCCTTCTCCTCTCTTGTCTTTTGCTCCCAGAAAAGTTGTCCAAGTTCCAGTGGTGAATCTCCCCTTTTTTTGGTGAGGAAATATCTCATTTAATGCCCTGGATCGCGTGTGCAGAGGCTTCCTTTTCGGCCTCCTTGATTTCAGCTGATTTCAGATCCTGCTGGATTCCGCGGTATGTCAGTTTTGCATATTGATGAAACTGAGCAACCGAAAATTCGTGTTTACGGGTTTTCGTCTTTTCCCCGTGAATAGTGTTTTTGTAGAATTCCGCGGTTTACGGTATTTCTGGCAAAAGAAATAAACCGCTCTCCGGTTAGTCCTGGTGGATAACCGATAGAGGTATCACACATGTGATACTCCGAGTCGATTCCTTCCCTGGTGAGGCTCTACTCGCTCGGTCTGCATTCCAACTGTGATTTGGAAACAATGTATAAATATGCTATATTAATCTATTTAATTGGTAAGTAGATTAAAGTTTTAGAAATCAATCATGGAGTAGATCTGTAAAAAGGATTAAATTGGGTTTTGATGCCAAAGGAATACTGAAGGTGGACCGCCTTGGAAAGTTTCCTGACATACCCCGTTTAATCTTGAGCTTAAGTTTGCTGTAGAAATTTTTGTTTTACGGTCATTCCGCAGCCTAAGCCTAAACGGGTTTTGGTTACAGCATCGAAAAACCCAACAGTGGTATCAGAGCACAAGGCTCTCCTGCTGATTGATTTTCTAAAAGTTATAACTTATGCAAATTAGGTGCATATACCGCATATCAGTTTAATTCTTACATTTGCAGCTTACGTCCAAAACCGATTAGAAATGAGATTTTCTTGGATCGGTTCTACCGACTAAGAAAGTTAAATTAGATTTAAGCTTTCTTTATGCTTTCTTATGAAATGTAAACTTTTACATTTCTTGGATCGGTTTTCCGACCGAGAAAGATAAAATAGGATTTTATGCTTTCTTTATGTTTTCGTTTTCAAAACTTTCAACTGCATTTGATATCTAAGAATGTGATGAAGCAATAAAGTACCCAAGTAAGAACTGTTAATCTCCACCCGTAAACGACAAGGTTAATGACAAGAAAAGTCTCGACTTTTCGTCTAACCCTCGTTTACGTGTCCTGATAGCTGGCCCAAAGGGGACTTTGTCACGTTACCAAATTACTCTATGCTTTTGAAATGACAAAATTGAGTGTAAGTTTTTCGCCCTTTCGAAAACCTTCGGATAAGTAAAGTTCATCGAAGAATGTGATGAAGCAATAAAGTACCTGAGTAAGAGCTGTCATTTCCACACAATAAAGAGATGGTTCTGTCTAGGAAAGATTGAGTCTAGCGGTCCTTGTGACCCCGATCTTTCCTGGGAGCCCCTTTCACGTGTCCTAATGGTTGGCCCAAAAGGAACCTTGTCACGTTACCAAATTGCTTTATGGACCGAAAAGAATATCTGATTTTAAAACATATAAATTGTTTATGTGCTTTAAATGGTATAAATAAGAACTGAGCATAGCTGCAAAATAAATAATTGGTAACTGATAGATTATATACCCGACTTGGTCCCGTATATAAGTAAATTAGATTTACAGCTTATAGTAAATTAGATTTACTACTTTGAAATGAAAAATGGGTAAAACTAGATTTACCGTCTTTTCAAGGAACCGTGAAAGAAAATTTTCTTGGAAGAAATATACGAATGTGGGATCACATTTGACATTGTTTTCATTGAAAAAAAATTTCTTTCCACGACTACTTGTTGAAGCATATGAAAGAGGTTTTGTAAGAAAATGGAAATGCGATCATATTTACTATTCTTTCTGTCGACTTCATTTCCACAACTGCTTAGTGAAGCATATAAAAGATGTCTTTGAGAAAGATAGGAATTGGATCACAATCGGTATTTTTCTGACAAGTAACTTTCACGTGTCCGTAACGCTGACCAAGGTCAACATTACGAATTGAAAGAAATATACGTAACTCGGTCACATATATAGGTCAACCGATGCGGTCGCAGCATGCCGGGCACTGGTGAACCTTCTAGAAGATAACCCGACTGAGGAAATGAAGGTGGTGGCAATCTGTGCACTTCAGAACCTTGTGATGTACAGCCGGTCAAATAAAAGAGCAGTTGCTGAGTCAGGTGGAGTTCAGGTCGTGTTGGACCTCATCAACTCGAGCAATCCTGATACATCTGTACAAGCTGCCATGTTTGTTAAACTCTTATTCAATAACCATACCATCCAGGAGTACGCTTCCAGTGAGACTGTCAGGGCTATAACTGGTAAGTCTTTTCCCTCTTATATTGTTTAATAAAAGAACACTCAAGTACATTAGGCATAGACAACCGTCTTATTTTTCTAGTTCTGGATTGTATATATTTTTGTACATAATTAGAGTTCGATTAAATTTTAGCACAAAAATTTGCAGTTAACTCTACAGAAAGGAGATGAAATATGGATGTCAATAACAAATACTTCTCTAGAACTATCCATTTTGATATCCAGTGATATGAACTTTTGTTGTACAGCTGCCATAGAAAAAGATATATGGGCCGCAGGGAGTGCAAATGAAGAGTATTTGAAGGCACTGAATGCATTGCTCAGCAACTTCCCTAGGTTGAGGGTTACCGAGCCAGCAACCCTATGCATTCCCCACTTGGTCACCTCCCTGAAAACAGGTTCAGAGGCAACCCAAGAGGCAGCACTCGATTCCCTTTACCTTCTTAGGCAAGCTTGGTCAGCATGCCCAACTGAAGTATTCAAGGCCCAGTCGGTTGCCGCATCCGAGGCAATCCCTCTTCTCCAGTACTTGATACAGTCAGGCCCACCTCGCTTCCAGGAGAAGGCCGAGCTGCTCTTGCAGTGTTTGCCTGGAACTCTTACTATTACTATAAAACGAGGGAACAATCTCAGGCAGTCAGTTGGAAACCCTAGCGCGTTTTGTAAGATCACTCTTGGGAACTACCCACCTAGACAAACCAAGGTAAGAGGAAGATTTCAAAAATTGAAATTATTTTGTGTTCCCTGTTATTGCACCTTTTGTTGTTGGGTTCCTCACAATTGTGAGGTGCGTCAGTACAGTTTGTGCTTCTCATTAGAAGGGAAATTTCTTCCATTTCTTCATTGTCCAGGGCCTTGTCTTTCTTTCTTGAATTAATGTAGAGTCTTGTGTCAAAGTGTCGTTTTTCTTTCCCTTTTAAATAAAGGAGTTGTTGGATGGATCCTTGTTGAAATTTTTACTTTTATGTACTTCTGTTATTAATATAAATTTTTTCTTTGCCAGATTGTATCCACTGGACCAGCACCTGAATGGGATGAAGCCTTTGCATGGGCCTTTGACAGCCCTCCTAAAGGACAGAAGCTTCATATATCATGCAAGAACAAGAGCAAAATGGGAAAGGTATATAAATATGTATTGCAACATCATTTCATTAGTTCTGTTTATGTGCCATAATTTTTGAGAGAAAGTGGCATTTTTAGGGCTATGGACCTGTATGATTAGTTACTTACTGGCCACTATATGCTTTGCCTAAAATGGCAATCTTAATAAAATTCTGAATCTATTTAGCTGGTTTTATTCCCCTGAATATTTAATCTGACTTGTTTCTATCAAATGGAAATACGATTGCAGAGCTCCTTTGGTAAAGTCACAATTCAGATTGATCGTGTTGTAATGCTCGGTTCAGTTGCTGGGGAGTATACACTGCTACCTGAGAGCAAAAGTGGGCCCAACCGAAATCTGGAAATTGAGTTCCAGTGGTCAAACAAGTAAACATTTACAAACATTGAGTACCAATCGAGGCATGTAATATTGTAATTTATATAAAAAGGGTTTGGAATTGCTGTCCTGTTGTAGTTTTGCTTTAATCTTACCCGGCTAGATGTTCTTGTCCATTTGTGTAAATTGTGTGAGATAAACAGGCTCTTGTCGGCTATTGGCTGTTTGTAATGAATCATTCTTTATTTTTTTTCCCTTCTTTTCTTCCATTTTAGAAATTTGTTCATACATTTACAATATCATAAGAACTGATATAAATATATAATGGTAAAAGAAATTTGTTCATACATTTACAATATAAGAACTGATATAACGGTAGCAGAAGTTCATATCAGTTTTGAGTTTTAGGGTCTCATTTTGCAGTCAATCCAGCTCTTTAGAATCTAGTGTTAATATTGTTAGCAACTTTATTCAAAGTCTATTCGAAGAGATTGAGAGAGTGAACCAAACTGAACTGAGAATAGAAAGAACTAGTGTAAAAAACAGAGGACAGTCCGAGTAGAAATGTGGAGAAACATCCCTCTACAGCCAAAGGGTCAAAGACGGTTCTTCTTTTTAGAAACAAAAAAAAAAAAAAAAAAAATTCAAAGGAGTTAAAAAAAACTCGTAAGAGAATTCAAAATAAAAAGAAAAAGATATATAGCTTGTGTCCTGGGTGGCAGGAGTATGTCGGCTTCCACTCCTTGCAATTTTTTTTACAACAGTATATGAATACATGATGTCCTTGTTGGTTTCGTATTCATAAAATGCATCCGTTAATTATGTATGATTAAATAAAGCAAAATAATTTCGGCCAATTTTGATCAATGACGAGGTTTTAGATGCTCTTAACTTTTTCTGTTCTTTGTTTTTTAGCATACTTTTATTTTTAAAATTACAATAACTTAAAATTTAAATATTAAAATAAAATCGTCACAAATAGGGCTGAACAAAAAGTTCGTAGTTCGTGATTCGATTTGAGTTCGATTCGAAATTTTTTTGCAATTAATTCGATTTGAAATTAGTTTGTTCTGAAACAAATCAAAAGAGTTCGGTTCAAATCTTATTCAAATCAAACTCAAACTGGATATAATTTGTTCAAAATTGATTCATGAACTATTTAGGTTCGAATCTCAAATAATGCAACTAATGGATTCAACCATCAATATTTAATAATGCATGAACCAAACTTATATCAGAGTTCAAAATGAGGAGGGTTCAAATGCCTCCATTTTTTGTGCCTCCATCATGCCTCCATTTTTTAAAACTTTGATAACTCAAAATTTAAATCTTAAAATTCAAAATAAAACCGTTGGATATGAACTATATCATTTTATCTATGCACATGTAAAAAATTATGGCATTTCAACTTTGTTTTGATTGTCATCTTGAGCTTTAAAAATGTATAGAAATGTAGATAATTTCTAGACGTTGATTTTTCAACTTATTGATTCATATAAAAGCAAAATCAAAATGTGATAATTTTTTATGGGCACATAGAGAAAATAAAATAGATTACATCTAACGGTTTTATTTTGACATTTAAGTTTTTAAAAATGGAGGCATGATGGAGGCACAAAAAATGGAGGCATTTGAACCCTTCTCGTTCAAAATTATTAATATAATGGTAACTTATAATAGAAACAACTAATGGATTCAACCATCAATCTTTAACAATGCATGAACCAAACTTATATCAAAGTTCAAAATTATTAATATAATGGTAACTTATAATAGAAAAATATTTCAGCAGCGTAACAAATTGATAAACTGAAATTGTATCTATTGAAACCTAGGGTTTGTTATGTAAATTAAGCCAAGTTTTGTTGAAATTAGGTTTAATTAGGTTAGAAATGTCCAAAAGTTCAAGTTACTGCCCTAGTTATGTTTGTTTTACAGGTAATCAAGTGTTTGGAGCTTAACGAAGCAAAACGGGTGAGTTAGCATGAAGATTGGAGCAACTGCCAACATCCATTGCGGCCCGCAACCAAACAAGTCAGAGTTTTCATTTCTGCACCTTTATTGCGGCCCGCAGGACCTTTATTGCGGCCCGCAATGACCTCTCCAGATTTTTCTGCGCAGTCTGTTAACTGCCTCCATTCATTGCGGCCCGCAATGAATGTATTGCGGCCCGCAATGAATGTATTGCGGCCCGCAATAAGGCGGTTCAGAGCCCGAATTTGCTATTTTTAGTTAGTTATTTCTAGGTTTTACAAGGGGTTATAAAAGGGGATATGTAGAACATATTAAGGAGGGTTTTTTTTTAGGCAGAATTTTTGATTTTAAAACAAGGAAAAGCAAAGGAAAAGCAAGAAGAGAGAAGAAGGAAGAAGAGATCATTGATCAATCGGTTTTATTATTTTCTTTCCTTTGGAACTCTTTTATTCTTTTGATTTGATTTGTATCTTAGCCATGACTGGCTAAGGGCTTTTCTAGGGTTGATTAGGGTTGTACTTGAAACTTTTGTTATGATTTAGTTGGTTTTATTTTATATATTCTTGTTCTTTGTTATGATATATTCTTTATTTTAATTGATTGTGAAGACTTAATCGAAATTGCATGAAACCCTAGGATTTGGTATTTACAATTGAGAAATTGAATATTAGGTCCAGACCATAAGGAATAGGGTATTTGATAGGTTAAGTACCGAGAGGTGATGCTTGTCTTATACGGGCTTTACCTAATAGTTTAGAAAATTGTGCCAAGTACCGAGAGGTGAAAGATAGTTTTCTAGATCAATTGGGACAGTAAGAACTTAATGACTTTAGATTAGAGTAGCCAAGTACTGAGAGCTGACGTTTATTCTAATTTAAAGATGGTATTAATATAGAAATATCACTTTGTACCTACAACACCAAACTGTGCCTTCATAAACATAAGAACATAAATTTATAAACCAATTAGTCGTGACATTAGTGGATATGAACCCTAAGAAACCCTAATTTCTCATACTTGTTAAAAATTCAGATTTTGCTTTAAGACTTTAGTTTAATTCATTTTAATCAAAACCAAACCAACCTTTGAACAAACAAAAACCTTTTTATTTTCTTTTACTAAATTAAATTGTTAGGTTAGATTTGATATTCCAACTTGTCCCTGTGGAGACGATCCCTAAGTACTACTCGACAATGTTGTACACTTGCAACCGAATTGAGCGTAAATTATGATTTATTACTTGTATTGTAATAATTCAATCACAAATTAATAATGGAATAAGTTCTATTTGACTAGGTCCATGACGTGATTTTAATCAATCCAACAGCGTAAAAGGTAAGAAAATCTTGAGCTGGCTAATAATTTATTAGTGTAAATTTGTAAAATGTAAAAGGAAACGTGTGAATTTTGTTCCGTGCGAAAAAGAACTAATGCATAAACTTCCGATATAACTAGGGCTGTCAAAATAATTTGTAGCTCGTAATTCGATTGACTTCGATTAGAAAAATTTGTAGTTCACAATTAATTCGATTCAAAATTAGTTTTGTTCTAAAACAAATCAAACTAGTTCGGTTCAAAAGTTATTCAAACTCCAACTCAAATTAGGGTAAGTTCGATTTGATTCGATTTGTTTGTAGTCCTAGTCACATATGATATATGTTATTTTTTAATATGCACAAATAAAAAAATATGTTATTTCAATTATTTTAATAGTATCAAGAGTTTGTACTGATGTTAATAAATTCTAAAAGCTATTTTTTAAAATTATTAATTCATATAAAATTAAAGTAGAATAATAATAATAATTTTTTATTTGTATATAAAAAATAAAAAATATCACATTTTACAATTTAATTTTAATATATAAGTTATACAATTTTTGTTATTAAAAAGATTTAAAAGTATGAACAAGACAAAAATATTTGAATTGTTCTCTGGATAAGTAGAAATAATTTATATATTTCAATTTATGAAGTAACCTTATGTCAAACAATTAATCGAATCTCTCCTCCAGTCCAGACTCCAGTACTCATTTACTGGAGAGCTTATGAAGTCGCAGTTACGGTGTGTTTTAATTATTAATGCGGTAGCTGAATAATTCTGAATCTGTTATGAATAAAATGTTAATGTGGATGTCCATAACTCCCAACATTCATTCTCCACTATTCCCACTACTCCATGCACTACAATTGGAATTGATGGCCACTACTATTGGAATTTATTTCTCCATTTATTTAGATGAAATTTTTCATTTACAATTTGTAGCCTATAAATAGAGACTTTGTAATCTTGTATTGTACACACATGAGAAATGTATGAATAAAAAGATTATCATCTTTTCCTCTCTATCTTGTTTATTCTTCTTATGATTGTTTATATTTATTTTATAACACGTTATCAGCACGAGAGCTCTACTAGTTGAAGATTCGAGGTAATTTTAATAACTTTTATTTCAATTTCATTTATATAAATAATACTTCCTAGTAATTGCTAAA
The DNA here is from genome assembly GCF_964058835.1 of Carex rostrata. Taxonomy (NCBI): domain Eukaryota; kingdom Viridiplantae; phylum Streptophyta; class Magnoliopsida; order Poales; family Cyperaceae; genus Carex; species Carex rostrata. Next base: position 8,013,354 of record NC_135941.1, on the reverse strand, counting down.
TCAAATAAGTTATCAATTTATTTATATTTATTTTGAGATGTTTAGTATGATTCATATAATTTTATATGAAGTGCATTTTTTTTATTTAATCTTTCCGAAGAAGATTTAAAAGAAAAATCTTCTTGAAGAAGATTTATATGATGTACAAATATTGTATAGTGGTTCATATTTTTTTTTGCTTTAATAATTGAATCTTCTTGAAGAAGATTTCAAAAGATATTAAGAAGATCTTCTTGAAGAAGATATAAAGAAAAATTATATGATGCGCAAATTTAACATGATGTTCATATATTTTTTTTTCAATAATTTAATCTTCTTGAAGAAGTTAAAGATATTCTAAGTTGAATTATTATCTCTTTATGGTTTAAGAGATTATAACGAGTTGTTGGACAAAATAATTCAATTGGTTCTGCTTCATTTCCTGAAGTAAATGTAGCAATATATAATAATAAATTTGAAAAAAAAAAAAACTTGTGGACGTGGACAAGAATGAGTTTATTATCATGGTGATTATTACAAAAACACATATTTCCACCTGAAGTGGAAAGATAATAAAGAAAATTTAAATAATGTGCAAAAATTAATGTGATGTTCATATTTTTTTTAATAATTTAATCTTCGTGAAGAAGATTTATGTGGCTCACAAAAATTAATATGAGAATATTTCAATATATCTTATTGAAGAAGATTTCAATAAGATTTATATGATGTGGAATTTTTTTGATGTACTCTTTCCGAAAAAGATTCAAGAAATATTTCGAGTTTATACATTATCTTTTACATTATATTATGTTAATGAAATGGCCCGAAGCCATATGAATATAAATTATATTAATGAAATTTGCCTGAAGCTATTTTATCAATTTTATCAATTGACATGAAGTTCAATTATAATAAATTATTGAAGCCACATGTCTTGTTCTGGTTGATCAAAATAATAATTACACATGAAGTGAAAAATAATATGATGGACAAACTATTAGATATGGACGTGATAATGAAGAAAAAACGCATCATTCCACTAGAAGTGGAAAAATAAATGAACAAAAAGAATTACCACTAGAAGTGGAGAAATAATTAGAAAGTGAAGAGAATGACAAATAAGAAAATTCATGCTATTATTAGTCATGTACCTGTCGTACGCCAATGTACATGTAGTACGTCAAAACATTATATTGAACTATTATGGACAAACTCAATTTAGTCAAATGATTTGACATTATTTGAATGATGAAAAAGAGATATATAAAATAGGTGACATTTATGAAAAATTGAGCCCTCACTGTTTGAAAAAAAAAATAGTATATCAAACTTATACAAAATTATTTGAAAAGATATGATTTACTTTCATAAATCATTTAATTTTCTATTAATACAATGTCCTAAAAGAAGCTTGTTCGTTTCTATTCATACAATGCCTTAAAAAAGCTTATCTATTTCATTAGAGGTATTACAATATAAGGTGAAATTTTAATTTTTATCTTTTATGTTGTTATGGAAAATTATAAGATAAAAAATGAATAGTTGTTCATTCTTTATTTTGAAAAATGAATTAATACTTATTTATTATTTATATTGATTGTAGTGCATAAAAAAATGTAAATGTAAGATAAAATTTGCTTATTTATGTTTAATTTTTTTAAATACTACTTATTTATTCTTTTTATTATTGATTATTGTTGAAATGGTGTTTATTTATTTTTATATAAAAAAAAATTGATTGAAAGTTCCAGAAGAGTTATTTTGTTGTTACATGGAGGAATGCAAATTTATATTGATGATGATGTATTATATTCTTGTAAGTCTCAAATAAATTTGTTAAGTTTTAAGAATATCCGCCGAAATGGATATCATATTGAGACAACTAATGAAAAAATATTGAATATATGAAAAACAATGCATATTGAAAATAAATTGCATATGTTTTTTCTCTGACTTGTACTACACATATATTAGTGCAATTGAAACACATGTTATTGTAAACCAAAAGTTTACATACAAGAATATGTTTATAGTTTGGCATGTCCGGTTGGACCATTCCGGATCAATAGTGATACGAAAAATAATAGATAATTATGAACATTCATCAAAGAACTAGAAGATTCTTTAATCTGATGAATTTTTTTTTTGTGTTGGTTTTATTTCTAGAACATATACAATATGATATTTGTGGAACAATATATCCAACATGTGAACCATTTGAATATTTTATGATTTTAATTGATGCATCAATAAGAAGGTTACATGTATGTTTATTATCAAATCGCAACCTGGCGTTTGCGAAATTACTTGCTCAATAGATTTGATTAAAGAGCATAATTCAATTATGAAAATACGTCTAGACAATATCGAAATTAATGTTGAACATCCTGTAGATGTTCGTATATAAAAAGAAGATATGATATTCGCATCATGCCAACTAGCTATTATAAAGCTTCCCCTTATAATTGGTTTTTGGTCACATACCTAATATTTCCCATATAAGAATTTTTTGAATATGCGGTATATGTTATAATTGCTCCACCACAACGCACTAAAATGGGATATCAAAGAAAATTGAGAATTTATATTGAATTTGAATCTCCATATATAATAGAGTGGTAGATTTATTCATAACTAATTTTGCCGGTTGTGATTTTGATGAATAAAAATTTCCAACCTTAGGGGGAGAAAACTATCAGCTGAAAAAAAATATATTAGTATGAATTATCATTGTCTTATTTTGATCCTCGTACTAAAGAATGTGAACTAAATGTTCAAAAGATAATTCATTTGCAAAGGTTAATGAATCAATTGCCAGACATAATCACAAACTCAAAGAACGTGACCAAATCACATGTACCAGCTGCTAATGCTCCAATTAAAGTCGGTGTCCATGTTGGACAGACTAATTATAACACGCATGAAGCGTGGAAAAGCAATCGGTTCCAAAGATTAAAAATATAAAAATCCTCGAAAAATAAAAGGAGCAAAGAATGAAAATGGTCAAGTCGAGGATATGATAATTTCAGATAAAACTCCAGAAGAGAATAAAATTATAAGTAATATTGGAGTTCCAGCAGAAACTCAAGTATCTGAAATTCATGAAAATAAAGAGATCTCGATAAATTATATCATGAATGAAATAAGATGGAACCCAGATGAAATTGATATCAATAATATTTTTGTATATAATATAGCGCTAAACATAATAAATATTGAGGATCATGACTAGAAGTCTATTAAATAATGTCGACAAAAGAATGATTGACAAAAATAGAAAGGTGCAATTGAGGTAGAGGTAAACTCTCTTGAAAAATGAGAAGTTTTTGGACCTGTAGTCCTTGTACCTCAAGGTATAAAACCAGTAGGATATAAATGAATATTTATGAGAAAATAAAATGAGAAAGGTGAAATTTTGAGATATACTCATATGTGGTGGATGCAACAACTTTTTGATATATAATTAGTCTGGCAGTCTATGAAGGACTTAATTTGCACCTAATGGATATTGTTACAGCCTATTTAAATGGCTCGCTTGATAATGATATTTATATGAAAATCTCTGAAAAATTTAAGATGCCTGAAGCATGTAATTTAGGTTCTTGAGAACATTATTCAGTTAAATTGAATAAATTTGTATATCGATTAAAGCAATATGGACGCATATGCTATAATCATTTAAGTGAATATTTATTGAAACATGGATATAAGAATGATACGACCTGTCCATGTATTTTCATGAAAAGATATAGAAATAATTTTATTATAACTGCAGTTTATGTTGACGATCTAAGTATCATTGGAACTCCTGAAGAGCTTCCAAAAGAATAAATTATTTAAATGAAGAATTTGAGATGAAAGATCTTGGAAGAACAAAATTTTGCATTGGATTGCTAATTGAACATTTAAAAATGATATTTTTTTTGCATCAAAAAAATTATATTGCAAGAGTGCTGAAATAATTTTATAAGGATAAATAACATTCATTAAGCACTCCGATGGTTGTAAGATCATTAGATGTGAATAAAGATCATTTAGACCTCGAGAAAATGATGAAGAACTATTTGGTCCTGAAGTACCATATCTTAGTGCAATATGAGCACTTATCTTGATGGGCATACAATACATGATATATCATTTATAGTAAATTTATTAGCAAGATATAGTTCTTCTCTCACGCGAAGATATTGACATATAAATAAACATATATTTCGCTACCTATGAGAAAATTGAGCAATACACAAAAGCAAGTCAAGTATGTGTTTGGTTAAGATCTGTGATTCAACACATTCGTCAGACATGTAGATTGTCTTTTAGATAAATGATCCCGAAGATCATATATGAATATAATATTATATGTATTGCTCAATGAAAGGAATGATACATTAAAAGAGATAGAACAAAACATATTTCACCAAAATTCTTTTTCACATATGATCTCGAAAAGAATAATGTTATTAATGTTCAGCAAATCCATTCAAGTGAAAAATCCAGCAGATTTATTCACTAAGGCACACCCTACTGGAATATTCGAAAAGCTAGTTCGTAATATTGGAGTTCGCCGACTTAAAGATCTTGATTGATGCTGTCATGAGGGGGAGTTAATATGCACTATATTTTCCTTAACCATGATTTTTCCCACTGGGTTTTCCTGGTAAGGATGTTGTTGCGTATTTAGAAGAATATTGTACTCTTTTTCCTTCATTAGGTTTTTATCCCATAGGGTTTTTCCTAGTAAGGTTTTAATGAGGCATATTCTTATGTAATGGACATCCAAGGGGGAGTGTTATGAATAAAATGTTAATGTGGATGTCCATAACTCCCAACATTCATTCTCCACTATCCCCACTACTCCATGCACTACAATTGGAATTGATGGCCACTACTATTGGAATTTATTTCTCCATTTATTTAGATGAAATTTTTCATTTACAATTTGTAGCCTATAAATAGAGACTTTGTAATCTTGTATTGTACACACATGAGAAATGTATGAATAAAGAGATTATCATCTTTTCCTCTCTATCTTGTTTATTCTTCTTATGATTGTTTATATTTATTTTATAACAGAATCGAAATTGAAGCGCATCCGGGGCATGAAGGGTCTTTACCAGCATCTCAGAAGTGTGTGAGTAGCTTGAGTAGCAGGAAGCAGAGCGACAGTTTCCATGTGAAACTGAAAAGGTGAATATTGAATGAGCAGCAGCGTGATACTTGACTTGAGTAGTCCATATTGGATGAGCTGAGTGTCACAAGTAATGCAATATGCGGCACCACCCTGATCAGATCAGTGTCGGTTTCCACTTTCCACTATCTATTTCCCGTTTTTGACTTTTGACCCACGACCATAGAAGGTGAAGGTACTAGCTAGAGGACCATGAGTCCATGTCTAGTGGAACGGTTCTTTTATTTAATATTTATTTTTATTGTTATTCTCACCGACAGCTGCAGGTAGGTCAATTTCTGTTGTCACTTGGACCCACAGTCAAAGAAAAGAAGAGGTCTGCCAAGCAAAACCATGGCCCCAAAAGAAAACACCAATTGAATCTGACTGCATATGGTCCCAGACTCCGAGTATTAAATATAATAATTATAACATATATATTCACGCGTCAATTCCTTGAATTATATCGAGCGGGAGCTGACAACTATAGTCTCTGTCTAATTAATTAATTGGATGATTTAAAATTCTTCTTTCGATATATTATATATGTTTATTTTTTATTTTTTGGTTTTTTAGTAACAGTTTTAATGTTGTATACATGATGACTCAGAGAAGAAATAAATTTTATTTTTATAAAATTAAATTATTTATTTTAGAGTTAATGCTGATAATTCAGTATTACAAGCTCAAAAGCAGAGAAAAAACAGTATGACTTTGTTAAGAATCATTCAAATTTAAAATGACTTGGAGGAGAAACATTCCTCCACAGCCAAAGGGTCAAAGACGAGTCGGTTCTTCTTTTTAGAAACAAAATAAAAAATAAAAAAAAACTCGTAAGAGAATTCAAAATAAAAAGAAGAAGATAGCTTGTGTCCTGGGTGGCAGGAGTATGTCGGCTTGCACTCCTTGCAATTTTTTTTTTACAGCAGTATATGAATATATGACGTCCTTGTTGGTTTCGTATTCATAAAATGCATCCGTTAATTATTTATGATTTAATAAAGCAAAATAAATTCGGCCAATTTTGATCAATGAAGAGGTTTTAGATGCCCTTAACTTTTTCTGTTCTTTGTTTTTTATCATACTTTTATTTTTAAAATTACAATAACTTAAAATTTAAATATTAAAATAAAATCATCACATATAGGGCTGAACAAAAAGTTCGTAGTTCGTAATTCGACTTGAGTTCGATTCGAAAAAAGTTTGCAATTAATTTGATTTGAAATTAATCCGTTCTGAAACAAATCAAACCAGTTCGATTCGGATCTTATTCAAATCAAGCTTAAACTAGATATAATTCGTTCGAAATTGATTCGCGAACTATTTAGGTTCGAATCTCAAATAATGCAACTTATGGATTCAACCATCAATCTTTAATAATGTAGGAATCAAATTTATATCGGAGTTCAAAATTTTTAATATAATGGTAACTTATAAAAGAAAGATATTTCAGCAGTGTAACAAATTAATAATCGAATAAGTTCTATTTGACTAGGTTCATGCCGTGATTTAAATCAGTCCAGCAGCGTAAAAGGTAAGAGAATCTTGAGCTGGCCAATAATTTATCAGTGTAAATTCATAAAAGGAAAAAGGAAACGTGTGAATTTTATTCCGCGCGAAAAAAACTAATGCATAAACTACCTGTATAACTAGGGCTGTCAAAATAATTTCTAGTTCGTAACTCGATTGACTTCGATTCGAAAAATTTGTAGTTCGCAATTAATTTGATTCGAAATTAGTTCGTTCTAAAACAAATCAAACTAGTTTGGTTCAAAACTTATTCAAATTCAAACTTAAATTATGGTAAGTTCGATTTGATTCGATTCATTTGTAGTCCTATTCGCATATGATACGGCCATTTTTATTAATATCCTAAAAAAAGTTAATTTTAAAACTGCCCCTGCATTATGGTTTTTTTTTAAATTGCCCCGACAGCCAGGCCCACGGGCGGCCCACCCTCCCTAGCAGACCGCCCGGACCAATAATTTTAATCAATCCAGTAGCGTAAAAGGTAAGAGAATCTTGAGCTGGCCAATAATTTATCAGTGTAAATTCGTAAAAGGTAAAAGGAAACGTGTGAATTTTGTTATGCGCGAAAAAAAACTAATGCATAAACTACCGGTATAACTAGGGCTGTCAAAATAATTTGTAGTTCATAATTCGATTGACTTCGATTCGAAAAATTTGTAGTTCGCAATTAATTCGATTCAAAATTAGTTCGTTCTAAAACAAATCAAACTAGTTTGGTTCAAAACTTATTCAAATTCAAACTCAAATTAGGGTAAGTTCGATTTGATTCGATTAGTTTGTTGTCCTAGTCACATATGATACAGCCATTTTTATTAATACCCTAAAAAAAGTTAATTTTAAAACTGCCCCCGCATTATGATTTTTTTAAAAATGCCCCGATCGCCAGGTCCACGGGCGGCCCACCCTCCCTAGCAGACCTCTCGGGCCAGGGGCGGTCCACTAGAGACCAGACCGCCTGGGGTCTGGGCGGTCCTCTTTTTTTTTTTCTTTTTTTTAGAGATATCTTAATATTTTGATTTAAATAATTTTGTAAATAAAAAGTTTTCTTGTTTAGAGTGTACGCCAAAAAATAAGACATCACTCCATAAATATATCAAATGTCTTATTTTTGGCATACACTCTAAACAAGAAAACTTTCTTTTCACAAATTTTTTTAAATTAAAATATTAAGAGATCTCTAAAAAAAAGAAAAAAAAAAGAGGACTGCCCAGACCCCAGGCGGTCTGGTCTCTAGTGGACCGCCCCTGGTCCGAGAGGTCTGATAGGGAGGGTGGGCCGCCCGTGGATCTGGCGATCGGGGTATTTTTAAAAAAATCATAATGCGGAGGCAGTTTTAAAATTAACTTTTTTTTTATAGGGTATTAATAAAAATGGCTGCATATGATATATGTTATTTTTTAATATGCACAGATAAAAAATATGTTATTTCAAGTACTTTAATAGTATCAAGAGTTTGACTGATGTTAATAAATTCTAAAAGCTATTTCTTAAAATTATTAATTCATATAAAATTAAAGTACAATAATAATTTATATAAAAATAATAAATATTACATTTTACAATTTAATTTTGATATATTAGTTATACAATTTTTGTTATTAAAAAGATTTAAAAGTATGAACAAGACAAAAATATTTAAATTGTTCTCTTGATAAGTAGAAATAATTTATATATTTCAATTTATATGTCAAACAAACAATTAATCGAATCTCTTGTTTTTAGTCGATCGGTTTCCATTCCACTATCTATTTCCCGTTTTTGACCGACGACGATAGAAGGTGAAGGTACTAGAGAAGCATGACCAAGACACGTCTTCTTTGTCTTCATATTTTACGGCCAAGCAAAACCATGGCCCCAAAAGAAAACAACGACCGTAACCAAAATTAGATCCCAATTGTATTCCTTGAATTAAACCAACCGTTGAGGCTGAGACTCGATCGGTGTATATATACACAACCCAATTAAGTAGCTCTCAATCGCTCCAAACCAAAACAAAGCACACAATAACCCATCTCAAGTTCTTAATTAACCCAATACATAATTAAGCTCTTTTTACAACACTACCAACACAACACAAGATGAGTGTTGAAATCTTAGATGCTTCCACCATCTGCAATTTCCTCAATGATTCCGACTTCTTTACCAAATCTATCAAAGAGAGTTTCACGGCCATCGATTCAAATCACGACGGCCTCCTTTCCTACACAGAGTTGGCGAGCGAGTTAAAAAAACTTAGGGTGATCGAGACACACTTCGGCATAGACGATGCTGTGCTAAGCAGTGACGACCTCGGACAGCTATATGAGGGTATGTTCGCTCAGTTTGACCATGATGGAAACGGGTTAGTGGATCTGGAAGAGTATAAATCGGAGATCCGTGAGTTGATGCTTGCCATAGCGAACGGATTGGGGTTTATGCCGATTCAGATGGTGCTCGAAGAAGGGAGCTTCCTTAAACTAGCCGTCGAGCGGGAGCTAACAACTATAGTCTCTGTCTAATTAATTAATTGGATGATTTAAAATTTTTCTTCCGATACATGTGTTTATTTTTTATTTTTTGTTTTTTTAAGTTACAGTTTTAATGTTGTATACGTGATGACTTAGAGGAGAAATAAATCTTGTTTTTACAAAATTATTTATTTTAGAGTTTGATAACGAAAATTTAGTTGATGCTCATAATTCAGTCTTACAAGTTCAAAAGCATAGAAAAAACACTGGATGACTTTATTAAGAATTTTTCAAATTTAAAATGACTCCCATGATTTTTTTTTCACTGCCGGTTACATAGCATACTTACCATTTTATGTATGACATATGACTGCAATTTCCGCAAACATTTTAAATCAAATTTGTATGATTTAATATAATTACTTCAGCGTAACATGCAAGGACGGATTTACTATATAATAATAAGGTAAATTTATCATTATTTTTTTTCAAACTTCTAAAAATCTGTATTGCAATCATTTTAAGTAAAAAAAAAAATTACAATGTAATTTTAACAAAAATTACTTATTTGTACACCACATTTATAAAATTAATAACTGAAATAAAAATTATAATTTACAATCTACAAAATATGTATTGTGATTTTCATTTAAAGCTTCTTTTTTTTTTGTCTCCGCTCCTGATTATTTGATACATTAGAGGTAGAACTAGAAACAGAGACATAATTGAAAAAGAAAATGAAGCAAAGATCATGAATAGAAGCCAATCAAATAGACTGAAGCGGAAATAAATCTGCTGCGATCCGAATTTCAGGAACAGTAATTTTAAAATACCTGCTTTTCAAGTCCAATCATTTAATTTTTTTTCTATGTACGTATTTCTAAATAACTAGTTTTCTGTGCAAACATCTCGAAACAAATTAACAGTTGAATTTGAAAAAATATCTGATTTTTCAAGTCGAATCATTTAATTTTTAGACTATTGTTCACATGTAAGGATCGCAGTAGATTCGAATCTGACTGAAGTAGAGTCAGATTCGGATCCGACTAAAAGTCTTTCAAGAAAAAATGTTAACTATATGAAAATTTTAAATTAAAAAAATAAAAGTGAATTGACTACTATTCATTATATATATCTCGCCCTTCAAAATGAGATGTAGTCCTCGTGACGGTACACATATATGCTTGATAATTTTGACAGTCCGGCTGAAAATTGTTCAAAAAAAAAGTTGAATTAATTTGTGGATATGGTGTGCCTTATTTTAATATGATCAAATGCAAATTTGGTCCAACTGAAAATTTATATTCGCCCATATATAAGTAACTTAAATATTTAAATTTATTCAATGCATGATTTTTAAATTAGATCAAATTTAAATGGAGGACACATATATTTGAATTAAGGTATGTTGAAGCATTTATAATAGCTAGCCTTTACTCTTACAATAATGTAAATGTAATGGTTAGAGCAATATTGCACAGCTAATCGTTAAATAAATAATAATAATAAAAAAAAATCGATACAAGGCATGACATGTACTGCACAAGACCAAATACGTACCTTAATTATAATACACAGTGGGCTCCTACCAAAAAACTAAGGGAGCATCTAGCTATCCCCCCGTAACAATCCCCCATTTCATCCCCCAGTCATTAACTATTTCAATAACTACTAACTACCTAGAGGGACCACTTACTATTTGGGGACCACATAATATTTGAAAATTTTTACAACTGGCGTGCAAGTATTCATCTATAATGTATCAAGTATTCATCTATAACACATCAAGTATTCATACCTAATATATTAAGTATTTTAAAAAAAAAAACTGGACACGTTTTTAGAGATGAGATTTTTTTTTCTTCGTTCAATCTAATCAATATTTCTGACAATCGGTGAGGAATTTTGCAAATCTAAAACCACGAATGTTTTTGACATAATTTTATCTTTAAAATGAGATCCATGATGATATACTTTCGAGTTGTCCGTTGTACAAATATTCATCCTTATCGAGAAAGTATTTATCATCGTCGTGCAAGTGCAAATATAGAAACTGGACACATCACTCATCCATCTTTTACACGTTTTTAGAGGTGTTTTTTTTTTCTCCGTTCAATATAACCAATATTTCTGACGATCTATGAGGAATTTTGCAAATCTAAAACCACGAACGTTTTCTACACAATTTTATCTTTCAAATGAGATCCATGATAACATACTTTCGAGTTGTCCGTTGCACAAGTATTCATCTCTTATCGAGAAAGTATTAATCCTCATCGTATAAGTGTAAATATAAAAACTGGACACATCACTCATCTATTTTTTACATGTTTATAGAGGTGGATTTTTTTTCTCCGTTCAATCTAACCAATATTTTTGACGATCTGGGAAGAATTTTGCAAATCTAAAACCACGAACGTTTTCTACACAATTTTATCTTTCAAATGAGATCCATGATGACATACTTTCGAGTTATCTGTTGCACAAGTATGAATATCTTGTCATGCAAGTATTCATACATAAGATATTAAGTATTCATTTATACACATTGAAGTATTCGTATCTAAGACATCAAGTATTCATTCATATATCTTTTTTTTTTTCAAAATTTATTTTTATGTCATTTATTTAATACGCAGTGGCCTAATTCATCATTAATAAAGCTTTGTTATTTGCAAAACTCGCTACTTCATGAGGAAGGGGAACATAAACATGAAAAAGATTAATTGCATATACATATACAAAATTATTTTGATATGATCGACAGTGACGGATCTGACCCGGTAGAGACGTGCTCTAGTATTCATTCAAACACATTTAAGTATTCATTCATACACATTGAAGTATTCATTCCTGGCAAATGTGTGCTTGATTGGGATGGAGTGACGGATGATCTCCGGCAGAACGTTCGCTAGAGCAGGAGCAGCAGGCATAGAGGGAAAAAACCGAGACGAAAGTGTAAGAGGGAGGGAGCTTATTGTATTTATCATTTCGAGGTGGGAGAGGGAGGGGAGCTTATCAATGGAAAAACGGAGGTGGAGGAGGAGGTGGGATGCAGAGGTGGGAGAGGGAGGTAGAGGCGGAGGTGAGGTGAGGTGAAGGTGAGAGAGGGAGGTGGGAGGCGGACGCGGAGGTGGGAGAAGAAGATGGAGCTGAAAGAGAAAAATAGAGGTGGAAGAGAAAGGGAGAAAGAGGAAAGAAATAAAAGTTGTTAGAAATAGTAGTTATAGTTATACTTAAAATAGAAAGTTAGTTGGGGGATGAAATGGGGGATGGATAGGTGGGGGATATTATAATTACCCAAAAACTAATAGTTTAAGAGTAAAAACTAAAAAGTAAACCAAAAAACTAAAACTAAAAAGTACATCAGAATTTAAAGAGTTTGATAGACATTACAAAGACATAATACAAAAGTTGAAATTAGAAAGTTCATAGTTCAACATGGCAAAAAATTAATATACAATCTATTCTACATATTACAAAATGTTAAATTAGAAAGTTCATACTTTGACAAAACAAAGGAAGCGTCTAATTGTCCACAGCTTTGACTTGCGCGAATATTGTAAAATTACTTCTACATACTGTATAATTATACAATATATCACATAAAATATATCAGTTAATCACAAAACATCCAGCAACTATTTGAAGTGGTCACATGATAGTTAGAAAAAGATTGCAACTTGCACAATAGGACAAAATAAATGTACTTTCAAACCGTACTTTCGGAAATTATAGTTATAGGAAGTTATTGGCAGTTAAAGTTAGTTATTAGCGATTATTGGCAGTTAGAGTTAATTATTAGCGTCCGCACTGGGTTGAATCTTGTATACTGTAAAATTGAATCTTGTATACATTAAAATTTTTAATTATATCTTGTATACTATAAAATATATAATGTAAAATTGAATCTTGTATACTGTAAAATTTTCAAATAATACTGTAAATTTTCAATTGAATCTTGTATACTGTAAAATTTTCACATAATACTCTAAATTTTCAATTGAATCTTGCATACTGTAAAATTTCTAAAACTAAACCATAAAATAATACCATCTATACTGTAAGATAAAATGTAACAAATGCTACATTTCAGTTTAAACTACAACCTACAAAGAATCATGTATACTGTAAAATTACAAAATATAAACCATAAAATAATACCATGTATACTCTAAAATTGCTAAATCTATACATACATCCATCATCACACAAAAATTCTGTTCACCACAAAACAACATATGTTCACCACAAACAACATCTGTTCAACACAAGATAAAAATATTCACCGCAACATTCAGAATAACATAATAGCAACAAAAAAACTATGGACAAATAACTTTTACATTAAAAAGCTCTTGTGTTCATTGTTCGGATGAGTAAGAAGCCTATCTATCATCTCTTTTCTCCAGATTTTCACAAGATGAATACTGTAAAATTACAAGATGGATACTGTAAAATTACAAGATAAATACTGTAAAATTATCAAATCATCTCTTTCTTCTAGATTTTCACAAGATGAATACTGAAAAATGACAAGATGAATACTGTAAAATTAACAAGGCAATATTGTAAAATTAACATATCAATACTCCAAATCGCATCTCTATCATCTATTTCCTCCAGATTTCCACAAGATGAATACTGTAAAATGACAAGATGAATACTGTAAAATTAACGGGGCAATACAGTAAAATTAACAGATCAATACTCCATATCGCCTATCTATCATCTCTTTCCTCCAGATTTCATTTGAAATGCTAGATCTGTTACTGCATACAACGAAAACAACAAATTCAACAGAAATAACTTACTAGATTTGAATTTTGTCGTGCTCTTCAACAAAAACAACTTCTATTCGATCGCGCTCCACGATTGAAGGTTCTATTGCGATCATGTATAAAAAACGAGACTGAATCAGTAATCTCAATTAAAATCGACATTGCAAAGGAAAAATGAATCAGAGAAGGTAAATACAAAAAAACAACAATTACGATTTCGTTGCCGTCGCAACCGATCCAGATTATTCTTCCGATCCGATCCGATCATCTCTTTCTTATCCACTCTCATTGTCGTCGCGACCGTCAATAGAGAGGTGAGAGAGAGGAGAGATGAGAGGCGAGAGGTGAAAGCAAAATCAACAGAGAAGGTAAATTGGCTATTAGTATGATTGGGTTGATTAGATGGATAACTATATGCTTTAGCTAGTAGCTTCCTCTACTCACCGTGTAGAACATCTTATATCCTTCTCTTCCCCGCGGAAACAGAAAGAAAGCAAGGCGTTAGTGACTCAGCGAAAAGATAGAAAATGACAAGAATGATGAATAATTGATGTTGAAGATGTTGAGATCAATCTCCGATCAATCTCTCTCTCTCTCTCTCGATCAATCTGACAAGTATTTCTATCTCTCTCGAGATCAATCTCTGATCTGATTCAAAGAGAAGAGACCGATCTGATTCAAAGAGAAGAGAAGATGAGACGATTAGTTTCGAGAATTCTAATTTGAGGGATCAGGTGTTTAAATAGCAAGACGAAGTTGTTAGAAGAAGGTGGGGACCGACAGTTAGAACGGGAGTTGGATAAGGTTGTGGACAGATGGTGGACAAAACCCAGTGGACATAAACATTTTCTCCTTTATTAAAGCATACTATCCTTAATTCCTTTTGTGACAATATTTTGTGTATACAAAATGGATGCTAGTGGTTTTGCCGTAGGGTACTTGGATTTTGCCAAAACAAAATAATTAATATCTACAACTAACAAAATATGCGGAACTTCTTGCACATCTAAAGTATTACTTTAGAGTATATTTGATTGCAAAATAAGAATATAGCTAGAATAGTGTAACGTCATGTAAACTAGAACAAATAAATCAAGGTATGAATTGATTTAAAATCTTAGATTATATTAACATATTCTTCCAATTAATAAAATATAAAACAATTAATATTGTTACGTTACGAAATTTTTACAATTAAATTAAAATGATTTAAAAGAAAGAATCAAGTTAATTGTGTTAATAAAATGGAAGTTTAAACCTTAATTAAGGTTTCCCTAAATAAGTAAGTTAATTGTGAATTGAAATCGCGTCGAAATTTTGAGATTTCGGAACTTTATAGGCTCAGTGCGGATGGGGTCCATCCGCAGTGCGGGTAAGGGTCCATCCGCAGTGCGGGTGGGGTGCATCCGCACTCATGAAATTCTGTGTTGGTCCAAAATCGGCTAAGTAGTGAGTGCGGATGGGGTCCATCCGCAGTGCGGGTAAGGGTCCATCCGCAGTGCGGGTAAGGGTCCATCCGCAGTGCGGGTAAGGGTCCATCCGCAGTGTGGGTAAGGGTCCATCCGCAGTGCGGGTGGGGTTCATCCGTACTAGGCTCGGATTTTTCTTGAATTTGGTCTGAAAACTTTCTAAGTATCGAGTGCGGATCAAGCCACCCGCAGTGCGGATGGGGGCATCCGCATTCAGGGTGATTTTTGCCCTAAAACTCAAATCCAACCTTCTCTCTCTCTCTCACTTCACCATTTCCCCATTATTTCGTGATTTTCGGCCAAAGAGAAGGAAAAGAGTGCGAGAACTTTCCGTTTCTTTCAGACTCCCGATTGTTGCGATAAATCGAGTTTGGAACCGAGAAAGCAGCCGAGGATCTCTCCGAACCCTCCTATTTGGTATTTCTTTCTCTCCTTCTTTCTTTCGAAAACTCGAATCTTCTCGATTTCTCAGATTCTCGTTTTAAACCCGAGATTTGTGTTCGAATTGCTCGAGGACTAGTTCCTCTACACTCCTTACTAGTTTGTTTGTCAATCTTTTTCCCGATTTCTTCCGATTTGTGAAATCTGATTTCTAGGGTTTCGTGCCAAAATTGAAAGTTGGCATAATCGTGATTTGATTTGTTTAACCCGACCAATTAGACTTGTAATCGGTAGGGTTGCCTCCTGATCGTGAATTTTTAGAACATTTAACGGCTGATTTGAGGTTTTGACCAAATTAGGGTTAACCAAACGGTGAATCGAATTGATCCGAGAACCAAAGTAGTGAAACGGTGATTGATGGTTACCAAAGTGAAATAGTATAAGGCTAGAGGGCCTAGATGGAATTGTGTACCGTTATGTGAGATTTTGGTAAGAAAGAAAGAACCGAAAAGAATCGATACCAAAACATAAGAATTGATTTAGGACTGTACAAACCCTAAGTAAACGTATGGACCACTGAATCCAAATTAAACCAAGTATACGTATAATATAGGTGTAGGCTCGGTCGAGCAAGAACTTGCGAGACAATACGAGACGTCCGATCCTTAAATTAAGCGGTACGCTCGTCATACTAAGGTGCGGGATTCTTGGACTTGTTTGATACTTTATTTTCAGGAATTAAACTGTGTATTCGTTTTGTCATGTTGAATATCATTGATTGCATCATTGAATTGTGTAGAGCATTTGCATAGCCCAATCAAATTAAACTCGAATTGATGTGACTTGAGTGATTTGCATGCCGGTATGGTTGTAGGTTGTGTCGATCTATTATGATCTGATTTGATTGAAAGTCACCACGATTTGATTTGATATGTATGTGAATGGATTTACGAAGTTAAGCACTTGGATCCAATGAATTTGCCAAGTCGGGCTGTATGCTGACTTGGATTCCCAGGATCCTAATGGCCTTAGGTGAACGGCCCTCGATATTCCCAGTACCGGTTGGGACGAGGGAGGGTGATTATGTGATGATATGTGATATGTTATGATATGTGATTTGAGGTCGTGGGTGACATGTGTAACGTCTATGGCTCGGTAGCATTTTCCTACGTGTTAATGCATTTGAACGGTCGATTGAATATGACGAATATTGGAAACGATTCTAAAGTGGATTTTCTTTACATGATTTGAACCAGACCTTAATAAACTGTTAAGCCAAGCGGTTGCAGATGGGTGTCAGATAAAGGGTCCAGCGGTTGGCCATCTGTAGGTGTCAGTAACCCTACAGATGTGGGTTTGATAAAGGTTCAGCTCGAAAGAATATCTGTAATTGCTACAAGCCCTACTGAACTGAGTTAGGAATCGAGTTAAGCCAAAATATATGTTGTGTTTGAGATTCATCTTGGAAGTTCCGTAAACTGTGTTTCAGGTTGATTAACTGTTGTCGAGTAGTGGCATTCTGTTATTTATGTTTTCTTATATAACTGTTTGCATTGTTGTTGTTTGGGTTTCATTATTGAATATAGAGTTTGATTGCAAGTCCAATAATTCAAATGTGGCAAATTCGCACTGAGAATTTTATTCTCACCCCCACCTTCCCCGTTATTTTACAGGTATTGGTGCGACTGATTCCGGAGAGGCACGAGAGTAGTAGGCCTTAGTAGCTTACCAGTATATGACCCTAGATATCTTTTGTTGTATAGATTTAGGGTAGGGCTCGTGGTTGGTATCCGGATGAGATACTTTTGTTGTATTATATGCTGACCAGACTGTGTACTCTGATATATATATTAGAAACTTGTTTGAATTGCTTGTTGTTTGGTTTGAAATGTGAGTAGCCTTGTAAGCATACACGGCGTTGTATGCTTACGGCGGGGGACTGTTACGACCCGTGGCCGCGGGGTGTGACAAATATACTCCTCATATTATTTAATGCTGTGATCTTTATTTTTCTTAGCTTTAAATGAAATGTATCGTATTGGATAGTTTGTTTAGAGGTTATTAAGAAACCTAGAAACCTTCAATTAATAGAACAATTAATAGAGAAATCTTTAATTAATAAAAACCTTCAATTTAATTTAGAATTCAACAATATGAAGTATAATTAACTTAGAAAACTTAATTTCGGCAGACATCTAAATTCATCATATATCCTTGTATTTAATAAATGTTTCTCTCTAACTTAAATCAAATTAAAAACTGTACAGTTTTCATCACACCTATTATTTAAATTCAATTAAACTACAGTTTTTATCCAACCTTCGGACATTCCTTATTTAAACTCCTCTGACCCCTCTATAATCACACCCATCTCTCAATATTTTAATTGGAAAGTAAAATTAGCCATTAGACCTTGCTAAAAATTAATGAGGATTCCCTTTTCAAGTCTATGCTGGCTGCCGCAGAAAATTTTCTACATTAAGGTATTCTAAGTTATGATATTTTCTTTATAAGTTGATGCATGAATTCCATCGATTAGGATATGATAATAGAGATGTTGATTCGAATCAAGTATTATTCTTAGATTGTATTCATTTAAATCATAATCTGAAAATCTATATCTTTTATGATACTAATTCCTTCAGTTATAAAAATTCTAAAACTATTCTCTTGATTTTTATTCAATTGTGATGTATATTTTGTTGTGTTTAACAACTCTAAATAGCTACTGTATAAACTAACTAATAGTTATTGTTAGTATTTTAATTATATTTTCAATCCACTTTCTTTATTGAAATGATATAAATAAATAATTTTGATCTCTGTATGTACATGATGGTATTTAATATATATATATATATCTTATTAAAAAATACTAACTCTTATCTCGTAGAGTTGATATGTTCAATTATATTACTATATATTTAATTGGATATTCTTTTTATTATATCTAGTCAAAATTATAGGTTATAAAAATGATAAAGGTGACACAAGCAAAATCATTGATCTTATTTATTTTAATCCTTTCATCCTCGTTATAATACTAAAACAGAGGTTAGATATCAAATTATTTTAATCGAATATAAATTTGTCAGAGTTTTTAATAAAGAGAATATATAACATCTAATATACAAGATTTTACCGAAATAGTCAAATCAAAATCATTGACAATTCGCCTAGATAGTAAACTATGGTAAATGACGTATAACATTTAGGTTATTAGGAAACAAAGTTTAATTCAAACATCGTTAATTAAAATATATGTTTATGTTTTATATTCGAAGTTTAAAGATTTAAACAACATAAGAGACAATCAAGGATTCACTTCAACATCAGGTGCGGGTTTTCTGAACTTTGTCAAATAATTACTTATCGTTTTGTTTGCATTTATTTTTACATAGTAGAATTATGCATGTTAAATTCGAACAACCGTTTGAATTTGTTAGTGAATATTAGAATAAGATTATTCGCTTGATCAACGAACTTATAGGATGTGTTGTGTTGAGTTAATATACGTGATGTGAAAAGATAAGTGAACAGGGGCCGATATGTTCGCATATCGAGATGTGCACATTGGATCCGGTGTTCGACTAGACCCCTCGTCTAGTGAGACATCCTCTTACTGTTGGTTGGACTTCCCAGTGGGTTGGTGGCCTTTCAATGTTGGTTGGACTTCCCATTGGATTGACATATAGGTGAAAACTGGAACTAAATCCCGCACTGAGAGGATGTTCGAATCTCTCACCCGTTCCACTTTTATGTGGGTTCCAGGTAATGAAGATGAAGGTATTGAGCAAGATCGTGAGTGAGCTAAAGGGGAAAGATCATGATAAAATAATATGCCACATGTTGATTTAATTTTTATTTTTAATAATTGATACATTGAACGGGCATGACAGTGGTCGTTTCACTAAGCGTGTCTGTCATGATCGTTTGTATAACCTTTTTGCTTATGAAATAAATGTGGCTTTTATTATATAGTTATTGATAATGTATGTCTTGTAAATACGTCTTACATAGAAATACGTGACGGATTATCTCGAGGTGTGACAAATAGCCAAATTAAGAATAGCTGTAGTTTGTTTTATTAGAATAGTCAAATCTAAAAATCCTTAGAAATAGCCTATTCTAATAAGACAAAAAGTTTGAATTCACTATTTTAGCTATTCTAACACAACCAAATACCAAATAGACTATTTCGAATAGCCTAACCCTAAGAATAGCCTATTCTCAATCCAACCAAACATACCCCCATGATATACATTGCTATTCCGAATAACCCCTATTATAAAATAGCTCATATTCCTAACACATCCAAACATACCCTTATACATTAAAGTATTGAAAATACAATACAGATGCTCAGCAAAAATAAAACATCAATGCATATCATACAATAAAATTTTGTACCTAAGCTAACGCCATCGACGACCTACATATATACTCTGTTAAATTATCAATATTGTTTTCCATCACCAAGTTGTGTCTTATTTTTATTGAATTTTCTTAACCAGTTTCTCCCAGATCAAAAGGTCAGATCACACTTACATTGCTACTAATTTTTGCGAACTTGCATAAGTATTACAACAGAATAAATTCCATTGTTTCCAACCAAGTCAAAATGTACATAAAAGCTAAAATTTAAGCTAAGACTTAATGATTCATATGGACTAAAGGAAACTTATTTTCAGCAAGAGAGCCATTATCATCCGATAAAATGTGGCCACTTTACATCCGTCAAAACTGTGGCCACTTTTTATATAGCTAGAAATGCAATTTTAGCTATATAAAAAGTTTGTATAACATGTGTGTGTATGCCAAGCATTATATGTTAGTGTAATAATCTAGAAGTCAATCATAAGATAATTGTATCATATATATTTTATTCATGAATTGGGTGATTGATAAAGATATCATTTTATTCCCTGAGTATTATCACATTTATGAATTATTTCGAGTTAAGGACTTGAAATTGTAGAACTCCATAATATAGATGATAAATACTCTTGATAATCTCTAACCGTGGTAATTAGCAGGAACACTAATTGACCGTAAAAAAAGTTAGTATGTAGATTAAATGATGGTTAAGTTTTACAGATCATAGATAAAGAGATGTCATTTTAATCACATAGATACATGTTACAGAACATGGTATTTGACAGACCCTAAATGAAACGTTAAATGGAATTGTGTTCGTGTCATTAATGTTTTCATTCAGTGTTAAGTTCTAAAGAATGAGGTATTTGTCTTTCCTACATAAGAAGTGTCTATTCATGAGTGTTGTCTAATGCTATCCATAAAAAGTAGCTATAATTGTCCGTGTGCTTGGCAGTTTGGTCAGTTGGCATGGTTTGTGGTGATTTTCCTTTTTTCCTTTTTCGCCCCCCCTCCCCAAGCTTGGAACAAGCTTAGGTTAGAAAGTCGCGGACTTCGTGTGTTGATATATGCAAAAAAAATTTGTGGTTTTCTCGAGCTCAAAGGCATCCAATAGGATTGTGCCAGTACTCATTTTTTTTCTAAATTTGGGAGACGAGCTCAAAAGTGCCCCGTAGGACTTATTGTCAGTACTATTATTTCTCCATTTTTTCATTTGTTTCATTTTTTCTTTTATTTATTTGCATATACCATGAATACACACATCCAATAGTATTCTTTTATACCAATGGATATCCCAATCTTTCTTTTATTTTAAAATATTCAATTCCCTATTTTAAAAGGCACAGTTCAGTTTCAAAATGGTTTTTTGATACAATTCAACTTTTTATTGTTTCAAATTCTCAAAATATCCCATCCTATGCAATCCTTTGATCAATTATGGGGTTATTTCCAATTTCTCAAGGTTATCCCAATTACAACCCAATTTTTTTCTCAAAAGACCTTAATTCTAGTAATTCATGCAAATTTATCACCTAAAATGCAAGAAAAAGTAAACATGAACTAAAAGTAAAAGTAAAAGTCCTAAATGCAAAGTTCTCCCGCCCCAAGCTTAGTCCGAGCATTGCCCTCAATGCTTCAAGACAGATATAGAGAAAGAGATAAAGCCAAGGTAAAAGAAAACAAACCTGCTCAGAAGTCTGGAGAGCAGTGGTCGGAGTCGTACCCATCGAACGCCCGCCACTCGTGCATCTCATCCTCAATCGCTGCCATTCGGCCCTCGAGGTCGCTAAGGATAGCACCCTGCTCATGCCTTATGTGTGCAAGGAATAGAAAACTTACCAGGGTCTTCCAGTTTGGGCGGGAGCTCACTTCTCAGAATGGCACTGCACTGTCCCTTCAGTTTCACCGTCTCGTGTCCCCCCCAAGCTTCGCTTGTTGGAGAGGATGTCCTTGAGAAACTTGGCATAGGTAGGCATTTGGGTCAAGGCCTCGGTGAATGGGATAGTTATGTGCAATTGCTTGAGAACATATATGAATTTGGCGAATTGCTCGTTCAGTTTGGTCTCAGCTAGTCTCTAGGGGAAGGGTACAGGTGGTCGGTATGGTGGTGTCTTGTCAGCCCCTTTCTTCTTTTGACTCTCAAGTTCTTTCTGCATGGCCCGTGTGTCAGTGATACGGTCCGTGTTCACAGGGTTCTCAGTGCTGACTGCTGGTCAAGTCGATTCGACACGACCAGGGTTTTCTTTTGCAAGTGGGGTTGACATGGGCCGTGTGAGATCTGCATGGTCCGTGTGCTTGGCAGTTTGGTCAGTTGGCATGGTTGGTCCTTGGTAATGGGTCCCACTTCGCAGTGTGATTGGCTTAGCCTCTCCTCTGGGGTTTACCTCTGGTTGGATGGGGAGCTTACCAGGTTGTGGTTGGCTTGAGGTGGCTTGGTGACCCATTTCTTCAGTCATTCTATTCTGAGCAGCTAAACCGACCAGTTGAGCATTGAGTGCTTGCATCTGCTCGAAGATCATCTGGTTCATCTTCCCTTGCTCATGCATGAAATCACTTACAGCGGGAGCGATACCTCAATTCATTGAAGACACTTCAGTCTGGTACAGATACACTGTACAAGATTCAATACTATTCAGTAAGGTACTGAATACAGTTATAAATCTACCATACAGAAAACAAAATACAGTTAGTATCGTTGGTCAGCATAATGATAACAAATTAATCTACTGTTATAGATCTCCAATGTAAAATTTATACCCCTAGTTTCTCCCAAAATCAATTACACATAACCCTAAATTTTCTCGCTGATAATTCGGTCACAGACTTTGTCCAATCAAACCATTTCACGCACTTATCATTTTCAAAATTGTAGATTGTAGGCTGCCTATAGGCAAAGAAAGTAGAATATATACCGCATTTTGGTACTACTATCTTTTCATCAAGCAATGTGATTTGTTATTGCCTTGACTCTCAGACAACACCCTAGGTAGCACTGAAGATTGAACGGGGTGGCACTTGTTTTACAAAGAGAGCATAACACAGAACTGTAGTTGTCGTGCTAATTTTTGCCTAGTAATGCACCTTTGAATAGTTATTTTGAACAATTCTATACATGATTATTTTCGTCACTACTTATCTAATTAGTAACTTCTCGAGACAGCAACATTTGTACGACTTTTTCAAATTCCAAGTATCTTGAATTTTGGACCTTATATTACTTTTATCTAGCCTAGTTACAAACTCCAAACTGTTTATGCTTTGTATTATGTACCCTGTTTTGAGGCATGAGGAATACCCCTTAGAGACAAAATATGATAAATAAATACTTAGGGAGAATAGTGAAAACTTGCCAAGCATTTGAAATAATCCTTCCCCGAGTCCTGATTGAATCCAAAGTTGAAAGAGTATGTCATTCTGTCAACCCCGGAGCAACTGGCCTCCAATTAGTTTGTCCCCTGCCTAGGTATGGCCCAGTCGACAGTGGAGGTCGTAGTTGGCCTTGTGGGCCTGCCACACCTCCAGCTGGACCACCTGGTACTGGTGCACCTAGCCTCACATACTGTTTTAGCACACCGATTGTATCATTCAGCACGATCATCAGATCGTCTTCACTGTCGCTGTCAGTGACGGAGGTCGTGACGACAGCGGCAGCAAGGGGAGGAGAGGAGGCGGAACCTTCTGGACGGGCAGGGAGAAAGATGTTCAAGTAAAGATCGCCAAAATCGTCGTCGATCTCCATCGGAGTAGATGGCGTCAGAGAGGGAAGGAGAAGAATGCAACGTTCTTGAGCTTCAGTGAGCAATTTCAAACTAAGTTTGAGCGGAAGCAAGAAAAGAAAAAACGAGAAAAAGATTGTTTCAGTGGGATCCATATACCTAACTGAACATGTCTGAAACAGACGGTCCAGATTTATTCTCAGCCGTTGACTACTCGAGATGGAGCAGGGCAGTATTATATGTGCTTTGAGATTCGTGTCAATTTAACAATCTGGATTGAGAGTAATCCTGGGCCGTCTGTTCAGTCAGGTTCAGTCTAGTTGGGCTTTAATTTGATGAGCTCGATGGATCCAAATAGAATTGGGCCTGCTTCTTAATTGGGCCAAATAAGCCGCATCCCTAGGCTTTTCCAGAAGTTCATCCTCGCTCGACTTCCTCCCCAAGAAAAAATCACATTATATTATCGTTATCTTTTTTTTACTTTAGCGCCTATACTTGTTTTTTTTTCCCTTTCCAATAGGATATTAGAAATCGTTTGATTCTCTTTGGTAGGTAAGTTATCCCTCCTTGATTGCGTCGACTTCTAATTTGGTTTCGACTTATTCATCCATAAGAGTAAGCATCGATTTGGGGTAAACGTGCTCTCTAATTATGATTTGATTTTTTAGAGGTGGTTTTTTTTTCCGTTCAATCTAACCAATATTTCTGACGATCTGTGAAGAATTTTGCAAATGTAAAACTATGAACGTTTTCTACACAATTTTATCTTTCAAATGAGATCCAGAATGCTATATTTTCGAGTTGTCCGTTGCACAAGTATTAATATCTTATCACGCAAATATTCATACTTAAGATATCAAGTATTCATTCATACACGTTGAAGTATTCATATCTAAGACATAAAGTATTCATTCATATACCTCTATTTTTTTTTCAAAATTTGTTTTTATGTCATTTACTTAGTACGCAGTGGCCTAATTCACCATTAATAAAGCTTTGTTCTTTGCAAATAACTCGCTACTTCATGAGTAAGGGGAACATAGACATGAAAGGAATTAATTGCATCTACATATACAAAATTATTTTGATACGGTCGACAGTGATGAATCTGACACGGTAGAGGCGTGCTTTAGTATTCATTCATACACATTGAAGTATTCATTTTCGGCAGAGGCGTGCTTGATTGGGATGGTGTGACAGATGATCTCAGGGAAAACGTTCGCTGGAGCGGGAGCAGCAGGCATAGACAAATAAAATAGAGGCGGAGGTGTAAGATGGAGGGAGCTTATCGTATTTACCATTTTGAGGTGGGAGGGAAGGAGCTTATTGATGGAAAAACGGAGGCGGAGGCGGAGGTGGGATGCGGAGGTGAGAGAGGGAGGTAGAGGCAGAGGTTAGGTGGGGGAGGCGGAGGTGAAAGAAGAAGATGGAGGTAAAAGAGGAAGATGGAGGTGGAAGAGAAGGAGAGAAAGAGGAAAGAAATAAATGTTGTTAGAAATGGTAGTTATAGTTAAAGTAGAAAGTTAGTTAGTTAGGTGATGGATAGGTGGGAGAAATTATAATTACCCTAAAAAAAGGCTTGTTATGAACAAATAAGATGCATTGATCAGGGGCAAATTCAGGATTTTCATCAGGGAAGGGCAAAAAAAATATCGAATCGGGTCTAAACCCATTAACTAATTAGATACTCAATAAAAAAATACAATGTTTTAACTTGTACTTTCCAATACTCTGACTTGTAATTTCTGATTCTCTAACCTATTATTCTAATCACCAATTATAATTCAAGAAATTTATTTTAATTTAACTCTAAATTTAATCCCAATTACAAATTAAATATCCAGAGAGGGAAAAAAAGTTTTAGGAGGAGGCAAAGTCAATCGGAACATCCTGATCTCCACTAAAACTCAAAATTTAAAGGAGACAATTGTCCCCCGGAACTTTGTGGGACTGTCCCTGTCTGTAATGCGACTCTTTCAAACTCTACCAAACTTCTATCGAAATCGATTATTTATAAAAATATATATTCAAAAAAAATATTAAATTCAAGAATATAATGCACTCTGTCATCTGTCTCAAAAAATGTACAATACAAGTTAATGATACCTAATGCCACCGAAATTAAGAATATACCCGGATAATTCCTCTTAACATACATTACATCGCAGTGTTGGATCGTAACTCACTTTTTAAGATTTCATTTCTTATGATAAATTCATCTGATTCTTTTTTTTCGTTTCTTTTTCTTTTTGGTTGAAAATATGTAGAAAATTGTATTGATAGAAAAATTTATAAAACAATTGTTACATAAGATTAGACAATGAGTGTTTGTAAAAACATACAGCTAAACAAAATTAAAAACGCATAGAGATATGTATATCTTGTGGACGCAAATTTGATCATTTTTGTTTGATTGCAGTGATAGAAGCCTAGTGATGGATACTATACTCATCGTAAGAATAAAGCGGTGCCCAAGCAGTGAGATAGAAAAAGTGATCCGAGGCGATCGGGAAAGAAAAAAAAAGCCATGACACCTCTGTCGCTTCTATCTTCTTTTGATGGGTGTCGGACTAAAGTAACGGATCAGTCGCTCCTTTCGTTTTTATTTCAATATTTGTGTGTCGTTTTCTGCTTCTTCTTATGTCTTTTTTCCTCTATTTATGTTTAAAGATACTGTTTTGGACTGATTAATTTAGTTTTTAGTATGATTTGATTCAGTGTCTTCTCAAGATGGATAACTATTGTGATCCGATCAATTCAGTTCCCAATTTAATTTAAATTCAGTGAGAACCATTGCTGTTTTTTCCCTTCCATTTTTCATTAATAAAATAGGCCGAAACTATATTTAAAGTCCGGATCGGATCGTTTTCACGTAAAGCCACCCGAAGACACCTGGTCCAACCCGTCAACACGTTCCAATTTGATCACCGACTCAGGGATAGGTCCATGGCACGTGGCTCACAATTGAGAAAACGACCCGATTCTTACCTCCATAACCGGATACACCAGGAGCACCACTTGATAAATCCATCTTAATCACTGAAAACGGGACCCACCAGCTGATTGGGGTCCACTTAGTGAAGCTATCTCATCTCGGTGCAGCTTTAATAGAAAGATCGGGGAAGACAACAGGAATAAAAAGAGGAATATAATCGGATTCTTATCCTCCACGAAAACTAGCTTTCTTTCCGAGCAACAAACACTAGCTAGTTTCTTCTACAATTCCATTCCTTTTCCCACCTCTTTTTGGCGATCGCACCTCTAGCTTGACTCTCGTCGATTCAAACATCCCGATCAAGGTAATTTACAAATCACTCTTCTCTAGTGTTTCTGCTCTAAGTTCTGACCTAAGCTTAGGTAACTCGAGATGGCGCAGGGCAGTATTATTTGTGCTTTGAGATTCGTGTCAATATAACAATCTGGGCTGAGAGTAATCTGGTAGTCCGTTCAGTCTAGTTGGACTTTGATTTGATGGACTCGATGTATCCAAATCGGATTGGGCCTGCTTTTTAATTGGGCCGAATAGGCCGCGTCCTAAGCTCTTCGAGAAGTTCGTCCTCGCTCGATTTCCTAAAAAATAACGTTATATTATCACCATTTTTCTTTTACTTTAGCGCCTACGCTTGCATTTTTTTTTTCTCGTTTTCAACGTGATATCAGAAATCGTTTGATTCTCTTTGTTAAGTAAGCTATCTCCACTCGATTGCTTCAACTTTTAATTTGGTTTCGACTTATTCATCCACAAGAGTAAGCATCGATTTGGGGTAAACGTGCTCTCAGATTATCCGAGTAATTTGTTCCTTTTTAGCTTTGTTTCTTATTGTTTTACTATTTTACGAATGTAAGTGAACTAAATGGAGGCTACAAAAACCCAAGCTGGAACACAAAACCCAAACCCTACCATGGCATCATGTAGAAAGAAGAAATTAGACGATGCAACATTCTTGCAAGATGTGAAGGAGCACATAGACGAGTTCATTCACGCCTCCATGGATGAGCACAAAACCTGTTTTAAAAAGACCATTCAAAAGGTACATTACTGATTTAACACTGCTCAGGTGTCTTATACATTTGGTCTGGTATCACCGTATCAGTTGGCTTTAGGTCTGAATTCTTTTAATTTTACTGGACTTGGAAGTATTATTTCTAAATTTGAATGATCAGTAGGCATATGAAGTTGGGTAATGTTAATGTTGATGATGACATGTTAAATTGTTAATTAATTGACACTAGTTGCTAGTTTTCATCAGGTTACACCTAGACCTAATTCAACCTGACGTGTCAGATTTCCTGGTCAGTTAAGAGCATCTCTTCTGTGAATTCACATCCTCTCCATTAGAGGGAATCTTTTACAATTAGAGATCTGCATCGTTCTTTTTAACTTGGCATGAATCTCAAAGCCCAATAATACTATCCCCTGCGCTAGTCCGAATCCTAAACCGGCTGAGATTTAATCTCAAACCGTAAAGTGAGGATAATCCTCTACAGTATCTGAGAGGATACGAATCCCTCTTCTGTGGGGACTTTTGGAAGTCCATTCCAGGAATTTATTTTTTGAAAAAAGAAGGAAATGTATGCCTCATTGGAAAGAAATCACAAATATTCACATCCCAAATGATGTCAGCCAAATCATATGTAGTAATGGCAGTGTCCTCTCTGTAGGAATTATTTTTAACCAAGCACATCTTTGTTTATATTTGGAAACTAAATAAAATTCTAGTATAATATGGTGTCTGCCTATTTACCTCCAAACTTTTTTTTTCTTTTGGTAGTCGGGCATAGTTTCAGAATTTAAGAATTTCATCGGTAAATCAAAATGGGCAATTTATGTACATTGTTTAAACTGTCCAAAGTCATCTTATTACCTCTTCTATGAGACAGCAAAGCAAGAAGTATCAAGTGTATTCTTGTTTACTCTTACAAATAGTGCCATTTAAAATTCTAGAGGGGCGTTAGAAACATGTTTTTCTTTGCTGTGCTATATATATGATTCTAGAGGGCAAACTTAGAAATATTGAAGAAAAATGTAGGGAATTTTGTGTACATTATCTGTTATGATATGCAGTTTTAGAAAATTCTACTTTTTGTTTCTCCATTTCCAATTTCCATGCTTTCTAGCAAAACTAATACAATATTTTTTCCTATTACATACTTCTTTTGAAATGTGGCGCATTGTTAAAATGTAATGAAAGGAATTCCTTTTGAATCACAGATGTTTGGAATGTCAAAGGCTGTTGCAGAGAGGTCTAATGTTGGAAGCACGGAAGTTGAGAGCGTGTTGCCTCTTCAGACTACTGTTTCCAAGTAATGAAATGAAGAAGAGAAGAAACAGAAAATAAAATGGAAGTAAAGAAATATTATTCTGTCTTGTCTTTGTTTATTTCATGCTCAGTAGTCAGTAGTCAATACCGGTGAGAAATGGTAAGAAGAATCACACATTAGTTCAGCTAGAACTTTACATGTAATAATAGATTTATTTTTGTTTTGTTTCTGAATCCAAGGATATCAAGTTGTTTTTCTTTTAACTGAATATGTTTTAGGCTCTTAGTTTGTGCAAATCAAGTTCCATTTCCGACTTTCTTGTGGATGATTTTTTTTTTTCTGTCATGGATTTTGTAACTTCAGATAGTTATCTGATAACTGAGCAGATTTTTGAAGTTTGAGTATCATAAAGGAAATTTGATCCCAAAGAGATTCTGAACTTGAGTCTCCTTCAAAAGGCTTATTTTCTTTCAATTACTGTCATGTTCAGTTTAACTTCTATACTGGAGTTCAATCTTTAATCTTCTTGTATTGTGTTTATTTCTATGGAGTGCAACAGCATTTCTAGTTCTGTTCTAGTTTTACTAGATTATGACCCAATATAATGGCCCAGTATATTGGGCATTAAAATTTTAGATAATTTTTCTGAGTCCTTTACGATTTTGTTTTTAGGCTCAGAATCCGCCAAGCAATAAGGAAATATTATTCGGGCCAATGTATCCGTAAACAAACAAACAATTAAAATTGCGGAAGTTCGCAATAGATGGAGAATCCACTGTTGTAAAGACGGATTAAATGGCTGTTTAATTGTTAATGGTAATTAAATCATTACGAATATATTTAATGGATGCATGTTTGCAGATTAAAACGATTTATTTTTATTTGTTTTAATTTATTTAAGTGAATATTTATTTTCACATTAATTTTTTTTTAATTGTCTGAATATAACAATTTTGTTAAATACTTAATAAATAGTAAAAAAATTTCAAAAAATGTAAAATTTGATCTACAAGCACATTTTAATATATTCATTATGTTAAACGGTTTGAATAGACTATTTGAACTTTGAAAACTTTGAAAATCGAGAGTATAATTCGGTGTCACCAAAAAAAGTGTAATTGAATCCCTCCTCTATATATATATATATATATATAAATTTATTAAAAACTTTAAATTGTTCGTATAATTTTGATTAATCAATCACATACCGTTATTTACAAGATTGGGAGAATCCATGTCGGCTTAATAATCGTGGAATAGAACTTTCGATCTCTGATTTCTCCAATTTGAATTACAAGCAAGAACATAATAGACAGCACGAGTCGACTATTTAGTATGAACAACTAGTTGTAGCAATTGGGCCATTTGATAGCTTGAATATGACCAATTTAGTGGTTCAGATAATAGTTAAGCCTTGAGAACTTAAGATATTCGTACTAGTCAAATGCAATGTCCCTCTCATGTGTAACTTGCAAAACCAAACTCATTGTAGAATTTATAAAGATTACTCGTAGTCATATTTAAGTATATTATTGCTTTATTGGATATCAGAACAAATTTTAGAGGGAATTTAGTTCCAAATATTCTCATAAACAAAGTAAAAGCCACAAAGTTAAAAATATCATAGGAACAAAATTTCTTACCAGAAAAGATCGAAGCTCATTCTTCATGTCAAAAATACCATTCAAAATCTCAATTTTCTGAACATGGTCTAACTTATTCAAAAAATTGATTTCTTGCCCTTCCTGTTGCTACAGCTTCTCTTTTCGTTTTTCTTTGGCAGTCTTCTCATATTCCTCTATTGTATCCTCCTTATCCATCAAAAATTCAACTCCATTCTTAGCATAATAACCGATGCAAGTTTCACATTTGCAAAGTTCCTCTCTCCATTTCTTGCAGAGAAACACTGTCCCAGTTTTCTCTGACCCAGTTGAAATTGCATTTAGATCTTCCTCAAGCTTGCATTTTGTGATTTCATAGTTCATTGGTTCCTTCCCTTTAGAATTGGAATCAGTTTTCAGGTCACTTGGTGAGTTATTATCTATCACAGATCCATTTTCAGTAGTATTTGTGTTGGTGTCAGTTACTTGTGGTGCATTTTGCAGATTTGGAACTGACATGAGCAAAAAATAAGAAATAAAAGAAAAGGAAACTAACAAGAGAAAAGAGATTTTACTTTTTTAAGAAAAAAAAAATTATTCTTCTAATCAAGTACGTCCCCTAGACATCACATGGATTTTCATGCTGTTATACTCACCAAAATGAAAATCAAAAGATGAGAATACTGCAACATTTCCTACTATAATTAACCTAATTAAATTGACTAGTTATACTGGAACAAGGTGGTTCTCTCTTGAACAGGTACAGCACTGAACCGCCATGGGAGGTACGATGCCATGTCAGCATTGTCAGATGAATCATGACCATAAATCGAGATGGGCCCACTTTTTGTCGAGCCATAAAAAGCCCATGGTTGTGCTTGCTGGTAACCACATGCTGTTCCCTGTTAGAACTGGTATAGCACATGTAGTGGCAGCTCTTCTTTCTTCCTTCTTGTACCGGATACGACATGCATTGGACAAAGACTACAGGGACAAATTTGAATAGAAGTTAGCAAATAATAAATAATAAAGGTGTGTTGAGAAATAACCTCATAATATTCATTATAGACTAGTTTAGGCAACAAATATGCTAGCATCCATCTTATAGCTGTCAATTAGCTATATTTGGTACCTAGCTCAATTATGTATTTAGGGTGTAAATAGGTAACAAATCCAGCAATTGTAATTAGGAATAAGCCCAACGGCTAGTAGGAGTAAATTAGGAATTATCCTAACAGCTAGTAGGAATACTAATGTAGTTTAGGCTATAAATACCCTTGTATACATGATGTAAAAATCAGAAAAACAATCAATAAAAAACTATTGTTCATCATTCTCTTTCTCACTCTAAAATTCAATATGGTATCAGAGCAGAGATAAATCCCGCATCATTAGATTGTGTCAAAAGAGAGATAGGATCAAGAGCAACTAAGAGCCAAGTTCCCTTTCCTCAGCACACACAAAAAATTCAAACAAAAGTACAAATTCCGCAATCTGTCAAAACCCATTCTTATCAGAGACAAAAAAAAACTAGAAACCTGAAATTCTTTGATTCAAAGACACATCGAATCCAACACTAGCATGTAAGTTAAAGAAAACAATTTATGGTTTAAAGCAATCACCAAGAGTGTATGCCAAGCTAAGCTTTTCTCTTTTAAGAATTAATTTTAATAAAAGTACATCTAATTCCTCCATGTTTGTTAAACATTCATAAAATTGCACCATTATTATTTTTGTCTATGTAATGATATTATCATCACTGGAAATAATAATGAGGAAATTAAAAAGATTAAACAATATTTGAAGGAAGAATTTGATAGCAAGGACCTTGGAAACCTTTCATATTTTCTAGGAATAGAAATAGCTCACTCAAGTAAAGGCTTATTTCTATGCCAAATAAAATATGTCATTGATCTGTTAAAAAAAACTGGTAAATTGGGAGCTAAACCAGCCAATACCCCAATGGAGACGAATATTAAACTTGGAATTGAGGATGGTGAACCACTACTTGATATAGGACAATATCAAAGGCTGGTAGGCAAGTTAATTTACCTTACAGTCATCAGACCTGACATTACCTTTGCAGTTAGTGTTATAAGCCAATTTATGCATGCTCCACTCACCAGTTACTTGAGTGCTATCGATAGAATATTGAGATATCTTAAAAGCACTCCAGGTCAAGGAATTTGAATGAAGAGAAATAATTCTAATGAAGTGGTTTGTTTCTCTGATGCAGATTGGGCCGGTAGTTGCGACAGAAAATCAACCACAGGCTTTTGTACCTTTGTAGGTTGCAACTTGGTTACATGGAAGAGTAAGAAGCAGAATGTTGTGGCAAGGTCAAGTGCGGAAGCAGAATATCGAGCCATGACATCCATTGCAAGTGAGCTCATCTGGATCAAGCAATTACTTAGTGATACGAAGATGGAGCACACAAGAGCAATGCAAATGTACTGTGACAATCAAGCTGCACGACATATTGCATCCAATCCAGTGTTCCATGAAATAACAAAATACATAGAGGTTGACTGTCACTTTGTCAAAGAAAAAATACAGTTAGGAGAAATAGATTCGTAAGAAGCAAATAGCAACTGGAAGATGTCTTCACTAAACCACTCGACAAAGCCAGCCATCTAAACATACTTAGCAAGTTGGGCTCAATTAATTTATTCAAGTCCAACTTGAGATGGAGTGTTGAGAAATAGCCTCATAATATTCATTATAGGCTAGTTTAGACAACAAATATGCTAGCATCCATCTTATAGTTGTCAATTAGCTATATTTGGTACCTAGCTCAATTATGTATTTAGGGTGTAAATAGGTAACAAATCCATCAATTGTAATTAGGAATAAGTCCAACGGCTAGTAGGAGTAAATTAGGAATTATCCTAACAGTTAGTAGGAATACTAATGTAGTTTAGTCTAGAAATCTGGAATGATGAATGATTTTATTTCAATTGTTTTGATTTACAAGGCATAGAGTACATGAGTATTTATAACATGAAATTCTATTAGCCGTTGGCTATTTTCCTAAAATACAAATTGCTGAATTCTTGTGGATTGTTGCCTAATTATTGGGATTATACTAGGTACTAAATATAACCTAACGGCTATATTATTTAAGCTAGTATATTTCTTCCCAAATATGCCTATGATGATTTTCTGAGGCAAACCTCCTATTTCTCAACACTCCCCCTCAAGTTAGGATTGTAACTGTCGATCAATCCTAACTTGCTTGTAATATTATAAAATGGTCCTGGTTCTAGCCCTTTTGTGAAGACATCAGCAAGTTGATCTTGACTCTTCACGTATGGTGTTTCGATCTCTTTTGCTTGAATTTTTTCTCGCACAAAGTGACAATCGACTTCAATGTGCTTGGTTCTTTCATGAAAAACTGGATTAGATGCAATATGTCTAGCTGCTTGATTATCACAAAACATTTTTATAGGTTCATTGTTTGTAATATTCAAATCAGTTAACACTTGTCTGATCCAAGTTAATTCACTTGTGGTTGATGCCAAGGGCAGCTTCCTGCACCCTCACAGCATTTGTATATTGATGGGAATTATTCATGGGTCTTCGGCCTCTACCGCGACCTCTTCCACGGTCATTTTGCATAGTTATCCTTTGGTTTAGGAGAGCAGCTTTTCTTTCTAGTCTTTTGGTGTCGTCACCGATTAGATCGTCATTAATGTTGCTACTTACCTTTGCAAAAGGTTCAACATTCATTTCTGGGCCTTCATACCCGAGGCCTTGCTTGTCTGACATTCCCCTACAGGGAGTGATCATTCTTTCAAACTCCTTTTCCTTGAGAACAGTCGTGCTCATGGGGCATGACTTCTTTATCAGCTTGAGGACATTGTCGTCACACCATATAGGTATAGGGACGTCAATAACCTGATCGAGGACATGTTCCTCTGACAAGTCACTGTTATCAGAAGGAGGGATGTCACCTCTGACACTTTGGGCTCGATAGAATATGATAGGGCCTTGTCGGATCATTCCTTCATCAGTCATTGTCTCCTTTGAAGGGACTATGAAGGTTTTGAATTCTTGGATTTCATTTATATCCCTTGGTGTAAGGTCCTTGCAGTGGTTTTCGGGTATCAATTCGATCACCAAGGTGGACTGACACGCGTTCTCTTCTTCATCTGAGGATGGGATATACGGGGGGAGGATTCGAGCTGCGTCAGCATCTTCTCCTGATGATGACTCAGTATCTTCTCCGTATAGTATGATTTTAGCTTGCTGCCTCTTTTGGTATTTACCTTTCCTTTTGGGAACATCCATGAAGTACTTGGCATCTCTGAGCCCTACCTCGTGGACCTCGAAGGGCTTCATTTCTCCATCAATTCGTTTCACTTTACCATCCTTCACGTATTTTATACATTGGTGTAGGGTTGAGGGCACAACATTATTTCTGTGCAGCCATGGTCGACTTATCAAAGCATTATAAGTCGTATTGGCATCTATAATATAGAATTTCATCTTCTCATGGATTCCTCCAATGTTGAAGGACAAGTCGATCGACCCCACCGATTGTTCGCTTTTGTGGTTGAAACCATGGATCACAATCTTGTTTTTAGTGTAATAATGTGCTTTGAGAACTAAGCGGTCTAGCATCTTTTGAGGTATGAGATTTATGGAGGAACCCGGGTCTATGAGCATACGGGTTACTCTTTGACCTTCACATTCTCCCGTTAAAAAGAGTGGTCGGTTATGATCGTTTGTACCGACCAGAAGATCTTTATCACTGAAGGTGATTGCCGGGGCGTCATCGTTCACCAAAGCAACTTCTTGTATTTTCTTTTCAGCGAAGTGTGCTTGAAATTCTTCGGGATGTTGAAGCACATATATGAGCACCTCCCTTACTTCAGAGGACATCATCAAGATGTCAAACACGCTGACTGCAGCCGGTATTTTCCTCAGCTGGGATAGGATATTGTAGTCATGCACTACATATTTTGGGCTACTCGATTCACCAGGAGTGAGGATTTCCTTTCCTTTAGCTTTGGTTTTCGACCTTTCAGTTTCATCGTTTTGAGGGGGTTGACGCTCAGGAATGTAGGTACCCGAGCGGAGCACCGCTTGGCATTCAGGTTGTTTAACTCTGACATAGATGGTTTCTTCATCTGACTCACTTGAACTGCCTCCATATACAACCACGTTACATGTTTCATGGTTAGAGGCATGATTTTCGCTCTTTTTGTCACGAGAAGTTGTACTGCTTTCTCCCTTTTCAATTTTAAGGCCCATCATGGCGGCCAAGACATCTTCCTTAAGAAAGTCTAAGAGTATAGGCTTCAGAGGAACATTCTGTTTATCCTCTTGATAGTCTGGTGTCTGTTTTGAGGTCTCAGGAAATCCAAGTACATTAATGGGCTTCTTGCCTTTTTGACTCCCATTTTTATTGGATTTACGGTGGATGACCCGATTAGAGGGCCTTGACATCGAGGGATTTAGATCTTGATCCCATTTAACTTGAGGTGCTTTCATTAATTGCCTCAGTTGTTTCTTGGTTTCTTTGGATAGGTGAATTTGCCAAATTCCTCCATCAGGATTTTCTGTTTCTTTCTTTTCAATCATCTCTACATGTGAGATGACGTTCACCTGTTTGTGGCTTGCAGGGGTTTGCATGGCACTTGGCGCCAGGTGCATGCGACCTTCTTTGATCTTTTGTTCGACCAGATCCTTGAAAGCCCAGCAATCTTCTATAGTGTGGCTCACCAATCTATGGTAAGGGCAATATTTGGGGTGATTTACCATACCCGCTTCTTCTGGGCGTTTGCATATTGGCAGCTCAAGACCATCTTCTAGAGCTTGCTTGAAGATCTTGAAAGTTTTCTCCCTTTTGAAGGAATATTTTTTATTCTTCAGTTCTTCGAGGGTTATTGGGAAGCGGTTGCCCTGATTACCGCGAGCATTAGAAGAAATTGGTCGGTCGTCAACCCTTCTATTTTCTTCATCGGAAGGTTTCATACCGTCATCTTTGACAGTGTATACAGCTTTCGCGTCATTTCTCCTTGAGAAATCATTCCTCTGTCGTGATGATGATACGGCAGGTTCATCTAGTTTGGCGTGTCCGATACGGGACACGGTGTCAATAAGTTCTTGGTAAGTACTTACATTAGCTATACTTAACCATTCTCTCATTTTACCAGAGAGGTTTCGGATAATGAGTTCAACAGCCTCCTTTTCGGGCATCGAGTGGCTTGCTCTCACACTCATGTTGCGCCATCTGGTGATGTATGACATAGCTGGCTCACCGGGCTTAGGTTTCATCCATGCTAGGTCTGCCAATCTAACTTGATTGGTTGTAGTGGCGAACCTATCTATGAAAAGGGACACCATGTGGTCCCATGAGCGTACGCTACCAGGTTCTAGAGAGCAGTACCAATCGAAGGCTGGTCCAGATAAACTCCTAGAAAATTGTCGGCAGAGGAATGCTGGGTTCCTTGCCGAATCTCCACATTGGATCATGTAGTGGTTGATATGTTGTTTTGGGTTAAGGTCATTGACGCCATCACCCGAGAACTTGGTGAAAAGAGGGACAGAATACGTCGGTGGATACCTTGGTATGTCAAAAGCAGGGGGATATGGTTTCCCTACTTGGTATCGAGGTGTGTCATTGGCTATCCCCATCGCTCGCATTTGCTGACTTATCATTTCCTGGATTTCTTCCATGGTGATACCCGGAGGAGACGGTTGCCTTTGGTCTTCCCAATGAACTCTAGGCCCGGACTGGAAATTTTCCCTTTCAACTTCTGGGGGGTCCGTTTGATTTATCGGTGAGCCATCACATTCAGGTTCAGCCGAACCCTTCCCACGAAGGATAATTGCCATCTTTCTTTCCCTTTCTCAGGATTGATGCAACTCAGCTCTCATGTTTTAGAGCTCAGCTTGCATTTGGTTGAACATGTTTAGCTGCTCTAATGCTTGTGCTGCCATGTTAGTGCCACGTTGGCTCCCATGTGGTGAAGTCATCACAGCATTATTGAAACCTTGGATAGAACCATCGAGGCGTCCTTCGGTCGATAGGATAATAGGATCTCTGTCTTTACTTTGAACAGGAGGGTCATTTGAATCTTCCCTCTCGGTTCTTGGTCCATCACCAACCGTGTATATGGCAGGGTTAGGACTTTGGTCAGGAGATTCTTCTTCTCTCAAAGGATCTCCCTTTATGGATATCATGTAGACAGATGCTTCATCATCTGGGCTAGAGGGTGTTGCTATGACCCTACGCTTCTTATGGATAGCGCTTGGTGCGACAATTGTTAGGTTTCTTTGAGCTGGGCACGGGTTAATTCGTGCCCCCAGTCGATCATGTACACTGGTTAACTTCATTTTCTGAGGGATTCGATATGATCCCTCGTTATTGGTATGTGGAGAGGTGCTGGCCCGCATCTCTCTGCGGAGCTTTGGTTTTAAAGAGGCACCATCGGGTGCCCCCAGCTTTGAGGCTGGTATGGAAGATGACGAGGCGCTTTCAAATGCCCCTGGCCCTTTGACTGGGAAGGAAAGCCTTGTAAACACAGATGGTTGGGCACCTTTGGGTGCCCCCAGCTCATGGATTGAACCGTTGGGTTTGGGTCTCCTCAGTATTTGTACTGGGTAAGTCAGCTTAGCTTTGGCATCAGCCGGTGTAGAGGTCTTGAGAGCAGGAGAAGCATAGTATCGACTTCTGCGCTGCTTGAGAATGCGGAGTTGCTTATGAGCCTTGTGGATGGCTGTTATGGTAGGTTATTCAGTCGTTTTGGGACTGGTGTTTGAAGTCATTCTCCTTGGTTTGTGTATGTAGGAGACTGTTTGAGGGATCTCCCCCGCTGCACGTATGTGTGCAGTGGAAGAATTCTTTTTCACAATTCTCAGGGGAGAAAAGGAATTATGGGTAGGGAGAGCTGGTTCAGCTACTAGTTCATTTTGGTAGGATTGAAGGGATCTCTTCTTGTTGACCGGGGTCATGGCATGACCGACCCGGGTCAGTTTCTTTTGAGCGTGCCTTCTGGCCCGTCTGGTCTTGATAGGAAGGGCAAAGGTTTGACCATCCATCCCCTCAGGGGTGAGATAGTAGCATGCCTCATCCTCCACTTCAGCTTCCTCCTCGGTTATAGACCCGAGGGTTTCTTGCTCAGTCTGCTCAGTCATGGGAGCAGGTGTGGCGAATTTGAGTATTTCAGAGGTGGGGACTGCAAAGGTCCCGAAAAACATGATCTCTCCATTGTCAGGAAAGGTGGTCAGCTGGTTGGTTGCTGTAGCGAGGTAGTTCATTGTCATCGACATCCTGCAAGCAAACAAACTTGAAATTTCATTAGTCGATTTTGTTATTTATGAGAACCAGTTTGGTATACATGAGTCTAGCCCGATTATTCAATTCATAGGCAGCGATAACAAATATGAAAGGACAAGATGTCACCCGAGCGGTTCAATGACTTGTTGCTTGGGTGTAGTTCCTTTTATATTTGTATCGGATCCCGAATATGTGAGGAGAAGTATGTCCCACCGGGCATGCCAAAACCTGTAGGGCGCAGAAAGTTGCACGGCGTCAGGTTAGCTAACGGTGCGGGATGTCTTAAGTGTGGGTGAGTGGAAATATTCCCAGCTGAGTTCAGTGCTCTGTTTCTTTGAATGTGAGCAGGTCACCGAACTCAGGGGAAGGGATTCACTCGGAATTTGCTTCCTGCATTCCTCTTGGTTCACCCCTTGTGACGAACTTACGTTCATGATCGGTTGTCGGAGGTTTTATTATTTTCGATTGTGGGGACGTTTTACTCCCGACGGGCGCAAGCCCCCGCCGTTAATTACATCAGAAAGACCTTTCGGGTCTATCTGAAGACCTCATGCATTCCAGGATTTGTGCCTATTTAGGTAAAATTGAATAACGGGGCTAAAAGGGCTCATGTATAGTTTGTTTTGGTCATGTGGTTGGTTCTCATTTAATTTATAGGCATGTTTTGATTGATTGTCATGATGTATGCATGAAGACATGGATTTCATATGTTTAAAATGTGAGAAAGTTACTGAGAAATATCATTTATGTGTTTTTAATATGAAAAGAGCATTTGGATGTCATTTTTATATTTTTATTTATAAAGATATGTCGAGAGAGGGGGGCATTT
The DNA here is from genome assembly GCF_964058835.1 of Carex rostrata. NCBI lineage: Eukaryota > Viridiplantae > Streptophyta > Magnoliopsida > Poales > Cyperaceae > Carex > Carex rostrata. The sequence goes on along the minus strand of NC_135941.1, from coordinate 7,973,528 downwards.
TGGTCATTTCAGATTATTTGTGGGACATGAATATGTTCAAATATCATTTAAGATTATAAAAAATTGAATTTGGGTTCATTTGGGACTGATTTGAGTTGATTTGGAGTTAGTATAAAAAAGTTATGGTCAAAAAGGACTTAAAAGGACTTATTTGTGAGGATTTTATACTTCCAGGGACTTGTTTGTAAATTTCCAAGGACCTGAGGCTGTGATTTGGGCTTTTAACAGGGTCTGGAATGAAATTTGGGCCTTCAAGGGCTTGTTTGAGAAGTTTTTATTCTGACAGGGGCCTCTTTGTAAATTTATAGGGGCTTCTCTGCATATTTTAAATAAACAGAGAGGTTTATATGTAAAAGAAGTTTGTTTAATCATTTATGGGCTTTGAGATTGGTGTTGGGCCTTCAAGATTCGGGCTTTGGGCCTTTGAGATGTGCACTAGGCTATCAATTAATGTACAGGGCTTTAGATTGATCCATTTGGGCTTTGAGATTAGTGCCATGTCATTTTAATTCACTTGAGCCACTTACAGAGGGGTCCCATGCTGTCAGGAGCCGTTTGATTTATCAATTTGAACATGGGCCGTTAATCACAGAGATTGCTTCAAGATTCGTGCAGAAGGGTTTCTCAGCTAGGGTTCTTCCCCGATGAACTCCTTCCGGCCGATCTAGGCCACGGCGGCGCCGGCCAAAGACATGGTTGTGATCGTGAGGCTGTCAGGAGTCTATTGGTACCATTGTCGGTCGTCGGCGACCATCGGAGGCGGCGGAATAGGCATCTACAGTACCAATCAGTACCGATTGAGTCCCAGATCGATTTCTATCGATTTCTTTGCGATTCCTTTCAATCAATTGGTTGTTTAAGATCGTATGAGACTATAAAAGGCTCTAGAGGCATCAATTTCCCATTTAAATAGGTTTTGGGTATGATTTAGGTTTTGTCACTTCAGTTCCAGTACCGAATTGGTACCAATAGCAGGTACAATGGATTTCAAGTCAAATTGGACATTCAGAGATGCCTTTTATGTCATTTAGATTGTATTGGAAGAATTTGGGAGCTTTGGTTTGCATTAGATCAGAATCTGGATCAAGTTGGCATAAAGAACATATATATTTTGATATTTCTAAATCATTTTCTCTTGAATCTTGTACAGGACATGTGGTTTTTATTTCATAGATTCAAAGATATACATGTTAGGGATTTTTGTTCCAAATTTGGGATTTTTCTGAGCTCACTTACTCAGTCAAATGGCTTGATCAAGTTCAGGGGTATTCATGGTAATTTTACCATTTTAAATACAGAATTTCCATTTTAAAAAGATGAACTTTGAAACCTCATAACTTTTCATAGGAATGTCCAAATGAGATGAAGTTTATATCAATTTTGTGTGTTTTTATGTGTTCTATCTAGCTGTGAAGTCCAATTTTCATTTTGACTTTTGTACTGATCTGAGCTGTCAGATTTATCAGCAGGGGTCATTTTACTATTTTTTTGGATGCTTATGCTGTACCAGTTGTGCTTCTAATGCAATTAAGTGCTGAAGCTAGGTTTTCCATGGTACCAGGGACTGGTAAAAGTTCATTCAAGGTCTGGTTTGGTCCAATACAAGTTTTCAAGGGCATTTAGCCACTGTTCTCATACCAGAAAAGTGAAAAATAGAGATCAAAAGGGTTCAAAGTTTATAAAATCATCATTTTAATGTACTTTTAACATGTCAGAACTTGTAATTTTGCAGGGAAGTCCCTGATTGTTTTAAAACCATGTTTTTATACCTTCTCACTTGATTTCAAGAGGCATTATCACCAAAACTTCATGGATTCATAGATGTAAATGACATATGGCAATACAATTGCTGTCTTTTTACACTTTGAACCTCAGTTTCTCACTATTTGCAAATAAACCCTTGGAAATAATGAAATTAGCCATTTTTGGTAGCATAACCTCACTATTTCTCTAGTTTTACTTGCAATTAGGCCTTCTCAAGTGATCATTAGGTTGACAGTTGCAAAGGATGCCTGTGGCTCACTTTAAACAACCCTTGTGTATTTATCTTTTATTCAAAGTCACTTTATTCCCTTATTTTGATTATTTTTGTAAAGAGATCAAAGGGTCAGATGAGCAAGGATGCCTGTGGCTCACTACACTCATCTTTACCTCTAATTAATTTACAAAAAGAATTAAGGGAGGCAGAGAAGAAGAAAATGAAAGAAAATAGAGAAAAGTGTACAAAAATGTAACTTTTTATGAAAGGTTTGTGTCAAAACAATACATTTTATGTTTTTAATGTTTAAATACATTATTCAAGTGTTTTTAAAGAAGATCATTGCATCAGAACAGAAAAGAAGCAAGTGCTATAAGAAAAGAAGATCAAATGGCTAGAAATAAAGCTTTATTAATGAAAATAATGTACAAACAAGGTCCCTATGGACTTTACATTGCATCCAAGCCCTAATTACCTATGAATTAAACTTGTACTCACAGAGGAAGCTTATGGTGTGTGTGTGCACCACTTGTATGTGTGTAAATGTGTGTGTAATGTGTAGTTGTATGCTCAGAGCTCAATGTGTGTGTTTTCTCTCTAGCTGTGGGGTGACTTGAACTTCATTTGGGGTGCCCTTTTATAGGCTAAGAGCTTAGCTCAGGATTTGGTAGGGCTGAGGTGGTCTCATCTTGGCCAGAGGTGCTTGATCAAATGCCTCTAATTGATTTATGTTTATTTGGATGCCATCAAGGCAGGGGATCACCCAATTATACTTTGCCATGTCATTTGAGTGTGTTGGATGCATTTGAGCCCTTAGATTGCATTAACAACAGCTCTGGGCATCAATAGCCCTTGATTTACTGCCATATGGATGAGGTATGAGGGAATGCGTGCTCTCAGCCTCCAGGAGTATATTCTCTTATTTTGTCATGACCTTAGGCCTATTTGCCATGTGTCCAGGGGACCAGGAAAGGTGTTAACAGCTGCATCAGCTATGTTGTGTTGGACCCGAGCCATTTCAATGCTTAACATGGTCCTTTCTCGATTATTGAGCTTTATAGTATGTAAGAGTGACAAAGAGCATCGTGTTGCCTCCCTTATCATGTACTAAGGTCCAATTTATCATCTGCATAACCAATTTGATGCTCTCAGCCATGGCAGAAGCTGAGCTGGCATTCTTTGTTCAATTCACCTTTCTAAGTCCATTGAACCTCAAATTGAGCACACAGGTAGTGTCGTCTATGCTTAGTTGGCATCCCTGTTGAGTTTCAAAGCTTGATTGCATCTCTGGCTCAAGTTCACAACTTCACCCTTCTTCTCTTCTCGGTTCAAATTGAAGCTTGTGAGAGAGAGACAATCCTTGAGGTTTGGGCAGAGAGAAGAGGGAAGGTAGCTCTTTCAATCTTATATAAGCTTTGCTTCAATCCCTTCTTAATTTAGGCAAATTTAGAGCTCAAAAATTGGCTCAGGCCGCGAGAGGAGGGAAGGAGAAGATGTCAAAGAAAGGGGCCCGCATGTCGGCCTCACTGGCCTGTGCCTTCTCTCTCTTTCATTTCCTTTTCCCTCTGTATAAGCTCGGCGCATTGTAGGCTGCACAAGGGGGCAGTGTTATGGTGTATGGTGCTCTTAGCGCACTCAAAATGAAGGGTTCAAAGGCGCTGAGTTTAAACTCAGCGCTCCCTTGCTCATTTTGGCTGGTCTGGGCGCATGGTGCACCATTCCGCTGTCAGCTTGGTGTATGGAGTTCATTCTTCATGCACTGAATTCACCCATATCCGAGTTTCAGCGAAAATAGCCATGTGAGGCTGACAATGGGTCCCAGGGGTTAGGTTTAGGCTTAGTATACCCCATATTGCACCCAGAGAAGCCAGGTTTAATGCTAGGGGTACCCTGTGCCATGTGGCACCAATCAGGAGCTGCTATGTCAGCATTTCCTTTGAAAATTCATAACTCTTTAACCATTTGGAGTTAGAATCTGTATAAAATATCAAAATTCATGGTTTTCAATGTAGAATATTACCATGAACTTTAATATGTCATTTCCCTTCATCTTGGGAAGATTTTATGCACATTTAGCATTGTTCAAGCATTTAAATTGGTGCCAATTTCCATTTATTTAAATTGGCAACTTTCTAGGGTACAACAATACAGAAAAATAATTTGCATCCAAATTTTAAATTTCAAAATTATGCAAGTCTGAAACATGAAATTAATTTTCGGAAAAATTCCGTATTATGTAAAAAATACCTGAATACGTGAAATTAGTTTTCCAAAATTATTGTAATGTAAAAACAAATTTTAAGATCACTGGAATCATGCGTATTAAAACCAGAATACATGCTATAACTTGGGCTCTGATACCAATGTTAATTAACGAATAAAACTTACAAATTACTCCGTTAATCTTTGTGCAGAAGCGGAAGCAGATCTTATGAGCGTAGCAGTATCACTGGTTCTGCAAGAATTCACAAGCCGAAGCTGGAAGCCTTAAATTTTCCGCGACCTAAAACCTTCGAGCATTAACAGAGTGTTTCTTGGTGCTCTCTTTCTTGGCAGTTACTATATTCGTTTTATAGAAACAGAAGGATGATTTATATAAAAATCAATGCACCTCTTCATAACGGGTCGACACCTCTTCATAACAGTTCAGATTTTGGATTCGGGTTTTCCATAACGGGCATACCATTTAATAAATCCAACAGTTTGTCTATCTTAACATCTAATTAAAGCATTAACAAACTCCTTTACAGTATAACAAACTAACTAACAGTGCCTAACTAACTTCTGTTGTTGGAGTTCGATTCTGGTGCTGTAGCTTGACCATTATTATCTGCTCCACAAAAAATCACCAACTTGAAACACTATATGTAAAAAGCAATTTGCAAGCTGTTTAGCCTCTTGAATAATTGGCAAACAATAAAGTAAGCATATATAACAACGAGTGATATCTAGGCTTTGTTTAAAAATTTGATCTTTGCTACCTCAACAGAATCCGACTCACGCATACAGGGTGGTCTTGTGTCAGTCGAGGGAAGACGCTCCCTGTATCCACCCTCCTCTACCTGTATTGCTCTTCCAGTAGACTAAGAAAAAGTAAAAAAATAATGAAAGAAAGAAGAGGTCAAAATTGAGTTAGATAATTGACTTTTTTTTACTGGTAGATAAAATTTTATAGACAACATAATTACACAAGAAAGGATTGGTGCAATACCAGTGGTGGTGTATCTTGACAATATATTTGTATGGACTCTATCTTGAGTTGATTCTGAGAAGTCAAAAACAAAAAATACAGTTATATTTGGTTTCATAATTAATTCATTTGTTTTTCAACAATATATTTCGTTTACAAATTTTAAAGACAAATTAATTAAAAAATAGATAAATGAAATCTGGTGAAAAAAAACTAAAATATCATCGACATGTTGAAAATAAACAAAGTTCAATATTGTAAAATTGCAAGTTCAGATATGCATCATATACATGACTGTTAAGTACTCAAAAGTATCTTCATCTACATGTAGTTGCTGATGAAATGAAAGGAATCATAAACCTCAATTCATTGAAGACACTTCAGTCTGGTACAGATACACCGTACAAGATTCAATGTTATTTAGTAAGGTACTGAATACAGTTATAAATCCTCCATATCGGTGGTCAGCATAATGATAACAAATTAATCTACTCTTATAGATCTCTAATGTAAAATTTATACCCCTAGTTTCTCCCAAAATCGATTACACATAACCCTGAATTTTCTCGCTGATAATTCGGTCACAGACTTTGTCCAGTCAAACCATTTCACGCACTTATCATTTTCCAAATTGTAGATTGTAGGTTGTCTAGGCAAAGAAAGTAGAAGATATACAGCATTTTGGTACTATTATCTTTTCATCAAGCAATGTGATTTGTTATTGCCTTGACTCTCAGACAACACCCCAGGTAGCACTGAAGATTGAACGGGGTAGCACTTGTTTTACAAAGAGAGCATAACACAAAATAGTAGTTGCTGTGCTAATTTTTGCCTAGTAATGCACCTTTGAATAGTTATTTTGAACAATGTTATACATTATTTTTGTCACTACTTATCTAATTAGTAACTTCTCGAGACAGCAACATTGGTACGACCTTTTCAAATTCCAAGTATCTTGAATTTTGGACCTTCTATTACTTTTATCTAGCGTAGTTACAAACTCCAAACTGTTTATGCTTTGTATTATGTACCATGTTTTGACACATGAGGAATACCCCTTAGAGACAAAATATGACAAATAAATACTTAGGGAGAATAGTGAAAACTTGCCAAACATTTGAAATAATCCTTCCATGAGTCCTGATTGAATCCAAAGTTGAAATAATCAGTCTGATCAGCTCCTAGATGTCTCCATGGTTTCTCTTCGAAATTATCAATCTCAAAATCAAATATTGTTCTGTCAAAACAAGCATAACAAAAAAATAGTATTTCACCACATACAGAAATTAATCACAGATAAAGAGTATGTCGTTCTCTCAACCTCGGAGTAACTGGCCTCCAATTAGTTTGTCCCCTGCCTGGGTATGGTCCAGTCGGCATTGGAGGCCGTAGTTGGCCTTATGGGCCCGCCACACCTCCAGCTGAACCACATGGTACTGGTGCACCTGGCCTCACATACTGTTCCAGCACACCGATTGTATCATTCAGCACGATCATCAGATCGTCTTCACTGTCGCTGTCAGCGACGGAGGCAGCAAGGGGAGGAGAGGAGGCGGAACCTTCCGGACGGGCAGGGAGAAAGATGTTCGAGTAGAGATAGCCAAAATCGTCGTCGATCTCCATCGGAGTAGATGGCATCGGAGAGGGAAGGAGAAGAATGCAACATTCTTGAGCTTCAGTGAGCAATTTCAAACTGAGTTTGAGCGGAAGCAAGAAAAGAAAAAGCGAGAAAAAGATTGTTTCAATTGGATCAATATACCTGACTTAATATGTCTGAAATAGACGGTCCAGATTTATTCTCATCCATTGACTACTTGAGATGGCGCAGGGCAGTATTATTTGTGGTTTAAGATTCGTGTAAATTTAACAATCTAGGCTGAGAGTAATCCTGGGCCGTCCGTTCAGTCAAGTTCAGTCTAGTTGGGCTTTGATTTGATGGGCTCGATGGATCCAAATGGGATTGGGCCCGCTTCTTAATTGAGCTGAATAGGCCGCAATCCCTAGGCTCTTCCAAAAGTTCGTCCTCGCTCGACTTCCTCCTCAAGAAAAAATCGCATTATATTATCGTCATCTTTCTTTTACTTTAGCGCCTATACTTGCTTATTTTTTTCCTTTCCAATAGGATATGAGAAATCGTTTGATTCTCTTTGGTAGGTAAGCTATCTCTACTCGATTGCTTCGACTTCTAATTTGGTTTCGACTTATTCATCCATAAGAGTAAGCATCGATTTGGGGTAAACGTGCTCTCTGATTATGATTTGATTTTTTTAGAGGTGGTTTTTTTTGCTCCGTTCAATCTAACCAATATTTCTGACGATCTGTGAAAATTTTTGCAAATCTAAAACCATGAAAGTTTTCTACACAATTTTATCTTTCAAATGAGATCCATGATGATATACTTTCGAATTGTCCGTTGCACAAGTATTAATATCTTGTCACACAAGTATTCATACCTAAGATATCAAGTATTCATTCATAGATGTTGAAGTATTCATCTCTAAGACATCAAGTATTCATTCATATACCTCTATTTTTTTTTTCAAAATTTATTTTTATGTCATTTACTTAGTACGCAGTGGCCTAATTCACCATTAATAAAGTTTTGTTCTTTGCAAATAACTCGATACTTCATGAGTAAGGGGAACATAGACATCAAAGGAATTAATTGCATCCACATATACAAAATTATTTTGATACGGTCGATAGTGATGGATCTGACCCGGTAGAGGCGTGCTCTAGTATTCATTCATACACGTTGAAGTAGTTCATTTCCAGCAGAGGCGTGCTTGATTGAGATGGTGTGATGGATGATCTCCGGCAAAACGTTCACTAAAGCGGGAGCAGCAGGCATAGACGGAAAAAATAGAGGCGGAGGTGTAAGATGGAGGGAGCTTATCGTATTTATCATTTTGAGGTGGGAGAGGGAAGGAGCTTATTGATGGAAAAACAGAGGCAGAGGTGGAGGTGGGATGCAGAGTGAGAGAGGGAGGTAGAAGCAGAGGTGAGGTGGGGGAGGCGGAGGTGGGAGAGGGAGGTGGAAGAAGAAGATGGAGGTAAAAGAGGAAGATGGAGGTGGAAGAGAAAGGGAGAAAGAGGAAATAAATAAATGTTGTTAGAAATGGTAGTTATAGTTAAAATAGAAAGTTAGTTAGTTGGGTGATGGATAGGTGGGAGAAATTATAATTACTCTAAAAAAAAGACTTGTTATGAACAAATAAGATGTAGTGACTAGGAGCAGATTCAGGATTTTTGTGAGGGAAGGGCAAAAAAATATCGAATCGGGTCTAAACCCATTAACTAATTAGATACTTGATAAAAAATACAATGTTTTAACTTGTACTTTTCAATACTCTAACTTGTAATTTTTGATTCTCTAACCTATAATTCTAATCACCAATTATAATTCAAGAAATTTATTTTAATTTTAACTCTAAATTTAATCCCAATTAGAAATCAAATATCCAGAGAGGAAAAAAAGGTTTTAGGAAGAGGCAAAGTTGATCGGAACATCTTGATCTCCACTAAAACTCAAAATTTAAAAGAGACAATTATCCCCCGGAACTATGTGGGACTGTCCTTGTCTGTAATGTGACTCTTTCAAACTCTACCAAACTTCTATCGAAATCAATTATTTATAAAAATTTATATTAAAAAAATATATTAAATTCAAGAATATAATGCACTATGTCATCTGTCTCACAAAATGTACAATACAAGTTAATGATACCTAATGCCAACGAAATTAAGAATATACCCGGATAATTCCTCCCAACATACATTACATTGCAGCGTTGGATCTTAACTCACCTTTTAAGATTTCATTTCTTATGATAAATTCTCTGATTTTTTTTTTCGTTTCTTTTTCTTTTTGGTTGAAAATATGTAGATAATTGTATTGATAGAAAAAGTTATAAAATAGTTGTTACATAAGATTAGACAATGAGTGTTTGTAATAACATACAGCTAAACAAAATTAAAAATGCATAGAGATATGTATATCTTGTGGACGCAAATTTGATCATCCTTGTTTGATTGCAGTGATAGAAGTCTAGTGATGGATACTATACTCATCGTAAGAATAAAGTAGCGCCCAAGCAGTGAGATAGGAAAAGTGATCCGAAACGATCGGGAAAGAAAAAAAACAGCCATGACACCTCTGTCGCTCCTATCTTCTTTTGATGGGTGTCGGACTAAAGTAACAGATCAGTCGCTCCTTCCGTTTTTAGTTCGATATTTGTGTGTCGTTTTCTGCTTCTTCTTCTGTCTTTTTTTCTCTATTTATGTTTAAAGATGTTGTTTTGGACTGATTGATTTAGTTTTTAGTCTGATTTAATTAAGTGTCTTCTCAACTTATACTGATGAGTAACTATTCCGATCAATTCAGTTCCCAATTTAATTTAAATTCAGTGAGAACCATCGCTGTTTTTTCCCTTCCATTTTTCATTAATAAAATATGCCGAAACTATATTTAAAGTCCGAGTCGGGTCGTTTTCACGTAAAGCCACCCGAAGACACCTGGCTAGGGGTGATTAATGAGCGAGCATGAGCGAGTTAGGGTATGCTCATGCTCGCTCATTAAGTAAATGAGCGAGTTGTTAATGAGCGAGTTATGAGCGAGTTTAAATGAGCGGATAAATGAGCGAGCTTTTAATGAGCGAGTTATGAGCGGCTCACGAATTATGACTTATGACTCATAACATAATTATATAATGTGCTCACGCATAACAAAATTTGTTAAAAGTCATCATAACAAAATCCAACAAGTTGTCATAATTCATTTAAATGAGCGAGTTGTTATGACTATTACTTGTTTTGGACTTTAGGCGGATGTTTTGGTTCTGCCGATTTACAAAAAAAAATGAATATGAAACTATGAATATTAGTATATTACACATGATTAAATGTTACATTATGCTCACTATATTACACAAGGTTAAATATGAAACTATGCTCACTATCTATCAATCTTAATGAGCCAAGCTTGATGTTACACATAATTACATAGGATTAAATGTGGCAGGGATTAGATGTGGCAAATTCTTAATGAGCGAGTTATGAGCGGTTGGGACATGCTCGCTCATTAAGTAAATGAGCGAGTTGTTAATGAGCGAGTTTAAATGAGCGGATAAATGAGCGAGTTTAGGCGAGCTTTTAATGAGCGAGTTATGAGCGGCTCACGAGTTATGAGCGATTTACTCACCCCTGCACCTGGCCCAACCCGTCAACACGTTCCAGCTTGATCACCGACTCAGGGATAGGTCCATGGCACGTGGCTCACAATTGAGAAAACGACCGAATTTTTTATTAAAAGAAATAAAATAAAATAAATATTTAAAAAGAACATAACTTTAATTTTTTTGCCAAAACTAGGTAGATCGAGTTGTAACAACCCGTCCCACCGGACGGATCCAAATGCCCCGTCCCGGTTAATCATCTTACCCCTTAACCCTATCACGGAAAAAAAAAAATTCTGGACGGGTTTACTGGTCCCGTCCCGCTGCGTAAAAAAAAAAAAAAACTCTAGACGGGTTTACTGGTCCCGTCCCAACCCGAAAAAAAAAAGAAAAAAAAAAGCTGGACGGGTCCTCTTAACCCGTCCCCCCACTCTCTTTTTTATTTCCTCCTTCTTCCGCAGCGCAGCGGCTTCTGCTTCTCTTCGCTCCGCTCCTCAGCAGATCGGCGCATGGGACGGATTAACGCAACCCGTCCAGATTTTTTTTTAAATTTGCCACCGCACCATCTCTGTCATCTCAAACCGTCTCTGTCATTGATTATTTCAGGTTTGTTTTAAATATAATCAAATTAAATTAGTATAAAAATGTGTTAATTTCTAATTTGATTTGTTATCAAACTATTGATTATAGTAATTAGTATAGAAATGCATTTTAAAAGAATTAATTAGGAGTGTTCAAACGGTTCGGTTTTGGATCAAACCGAATTAGTTCGGTTATTTTGGTTTATTGGATCGGTTCGGTTATTTCAGTTTATTAGATCAATTCGGTTGGTTTTTCAAAATCGAATTATAACTTGGGTTCGGTTCAGTTTGGAAAAAATTTAAAACCGAAATTAAATCGAACAAACCGAGCAAACCGAAATAAAACTTTGGTTCGGTTTGGTTGCAATGCTAATTCGGGTCGGTTCGGTTCTATTTTTAAAACTGAATGATAACTTTGGTTTGCCAAGTTCGGTTCGGTTTCAAGAATATCATGCATGCAGAAGGTCATTAATTTTTAGAATAATTATAAGAAACCCCCCACTCCCATCCCCCCATTTTCCCCGCACTCTCTCTCTTCCTTAACTGCCATATATCCCCCCACTAATTTCCCTAAAAGTTTCCTTTTATCCCCCCCACTAATTATAAGAAACCCCCCACTCCCATCCCCGCATTAATTATGCATTCCTCTAATAACAATTCCCGCATTAATTATTGCTTTAAAAATAATCTGCGCATTAATTATACTGTTATCTAATAACAATCACTGTTAATAAATTCTTATCTGTTAATTGATGTTCAAAAAAATATTTATCATTATTTCTGAGAAGTATTTACCCTTGTAACATAGAGCATTTATCCATGTAACATAGAGTATTTATCATTATGTCTGAAAGTATTTATCATTGATATTTTACTGTAAGTTGCAATTATGTCTGAAAAATATTTATCTATGCAATACAAAGTATTTATCCATGTAACATAAAGTATTTATCATTATGCATGAGAGTATTTATCATTGATGTTTTACTGAAAGTTGCAGGTATGCCTGAGAAGTATTTATCCATGTAACATAAAGTATTTATCCATATAATGTAAAATATTTACCCATATAACATAAAATATTTATCATTATGTCTCAGAGTATTTATCATTGGGTGAGAGAATTGTTTATTTAATGGTCTCCAGTTGTGCGGGGACGATTCAAAAAAAAATGAAATTTTGTGCGGGAACAATTAATGGATTGATTTATTCTTTCATAAATAGAGATCATTGCATAGGGTTTAATACCTGATAAATTCAAGTTAAATACTTTGATGCTTCAAGTTAAATACTAACAGTTTTTTAAACGCTCATTAATGATTGAGCGGTCCCCCCATGTTTAATGGTCCCCAGTTGTGCGGGGACGATTCAAAAAAAAAGGAAATTTTGTGCGGGGACAATTAATGGATTGATTTATTCTTTCATAAATAGAGATCATTGCATAGGGTTTAATACCTGACAAATTCGAGGTAAATACTTTAATGCTTCAAGTTAAATACCCGCAGTTTTTTAAACACTCATTAATGATTGAGCGGTCCCCCCATGTTTTTTTTGGCAGTATCTGCGGGGATAAATGCGGGGATAAACCTGCGAGGATTGTTATCACTATCCTAATTTTTATTAGTGGTTAGTAATTTTAGTAATTTATTTAATAATATTCTTAATTTTTATTAGTGGTTTGCCAAGTTCGGTTTGGTTCGGTTCGGTTCTATTCTTAATTTAGTAATTTATTTAATAATATTAGTGGTTAGTAAATTTAGATTGTTATTATTATTTTTTTAAATATCATGCATGCATGCAGAATGTCAAGCAGTCGTGATCAGGGTGGCCCTTCACATGCTGCAGCTGCACATGATGATTTTGGTTTTGAATCGGCATGGTCAGCAAATAATTTTAGCAAATTATTATGGATGCCGCATGACCAACATAAGGTCTCACGAATCCATGATGATGTAAGTTACTCCATGAATCATATAATTTTGTTTTTTTATAGAATGATATAACTATTTGAATTACAATATTTTACTTTAATTAAATTGTATAACATTGACAGGATTACAGAGATGAAGGAGTGGACCCTCGAGGTATCTGGACTGGGATTAAGTACAACGACCTTTGCAAACCATTCTTGCTTAGACTCGGTTTGTATCAGGTTTCTCAAATGGCTCACATAAAAATTGATCCAGCACTCCTCGCTGGTCTCGTGGAGTGATGGAGACCAGAGACCCACAGTTTTCATCTTCCCGTGGGAGAGATGACAATTACGCTGCAGGATGTTTCTTGTCTCTGGGCGCTGCCGATCGTAGGGTTACCGGTGATCTTAGTGGATCAACTTCTTGGAAATGGGACCGTACTTGGTCTATCTTAGTGGATCAACTTCTTGGAAATGGGACCGCAAGTGCGGTGCTTAAAAAGAAAAAGAGATCGGGGCCAAACGAAACGCAAGAGGTTCGAACAATTTCTAGGTATGCTATAAGTTTGAAGGAGTTGCGTATTCGATTTGCTGCAATGCCAAATACGAACCCGGGTGAGCCGACAGAGGAGCAGATATGCCAGTACACAAGGGCGTATGTACTCGATTTGTTCGGGTCTATGTTTTTTGCCGATTCGTCGGGAGATTCGGTTCCGGCAATGTATTTGCAATTTCTACAAGATCTTTATTCCCCGGAACAGTACAACTGGGGTAGGGCTGTTCTAGCTTATCTCTACAGAAGCCTTTGTGTTGCGGTTCAGCGTAAAACAAAGCTTATGTTCGGGCCAAATGTGCTTCTACAATATTGGTGTTGGTCTCGTTTACCGACCGGCCGTCCTCGTCCCTTAAATGATTGGAGTCCAAATTGGGCCAATCCAAATGAGCAAGAGTGTCCAGCATTCGGAGATAAGTGGTGTTGTCTCCATGATTATCGCCAAGGTCACAATCGGAGTGGAGTTAGTTACTTCCGCAACGAACTGCAGAAGCTCGAAGATTACATGGTAAATTGGGAGCCCTACAACGCATTGTTAAATCAGATACCGTGTAAGCTGCCATCACGAGTTAATGACGAAAGGGGTGTATGGCTAGCTCGTGTGCCACTTGTGCACTTTTGGATAATTGAGCATTATTATCCAGATCGTGTGATGAGGAAATTTGGGTATGCACAGCCGCTCCCGCCACCACTGCCGCTCCCCGAGGATGAGGTACGCCGGTTACATAAATTTGTTCACAGTTTCAATGTGGGACTAGTAAATTGGTCTAATGTGCACCAGAATTACGTAAATCAGGCATCTAATCTAGGAGACCACTTGGTTGTTCCAACCGGGTATTGGAGTCATTACGACATATTGCCATATCGAAGTTGGTTCCAGGAAAATGGCATGTTCAATATCTTCTTAGGAAAGCGGTGCATAGAGGGTCTTGATGATCCCATTCCAGAATACAGAGATGAGATTGGTGAAGTAGGGTACATTCCCGGTGCCCCAAAATCGACACGTGATGTAAGTTTTATAAATTATAAAAATTTATGAGATGTTATTATTCTTTCAATTTACTTATCACTTTTTTTTTATAGACATTACGAGGGATAAAGATAATATCAGCAGCTATGGGATTGACGAAATCGAGGGCACTCAAGAAAATAGGGAAATTTTTTCTGAAAGCAAGTTGTGGCCTTCTCAGAGACAACGGTATGGATGCTAAATTGCAAAGTATGTTGAGGGCGGCCGATCTTCCAGACAATATCGATGACATCTCAGACGGTGATAATCCAGAACACATCCCTGACTTGCCACAAGACATAAATCCCAACTATCATGAGAGATGGATAGAAACAAATGACGGATTAAATGAATATCTCAGAAGCTTTCAAACTGGACCTAGTCAGGTTGATCTGGTAAGTATAAAAAAAAATACTGTAATTAGTTGTCGATTATGTTTATTAAGATAGCAAAATATTAATTATAGGGAGCGGAGGATCATGGCACGTCCACACAAGGCAACACGGGATCTGACCAGGCCTATCAGGTAATTATTTAATACTCCAAGAAATTACAAATAATCGTCGAGTTTGTTTATTACAATACTACATTATTTTTATAGAGAACGGATGACGTTGGGCAGTTCATGTCAGAGTTGTTAGACAGCTCGGTGTACCAGCAAGCCCCAGTTTATCACACAGGACCTAGTCAAGTCCATCAGGTAATAATTTCATCACTTATGATGTTCAATTTTAATTATTTTTGTAATGGTTTATTGAATACTAAAATAATTATTGTAGGAATCAGAGGTTCCTATCACGTTCGCACAAGACAACACAGGACCTAGTCAGGTCTATCAGGTAATTTTATCTCTCTTGAAATAATTATTAAATAATTGTTTATTATGTTTCTTACAAAACCTAAAATATTTATTACAGGGAGTGAATGTGTTTGTCAATCGGGACCAGACATACGATCAGGCCTATCATCAGGATGCGCAATACACGGGTGACACAGGACCTAGTCCGGTATATTAGGTAGTAATTTAAAAATTTTAAGTTTTATTTAAATACTAAAATGATTGTTGTAGGATTCGGATCATATCGGGCTGGCCCCACTAGATGTTATTGGTGCAGAAGACAACACAGGACCTAGTCCGGTCGTTACGCCACGTACACAAGCAGTGAATCACTTTTTCCCGTCGTACAATAATGTTTACGTCAGGCGTAGGAGAGTGGACCAACAGGAAGCTAGACCTGAACGAAGATACCCATGACGAGAGCACCGAGCACCAGACTTGTTCACTTTTGACTAGGTATTTAAATGGACTGTAATAGATGGACTGTTCGATAAATGGACTGTTGCTTTAATTTAGTTTTTGTTATTTGTATGAATGGTACTTAGCTTCATGAATGCTACTTGAGAATATTTGTTTATATTTTTATGTTTCTTTAAATGCCAAAATAGTTTTTTTAATGCAAATAAGGATTATTATGATGTAAACATGGATATATTACTTACAACATAGAAAAAAAATTCAATGCATAATACAAACTACAAACATAATCTCCAATGACAAACCAAATAACAAAAATAAACTACTTAAAAAGAGTCTTGAACGTACGACTTCATCTTCGACTGTAACCAGAAGATGTTCCTGATTTAAAAGCATTAATTAGAATACACAATTTTTGGATAAGGAAAAAAAAATTAATCAATATTAAAATATTAAGAAACCTGCTGTATATATGTCAGACACAGAATGTCTAGCTTGTTGTCCCTGATTCCTATTGAAGGAAGCCTCTAAACAAATAACACAACAACAAGGTCATTAATATATTATGTACATACATTTCAAATGTGAATGACACAAAAATAATGCAACTAACCTGCTGCACGTCTGTCGGACGTTGAACGTCTAGCTTGGTGTCCCACTCTCCTCCCTTGCATTTCATCCATCGTCATGACTATACGAGCGTGCTTTCTCCTACCCTTCTTGATTTTGTTATTATCCGGAACAATAGTTAGACCGTCATAGCTAGGCCATTCACATTGGTTGGCATAGCCGTGAAATTGGCCACTCCAAGTCTCGGCAAGTGTCTTTGCAGAATACAAATGATTCACGAATATGTTGTGGTTGTATCTCCGTTCTCGACACACGGCAAGTACATGAGCACACGGTATACCGGTAAGCTGTGGTTTGAGACATGCACATTGTGCTATGTTTTCATTGCTTATGATGACCTTATACCGGAAAGTTTCTTTTTTATAAGTAAAATTTCCATCTCGTTCTTTGTACACGACCCTCTCATCATTCACCTTGACCTCGTGTTCACCGTGCACACCGAGTGGCATGGAATACATTTTCAGACACTTTTTGATTCTTTTAGCCAATAGTTTTTCAACTCGCTCTGACCAAAGTTGTTGACTAGCTAAGCGAGCCATTGCTTTCTCTTCTCTATCCCTAAACCACGCAAGACACTTGTAATATGTGTCTTCCATGAGTGCAACGACTAGTAGTCTCCGGCTAAATTTGAATACATTATTCAACGATTCAGATCCGTTAGTAGTCATAATTCCCCAACGAGCGTCGTTGTCCATGCATTGATACACCTTCCATGGTTTAGGGATCTCATTATGATTGGTATCTTGATATTTTCCGACATTATTTAAGTACGCAACTGCATCTGGATTTTTCTTTCGTAATATTTCGAATAACTCCTCAAACCTCCGTGGCTTCTTTTTGTTCACAAGTATTTTAAATAGGTCACAAAGTTTTCTATTGTGTACTTTTTTCATCAAATTCTCGGCAATGTGTTGTGAGCACAATCTGTGAACGCACTCGCCACTATCCTCGTACCAACCACCGTATCTATCGGTGAATACTTTCTTGATTCCCATGTGCTGATCAGAAACAACGCACATGAACTTATTACCAATTACCTCCTGACGTAACCACCTCATGAACCATCCCCATGTCTGGAAACTCTCTTCCCCGACTAATGCAAAAGTCAGAGGAAGCAACTGGTTCTCGGCATCGTAACCGCATGCTATCAGCAATCTCCCTTGATACCTACCAGAAAGGAAGCATGCATCAATACTAATGATTGGCCTGAGATGAGGCACTGCAGCAATGCACGGACCATAAGCCCACGCAGCTGCCTTAAACAACCTTTCTGTTGGATCTCCTGTGGGTTCGTGCGCAACTCCGAATTTTGTTCCTGGATTGTCTTTTTTAATTGCTTCCAACAATGGAGTGAGAAGGTCATAAGATTTTTCCCAACTACCGAATAGTTGTGCGATTGCCAGCTCTCGACCACGCCACAACTTGTTATATTTGGGAATGATTCCCTTGTATTTTTTACGGACTAGCCCTTTAACGCTTTTAATGGTTAAGGCAACATTCTCCCTAATATCTTCTCGTATAACATCGGCGACAATTTTTGCAGTTAATTGTGCATGATCGGTACGAGAAGCATCGACATGGCATGTATGTGGTCCTGAAATTGTTCTAATTTCCCACTTAGATGAAAATAATCCAGACTTAGCATACAAACGCCACGCACACCTGGTGTCCTTGCAATTGACTACCATGCTAGTTCTATTGCTCCCCGTAATTTTTACTTCAATATTCTTTTTGATGTGATAACTATTTATTTTCAATTGTAAAGCCTCTTTTGAAGAGAACTCATTACCTACAGCAAGTGTATCATGAACATGTTTCGACCTACTGAAGAAGTTGACATCTGCGGGTTGAAATGCTGAGGTGTCATTGAAGCTTGCCACAGGGTGACTTACACCGCGGTCACTTATGGGAAAATGTTTAGCCTGAACACGTGGTGTTTGGTGTGATTGTGTTGAGGTATCATCCCGGACATCCCCTTCTGAATCATCTTTATTATCCCAGTCAGCGTCATCCTCACATGAGTCAGCGTCCTCTTCATCATCACTTTGTTGGGTCTTATGGAACGGTTCAAACCCATTAGTTTAGCTTAACAGCGGAAGTGTGTAAAACAAAAATTTACGGTTAAGTTAAGCTAAAAATTAAACGAGGTATGTCAGGAAACCTTCCAAGGCGGTCCACCTTCAGTATTCCTTCGGCATCAAAACCTCATTTAATTCATTTACAGATCTAGTCCATAATTGATTTTCTAAAGCATTAAATCTATTTACAAATTAAATAGATTAATATAACAATTTATACCTTGATTCCAAATCTCAGTTGGAATGCAGACCGAGCGAGTAGAGCCTCACCAGGGATGGAATCGACTCGCAGTATCACACGTGTGATACCTCTATTGGTTATCCACCAGGACTAACCGGAGAGCGATTTACTTCTTCTGCCAGAAATACCGTAAACCGCGGAATTCTGTAGAAACACTATTCACCGAAAAAGGGACAATTTAAATATATTTAAGACTCCAAGTTATTCCGTTTCACTTAAAAAGCAAAACAAGAAATACCGCAGAGTTTGCAAAAATATATTTTTCCGAATCTCGTAATAACCGAAACCGGGGAAGAGAGAAAAACCGATTAACGAAGTAATCAGATTAACACGTGAATTAGTGAGTCTTTCTCTCTACCCCTACCCCTCTATTTATAGACTTTTGAGGAGGTTTGCAAAAGACCAAAATACCCCTCAAAACAAATCTATTTACCAAAAGCCCTTGACACCTCATCCTTTTATCATGTGAAATGACCAAAATACCCTTGCCACCTCACATGACACATGTCAACACATGGGAAGTCGGCACCAAGGGAAAAAGACCATTTTGCCCTTGGCCCATTAAGGCATGAATAGTGTTGGGCTTTGATTTTGGGCTTTGACTTTGGGCCTTTAATTTTAATTAAGGCTTTGATTATTTTGGGCTTTTAAATCCATAATTCAAACCCATAATTAACAATTAAAATTCCAAATCATATATATATAATTGTCATGTACAATTATATTTCTTTTCGGTTATTGTTCGGTAACTTTTATACAACGTAACGTGTACGTTTATAAATTAACCGTTGTTTCTGCTTGTCATTCTAAATGACATTTATAATTTAATTATATCACGTATAATTAATTATAACCATCCTAATATTAATTATAATCAATTTATAATTAATCAGTAAGATTCTCCGAGTAGCTCCTATATGGTGTGACCCAATATGATCTGTGTTATGTTGGTAAACGGAGTTAAAACTGTTTTAACTTCTGTTAGTCATGGGTGGCATCTGGCAACACATCATGACCATCCAATTACACAGATGATGCTGTACTGTACAATATCACGATCCAGTAAACAATTTACTTGTGTCAGTTCTTCTGTCTCATAGCTATCAGATCAGTTTTAAGGTAGATATGTGTCATCCTTGTTAACTGTATCTTTTCTTGATCTTGAGTAGATTATCAAATATAATTACTCTTGTAATTATACTGCATGCAGATAATCTAACTCTACCAAGGGGCCCAGTGATGCTATAGCTCATATAGAGATACGAGGGACAAGTAGTATTCTTGGTAGACTATCACTTCCTCAGCTAAGTTATACATATGGAAATGCTACCGTTATGGCTGCTTTTTACGGACAGCGTTAGATAACACTCACTCATATATATTTCTTAGTGGGAACGATAAATACCTCATACTGTAGAACTTTGACACTGAATGAAAACATAAATGACACGAACACAATTCTATTTAATGTTTCATTCGGGGTCTATCAAATACCATGTTCCTAGAACATGTATCTATGTGATTAAAATGACATCTCGTGTCAGGTGGTTTGTAAAACTTAACCATCTTTTAATCCACATACTAACCTTATAGCGGTAATTAGTGTTCCTGCTAATTACCTTGGTCAGTGACCTTTTAAGAGTATATATTATCTATATTATGGAGTTTCACAATTTCAGTCATGAACTCGAAATGATC
Source organism: Carex rostrata (assembly GCF_964058835.1). Lineage (NCBI taxonomy): Eukaryota > Viridiplantae > Streptophyta > Magnoliopsida > Poales > Cyperaceae > Carex > Carex rostrata. The sequence continues at coordinate 7,953,229 of NC_135941.1, read as the reverse complement.
CACAAATGCAATAATACTCAAGGCAACAAAATGATATATAAATAAACATTCAATTCATGAACAAAGCTTTATGATTAACTTATCGTATTATTGACTTCTAGATTATTACAAACTAACAATCTCCCACTTAAGCTAGGAGCCAATCATCGTAGGCTCTACTTATACAAATCTCTAGTATTTCTAAAAATCTCGTAGATCTAAAGAAAAAACTCATAGCCAGTCTCCTATGTGTTTCAGACCCATAGAGGCAATATGCATCTGGTGCTTGGCTTGAGGAAGAGGTTTCGTGAGTGGATCAGCTGTGTTGCTGACTGTGTCAACTCTACATATCTTTACATCACCTCTATTTACGATCTCTCGTATCAGGTGAAAACGCCGTAGAACATGCTTGGATTTCGAGTGCGATCTCGGTTCTTTTGATATAAATACCTCTCCAACTCTGATCGCACACGATTTCAATTTTCTCATAATAACGTCGGGTTGTTGTACCAACATTAACCCGTGCATGTGCTTTTAGGTTATACTCATTCTCGGAATATCCAAATTGGCGATAAATTTCACCTTTCACATCATACCAACCGTGTTCATCAGTCACACTCAATGAAAATTGAGGACTAATACTATACTCTACTCCTTTACGACCCTGTCGTATTTCACCACCAAAATAAATCCTCAACATCAACATGATTAATTATTTTTATAAATTAACCTGCACAATAATAAATAAATCACATATTATTATTATTATTATTATAATAATAATAACTAATATTAATTAAATTATTTTATAAAAATTACTGAATGACATAGCAGAAAATAACAAAATCATTTAATTGAACAAACATAAAGTTCAATAGTTACGTAAAAACAAATTAAGTTTGATAACATTTTAGTGATACCATTACAAAATTTACCTATTGAAATATATTCGTAACCAATATTAATTAAATAAAAATTACATAACCTACACAATAATGAATAAATTACATATTATTATTATTATTATATTAATAAAAACTAATATTAATTAAATTATTTTATAAAAATTACTGAATGATATAACACAAAATATAATTGAGTTACCTGTTTGAAATTTGATTTTGCAATTACCAACAATTACTTCTTTCTGTGTGAGTGTGATGAGCTTCTGTCTCTGTCTGAACGTCTTATGCTATCTGACTGAAAATGAGGGAGCCGTGGAGGAAGAGCGATAACTGAAAATGGGAGCTCTCTACGTGGAGTTAATAAATGAACGGGACGGGTTTAACAAAACCGTCCGGGTATTAAATTTTTTTTTTTAAAACCCGGGACGGGTTGTGTACTCCCGTCCGGTCTTTTTTTTTTTTTTTTTACGCAGCGGGACGGGACGCTTAAACCCGTCCAGGATTTTTCCATGTGGGTTAAGGCGTAATTAACCGGGACGGGGCATTTGGATCCGGCCGGTGGGACGGGTTGTTACAACCCGATCTACCTAGTTTTGGCAAAAAAATTAAAGTAATATTCTTTTTAAATATTTATTTTATTTTATTTCTATTAATAAAAAATTCGGGAGAAAACGACCCGATTCTTACCTCCATAACCGGATACACCAGGAGCACCACTTGATAAATCCATCTTAATCACTGAAAACGGGACCTACCAGCTGATTGGGGCCCACTTAGTGAAGCTATCTCATCTCGGTGCAGCTTTAATAGAAAGATCGGGGAAGACAACAGGAATAAAAAGAGGAATATAATCGGATTCTTATCCTCCACGAAAACTAGCTTTCTTTCCAAGCAACAAACACTACTTGCTAGTTTCTTCTACAATTCCATTCCTTTTCCCACCTCTTTTTGGCGATCGCACCTCTTTTTGCTTTATAAAGGTAATTTACAAATCACTCTGTCTCTAAAACCCAAGGCACTTCTTTTTGTACTTTTTAAAATCTTTTGTTGGAATTTTAGCTCTTTTCGGCATTTCAGTTCATTATTTCTTATCTTTCGAGGGTACATTGGGTAAAGTGAATTATACAATTCTGATGCAGGGATACCTCAGGCTTAATCCTATTTTCACAAAGCCATATAATAATAAAATATGTACAAAAAAAATGTTTGTAATGGAGGCTAAAAATTCCTGCTTTTATATAAAAATTTCTTATTGTGGCCGTGCTTAGTTTTGAAACAAAAAAAAAAAAATACCAGACAAGTACCCTACCGATTTGTCTCATTTTGGGGTATAATTGTAGCACTGCCAAAAATGAATATACTGGTATACTTATATAGCTTTATAAAGAGAAATTTGTTTGAAAATGAAATTGCAACTTGACCCTCAGAATATGACCTTTCCAAGTCTATTTTATTCCTTTTTTTTTTTTAAATATTTCAGCATGCATACAGTAACCTAAAAACCACCAGCTGCTTTCCTAGACTTGAAATCTGTGTGCTTTGTCTGATTTCTTTTTTCGGCATGATGCCATGGTAGGATCCACTAGTAAAGGGTTTGGGTTTTGTGTTCTAGCTTGGGTTTTTGTAGCCTCCATTTATTTCACCTATATTCGTAAAATAGTAAAACAATAAGAAACAAAGCCGAAAAGGAACAAATTACTCGGATAATCGGATTGACACAGTCCACAAGCAATTTTTGAAAGTTAAAAAATCAAATCATAATCAGAGAGCACATTTACCCCAAAATCGATGCTTACTCTTATGGATGAATAAGTCGAAACCAAATTAAAAGTCAAAGCAATTGAGTGGAGATAGCTTACCTACCAAATAGAATCAAACGATTTCTAATATCCTATTGGAAATAAGAAAAAAAGAAGCAAGTATAGGTGCTAAAGTAAAAGAAAGATGGCGATAATATAATGCGATTTTTCCTTGGGGAGGAAGTCGAGCGAGGACGAACTTCTGGAAGAGCCTAGGGACGTAGCCTATTCGGCCCAATTAAGAAGCGGGTCCAATCCGATTTGGATCCATCGAGCCCATCAAATCAAAGCCCAACTAGACTGAACTTGACTGAACGGATGGTCCAGGATTACTCTCAGCCCAGATTGTTAAATTGACACGAATCTCAAAGCACAAATAATACTGCCCTGCGCTGAGAGTAATCCTGGGCCGTCCGTTCAGTCAGGTACAGTATAGTTGGGCTTTGATTTGATGGGCTCGATGGATCAAAATCGGATTGGGCCCGCTTCTTAATTGGGCCGAATAGGCCGCGTCCCTAGGCTCTTTCAGAAGTTCGTCCTCGCTCGACTTCCTTCTCAAGGAAAAATCACATTATATTATCGCCATCTTTCTTTTATTTTAGCGCCTAGACTTGCTTTTTTTTTTTTTCGTTTCCAATAGAATATCAGAAATTGTTTGATTCTCTTTGGTAAGTAAGCTATCTTCACTCGATTGCTTTCGACTTTTAAGTTGGTTTTGACTTATTCATTCATAAGAGTAAGCATCGATTTGGGGTAAATGTGCTCTCTGATTATCCGTGTATTTTGTTCCTTTTCGGCTTTGTTTCTTATTGTTTTACTATTTTACGAATGTAGGTGAAATAAATAGAGGCTACAAAAACCCAAGCTGGAACACAAAACCCAAACCCTACCATGGCATCATGTAAGATGTGAAGGAGCACATAGACGAGTTCATTCACGTCTCCATGGATGAGCACAAAACCTGTTTTAAAAAGACCATTCAAAAGGTACATTACTGATTTAACACTGCTCGGGTGTCTTATACATTTGGTCTGGTATCACCGTATCAGTTGGCTTTAGGTCTGAATTATTTTAATTTTACTGGACTTGGAAGTATTATTTCTAAATTTGAATGATCAGTAGGCATATGAAGTTGGGTAATGTTAATGTTGATGATGACATGTTAAATTGTTAATTAATTGACACTAGTTGCTAGTTTTCATCAGGTTACACCTAGACCTAATTCAACCTGACCTGTCAGATTTCCTGGTCAGTTAAGAGCATCTCTTCTGTGAATTCACATCCTCTCCATTAGAGGGAATCTTTTACAATTAGTAGATCTGGATCGTTCTTTTAAACTTGGCATGAATATCAAAGCCCAATAATACTATCCCCTGCGCTAGTCCGAATCCTAAACAGGCTGAGATTTAATCTCAAACCGTAAAGTGAGGATAATCCTCTACAGTATCTGAGAGGATACGAATCCCTCTTCTGTGGGGACTTTTGGAAGTCCATTCCAGGAATTTATTTTTTGAAAAAAGAAGGAAATGTATGCCTCATTGGAAAGAAATCACAAATATTCACATCCCAAATGATGTCAGCCAAATCATATGTAGTAATGGCAGTGTCCTCTCTGTAGGAATTATTTTTAACCAAGCACATCTTTGTTTATATTTGGAAACTAAATAAAATTCTAGTATAATATGGTGTCTGCCTATTTACCTCCAAACTTTTTTTTTCTTTTGGTAGTCGGGCATAGTTTCAGAATTTAAGAATTTCATCGGTAAATCAAAATGGGCAATTTATGTACATTGTTTAAACTGTCCAAAGTCATCTTATTACCTCTTCTATGAGACAGCAAAGCAAGAAGTATCAAGTGTACTCTTGTTTACTCTTACAAATAGTGCCATTTAAAATTCTAGAGGGGCGTTAGAAACATGTTTTTCTTTGCTGTGCTATATATATGATTCTAGAGGGCAAACTTAGAAATATTGAAGAAAAATGTAGGGAATTTTGTGTACATTATCTGTTATGATATGCAGTTTTAGAAAATTCTACTTTTTGTTTCTCCATTTCCAATTTCCATGTCTTTCTAGCAAACTAATACCCTGGAATATTTTTTCCTATTACATACTTCTTTTGAAATGTGGCGCATTGTTAAAATGTAATGAAAGGAATTCCTTTTGAATCACAGATGTTTGGAATGTCAAAGGCTGTTGCAGAGAGGTCTAATGTTGGAAGCAAGGAAGTTGAGAGCGTGTTGCCTCTTCAGACTACTGTTTCCAAGTAATGAAATGAAGAAGAGAAGAAACAAAAAATAAAATGGAAGTAAAGAAATATTATTCTGTCTTGTCTTTGTTTATTTCATGCTCAGTAGTCAACACCGAATTACACTCTATATTTTCAAAGTCTAAACAGTTGATTCAAACCGTTTAATATGATGGATATGTTAAAATGTGCTGGCAGATCAAATTTTACATTTTTTGAAATTTTTTTACTATTTATTACGATGGGTACAAAATTTCAATGGTTTGAATATAGCGATTTTGTTAAATACTTAATAAATAGTAAAAACATTCCAAAAAATATAAAATTTAATCTGCAAGCACATTTTAATATATTCATTATTTTGAAGGGTTTGAATCGACTATTTGAAATTTGAAAACTTTAAAAATCGAGATTGTAATTCGGTATCACCAAAAAAGGTGTAATTGGATCCCTCCTCTATATATTTAATAAAAACTTTAAATTGTTCACATAATTTCGATTAATCAATCACATACCGTTATTTACAACATTGGGAGAATCCATGTCGGCTTAATAATCGTGGACTAGAACTTTCGATCTCTGATTTCTCCAATTTGAATTACAAGCAAGAACATAATAGACAGCACGAGTCGACTATTTAGTATGAGCAACTAGTTGTAGCAATTGGGCCATTTGATAGCTTGAATATGACCAATTTAGTGGTTCAGATAATAGTTAAGCCTTGAGAACTTAATATATTCATACTAGTCAAATGCAATGTCCCTCTCATGTGTAACTTGCAAAACCAAACTCATTGTATAAAAAAAAATATTTTCTACAAAGAGTCGCTTTAAAATATATATCTAGTGCTTAGTTTTTGACTTCATTATTGGCGCTTTCATGGAAACACGGTTGGATTGCGGCTGGTAAGCTACACATTATGATAATTGACAATGTAGAAATTAGAGAAATTCTATCCCAAACTTATTGTTCAAACTTAGAAAAATGGCTATGGACAATCATTTTATTTTCTTCCATTTTTAAGGAAATCTATTGACCAATTAAGTCAATGGATTGCATCCCAAATTTTTGCATCTTCAAATTTTAAGAGGGTCCAAATATAATTAGAAACAATTATTTTATAATTAAATGGCAATGATTTTCATTGCTATTATCGTTTGTATTATCTTTATAATTTATCTTAATAGTATTATGATTTAATTTAATGGTTGAATGATTGATTTTATACAACATTGTTTATCATTTAAATAGAGATAGAACACAATCAATTGAGTGTGTCGGAGATGGAGCAAAAGGAAGAGGAGAAGAGATCGAGCTCACCATGCTACAAGAAAAAGGAAGGTGCAGGATTGGTGGCTGACATGCGGGACCACCTGGAGCAGTTTAAGAGTACCTCAGCTGAGAAGCACTGGATCTGCCTCAAGAACACTGCCAGGCGGGCCGGTGACTATGTCAAGCAAAAGAAGCAAAGCAAATCAGTATGAATATTAACCCAAATTTATCATTACTTCTGTGTAGGATAACTTGGTTCCTTCTAGGTCTATATTATATAATTGTTTAATTTGGCTAGCTGTTTAGGAGCACTATGGAGGCTTTAACATCAGGATATATTAATAAAACTTTTCAGCCTGGTATTGAATGTTTCAACATTTATTACGGACATGAGAATTTGTTGATACATTCCTGGATTGATTCAGGAACATTTTTTTCTGAAGACGCATATATAAACATCGAGGAAAAATTAATAACTGGTGCTTTTTTTTTTGTTCGGACTTGAAGAATTGATTTTTATTTTAACACTAAATTATTCAGGTGTATATGGATCTTCAAAGGTTGGTACAGAGACAAGCACAGGTGCAAAAGAAACAGCAGATCCCGCACCGACCATGTAATCTCAGTAGCTGAATAGGAATAATTTTTGGTACAATCTTGCTGGTACAGTGGTATTCTAGATAATTATAATGTTTAGATATCAGTTTATTAGAAATTTGGAAGAAAGACAAACTGAGAGAAATACAGAAAGACAGACTTGTTAGAAATGATATTGTATTTAATTTGTACATATAACGTATTTATAACAATATATATTATCTTAATATGAGAATATGGAGCATACTTGTCTTTTTTGCGTTGAATCGCTGTGTTTTATTCTGACATAGCTGATTATATGTGCTAATTTCATTAGTTATTGTTTGCTTTATTCATGGCTTTCAAATTTTTAAATCCAGACGTCGCTGATTAGCGTGGGAACCTCATCAGTTACTGTACCTAAATTAGATGCCTAATGCTTCAACTTCGTTTGTAATGTAAAACTTAAAACTAGAGCCAGAGAAATAAGAAGATTGTATTGAAGAGTAAAACTAGGGTGTTCTTAAGTTCACCAAGTCTCTTAGTAAATTCAAGTCTAAAACTCATTGAATTGGTTTTAAACGACAAATTTGAACCGTTGAAATCCGCTTATCTTACGAGTGATATGTCTACATGTAAAAAAAAATATTTTAAAATTAATTTTATATAGAGTCAAATGGTAAAAAAAAATTCAAACAAATGAATGTATTAAAATTAATTTATTAACATTTTAATTTTGACCACTTGACTTTATACTAAATTAATTCAAATGTTTAAAATTTTCATATGTAGACGCATCACTCATAAGGTAGGTGAGTTTCAATGGTTCGGATTCTTCATTTGAAGCCGATTAGATGAATTTTAGACTTGAGTTCACCAAGGAGCTTGGTGAACTTAAGAACACCCTAGTTCTACTCATGTATTGAATTTGATTTTCATTAATCTTGATTGAGTTTACATGTACAATTCTTGTATTTATAGATAATGTTTGTGTTAATTAACGGATAAAACTTACAAATTACTCCGTTAATCTTCGTGCAGAAGTGAAAGCAGATCTTATAAGAGTAGCAGTATCACTGGTTCTACAAGAAATCACAAGCCGAAGCCGAAAGCCTTGCGTTTTTCACGACCTAAAACCTTCAAACGTTAACAAAGTGTTTCTTGGTGCTCTCTATCTTTTCTCTCTTTCTTGGGAGTTACTATATTCGTTTTACAGAGAGAGAATGATGGTTTATATAAAAACCAATCCACCTCTTCATAACGGGTCGGCACCTCTTCATAACAGTTCGAATTTTAGATTCGGGTTTCCCATAACCGGCGTACCATTTAATAAACTAAGAGAACGTAATATCTTATCTCTGTTAAAATTCATACAAGGAAATAAGCCGTGGCCAGCATATTTTAATTTGAGAGCATATATTGTTATCCAATTGTTAGGTATGTATAACAACATCTAAGTAGAGTAAATATGTATTACCCCAGATCATCAAGTCACATTTTTTTAAGTATTACAGGATCTCTTTTATTTATTGATACAACCATACTTATATATTCACAATTATGTTACATAAATATAATTGGTGCACCAGTGAATATAACCTAATGTAACACTCAGATGATCTTTTTCTTTTATCTAGAATGTCTTCATTCCAAATCAATTGCTATTCATATATGTTCCATTATATCGCATCATTCATGATCATTGGCAGGATTTCAAAATAACTAATTGAAAAGAAAGTTCAAGTATTTAGTAAAAAATTGAAGAGTATATGAGATTCTTTTGATCTCGCGAGTCTCACACAATAAAGAAGAATAAATCATATCTTCTGTTACCCTGTTGGTCAATTGCACATATGGTATGAAACATATGTTATGGTATTACTCTCCATTTCTTATGCTCGTATATCTAAACTAAAATCCAATACCGTACAAATGATAGTTCAGATATACACAATATCTAACTTGAGTCCACAACTCTCCTTATCATATAAATCCAATAACATGACTCCCACTTGGCATAAGACAGTCAAGGTGAATAGTGGGTATTTCACCTTCGGTTATAATAGTATATTCATATGACCTCATCTTAATTCTCTATCAAGGCGATATATATATTTTAAGCATTTGCTCTCACATTTTGTATCATATCGAGCTTAAAATCAATCTCATTTCTATGTTCTACTAAGACATAGAAGCGATTGCCTGTGTGAGAAGGCCAATCAACTGTCTGACATACCTTTCATTTTATATCTTATGTGTTATGCTAAATATATTGGTATTAAATAATTTGTAACAATTATCACAATAAGAAAATAACATTTATTGCATTTATCCCACAAATACAAATATAGATAATATATTGTTCAATAAAATATATAATTACAATCTACGTAACCCTAGAGATTTCACATGGCCAATAAACATATCTCTAGGTATTGCCTTTGTAAAAGGATCTGCCACATTTTGTGTGTAGATATGTACTGCATACAAACTTGCTTTTTCGCCACCATGTCTCTAACGAAGTTATACTTAGTATCAATGTGTTTGGTCTTTGAGTGATATTTGGGATCTTTTGTATAAGCAATTTCTTTTTGGCTATCGCTGTGTACCAACACTGAGTTAGTTTCATTCTCACCGAAACCCAAGTGATTCAAAAATCTTTTAAGCCAAACTGCATCTTGTACTGCTGCTGAAAATGCTACAAATTTAGCTTCCATTGTGGATAAGGATATGCAACTCTGTTTCTTACTACTCCAAGAGATAGCTCCATTACTAAGTAAGAAAACATAGCCTGAGGTAAATTTTCTTTCATCTAAATCTCCTCCCTAATCAGTATCTGCGTAACCCATGAGTTGCAAATTTTTCTCTTTGGAAACACAATGAATAATTTGCAGTACCTTTCAGATACCTAAGTATTCTTTTTACTGTTTTCCAATGGGATTGTCCTGGATTGGCTTGATATCTACTCATCATCCCAACGGTGAAACTGATATCCAGCATAGTACACATCATAGCATACATGAGGCTGCCAACAGCACTTGAGTAAGGAACTTTCCATTTGTGCCTTTTCATCTAGAGTCTTTGGACACATTCTTAAACTAAGACCTTTGTCTTTTGCTATAGGAGTATCAATGGGTTTACAGTCTTGCATATTAAACTTTTCAAGTACTTTCATGATGTAATGCTCTTGCGATAGAGCTAATATTTTCTTGGAACGATATCTTTCAATTTTCACTCCAAGAATATATGTTGCTTCACCCATATCTTTCATATCAAAATTGGAGGATAACCATTCTTTAATGATTTGCACATACTCTTTATTGTTACTAGCCAACAGTATGTCATCCACATAAAGCGATAGAATCACACATTTTTCTTTGGATCTCTTGATATACACACAGTGGTCTTCATCAATTATTTTGAAATCAAATGATATGATTGCTTGATGAAACCAAATGTACCATTGTCTGGAAGATTGTTTGAGACCATAAATAGATCTCAACAATTTGCACACTTTGTGCTCTTGACATTCGACAACAAAACTGACAGGTTGTTCCATATATATCTCTTCTTCCATATTGCCATTTAGAAATGCAGTTTTAACATCCATCTGATGCAATTCAAAATCTAAACCGACAATGATAGCTAGTATAAATCGTATAGAAGTAAATCTTACAACAGGAGAGAAAGTCTCTTCATAGTCTATCCCTTCTTGTTGTATATACCCCTTAACAACAAGACGTGCCTTATACCTTTCAATCGAGCCATCAGCTAGACGCTTAATCTTGAGAACCCATTTGTTCCCAATTGCCTTGCATCATTCAGAGAGATCAACTAATTCCCAAATATTATTTGATCTCATTGACTCCATTTCTTCTTTCATTGCTTTCATCCATTTCTCTTTAGCAGGACAAATGAGAGCTTCTCGAATATTTCTTGGTTCTTCTTCATCTTGCATGACAATCATGTAAGATTCATTTTCGATTGAAAAATAACGTTTAGGAACTCTAGCACGATTGCTATGCCTAATTTGTGATTGTGCTGAACTTGGCTCAGCATCATCTATTGACTTGCTCCCACTTAGATGAGATACTGTTGGAGGTTTAGGAATATGCACCAAACGATTTGCAACAATAAAATCATCTTGTTCCTCTACTTCATATAGAGAAAATTTCTGACCTATCTTACCCTTTCTTGAAAATTCATTTTCTAAGAAAATGACATCTCGTGACTCAAATTATGTTACACTCCCACTCGATTGTTCACCAATGAACACATAACCTTTGGAATGTTCGAAGTATCGTATAAATATACTATTTTTACCTCGTGGATCCAATTTACCATGTTGATGAGACGAATCATGAACAAAAACAGCGCATCCCCAAGGTCTCAGACTATTAAGATCTGGTTTTATATTATTTCAAAGTTCGTAAGGAGTTGAAGAAACATATTTAGAGGATACACGATTAATAATATAGGCAGTAGTCAATAATGCATCACCCCAAAAATTGATTGGCAGATTTGCTTGAGCCATCATTGACCTAACCATTTTCAAAAGAGTCCGATTTCTCCTTTCAGTCAATCCATTTTGCTGTGGAGTTGCTGGTATGGTTAGTTTCGTAAGTATGCCTTTTTCTTCGTACATTTGTTTGAACTCATCAGACAAATATTCGCGACCGCGATCCGTTCTTAAGGCCTTAACCTTTCTGTCTAATTGATTTTCAACCAAGGTTATAAATCTCTTGAAACATGCAAGAGCTTCAGATTTATGAGAGATCAAATAGACGTGACTGTATCGCGTATAATCGTCAATGAAGGTGATAAAGTATCTACCTCCATGTCGTGCCCTCATATTCATTGGTCCACAAATGTCTGAATGAATTAATTGCAACAGAAATTTAGATCTGGTTCCCGTTTCGAATGGTTTTCTTGCCATTTTTCCTTTTAAATAATTTTCACATGTTGGTAGACCAACCCTTTCAAGATGGCCTAACATGCCTTCCTTGGTTAATCTATCCATCCTTTGCTGTCCAATATGGTCTGTTCACATAAAAGCGTATGCACAAAGTTTTAGTATAGCAAGCTATACCTTTTAAACCTTGGTTACACCTTTTGATTCGGATTGCAAGTGGACAATCCTATCGAGCAGTATATTCAGGTATCGATCTACAGGACGGTTGAAACAAGACTGGACTCTACTTAGATCAATTCAGTGCTAGAAGTTCTGCAAAGTTGGTTTTAGGTATTTATAATCCTAATAATTCAATAACAATAATTAAGTGCAAGAAAGTAAATCAATTTGGTTTTTATCAATAATAAAAAGGCATTTTCAGGGTTATGACTTTATCTCAGTTCTGCCTCGAGGTACTCGGTCCATGTAGTGTCCTACACGGGACATGTCCAGTGGACATGGGCCGGGTACTGTCGTGCACGGTCCGTGTAGCCACCGAGTGAATGCAATAGTTACTGTTTCTTTGTGTTGTTCCTTTGTGTAGGGTTCTACTGACCAGACCTAATGTACCTAAACCTCAACTGTCATTTGTTGGTTCATTAACTTGGTATGGAATTGCAATATCTGCCCTCGTCGGGTTCTAGACCTCAATTGTCGTATATTGGTCCGAATTACCTAATTGCTTGTTTGGAATACTAAAGGTAACCTCTATCCGTCGATATGAGAAAATGTTCACCTTTCGGCTACTACTTGGTTTCACCTTTCGGATCACTAATCCTACCTCATGTACATAGTTTGGTTGAGAGATTATAAGGGCCAAAGTACCTTCTAGATGTGGTCATGCATCTAGTGGTAAACTAATAAAAATCAAATAATTTAATCTAAGCAATTGAAATCAAACACAATCAAGCAAACACAAATTTCAACACAAAAATCCAATAACTAACACTAGTGGAAAATATGGAATCAGGATCGGTTATATACGCATATCAGTATCGAAATACAACCGATCCTGATGAAGGCGATACTGATACTATCAGGATCGGTTTTTTATTTTTTAAAGAACCGATCCAAATAGCAACTATTAGGATCAGTTGTTTATTATAACCGATCTTAATAGCAATTATCTGGATCGGTTTTTCTTAACGAACCGATCCTAATAGTTATATTCTGGATCGGTTCTTTAAAATAACTGATCCAAATTAATACCTATTAGGATCGGTTCCTTAGGTTAACTGATACTATTTTTTTTACCAACTTTGAAAATAAATAGTATTAGGATCGGTTGTTTATAAAAAACCGATCCTAATAGTATTAGGAAAAACCGATCCTGATACTATTTTTTTTTTTGCATAACCAACTTTGAAAATAAATAGTATTAGGATCGGTTGTTTATAAAAAACCGATCCTAATAGTATCAGGATTGGTTTTTTATAAAAAACCGATCCTGATATTTTTTTTTTTGGAATTAGGATCTGAAAAAAAAACTTTTAGGATCGGTTATTAAAAAAAACCGATCCTAATAGACTGGATCGGTTGTTTAAAATAACCGATCCTGATGTTTTATTGAAGCAAAAAAAATATTTTTATTTATTTGACCAGCTTCCATATATATTTTGCTGGCCAGCATCCTAAATTTTTTTTTTTGCACAGTATGAAGCAATAATCAAATATCATATACATATCCTAAATTAAATATCATACACATCTTAAATTATTACAAAAAATTCATGTCCATACAAAGTTTTATGAAGCATTACATATTATAACAAGAAATTTAAATCCAAAAAAAATTAATTAACAAACATACAAGTGACTAATTGAGCTATTTCTTCAATTAACACATATTTATGCAATTAATGTAAAGCACAACAATAAAAAAATCAATAATTACCTCTTTTGCAATCACATCACTTGAGATTAAAAAAGATCCTAAAAATAAAAACAAAGGTAACAATTAGATGGAAAAACATTTTACAATAAAAAATACAAAAAAAATGTGTTTTTAAAGTATAATAATGAGAAAATTAGATAAAGCTAATACCGTGATAGTTGATCGGCCGGATGATTAAGTAACTTGAGTGAGATGTCCTCAAGACTGTAAAACAATATACAAACACCATTAATTAATTTTTGAAACAATAAAAAAAATTAAAAACTGACACAATTGAGCCAGAGGTGCGAGAGGCTCGGCTTTGAGAGGAAGAGACGGAGAGAAAGAGAGAGAGAGACACGGAGGAGAGGGAGAGACGGAGACAGAGAAAGAGACACAAAGAGTACTGAGGATTTGAGAGGGAGATACGGAGACACAGAGAGAGAGACGCTAAGTTGAAAATGAGAGGCGCGAAATGAAAATAAGAAGAACCCTAAGCAGGTTATATAGGGAGTAAATAGTATTAGGATCGGTTGTTTATAAAAAACCGATCCTGATACTAATTTTTTTTTGGTAGAACCAACTTTGAAAAAAATAGTATCAGGATCAGTTTTTTATAAAAAACCGATCTTGATACTATTTTTTTTTTGCAGAACCAACTTTGAAAAAAAAAGTATCAGGATCGGTTTTTTAACCGATCCTGATAATATTAGGATCGGTTCTTTATAAATAACCGATCCTAATACTATTTTTTTCAAAGTTGAAAAAAAAAGTATCAGGATCGGTTTTTAGCAATAAAACCGATCCAGATACTATCAGGATCGGTTATTATGTACAGAACCGATCCAGATGCTATTTTCTGATATATTTTAATTTGTTAGATGTATTTAAGTTATCTGGATCGGTTATTATGTATAAACCCGATCCAGATGCTATTTTCTGATATATTTCAATTAATAAGATTTATTTGAGATAAAAATAATATATAATATTTATTTGAGATATTTCAATTATCAGGATCGGTTTTTTGTTAGAACCGATCCTGATACTATCAGGATCGGGTTTTATAAACAACCGACCCTGATAGTTGAATTATTAAGATCGGTTATTTAGAATAACTGATCCTGATAGTATCAGGATCGGTTCTAACAAAAAACCGATCCTGATAGTATCAGGATCGGTTCTAACAAAAAACCGATCCTGATAGTTCATAAATCAGGATCGGTTAACAATAAAACCCGATCTGAATAGTTTTTAAGATCGGTTTTTTTAAGAAAACCGATTCAAATACCTTTTAGGATCAGTTGGCTCATATAACCGATCCAAATAGGCCGATCCTGATTCCAGTTTTTACACTAGTGTAACATGCAAAACAAAACATTCGATTACATCACAACCCTAGAAACTAAAGAATCTGAGTGAGTCTATGGTACTATGCATATTATGATTTGTTACTGTGCTACGACTCTATATTCGAGTTTTCAAATCCTAACAGTCGATCTGAACCGTTCATCTTGTTCTCCATATTAATATGTGTTTGGAGACCAAATTTTACATTTTTTGAAATTTTTTTACTATTTTTTTAGATTTATTGAAAATCACTGTTTTTGGATGGCCCAGAATTTTCAAATCAAGTGATTTTCTAAATATCTAAAAAAATAGTAAAAATTTTTCAAAAAAATGTAAAATTTGGTCTTCAAACACATATTAATATGGAGAACAAGATGAACGGTTCGGATCGACCGTTAGGATTTGAAAACTCTAATATAGAGCCGTAGCACGGTAATAACCCGTGATATGCATAGTACCATAGACTCACTCAAAGAATCTACTCAAACATAGTTCTAAAATAAATAAAACAAATAAAGGAAGAAGAAATCATGATAAAACCGAAGGAAGAAGAAGATCCACAACGAAACTCGCATCTTTTTTTTTCTCAACTTCGCCTCCAAGCAATAGTCACCGATCTCCAAACCCTAGAAACTTGCTCTCTGCCTTAGAATATCCAGAAATGCCTTCTCTGGCTCAGAATCTCGCATATATAGCCTCCAATCTGACATTCCTTCCTTCAGCCTTTATTTCCAAAAAACAGTTCTGTTTCTAGAAATGCTTGACATGGCATGTGTGAAATGCTACACAGACCGTGTGCCTGTGTTTCTTCTGTGGTCGAGTAAGGGGTCGAGTCAGTGGTCGTGTCATCAGTTGAGTCAAGGTGGACACGGTCCGCATGAGATGGTACACGGATTGTGTAGAGACTTCTCAATTCCATATTCTTCATCGATTTCACCTGATTCCTGCAAAATAAGAACAAACTTGCAACAGTACCACATTCTATAGATATTCAATGAAATACGACCAATTTAATAGTTTTAAACATAGGTTTTGGTACAAAATATGGGTCGAAATATAGATAAGTTTACGAGATATCATGGCCTAATCTCATATACCACACATTCACATCAACATTGTCATCAGCATATGATGTAATTAAAGAAAAATATGTATTAGAATAAGTCATTATATTAATAACAACCAGAATAATAAAACCATTCAATACATATCCATAACCATAACACACATCATCCAGATACAACTTAATACTAGTACTACACATATTCAAAGTAAATCTAAATCTAAGAAGAACAACTACAGATACAAGATTTCGTCGAATGTCAGGTGCAAAAAGAACATCATGTAAGATGAGGGTTCGACTATCACGCATATCCAACTTGCATG
The DNA here is from genome assembly GCF_964058835.1 of Carex rostrata. NCBI lineage: Eukaryota > Viridiplantae > Streptophyta > Magnoliopsida > Poales > Cyperaceae > Carex > Carex rostrata. The sequence goes on along the minus strand of NC_135941.1, from coordinate 7,936,891 downwards.
TGCTTATACCCTTGATTGGTACACGAGAGTTGTTTCCTACATAAAGCCATTTTGAACCTTGTGGAATTCGACGAAAATCCACAAACAAGTCACGGTCTTTGGGTACATGGTCTGTTGCTCCTGAGTCTACAGTCCACAAAGGATGAGAATCAACTATAAAAATAGAACTTGAAACATATGAAAAATGTGAAAGTTTTTCTATAATTAGTACTTTGCAGGGCTTTTTGCATTCACGAGCATAGTGACCCTTCTTGTCACAATTGAAACACTTGATCTTGGCTTTATTATGCTTCTTGGAACTGTTCTGAGAAGCCTTTCCTTTTTCACAATCCTGCTCCTTATGCTTTTTCTCTTGTTTGTCCTTTCGACCATAATTTGACTTATGCTTCTGGCCTTATCCTCCATGAGAGCTTGAACCGGCCAAATGCATAGCATTTTCAGTTTTCTGAGGCTTTGATGCCTCAATACGATCTTCCGCAAGTTCCAGATGCCTAGAAGCATCGTTGAGAGTTATAATATTCTTGCTTTCAGTTTTCTGAGGCTTTGATGCCTCAATACGATCTTCCGCAAGTTTCAGATGCCTAGAAGCATCGTTGAGAGTTATAATATTCTTGTTGTGGGTCAGATTCACCTTCATGTGTTTCCATATATGAGGAAGTGAACGAATCACTGCTTGAAGTTGTTGTTCATCAGTCAAAACATGGCCAGCGTCCTTCAACTCACTAATCATATTTGACATCTCCCTGAGATGTTACCATATGTTATGATTAGGACACTTCTTGTAAGTGTCAAACTTGATGGTGAGTTGTCGCAATTTGGTAACAGAAGTTCCACCGAACTTCTGCTTCAAAGCAATCCACATCTCTTTGGCAAGCTCATATTGCCTAAATTCACGCATCACATCATTTTTCATACTGCTCAGCAATGTAATGCGAGCAACAAAGTTCTTCTTTATCAGTACTCAAATACAACACTATCACTAATGTACTTTTCAGTTGTACCTTTTTCTGGTGCAGTTAGAATAATATCCAGGGCCGTAAGAACCTCTTGTTCTTCCATGACATACTGAATTTTCATGGCCCATATTTCATAATTCTCGCCATTCAGTTTTTCACCCTTATTAAGTTATGCCACAATATTCCTAGATGCAGATGTCATTTCACTAAGAAATTATAATTAAACTAAGTTAGGACATATCACAATTCTGATGGCTTAATACAAATTATTTAATACCTAGCATAACACTTCTAGTTTTGCAAAAACTGTGAAATAATTTAATAATAATAGTACCTATAGATTAAAATCGAAAGATCACTAAGTTTCACAGTCATCTTTTAATTCTATAAATTTTATTATCAGTAATTATTTCACTATGCAAAACTCCAACTAAAAATTATACAAATAATGCATAATTTTTAATGAAAAATTTATATTAAAAAAATTGATACATAAATTTTTTATAAAACTAATTGTACAAATTTCATAAAAAAAATATATAAGAAATGGATTATTAACTATCCGTTATTTTGTATATCTTAACTAATTGTCAGAAAATAGTTAATATATAGAACTAATTGTACAAAATAGTATAATTTCCAGAAAATAGTCATATAAGTGATAGTTAATATATATAGAATCAAGATAATAACATCAAAGTCGCCGTAGTATAGTGGTAAGGCATTTGTCTCCTATTTCACATAATCCGGGTTCAAGTCCCAGTGGCTACAAAAAAGAAAATTCTGCGGTCCATCATCACATAATGGACCAAGTTCATTTAGCATGAACCGGTGCGGCATTTGATCTCTCCATTTCTCACTGTAATGGACTCATCCATTACCGCTCTTTGAAAAGAATGGATTTCGTACAATCTAGAAGTATAAAAATGATCCACGCCAATTACCAACCATCCAATCTGGAAAAAATAAAATTCGACTGACGGTAGTAATTCATTTGTAAGTGATCACTGTTTTCCAATGCATCTCCAAAACAGTGAACATAATTAAATACGTTTTATAAAATAAAATTCGTATTTAGATTTATCAAATTTTAAAAAAAAATTGTAAATCAAATCTGAAAATATCTATACAGAAAAATGATTTGCATCCAAATTTTAAATTTCAAAATTAGACAAGTCTGAAACATGAAATTAATTTTCGGAAAAAATCCGTATTATGCAAAAAATACCTGAATACGTGAAATTAGTTTTCCAAAATTGTTGTAATGTAAACACATATTTTACGATCATCATAATCGTGTGTATTAAAACCAGAATACATGCTATAACTTGGGCTCTGGTACCAATGTTAATTAACGAATAAAACTTACAAATTACTCCGTTAATCTTCGTGCAGAAGCGGTAGTAGATTTTATGAGCGTAGCAGTATCACTGGTTCTGCAAGAAATCACAAGCCAAAGCCGGAAGCCTTGCGTTTTTCACGACCTAAACCCTTCAAGTGTTAACAAAGTGTTTCTTGGTGCTCTCTATCTTTTCTCTCTTTCGTGGCAGTTACTATATTCATTTTGCAGAGACAAAATGATGGTTTATATAAAAACCAATGCACCTCTTCATAACGGGTCAGCACCTCTTCATAACAGTTCATATTTTGGATTCGGATTTCCCATAACGGTCGTACCATTTAATCCAACAGTTTGTCTATCTTAACATCTAATTAAAGCATTAACAAACTCCTTTACAGTATAACAAACTAACTAACAGTGCCTAACTAACTTCTGTTGTTGGAGTTTGATTCTGGTGCTGTAGCCTCACCATTATTATCTGCTCCACAAAAAATCGCCAACTTGAAACACTATATGTAAAAAAGCAATTTACAAGCGCTTTAGCCTCTTGAATAATTGGCAAACAATAGAGTAAGCAGATATAACAAGGAGTGATATCTAGGCTTTGTTTAAAAATTTGATCTTTGCTACCTCAACAGAATCTGACTCACGCATACAGGGTGGTCTTGTGTCAGTCGAGGGAAGACGCTCCATGTATCCACCCTCCTCTACCTGTATTGCTCTTCCAGTAGACTAAGGAAAAGTAAAAAAATAAAGAAAGAAAGAAGAGTGTTCGTTGGAAAACGTATAGGCTTTTAAACCTAACTTTACTTGGTTCAGTTGCAAACATATAACAGAAGTTTGGTATAGTCAGGTATCGAACCCACAGAGACAGTTCGAATTTCACTGAACTCTACTTAAATTAAATAAACTCTAAAAGTCTGCAAAGGTTGGTTTTGGTATTTATGTTTCCTAAACAGTAATTAAAAAACAATAAGAAGTTTTAATTTAGTTTTAACAATAATAAAAATGTGTTCCTAGGGTTTCTGACTTCGTCTATAAGATTCATGAAGAAATATTTTTGAGTAATTTTGAAGTCATTTGTTTTTTTAAAGTCATTTGTTTTTTTAAAGTAAAACTCATGAGCACTTAAATTAATTTCAAGTTTTTAAATACCAGTTTACAACTATTAAAATTTTCAACGCTTTGTACATGAGGTTTATATGCTTTGAAGTGTTATTGTTGATGTTTAAATTCTTTGTACATGAGGTACGCTTTATTCTAGAGATTTGAAGTGTTATTAATGAGGTTTATACGCTTGTATATGGGGTTTATATGAAAGATTTGTAAACAGAGGTTTAAATTATTTTGAACAAAATAAAAAAATGAAAGTCACATAGATTTAAAGTGGTAAAAAAAATAACACAAATATAACTCGAATGTTATTTTTCATGGATCTCATTTGAAAGAGAAAATCGAGTAAAATAATCGTATTTTTAGATTCCCAAAATTCATCATGGCTTGTCGGAAAAATGGACGAGAATGATCATAAGAAGAAAAAAAAGTGGGTGAAATGAATCTTTTCTCTTTTGGCTTAAATACAAAATGAATTAGGAGTTAAAACTATCTAAATTTATAATTTAAATGTTTTCATATGGATGTTTAAATGCTTGCGAGTAACATTTTAAAATGTTATAAACATAGTTTTAAATGTTTGAATATTAGTGTTGGAAATGAAAGTTATACAACATTGAAAGTTTTTCCTGCTAAATTACTTGGAGGACGCGCTCGAAAATTTTGTTTGAGATACAATTATCAGACTCCATTACATAAATCTAAGAGTATTGCCATTCTTGGATAGATATGACGAAAGAAGCAAGCTAATAGTCGTAAGGGTTTATAAAAGTGTTAGCTAACTTTTTAGACCAATAATTAGTTGACTTTCTTGTTTCAATCCAAAAATTTCAAATCACAATCTATAGAGATCTCA